>NC_090934.1:1351209954-1351848883 GCF_040938575.1 Ambystoma mexicanum | reverse complement strand
CGCTGCTTGCACATTTTCTACAATTGATCCTGCAAATGCTGCAGCAAATCGTCTTTACACATTTGCATTGTGTCCTCCTTATGATGTTTGTTGCAAGTCTTCGTTACCTAAGACATTTTGGTTGAAATGTGGGTCCTTGTAGGAAACCAGCAGGTACTCATTGTTACTTTCAAATCCAACTACAAATGGATCGCCATGCAAGGTTGAAAGCAGGTCCATCGCCAGCGACTATAAATGCAGACCATTGTATTGATACATGACTGTGTGTTTGGTTACATGTCCGTTTGGTGACGCCCTTTTTTCCAAAGTAATTTTCAACGAAAAAATTACTTTGACAAAACTAATTGAATTCGCTTTGTATTTCTATTTTGGGGTAGGGTGGCGTGCCCATACAAGCCCCCTTTCCCGATATCATTACCCCTATCCCAAACCCCTCCCCACACCTTTTAACCCCCTATATATTCTATGAAGAGTACGGACTGCTGCTTTGCTGCAAGCTCTACCTCCCGCGCTAAGGATTTCTACTCGAACGTCCACTTGAATTTCATTGGACTGCTTTGAAGCCAGGTCTATCAGGCGTTACCATCTATAATGAAAGTGGGCATAGTGGACTTCCTTGTTGGTGTAACACGCTAATATTTGCCTAATTTCTTTTTTCTGTGCAGCCACGCCCACAATCACGCGTTTCCCATAAAAGGAAGCCAGCGCGCTCTGGGAAAGCCACATAGAGAATACTCAGCAGAAGGCAACAGGAAAGATGGCAGCGCTGTACCCACTCCTGAAGAGCAAGTCCATGCCCCTCCGGACAAAGATCAACGTCTACAAGGCGATCATCAGACCAACCCTGATTTATGCCTCCCCAGCTTGGATGACCTTCCATGAGCGACACCGGAAGAGTCTTCAGATAGTCCAGAACAAGGCTCTGCGGATATCGTCTGGAGCTACAATCTTCACAAGGCTAGCAGACCTTCACAGAGACCTGGACATCGAGATGTTGGATGAACATCTAGCGAAGCTGAGTAAGAACTTCTGCCAAGAACTGGATCAGAACCCGAACCCTCTGATCAGAAGACTCACTGCCACCACTGCAAACCCCTTCGACCGCTACCCGCGGCCCATCACTGCAAAGACCCTGTGAAACCAGCCCTACTGTGACAAGACCACACAGACCAAGAAGAATACAAACCCACGACTACACACTCAACCTGAGAAGATGGAGTAATGAGGCTCAAGCCTCGGTATCCAAAAATCACTGCTGATGGATAAAAATCTATCAGCAAGAAGAACAAGCGCACCCCGCGGCCCATCACTGCGAAGACCCTGTGAAACCAGCCCTACTGTGACAAGACCACACAGACCAAGAAGAATACAAACCCATGACTACATACTCAACCTGAGAAGATGGAGTAATGAGGCTCAAAGCCTCGGTAACCAAAAATCACAGCTTATGGATAAAAATCTATCAGCAATAAGAAGAACAAGCGCACCAGCGAAGAATACTGGAGAATGCTGACTGCTGCGACCCAGTGCAGTGCTCTCTGCTCTTCGAGCTTTAATATTTTTTTTTAATCCTATCGTCTTTCACCACTTTACTTTTCATAAAAACCTTCGCTTTCACTACACTCCATTTCGGTTGCCTTGCATGATGACAACCTATCGTTTAACGTCAGGCATGCCGCAGCAAGTTTCAGCCGACATCCATCCTAATGCCACGCCAGAAGTCACCGCTCAGTGCGCGCCATTTTTTAATCGCATTAAGGCAGACATTAGAAGTTTTCTAACATTGAAGGAGGAAACACTTGGGCCTCTACTCACGAATTCCACTAAGCCTGTGAGTAAAGACTCGTCCACAGTTACTTTTGCCTCAAACTCCTGCTCATATCCTGATAGTCACTCCAACCCATTATTTTAGGCTCTGACTATGCAGTCGTATGCCTCCCCGCTTACATCCAGTGACGCCAATGACATTTTCTATACCACAAATTTCATAGCTGAAGCCCCATTGGGAAAACAAATTCCTGCCTCTATTCACACGATCGATTATTCTGCTATACCTCTACTGTACTCTCAAATTGTGCAGCAACACACGTCTCCACTGCACATCCAAACAGCGACTTTAAAAGCAACGTCTCTTTCACTCCCATCTACTCAAACACACTCCACACAAATTTCATCATTGCTTAACCATATTGTACCTGGCATCACCATGCAGCTCAACCCTGCTGACGCCTCTCCAGCCCTGTATTCTAATGAACGTCCAACGCACAATAGCTCTTCACCTGATTATGAATTTTCTATGGTCTCTTCTGTTTCCAAACCTACTCCTCGCCCTTCCTTTGGCTTCCCCTCTGCTTCCACTTCTGGTCTCGACTCAGCCCTCACAGTGGTTAATGCAAGTATATTTTCTTTAACAAAATTGTAAGAAGTGTTAGATCAAAAAGCCACTTCACACACCACTTTGTTACAATCCCTCACTAACACACCTGACTGGATAGCTTGGAACTTACCTTCCTTATTGAATTCTGCTCCTGCATATAACACAACCAATACACCAAATCCAGTCTCACTAAGTCAGTCCCCTTTGGTAATGCCAGAAACCAGGACTGAGTGCCCCATCAATGTTGCGGCTTCCTTGCCTGGCTCTCATCCTACTAAATTATTTTGCTCAACCGCTGTCTGAAAATTTCGATCATGATCCCATTCCTCTGGAAGCATTAGAAGTGTCTGGCACTGAAATTCCTCTATGCAACGTATTCTGTCCTGGTGCCCAAGGCAGGAGGAGAAAAAGAAAGAAATCGGAAACCTACTTCTGTGATATGTGTTGATTACAATAACAACCAAAAAAAACTAAAAACATGACCATGCCAACTAAAAAAAGCTGCAATTCCAAAACAAGCCTTTATTGCTAACATTTCAAAATCGAACATCCCACGTCCTCTCCGGCTGCACGTGACACTAAACATAACGGCCAAACTACCGATGGCTCTATTCCGCCATTGACAGCACTCCCTCCCGAGTCGAATCTGGCATCACTCCACAGTAAGACTGACCATCATCTTACTACTTCCAATGTCTTGCTTGAGAATGTATTACCTGTTGACAAAGCTATAGAGAATTCTAACACAAATGATGAACTCATGAATATGTCTGTGTATTCTACCAACTCAATCCCCTTAACGGAAATTGTGCACTAGCCTTCACGGCTCTCATTCAATATCTGACAAACCAAAACAGACTCTGTGTCAATCTAAATGTTGAAGCTTTGACGTTCAAAACTCTTGACCAGAAACGCGTTGAGTCGCTAGGGATACCTGCATTGCAAAAAGATCAGGTCTTCCTACCAGCCCCTGTGAGTATTCATGATTCTCCTCGTCCTCACCTGGTTTCAACTCATCAACCAGTCACACTCTGACACAAATCGAAATCAACAAGAAATAGTCCTCAGACCCTTTGCAACTCGACCCTGAGCTGCTAATAAGAATGCTCGACAGAATGCACTTGGATCCTTACCCTAATAGGTTAACACTTTTAACAGTACACAAATCCATCCCAGATCTACAGCAGTTCTGGTCGGATGACATTGAGTCTATAAGATATCCTATACTCTCCAACCAGGACACTGTAGAAGCTATTATCCCTTCGAAGATTGTTAAAAACATAGTATGGCACAAAAGGAACACGCTAAATCTAAAGGACTCCTGCTCGAAGCTCAAAAACCTCCATTGCCCCTTGAACAACATACCCAGCAGCAAACACAACCTCAATGGCCACTAGAACCAAGTATCCAACCCTTGCATTACCATCAGAACAACCCTGTAGAAGAGAATATCAATCAACTGTTCAAGAACCAGCACAACTAGCTAAACCTAAATCTAAATGGTTATGGGTTTCCAAAGCCAGAGATAGTGCCCATAGTTCTGTCTTACATTAGCATGACCCCCCTACGTTTGACACATGCTTGTTCAATGGCAAGTTGGAACACGAGGTGCTTCTCTCATCTTTTAGCAAAGAAGACTCAATTTCCGAACTCGTTTGACATAGTCTTATTTCAAGAAACCTGGCTTACGTCAGTGCTAATTTGGACTGGTCAAATTGCAGCGATATTAGCAACAAAGGCAGCCAGAGGCCAACCAGGTTCTGGACTATTAATAGCAGTCAGAACTGACTCGCAGCTCCATCTTGATCCATGGCTTTCACCTGACCCAGGAATCCAAGCTGTGAAAATAACCACCTCAAATTCACATCATCCCTTCTTTCCTACCACAGTAATACTAAATATTTATTGAATCCGCTATCTCCTAAGGAACCCCAGTTTGTCAGAAAGATAGAAGCAATTCTAGACCTCATTCTTCTTGACTCATGTTCAAACTACCATGCTCGCTGGCGATTTTAATATGAATTGCTTCCCATCAAGTAACAATCAATACAAATCCCGGACAGCGGAGTGAATGTCACTTATGAAAATTAGAAACCTTTCCATGCTAAATTGCTCGTCGTCCGAAGACTCCCTACCTGCCCATGCGCGGTCGAGGGGCCTGTGTTTATCCATTCTAGACTACGTCTTTGTCTCGACTAATGCAAATAAGAACATTGCTTAACAACGAGCAAGTGTGCAGCAGCTGTAATTAGCAAACCTCTTGCACTCTGGTAGTGGTGGAAAAGTGGGTGGTGAGAAGCTCTAGGGGAACAGCTGGTATTTACATCAGTGACGGCTAAGGGCCACAACAGGCAGCTGACCTAGCACCGTAAGGAATGTTCCCAGAACCTATTAAACCGATTACAGCATTGGGGGTTTGGAGTGCATTGTACCCTGTGGTCTCAGCTTGCCCTCAAAAGGCAACGTATATTGTGCCCACCTCAGTAGAAGCTGAATCTAACGTGCTGGAGACCAACAGCTAATCCCCCTGTAATATGGAGGGTCCGGGGGAGGGTTAGAAGCCCAAACTCGAACAAAGGCGGACTGAATGCTCCGCCGAAGGGGAAAAAGCCGGTCTGTTCTATTACTATGCCACCTTCAAATGTACAACAAAAAATGAAATCGTTCTTCCCACCTAAAGATGAACCACCAAAGGTCCAACGGTCCATGGAACTATGCCCTGGCACGGCAGAACAGGAATCGCGAATCTCCATCAACAATAATGGGTCCTTATTAAAACTATGTAATGTGGCAAAAAGGAACTCCTTGATGCTTGGTGATCTAGACTCAAATAATTGATATCAAATTTATCAGCCTCCCCTGACTTGGAACAATTTATGACCTCCTCTGAATCGGCTATTGAAGACACCGATGACGAACAGGCCAGTATGGCCTGTGCAGAAGAAGCAGCTAGGGGAAGTGAGCCTTTGAGCGAGCTACTGCCTTCAATTGACATGTCGAAGGGAATTGAGGCACATGAATCTAAGATTGAAGCCCTTTTCCAACTATGTGGCAATGGAGCAAAAAGCAAAAAGCCGGCAGAGAGGATATGTCAGAAATTATTTTCTTATTGAAAAATCTGAAGGGCTTCCCTCTGGTGGAGCCGGACAAACAGGATTCTGATCACATTAAAACTCTTACATCACCACCTAGAAGAGAAGATCTGCCCACTGATAGGGCTTATGTAGTTGCAGAATCGGACAGTTGATATATGCGCAGAAATATCACTCATGAATGCACCCGATTTCCCCCCCCCTCCAAGAAAATATAGGCGGGTGAAGTCACTTGCGGCCCAGGGGAAAAAGCAAAAGATAACACACAAGAAGGATATACACGAGCAACGATCCAAACAGCAAAGTCTGCCCAAAATCAAAATCCTAACAACTGTGACACACATGTTTTTGGATGGGGAACTAGACAAGTCCAACTTAGAGGCCCACTGGATGGATGGGTCACAACTCCTCCATACTAACAATGACTCGAACGCTAGAAATAAATGGGTTGGAAGTCAGAAACATCTCGAGGCGACCACAGACCAGTAGAGACAAATCTATTTTGCTGCTCCTGATCTTCTAAAGAAGTCAGAGGGCAACGGGCAAGAAGTAAGGCCATTGGTGACAACAATCTCTCTGGAACATTCTGTAGGGCAAAAAGGGATGGAGGAATTAAGGGACAGAGGTCCACGATAACTTGGGAGGGACGAGTGAATCCGTTAAGGCCAAGATCAGTCACCAAAGAGGCAAACAAAAGACCCTTGGTGGTGTAAGGATCTAATTCACATGAAATTGGTGGCTAGATGCCCCTCAGCAAATAGCCCGTTCCTTAACAGAAAATGGTTGTTGTAGCTGTTGCACCTGGTTCCGGATTTGGACTTTATATCCTCCAAAGATAGAATTAAACTGGAGCTTCCTGAGATCGACAGTGCTGGCAACTGGGTGATAATGACGTGCATTTCTCCCATTGTAACAGAAGATATGCAAAAATCAAGACGCATTAAACCAACTCGGATTTGAAATGCTAATATTCATCCTCACGGCCTAAGAACAGACTGCTTACAAAGAAATCACAAATGTGCAGAGAAGGAGGGATCCCGCCATAATCGCCCCTGAATCAGAGGTCAGAAGAGTTGAAGGCCAATGGGAAGAGATCCAGGCAATCGGCCACTGACAGAAGAACCCGAAGAGCCCTATGGGACTGTCAATTCTATCATGGAACTCTAGAGGACATGGGTCGTTTTTACGTAATGCTGATGTACAGACCACAATGAGTGAAATGTCTTGTTTCTGTTTGCAGGAAACCTGGCTGTGTGAGCCATGGGTGTTCGACGGTTACACAATGATTTTTCGATTAGCAGATCATCCAGCAATGGGAAAGCTAAAAGGTGGACTGTGCAGAGGGGCTAAAACCTGGCTCAATATGGTGGAATACATGGAGGGTCCCCTAAAAACTAACTTTTTGGCAGCTACCAAGGATCGACTTTATTTATGTGAATAATCAAGAAGAGTCGAACCCCCAGACCCTAAACTTTTTTAAAAAATAATTTTTATTAACTTTTACAAAAACCAATCAACACAAACAAACCCAGCAGTGCATGTCATACAACTTCAAACATCATATACAGTATCGTGAAATGTCCACTGTTTCCCCATTACCAACCCCCTAACTCGAGCCTACTAAACTTTGCCCTCGGCTGTTTCCTCTTGGGGTACCTCCCCCTCTGTATTCCCAGAGGAATCATGTTCACTTAAGACAGGGCTTCGTAGGCCCAGACAGTGTGGCCACTAAGTGTCTCCAGGACATCAGAGTTTCCGCTTCCTCATCCCCACCACCCCCATTAGCCACTTCATTCCACACCGCTGTTTCCGCTTCTGCCCATTTCTGGAGATCATGCCACCAAACCTCTACCCTTGGTCTATTGTTGGCTTTCCAACCCATGGCAGTTCTGCGCTTGGCAAGTATATAAGCCAAGTCCTTGAGTTTACGCACGTGTTTCAGTGTGCGCGGTCTAGAAAAAAAAAACCTACCATGCATGCCCCCACAGATTCCACATCTAGCGTGATCTCTTTCTCGGTTGAATGGTGGGCTACTTCTCCCCAGAATATTCCAATTTCCGGGCATGCACAGAACATATGCATCATCCCTGCATTCACTTCCCCACATGTGAGACATGTTTGTATTTCTGCGCCCTTGAATCGAGCAATCCTCTGGGGGATCATATGCGCTCTGTGGGTAACATAGCTGGATCTGTTGCAGCCTCGAATCCCTGGACACTTTTTTATGGTATCTCTGAACCCTCTCCCATAACCCATCGGTCATGGGTTCCCCGGGTTCCCCTGCTTCCCCTTCACAGTCCCATCTCAGCTGGGTCACTTCCTTTCCCACCCTGGACATTAGCAGTTCATAGATCCGAAAGACCTCGTGCCCCCCCCCCATCTCTCCTCTGAGATATCATAAATTGTTTCAATGGCTGTGTTGGGTTGATCGTCTAGCACTATTTCGGACCATGTCTCTTTCACCCGCTGTATCAATCTAGTGTAAGCAATATACTGCCCTGAGTGTAGATCAGTTTCTTCTACCAGTACATTGACTACCATTTCCTTCCCATCTTGCCATGCACCTCCCAGCGTTGCAATGCCTACTGGTTTCCAATGCTTACTCATCGTCTTCCTCAATTGCTCATCCCTTCCAGTCAGTGCCCTTAGCGGCACCTGCGGAGAACACGAGGTTGGGTTCTCCATGATCTTGTAAGCCTTTCGCCACATCTTCCATCCAAGTTCTAACACCTTTGTGCACCCTTTTAGCTCTGGTTTTGGCAGCCATATCCATTCTTTCAAAAGGTATGGAAGGCATTCAGACCTCAACAATGTGGACTCTGATGTCGAGTCTTCCGTTAACCACTTAGCCACATATTGTAGTTGACTGGCCAAATAGTAGACCTCAAAGTTGGGCAATTTTATGCCCCCTTTATCATACTTGTTCTGCAGTTTCCATAGGGCTATTCTATTCCTGGTATTGTGCTTTATGAACCCTCTACATATGCTCTGAAGTTTAACAAAGAATCGTTTTGGTATCATGTATGGTATATTCCCAAAAAAGTGTAACAACCTCGGCAATACAACCATCTTCAACAGTGGCCCCCTCCCTACCATGGCTAAAGGGAGCTTAGCCCAGAATCTCATGCTGTTCACAATGTTTGCCACTGCCTTCTCTGTGTTATGTTTTGTTAGGGAGAATTCTCTGTAAGGCTAATTTCCCAAACCTAGTGAGTCCCCCAGCAGCTTTGCTGGATTTTTGGGGTTTATTTTTTTTCTCTCCTGCTAAGAGAGCGATTCTTTTGCTCCCACTCTTAGACATGATTTGAGGTGTTCCTTTAACTTTCCATGTGTTTTATGGGCTATAGGGTCTTTTACTCCATAGGGTCTCATGTGTTTTTGATGTGGGTTACAAAGCACCCTCCGTACCGTAATCCATGGGTGTCGTAGCGACCCCCTCAACATAGACTCCATAACCTGGGACTGACTATTGTCTCCCAGGGCATGTAAAGTCACCATTGGCTTTGCTAGTCCCAAATTATGAACAGAAACCAGTACAAACCATCATATTGTGGACATACTGGTCGGGGCAATTCGATTGCCCCGGGGTCTGTTGTTCGAGGGGGCACGTCTCCGTCCCCCCTGATCGAGTTTTGGCTGGTGGCAGTGGATACTACATTTTATATTCGACCGCAAATATATATCTTTATGGGATTTTCCCATTGTTCGAGGCTACCAACTTTAATTATTTAATTCTTATAGCCTCGAACATACCGCCGGTTCATTTATTTAATATGAATTCGCCGGTTGGTATGTTTTGCCAGAACTCGATTCTAAAATGGCGTTTGTGTTCTCTTCTGTGACTTCAACCCAAGTCGAGCGCTTTGTTCCACTTTTTGGCGGGCTTCTCCACAGAAGCCTCCAAAAGTGGTGCCACTCTGTCTGGGTACCGCAGGGAGTGTGGGAGGGGGTTTAGGCACCCTGGACTGAGTTACCTTGGTAACTCAAGTCGCACTCCGTCCTGATTGGCCCAAGTGGTGAGCCGGCCGGCTCACTACTTAGCATGTTTGATTGACAGCTAGGCTGAGTGAATGGGGGTGTGCTGCATAAAAGCAGGGCTTTGGGGACTGGAACTTCAGAAGTCGCCACAGGACCTAAGAATCCGAGGAGGGAGAAGCTGAGCTGGCGTGCAACGACGACACCACCGGTGGAGCCCTGCTGAACCGTCTCACCACTTTTCCCAACGACAGTGGAGATCTCCAGCCCGGAGAGTCTTCTTCCTTCGACTGGTGGGGATAACCAGTCTACCTTCTTTTCGCCTTCCTGGAGCATCTCGTGGCCGGCTTGCCTGTGCCAAGAACCCCGGCAACCGGGATACCACGTGTTCACCACTACCGCAAACCAAAAGGGTAGTACCTTTGTACCGGAGAACTCCGCAGCTGGTTTCTTCCCTGGCAGTGCAACGACCTTCATCCTTCCTCCACGACGAGACCTTCTGTTCCTCTGGACGAC
This sequence comes from Ambystoma mexicanum, assembly GCF_040938575.1. Lineage (NCBI taxonomy): Eukaryota > Metazoa > Chordata > Amphibia > Caudata > Ambystomatidae > Ambystoma > Ambystoma mexicanum. The sequence continues at coordinate 1,351,838,923 of NC_090934.1, read as the reverse complement.
GCTGCGACTTGCAACCGCTGCCAGGAACAACTGCCCCCGCTGGAGGATCCTCTCCATTTAAGGTACCGTGTTCCACCTGGCTTACATTGCAACCGTTTGAACGGGGTGTATTAAATCCTCGTCTCTCGAACCCGAGTTAGCCTGGGACACCTTACCTAACTTTTCTGCACTGAACTTAACCTTTTTCGAACTACCTCCACAAACTGAAGGCTCTGTGAAACTGTCTATTCTTGGGCATCTTCCGCCCGGCTCCCTTGAAAGTGGGCCTGTTTAGTGTGTATGTTTCCGTAATTCTGCTTTTCCCTCCCTTTTTATTTAACTTGTTGGGAGTGCCATCGAACGTTAAGCACTCACCTCTGTCTGAAAATAAGTGGTGTTAACTAAGACTTGTCCAACAAGTAATCAGGGATGTACATATGATAATAGTGATTGTGTTTTGAACTTATCTTACCAATTTAGTTCTAGTGCATTTTACAAGTGTGTGTTAAATAAATAATTATATACTTTTACACCCAAGCTCTGGTCAGTGTTTGCTTGTGCTACTGTATTTCTGTACCTATTTTGTATGCTCTGTATACTGCCTAACTCTTCTTGAGGGAAGTCTGACTGCTCAGCCACAGCTACCAAGTGAATCTGTGTGGTACAGATTGCTACCAAGTGGGTTTACTGCCAAACACCTGTAGTCTTAAATCTTTTGCAGTGGTCCCAAAGGGAACTGCACAGGTTTCTGCCTAACATGTCTATATTCAGCCTCCACCGTGTGATAGATATCAATCCCCAATCTAAAGGTTCTAGTCGCCCATGATATTTGTAAGACTGGTAGGTTTTCTCACGGAATCCCTTTAAATCTTCCCAAGGGGAATATACATGGCTTCCTAGGGTTAACTAATGCCAGAGAGCAATGCAAATTGCTCCATTTCTTCTAAGATATATTGCAGGTTTTCCTCCGGATACCTCAATAATAACAGCATATTATCGGCATACAATGATATCAAGTGTGGTCCTCCTTTCGTGTAGATCCCTACCTCCTCGTATTGTTGCCTCAGATATATCGCTAGGGGTTCCAGTGCGAAAATGAACAGCATCGGGGACCAAGAGCATCCCTGTCTGGTACCCCTTCTGAGTTGTCACCTCTCTGAGATGATCGCCCCCGTCTTGACCCTGGCTAGTGGCGTGCTGTACAGTAGTTTCACCCACTTCAGGTACCCAGGCCCTATTCCATATTCTTTTAGAGCTGCCATCAGCCAAGGCCATTTGACACAGTCGAAGGCCTTCACCGCGTCTAATGAAATAATTGCAACTTCTTGCAAGTCCCCTTCTGTTTGCTCTATGACACGGTGGAGCCTTCTAAGATTGTCGGATTTGCTTCTGTGCGGAACATATCCGGTCTGGTCTGGATGTATAAATTTGTTAATGACCTGTCTCAGTCCATTTGCCAACACAGACGAGTGTATCTTGCTGTCCGGGTTCAGCATGGATAGCGATCTATAGGACCCGCAGTCCATGCTCGGTTAGGTTTGAGAAGCGGAATAATAATTGCCTCTCTCAGGGATTCCAGCAGTATCCCTGTTTCTAACGCTTCATTCAACATTGCCAGTAACGGGGGGAGCACTTACATCTTATACGTTTTGTACAACTCCATGGGTAGTCCATCCGCTTCCGGGGCCTTACTAGTAGGTAATAGCTTAATCACTACTTCTAGTTCCTCCAATGTGATTGGGGCATCTAGGTTCTCCCTCTCCTGAGAACTCAGTTTAGGTAAGCCAATGTCCTCTAGTGTTTCCATCATCTCGCTCCCTTCACCCCCTTCAACGTCTCCATACAATTGTTGATAAAACTCACGGAAGCCACCGTTCACACCCTCTTGGGTATTAAGTATTTGTCCATTCTTCCCCTGTATTGCTCTGATAGTTTGTCTGGGTGTCTCATTTTTATACAACCATGCTAGCAACTTCCCTGGCTTGTCCCCACTAGCGTGCTGCCTCTCTATGTATTTCTTGTAATTTAGGTTACATAATCTCTCCCAGTGTCCTCTGCACTCTTACTGTAATTCGCTTATGGTTTCGGCATCCTCTCTGGAGTTGTCTCCTCTACGCATGATTGCCTCTAGTTTCGCCTCTGCCTTTTGGAACTCCTGCATGATGCCACCTTGCAGCCCTTTGGATTTAGATATTGCTGCTCCCCTCACCACCACCTTAAATGCCTCCCATAAAGTGCTAGCCGATTCTACGCTTCCGGTGTTATTTTCGAAGTATTCTACAGTTTCCTTTCTCAGGTCCCCCACCTGAACACTATCTTTCAATGCTTCATCTCTAAGCCTCCACGTTGGGATCCTAGCTCTAGGAGGCAAGTATTATCATGTTACGATCAGTGGCGAGTGGTCTGAGAGGACCCTCGCTTTGTATTCCGACCGCACTATCGCCTGTGTGTATAGGTTTTGCGGGGCCAAGTAATGAAAAAAAGGTCTTGCGGGTGGTTTAGCCTCCATATATCTTCCAGATGCAAGTCCTCAAGGTTTTGGCTGCAGGGGTAGGTTTGTCTAGGTTCCCGTCTGTCTACCCTGAGGTCCAGCGTGCAATTAAAGTCACCTCCCCGTATAACCGCACCCCCAAGGTACGGGCTAGCTTTAATATAGAAGGTCTTGAAATAGGCCACAGTATCTTGGTTCAGGGCATATATATTAACGATACACAACTCTCTATTTATTTTCTATCAATCCCTGTATCGCAACCATCCTCCCATCTGACTCCATGGTGGACTGTAATAACTGAAAGGGGACATGTGGTGCTATCCAGGTAATTACCCCTCCTGCGTATGCCGAATATGTTGCTCCTATAGTGGTCCCCTTCCATTTCTTCCTTATCACATCCTGTTTTTCTTTCGTGAGGTGAGTTTCTTGTAACAGGGCGATATCTATTCTCTGCCTCCTTAGATACATCATGATTTTATCCCTCTTCAAGTAACTATTGAACCCCCCGACGTTCCAGGTTGCTATCTTAAGGTCTCCCATCTCTCATCCATACCCAGTCCCGCCTCTGTCCTCCCTCGTCATCTGCGTCATGCGCAGTAGCGCGTGGCTCGTCTTCCACAGTGATATATAGGTGTAAGCTCGAGCCCCAACTTTTAACGTCCCCTCAATATCCCCAGCTCCCTCAAGACCCCCCCACCTATTTGCCTCGCCCTACCCCACCCCAACTGATGTCCTCCCCAGTTTCCCCCCTCAACTTCCCCCTACTTCTTGTCTTACCCCAACTTAACCCCCCAAACTCCTGTTTTTCCCCGCCTCCAACTGCCCCCAAACTATTGCCCAGCTCCATCCCTGGATCTCAGGCTACCCCGCATCTAGACCTTTTCTCGGTGTAACCGATACTCAGTACATAGCAGGGGGGATACCGTACTACCAGTATCCCAACTAAACTACCGTCGGGGGGATGGTAGTGTGTGTCTCTTGGTACCGCTAGTCTATGGCCGCACTTGCGTCTCCTGCTTTAAGCTACCAACAGTGCAAGTGCCTGCGAGTCTCAGCGTGGCTCCTTACATGTCATCTGCGCACATTTCTCATATTCTAGTACCAACATTCATATTTATGTGCTGTACTTATCTTATCTCTCATAATATCTACATGTCCATCCATGCGGCCCTGTAAAAACAAGGATGGGTCACTTCTCTGTCTCACTCTCCCTTTGGCTTTTCGCTCCCGATGGACAGTTGCTTGCGTCTAACCATGCAGTCACATCTTCCGGAGAGTCAAAAAAAGAGGGCCTTGTTCTTGTGGATCACTTTCGTCTTTGCTGGGTACAGTAACAAGTATCTAAAGCCTGCTGCAGTAATCTCCTCTTGACTGCCACGTAATTCAGGCGCTGTCTTTGCACCAAGAAAGTATAGTCTGTATATGCAGGGATGGTCGCAGAGGCCCTGCTTATCGTTCCTCATTTACGGAAGTGTTCAAAACCTTCTCCCTGTCTTCATAATTTAGTATATTAGCGGTGATCGGCTGCGGGAGGCTCCCGGTGATTGTTTTCTGACCAAGGCTCTATGCGCTCTTTCTACCGTGAACCCCTGGCTGCGTGCTCCATCGGTTATCTCCTGCAACAACATATTTTAAACTTAGTTCGTTCCGATCCTTCCTCGCCTTCCGGGAGCCCCACAATGCGTACATTATTTCTGCGTGCACGCCCTTCTGCTTCTTCAGCTCTAGTCTCTAGATTGCGCACCTGCTTCAAAAAGCGTATGGATTTCTTTTGAGTTGGTTGCGCAAGAACTAGTATTAGCTCTGACCTTTTCCAGACTTCCTGTGTGCTCCGCTAGCGCTCGAACATCTTTCAGCAAGAGATTTGCATCCACGCTTACTGCATCTATTTTAAATTTGAGCGAGGTCCTCAGTTCCGAGCTGGCGGTGTCAATCTTGAGCTCCCAGGACACCTTTAGGTCAGCTATGGCCTTCAGTATTTGTTGGTCGTCACGCCCTATGGCTCCAACGTCCTGTGTGGACTGTCCCTGCTTTTTTAGCCCCTTCCATTGTCAGTGGTGACGTCTTCTATAGACGATTGGTTGCCTCTGGCTTTGGGCAGCCTGGATGCCATTCTCGTATGCGTGCAGGAATTTGCCATGTGCCACTACACAGTATGGGCGCACCTCTATACTGGGGGGTAATCACCTCAATGCAGGGGGCCTCTGCAAATCTCTATTCCTTTATGGTGTGGTGACCCACCGTATCTTGTGGTCACTTATTTGGCGTCACCAGGCCCCGGGGAGTCCCAAGCCGTGGTCTGGGTGCACAAGAATGACTGTTCACTTCACTTTGTTGTTTATCAATTGTTACATTCTCCAATCTCCTCTTCCCCTTGTTCCCTCTATTGCCTTGCACTGTGCGCCATCCTGCATCTGCGACCTAGGGCTCCCCCCCATGGTCTGTACACTGGCCGTACAGAGCACGTTGTAGAAGGCCATGTCCTCTTGTGGGTCTGGCTGATGTGCGGTTACTCGGTGTATACTTGGTAGTTACCAAACTATCAGTGTATCTTGCAGACTGCCTTGTCACTACTATCCCACGTGAGCTTTCAGTAGTTATTAAGGCCCTGTAGTTCTGTAAATGTGCAGCTCGCACTTATTGTATATTCATTGTCTCCTGAGTTCTGTTCAGATGTCACACCTGTTTACTGCTGAGTATTGCAGTAGCTCATGTCTGCGGGCAAGTGTCACACCAGGTGAGCTTAGATACAGTGTAGCCGCTTCTCCTGTCGGCTTCACTCCTGTTTTCGAACGCTTGGAAGACTCGTTTCACGGCCCCTGTCCGCCACGTTCCTTATCTGATTTGGCAAGGTGCGCTCACACATAAATTTTGTTCCTTATTGTGGGGCGCCTCTGTGTTTCTTGCATTCCCGCTTTGCGGCGACCCAGATCACGCCATTGTTATTCATCTGGGGGATACGTTTCCCGACTCTTCTTTGCTCCGGTCACACAGTCCGGTCTCCACACTGTTTTGGTGCTCGCCGCTTGCACAGTCTCGAGATGGCCTCCTACAGCACCTTCAATAGGTATTCGTCTGTATCGCGGATGCAGTCACTGAAGCTGCAGCTTCTACCCAAAGAGGCGTTCAGCCTGCTGCCACTCAATCTCGTCGCAGTAGCGCTCCAATTGGTTCACTGTCACAGTGTATCCATCTGCTGACTATTTCCTCCATCTTGCTTGATCACCAGTCGCCGCACACCAGCTTCTCCCACTTCTAAATAGTTTCCTGCATGGCGAATTTCAATGGGCACACGGGCAGTGCATTCCCTATTAGTTCATACTTCTGCTAGTCTTATCTGCACGGCTAGATGTAATGCTCTCTGTGGTTAAAGAAGGGACCAGAGTGCAAGACATCATAGCCGAAGTGCTCTGTAGAGTTACAATTGAAATAGCAACACCCAGGAAAGTGGTGCATACAAATGTAACACGCTCTGTACTGCGTTTTGACCCACTTATTGCCAGGAAAAAGAAAGAGAAGAACTCTGCTATTAGGAAATTGGGAAAAAAATCATGAAGGGTCCCCTTCAGCCCTTAAAGAATTGATAACGGACGTAAGAAACAATTATAAATCATGGCTCCGCAATCACAGGAGTCCGGTGAAGATGAAACGTGGAAATACCTTAAAAAAATAATAAGAGTAAAATGATACAAATAAAATGTTGCCATTGGTTGGGGAAGGCCCAGGTACTGCCCAAAGCGGTGAATGAGGCTAACTGGATAGAATATATCAAAAGGTCCTTTCAGGGCCCAGAAAACCCATATCAAGCCCCCCCTGACCCTGAGCTCTTGGCTAGTACTTTAGAACAGATGTATCTACAGGTATGCCGTATTGGGGTGATCCCAGAGACATGGTAAGAAGCCATCCTGATCCCCGTGTTTAAAAAAGGTCAGAGAGATAGACCAAAAAATTACAGACTTGGCAATGCTAGACTACAGTGGGAAGGTATTTGCCAATATACTATTGGAACTCCTCATGGAGTGGGTAGCCCAAAAGGCTATACGCATCATCAAACAGGGTTTAGAAAGGGGTGTTCAACAACTCTCCCCATCTGGACCCTGTTGACACTGATCTCGGACCTAGATAAACCGGGGCTGGCTCTGTTTGCCTGTTTCTTGGACTATTTGTCCGCATTTGACAGTGTTGACAGAGAGAAATTGTGGACCATGCTAGATGATTGGGAAATAGATCCTTCTCTTCTGTACTTTATAAAAGCACTGTATGGAGATACAGCAGTAAAAATCAGGTTATCTCAGGATGGGACCCTTTCAGATTCTGTCCCTACTCAGAGGGGTCTGAAGCAAGGGTGCTCTTTAGCCCCTTTGTTTTTTTTAACATCTACCTCTCCTTGTTGGCAAGAAGATTGGGGGGTGGGGGAGTACACAACACTCCCCCCTCAATATGGTAACAAGGGACTAGTATGCATTTCTTATGCAGACGATGTGGTGATCCTTGACAGGACTAAAGTGGGATTACGGCACTCACTTCTTGCCTTGTCCATCTTTTCATCAGAGTTGTCATTAAATGCAAATAAAATTTAAAAAATATGGTATTTGGCGGGACAACTTCTGCTAATAAGCATGACACGTGGTGGCCAGTGGAAGAAAGAGTAGAAACCACCAATAGCTATCGCTATTTGGGAATCACCATAAGGACTACGTTTTCGGCTACTGCTGTCCTAGAGGAAGTTAAGACAAAAAGCATGGGGGAGATGGCTTGTTTTGAGGAAGACGATAGACGCATTAGGTGGTTAATGCCTCGAAGCAAACATTTTAGCATACAAAATATCAATCGTTCCTACAATAATGTATGCCTGGAGGTCTTCCACTGGAAAGGAGTAGAGGCAATTGGTAAATTAGAAGGAAAGATCTTGCGATCAATGTTAAGCTTACCACCTGGTACTCCGGTCCAGGCAATTACATTAGAACTGGGGCTTGCTTCTCTGGGTATGCTGTGGTCAATAGCCTCGTGTAACCTATGGGCAAAATTCAAGTTTGAGTTAGCAGGCCCAGATAGTCTACTCTCGTTAACTGGCCAACATGCGAGCAGATGCGAGACTAGCAAATGGTTTAGCGAGCTAGAGACTAGAGTAATAGACTAGGTTGCTGCTGAACTTTAAACATTGTTGCCACAGAGCGACGTTCCTTTAATACAGGACTGGGATCTGAAGTCCTGCTTCTTTGCAAACCAACTGTGCACATTCTGCTGCCCCAACTACACCGGCACCGCAGCAGTTGTCGGATGATACCATTTTACAATTTCCGGTGCTACAATCCGCCCGACTGCATGTGGATAATTCATTGAGATCACACTCGCCCTCTGCTTTAAGCCATGAGGACACAGATTCTATCAATTTTCGCCAGCCAATGTGAATCCCCCATTTCTATCCACAGTAACCAAACTGGTCGGCAAAGTAGGTGTTCAATGGACTCTTTGTTTCACCCCCATCCTCTTTCTTTTGTTCATCCAACTCCACGTCGAATAACTCCCCAATCAGTAGGAGAAAACATCAATATAAATAACTGAATTTTATTTAGGCCAAAAACCATTAATTTTACCTATACCAAAACCCCAAAAAATACATTAAAAAAAAAAAGGCATTCGGTCTTTTTTTTTCCCCCGGTCCTTTTGACTCGGATGTATTGCAGTCAATCCTTTTGTTTCCGAATGAATGACTGGACACCGCCATTAACACCACACTACTGAGTCTTTTTAAACTATTTGAAAAGCTCGATGCCAAAAAGTGTCCAAACAAACATCCCAAATTGATCAATTGTCATCATGGCTATTAAATGTACAGTCTATCTTACCTTTACAGAAAAAAAAGATACATTGGAAGATGTTGTGATGCCGGTAGTGGAAATGTTTAGTCCACTTTGCAGTACTAGCCAGGCATAATGTAAGTCCCGGTAGCGGTTTTCACTGTTTTTTCAGATATCATTCGACCAATTGTGGATCTTACAGTTGAATCTATTGTGGTCTCTACAAATGTTTCTTGGGTGAGTGTGACAGATACCCCCCTGCAGTCAGGTGGAGTGGCTATGAGGCCAGTTAGCCCCCTCTCTGGTGTTAGGCAGAAACCTGTGCAGTTCCCTCTGGGACCACTGCAAAAGATTTAAGACTACAGGTGTTTGGCAGTAAACCCACTTGGTAGCAGTCTGTACCGCACAGATTCACTTGGAAGCTGTGGCTGAGCAGTCAGACTTCCCTCAAGAAGAGCTAGGCAGTATACAGAGTATTCACAATAGGTCAAAAGAACACAGTAGAACAAGCAAACACTGACCAGGGCTTGGTGTAAAAGAGATATAATTGTTTATTTAAAACCACATCTAATAAAACTAATATTAAGCAGTTCAATAACACGGTCACTAAAAGATATACACTCCCTTAAAAGAATATTAGACAAGTCTTAAGTAAAGCCCCACTTATTTTCAGACAGCGGTGAGCGCTTAACGTAGATGGCACTCTAATAATTTGGTTTTAAAAGGGAGAGAAAGGCAAAGTATAAATTGAAAGATCCCAACACTTTCACAAGAACACAGCAAGAGAGGAAGGCAGAGTCAAACCGTGAAGTTAGAGTTCAGAAAGCCGGATCCACTTTAAGAGGATCAGAACGAAATGTGTCCAAGGTCACACGGTTGAAAAGTGCACAAAAGTCTCGAAAAGGTTCAGAAAGAAATGGACCAAAAGAAAGGGACCAGTTAGATGGTCAAGGCGGCCAGCCCAGTCCAGAAGGTTAAGGGATTATTATTACCTTGTAGCAATCTTTAGAAAGGGAGGCCTGGCGGACACGGTACCTTAAAGTGGTGAGAATACTCCAGCGGGGGCAGTTGTTCCTGGCAGCGGATGCAAGTCGGTGCTTCGTCCGGGGAAAGAGAGGATCTCGTCGGGGAGGAAGACAGGAGTCTGTTGCACTGCCAGGGAAGAAACCAGCCGCGGAGTTCTCAGTTAAAAGGAGTGGTCCTTTTATTCACGGTCCAGTGGTAAGTGGCTATCCGGTCGCCGGGGTTCTTGGCACGGGCAATTTGACCACAAGACGTCCTGGGATGCGAGAAAAAGAAGGTAAACTGGTTGTGCCCAAGAGTCAGGGGAAGAAGACTCTCCAGCCGGGAGATCTTCTCGGTCGTCGGGAAGTGGTGAGTCGGTTCCGCAGGGCTCCACCGGTGGTGTCGTCGTAGCAGGTCGCCTCAGCTTCTCCCTCGTCGGATTCTCAGGTCCTGTGGCGACTTCTAAAGTTCCAGTCCCAAAAGCCCTGCTTTTATGCAGCACACCCCCATTCACTCAGCCTAGCTGTCAATCAAACATGCTAAGTGGTTGGGCCAATCACACAAGAGTGCGACTTGAGTTACCAAGGTAACTCAGTCCAGGGTGCCTAAACCTCCTCCCACACCCCTTGTGGTACCCAGACAGAGTGGCACCACTTTTGGAGGCTTCTGTGGAGAAGCCTGCCAAAAAGTGGAACAAAGGACTCGACTTGGGTTGGAGTCACAGAAGAGAACACAAACGCCATTTTAGAATAGAGTTCTGGCAAAAAATACCAACCGGCGAATTAATATTAAATAAATAAACCGGCGGTATGTTCAAGGCTATGAGAATTAAATTATTAAAGTTGGTAGCCTCGAACAATGGGAAAATCCCACAGAGATATATTCGCGGTGAAATATAAAAAGTAGTATCCACTGCAACCAGCCAAAACTCGATCAGGGGGGACGGAGACGTGCCCCCTCGACTAAAAAGACCCCGAGGCAATCAAATTGCCCGACCAGTATGTCCACAATATGATGGTTTGTACTGGTTTCTGTTTATAATTTGGGACTAGTAAAGCCAATGGTGACTTTACATGCCCTGGGAGACAGTAGTCAGTCCCAGGGTATGGAGTCTATGGTGGAGTGTCACTATGACACCCCTGTGTCACTGCACTAAGGGTGCTGTGTAACACACATAGTAAAAACGCATGAGACCCTATGGAGTAAAAGACCCCATAGCCCATAAAACACATTAACAGTCAAAGGAACCCCTCAAATCATGCCCAAGAGTGTGAGGAAAAGAGTCTAATTATTGGCAGGAGAAAAATAACAAACTCCAGAAATCCAGCAAAGCTGCTGGGGGACTCGCTAGGTTAGGAAATTCAGCCCAAACAGAGAATTCTCCCTTGCATCTGGCACTCAAAGGAGGATCAATTTGGAGGGACAAAATTTGCAAAACAGAGCAGTAAGGAAAAAGAAAAAAAGAGATCTTGTGGTTTAGGGAAAGAATTTAAGAATTCTCTTCCTCTAAGACACTTCAAAAACTCCTTGAATTCTTTTTTTAAAGCGTCGGCATTACCAAAAATGCCAGTTGATATTTCTAGAAGCCAAGTCCACCAAATTCCTGTGGGTGTAGGAAAGCTTCTTACCCCACTTCCAAATCCAGAGATTAACAAAGAAAGCAGTGCCAGTAAGTCACCATTATCTTATGCACCGCTGAATGACTTATTACAAGAAATAAGGCAAGATGAACAATCTCGAGTCATAACAAATGTACCTCAGAAGGTGGCTACCATGAAAATGGGCCCTGGGAACCAACAATAGGGGTTGGATGAGATGACTTACCAAGAGCTATCTCAATGAGAGATCTGCGATCGGCCGTGGACAACTACTTGGCTGAGCGTCTACCTGGGGCGCATGTTGGTAGTGAGCATGGTGTTGAGTCACAAAAAGAGCGGCCATGGCTGCTCTCGGATGACAAGCAGCGACGAGTATCTGCTAGTATAGCTTTTCAATCCCAAGCTCCTAATCACCAGTTTTCACAAAGATAGCACCAAGTCTACGCCTCAGAATACGATGTCTGGCAACCAACGTTCGGTCATCAAATCAATGAGCACCTTTCACATGCCACCTCATATCAATCTGAGTGTCACTTCTTAATATTGAAATGTCGTGAAGGCCCCTTTGAAAAGTATAATTTAAAACAGAAAGTGCACTTAATGTTTTTGGGGACCTAGTTGAGTTAGAGGATATTACATCTTGTGACATTGAAAAGGTGGCATTTCCTTCTGATTCAGTTTGCTCGATTGTGGATTCCCTCTGGTGTCGTTTTAAACGCAATCTGGCAGTCGAAAATTACATTATTTGAACTGGGGTTTCTGATTGCTCAGGATCCAGATCGACTTGCATATATTTAGGATCCCATGCAGACTGCCGGTCCCGTGTTCCCCCAATTCCATCGGCTTAACCATTAACTTAAACACAATTGTCGCTTAGAGATGCTAGTTGGAACACCAGAGGGCACTCCCACTTACAATCGTCTATTAAAAATGTTCCACGCACGTTTGATATAATAGCTCTCCAAGAGACATGGCTCACTCAAATGCCTGCATGGGATAATTATGAAACCATCTTACTCCCTGCAAGCACCGGTACTAGGGGTAAGCCTTCATCGGGTCTCGTAGTAGGCGTAAACATGAGTCAAGGACTATCTATTGCACAGTGGGACTCCACGAGTTCTTTTATCCAACTGGTCAAAATTTTGTGCCCTCAACACATTGCCTTTGTAAACATTTATCGCAATCCGGTTGGGTTAGTGGATGAGGCCTTTTATTCAGGTTTAGCAAGATTACTTGATAAAATTACCATGGACTCAGATGTAACAGACACCGTGGTAGTTGGGGATTTAAATCTTGATTGCCTCTCAACTAGATCTAAAGGCAAATCAAGAGATACAACCAGGTGGCTCAACTTTATAAGGGACAGAAATCTTTATATGCTAAATGGTGCAGCAGAGGGAGATGGTCCTGCGCATTACACCTGGCAGTGCAAATCTACTACCAGCATTATTGATTATATGCATGTAGATCAGAACTTGTTTACTAAAGTATCCTCTTTTGAAGTCATCTCACAAGTGCATAGTGACCACAATTTATTATCCTTGCATATACAATGGTTTTCATCTATGGTTGAGTGTTACTGGTTGCCCCAGCAGTTTTCAGTTAATCATGCAAAAACGCGGCTTCGATGGATGCAATCAAAACTAGAGGAGCTCAAGCGGATTATTAATTACAACAATTCCCAAACTCTATTATCTTATACAGACTTCCTTGAACTGTTTAAAAACACAATTATGGTTACCGGTCGAGCCAAAAGGGAAACATTTACACATGTTTGATCCTGAAATTAAAGGAAAAAAAGCGGCCTATCGTAGGGAAAGAAGAATTATACTAGCCTTCACAGAGTCCTTCATTAGTCAAGCATTGAAGTCTGCTAAATGCAAATATCAGAACTGGCTGCATGGTCGTAGTGCTCTTACCTATCAAAACAATAGTGAACAAATGCTCAAAGCCATGGCCAGTAAACATTTGTCAGAGATATGGGTGATCTTCAATTCGCACGCAAACCAGTGGCAAGCTGAGGCACAAACAAGTTGCATTCAAGAACGAGTGACTCACTTCACCACTTTATAAGCAGATATGGAGTTTAATCCTGCAGCTTACTTTATATACGGATGTGGAGTTTAATCCTGCAGCTTATGTGCAAAAATCTACAACAAGATGGACAACTGATTATTTCTTAGAAATCATTGAAGATTTTATTAAGAAATTGAGCTCTTCTAGAGCTGAGGGCCCAGATGGCCTACATAATGCGATGCGTAAAGCTGATCCTCAATACTGGGCTGCAATTTTATATAAAATCTTCGAGAAAATCTTAATAATGCGTATCATTCCTGATTCTTGGAAAATGTCCATCATCGTCCCAATTTTATAAAAAGGGAGATCACTCCATTCCGCAAAATTATATGCCCATAGCGTTATTAGACACGCCAGCCAAATTATTTGCTAAATTGATCTTGCGTGACTTCAATGCTTGGACGATGGCTGGTGTGTGGGAGGAGGGGGTCTTGGAAACCCCCCCATTCTTATACTTCCTGGGTGTGCCCAGTGCAGCTGCTTTGCGTCCAGGGCCCCGGCCCCAGAGCACCCGCGTGGGAACACCCCTAGGAACTGTGAACCCCCCCTTAAGACAGCATATGATCAGAATTGAACCAGACTCCATTTTGTGGGCCACCAACTCAATTTTGTTATTTCGTATTGGCAGGCCAGCTGTAAACTTAGAACACAGGCCTGCAGCACTCCCAGCCAGGCACACACAGCAGACAAGCTACTCCTCCCACCTCCTCCCTTCTGCCATCTCTGCAGTTGTTCGGTTCTCATGAGAGACTAGCCGCGAGATTGCAACAAACTTTGCACTGTATCCCCTGTCTTCCGTTTTACCTCATTTGACCCTGCCACAGCCCAGCACAGGGACAAACAACAGAAGCCGTTCATCTCTATAAACCTGCCCCCGCACCCAAAAGACCCAGGCCATAAAGAATACCATCCCCATATTCCCTGAAACAAACAGCTAGAAGCGACCCTCAAGTACGTTTAATTGATCCCGCCCCAATAGAAGAAAACCAAGTGTTTTCCCGCATGTAATTAGAACAAGCTGCTTATTTTTTGGTAGAATAACATAAGACTTGTGGTAGAACAATCAGCATATTAGTAATGTATAAAAATGGGTGATCAAAAACTTTAACGTTAGAATCCAGTTATCAAAGTTTGATGTGTGTTAACGTGTAATAGGACCTTGTTTAATAGAGATCAATTGCAATAACAAAATGCATAGCAGAACCTAACACTGCACATGTCAGCACGAAGCTACCTTGTTTTGAAGCTCAATGTAAATACATGCATGAGACTGTGGGTAATAATATAGCAACCAGTTGCCATAGCTAATGTGATTCTAACATGACAATATATGCTGGAACCTACATGTGTAGAATTTAATAATTAACTGTTCAAATGAGTATGGATAATGACCCAAGTATATGCGACTTATTATCGTGAATTATGTAACCATGATAACACTCAGGCAAGAAGAATAGATAATATGCTTTAGATGAATATAATTAGAATGCAATGAGTCACGTCTAAAAAGCCTTTTTGTAAAACCTACTTTTAAAGGCCCTAGTTTTTCAGGCTATGCCGGCCTTCATCGCAAAGGTGTTTCGATTCCCCTTTGCCCTTCAAAGTGTCAAAGCAGATCAGAAAAGATTTAATGATGTTTAAACAACCGGTCTTTAACCCCACCAGTAAGATGTAGGACCGTTTTGGTATGTGTCCCTTTGTGGCCTAGTCTTTTATGTGTAGTTCAGATCTTAGGTTTAGAGTCCCCTCTGTTGTTATCAGATAGACATTCCAGACCACACAATGACCTCAAAAGTCTTACCTCTCTAGCCAATATATCTTGTAGTGTATCGGCACAAAGTCAAGCCGACACATAGTTAAGCCTGCCTATCAATGGATCAAACACTGTATTTAATAGCTGTATTTTGACCTATGCCCAAGATAAATTAACCTGCATTTGAGAAACGTCTATTACTTTAGTGTCTAAACTCACAGGTCTCAGAACACGTTGGACAGAGCAGATCATGGTATTGGATGAATGGGAATGTGTGGCCACAAGGGCAAATGTCAAATGGTTATTTAATAAAGAAACGTCTCAAAAGTTGCAGAATCTGCATACCAATTCGATGAGCCCAGCTGACCCAAGAAGTATCACCACAACACCACATGCTCCTCGGCCAACCACCGCCCTCCAACCCTATGGCACCTATAGGTATTCGCCCCTAGTGACCAATCCCAACTGTTCATGTGCCCCTTAGGCCATACCTCCGTTCGATGATGATAAAGCTGTATAAAAGTAATTTGTGAGGATGGTTACACAGCAGGATTCTATAAAACCTTCGCCAAACTGTTAACACCTTTCTTAATGGAATTATTTAACGAAATAATAGAAACAGGCGAGGCTCCAGAATCCTTTAAAAAAGCCCTTATAACAGTGATCCCCAAGGATGGGAGGGACCCTAAGTGTTGCTGATCATACCGCCCTATCTCCCTCCTCAATCTTTATGCCAAAATCTACGCTAGGGTACTAGCCGCCAGATTGGAAACACTGATGCCCCGCCTAACCCACTCAGATCAGGTTGGGTTTATACTAGGGAGACAGGGAGCTGACTCCATGCGCAAAACACTACACCTCATTCACGTAGCCCAAAACCTTCCCAACGACCCCGCTCTGTTGTCGATAGACGCGGAGAAGGCCTTTGATAGAGTGGAGTGGGACTTTCTAGGAGCAGTTCTTCAGAAGGTTGGAATAGGCCCAAGAACTATAAGGGGTATACAAGCAATATACACAGCTCCCAAGGCAGCGATTTTTGTTAATGGCGAATACTCCAGATGGTTCGAGCTGAAACGCGGGACCAGACAGGGATGCCCCCTTTCCGCAATCCTATTTGCACTATCTCTAGCACCCATGGCACAAAGGATGAGAACGGACCCTTTGATAGAGGGGATGCAGCTAAGCTCAACAGAATACAAGGTAGCCCTCTATGCAGACGATATTCTCCTACACATCACTAACCCCTTAGTGTCCATCTCCCAAGCCCTCAAACTAATGGACAAATATGGCCAGTTCTCCGGGTTTAAAGTAAATAGGACCGAGTCCATACTGTTCCCCCTCCAAGGCACCCCAGAAGTGAATGACACCAAGTTTCGCCCATTGGGCCTTAAGCTCGAACACACCGCATTGCATTATCTGGGCATACAGATCACCAACACTCTGAATGAGCTTTTTGAAGCCAATTTCCCTCCACTCCTCCAACGATTTGCAGCCGACCTCAAAAAATGGAAAAACGATTTCTTGGCTTGGTCGAGTTAATGCAGTCAAGATGGTATGCCTTCCCCGCTTCCTGTATCCCTTTCAAATGCTCCCGGTAGAGGTTCCAAAAGAGTTCTTCATTGAAGCCAAAAGGATCATGATGAGATTCATATGGCAGGGGAAGAAAGCAAGAATCCCATATAACACGCTAACGCTCCCCAAAGATAAAGGAGGGGTTGGGCTCCCTGACCTGAGGACTTACTACAAAGCCGCTCAGCTGCACGTCCTGATCCCTCACCTCAGAGACCATAAACACTTCAAATGGGTTGAGATGGACAATCATTACCTGTCCCCCGCCACGGTATCGGAATGGCTATGGACCCCATACAAAAGGGTGCAACGGAAAATTAAAGGCCACCCCATCTTGAGCACCATATGGAGTATATGGCAAGCGGGCAAGGAAATGCACAAAATCACCACCTGGCCGTCCCCGCTCAATCACTTGTGGTCACCCGGCATAAACAACCACATACCTAATGTGGGTAGGTTCCAAACATGGTACAAGGCAGGCTTGGAAAGAGTAGGACAACTACAGAAGAGAGACTCATTCATTACGCTTCCAGACCTGACAGAAGCGTTAGGCATAGGCGCCCTATGCATGTTCCAGTACATCCAATTGAAGGGGGTCCTTTCGAAAGCGGAATGGAGGGACAAACTGAACAGAGACCTTACCCCGTTCGAGAAACTCTTAGATACTAAATCTGTGATGAAAGACCTCATCTCTGCGATGTACCAAGAACTAATAGCGGCAGGTGATGGATCAACAGAGCCCCTCAGAATGAGATGGGGGAAAGACTTTGGGGAAGAACTACACCCTGACCAATGGGAAACAATGTGCGGAGCGGTCTCCAAAACGTCCATATCAAGTCAATATAAACTTCACGCCATCAAACTGCTACATAGATGGCAATATGACCCCCTCAGACTTTCCTGGATGTCCCAGACAATGACCCTGACATGCTGGAGGAAATGCGGAGAAGTCGCCAAATATTGGCACATGTGGTGGGGCTGCCAGCACATCAAAGTATTCTGGAATGAGGTCCTGGGATGGATTAAAGAGATAGAAGGTATCCAAAGAGACGCCGACCCCTACCTCATATTGTTTGGCCTGGAAAAAGATGAAGACCAATGGACCAGAGTGAAGGGCTTGACTCCCCACCTGCTGCTAGTGGCCAGGGCCCTCCTGGTGATTAAATGGAAATCCGCAACGGTGCCCAGCAAAAATGAATGGATCAGTCTAGCCATAAACATCTGCCTAATGGAGACTATAACAGCCTCTCTACATGGCAAAGCCGCCCAATGTGAAGCCCTATGGTCAGACTTTAAAAATAAACACCTCGTAACAGATTCTGAGTCCCACTCGGAAGGACTTCCGGAGTCCTGATGAAAAAGTAAAACTCGACAGAAGACGACGGAAAGATGCGGTAATAGGAAGCTCCAGACCGATCAGTCAATGGAAACGCGCATAAAAACACCTACGAAGATCCCACGTTTCAATAACTCTCAACGGATGAGTGCTCAATCAGAGAAGGGAGGGTGGAGGGGGGAGGGTAGGGTTCCTTAAGTTACAATGGACATACTCTGCCTTAAGCAATGTAACGTATGACGCGGACGTTTATTTGACATCATCCATACTGTCCTCGTCATGCAATCATATGCTTACAATGGTGAGATGTGTAATATGTATGCCATTCTGTTTGTTCCTTTGTTTAAAACCAATAAAAACCAAATAAAAAAAAAAAAGTAATTTGTAACATGTTTTCTGCAGAGCGCTCTCGGCGTGAGCAGAGTAGATTCTGCTTGCCCTATTTTAGATAAAGCCTTTTCATATAACCAGCACTTGGTCTTGGTCTCATTCCCTCCAGTGAGGTGTACTGATTGACTTTATTGGGAGATCCAAATGTATTCTTGGGGGCCTCACACCTTCACTGGTAATTTGCCAGATCCACAGCAAACTGGATTTGTCGCTGGCATAGGGACACATATTAACCTTTTTTGCCTTAATGCCATTAAGCACCAATGCCAAATAACAAAACAATCTGTTTATTTTGCTTTTGTGGACTTACACGCAGATTTTGATTCCATCTCACGTGTTCTTCTAATGTCTAAATTAAAAAGAGATGATTCCCTCCAACAATTTGTGACATCATCCATGCATTTCATTCTGAAACTTCTATATGCATCCAGCTCACATTAGTCAGGTTATTATCATCACCTATTTTGACATCTCGGGGCCTCAAACAAGGGTGTCTACTTGCGTCTGCTCATGGCCTATAATTCCTATATCGATAAAAATCAATTGAAAATGAATACAAATAAAACCCAGATTGTGATCTATTTAGCTTCTAGAACTGGTCGTAATTCATATAGCTGGTCTATTAATAAGATAGAAATTGTCAAAAGATGCACATATTTGGGGATGATTTTTGAGGGCATTAGGAATCCGAAGGGCCATGAAGAGACCATGGGGCAGAAGTTGAATAATGCCATATCTGCCATATCTCAAACTAAGATATTGTTACATCGATATGGCAAGTTTTACGTTAAAAACGGCTCTGCTTTATTGGAACCAAAAGGCAACGCCTTGTTTATTATATAGCATTGAAACACACTGATCTGACAAACCCAGAAACTAGATTAGAAGCAAAATTCTGGAGAAGTGTTTTACATCTGCCATAGTGCGTCCCAGGGCCGTGGCTTCAGTATGAATTGGGCTTAATTTCACTGCATGCTTTATATCACTTGCGCCCATGTACTTTATTTCATAAATGTCTCATTTCAACTCACTCAAACAACATGTTGAGAATGGTCTCGGCCTATATGTTTACATCATCTCATACATTTGTTTCAATTTGGATGAATGAGGTTTATAACATTCTTGCAAATGCTAATGTTTCCATTGAAATGTTGATTAGTAATCCTGACAAAGCCAAAGAATTGATTTATTGTTGTGACTGGATTGCCACCAGGGCTAAATGCTTAGAGTATAGACAGAACTGTGCCTTGAGATTTTGTCCAAAGAGTGTTAAGACTATGGAATCTTATCTTTAAAAATCTCCATCACCAGAGGTACGGCTAGCTATCCTTAGAGTACATTTTGATCTGTGGCCTACCAGACAAATTCAAGCAAGACGCAAAATAATACCGAGTCACATGACATTTTGCAGATTTTGCTTGCTTCCAAATTCAGAAGAATCTCTTGAACACCTGATTTCATGTTGCCCAGCTTTAATTAGTTTAAGAATAAAATATTTTGGACGGCATTCTAATACTATTGGACTTCTGGATTGTGGCCTTTGCTGGCCTTATTTGTTATGTTCGACTAATATCTCAATACAGTTATCGATTTTTAATTTTTTAAAGGCTTTGAATTTAGATGTAATTGATGTAGGGAATCGTCAAATGAACTAATGTGAAATTGAGTTTTATTACTCCTCTAAATAGGCAAGCGTTCATTTTACCTTAGCTTACTTGTTGGGGGAAAAAAAAGAAAACAAATTGTTATTTGAGCCTTCCTTGGTAGTTCTTTAGGATGTTACTTTCTTGGGATAGGTATCATATTTTATATCTTATTATTGTTTAATATGTTGATGTCATTTGCTGAGAAATTCTCTTTTATCAAAGTTTTGTTATAATGTTGTATTAGCTTGTGTTTTTCATTGTATGAATTTATTTGATTTTGTTTTTTGTAAAATATTGAAATGCTGATTTATTTCAGCTGAGACAATACATTTTTTAAAAAAAACGAGAGTAATAAACTATATGTTTAAAATTGGAATTACGCAAATTCAGAAGACATGGTTGGAATTCAACCTGCCCAAGATTCCTACAAAAGCAAGGACTGATTATATAGAGACTGCTCTGGCTCACCTTGGTGCACTAAAGAAATTTAGGGAATACGCTAGACAATCATTCGATAGAAATAGCCCTAAGTCGTACCTGATAAAGAAACGATATCCGGTAATGACTAGGTTTATGCCGTCGGTTAGGCTCCAAACAATTAAGGTGTTAGAAAACACAAGAGCATGGTGAGGTATTCCTCGACACCAAAGGCTATGTAGACTCTGTGGGAAAACCATAGAGACTGCCAGACACGTGCTAACACAATTTGAAGAATTAGGAGTCATATATAAGCGGGTGTATGAAAAATACAATGACCCCGACCTCTGACACATTTTGGAGTGGTTTGTTTGGAGCCGATTCATCAGTATTAATTACAGCAACAATGCATGTGTGGGAGATGGCATGTAACAAGATAATGAATATTAATGGCAAGAGTTAAGGCTGTTTTAACCCTGCTTTTATATGAGGTTAGTTTTAGGAATAGCTTTTTTCATGTATTTATAGTAATATGAATGTCAAAGTGTATTTTGTTATGTAAGTGCGAAAAGGATGCTAGTCACCCAAAAACACACTGCCAGTGATCACAATATACTTGAAACTCACTGGATTCCTCATGTGCTCCTAAGTGCACAATATTATAACCAACCACTTGACCTTAACAATAGTAGAAATCGTCTGCGCTGGAATCCTTATTTAATAGCTTCTCTAAACCAGCCTCTCACGAAAGCCTATCCACACAATAAGAACACTATACAGATATTTTATACTGTTCACATACAAATAATTACACAATCAATACAACTTAATTCTCTGCCTGTATTTAGACATAAATACACTTTCAGTTCAGCTATTTACGAACTTAAAAGATAATTATGTCAAGCACTGCGGTCTCTTTCTCCTCTAATCAATTATATTCAGAGGAGTAAACTGAAGAGCAAATATTAGAATAAAATCAAGCAAATATTAGCCACACAAAAACAAGCTGATGCTGAAAAAATTATTAATGATCCAATGATGAACTCTGCCGGTGAGATCTGGCGTTTAATAATTTTTATTGTGCTTGAAATCCTTTTGTTATACTTTGGTGCTGGCCTTAGTGATATCCTGTTTCCTAATGTCGGGTTCGCTCCTTTTCTTTATAAATGAGATGCCACACTTTGTGTTTGTAGAAGTTGTTGGTTTTATTCTTGCAACACATTCTGTGTTGGCATAGATTGTCACTCATGTGACATACCTCTTAGTTTGTACATTGCTCTTAGGGCTTGTCATATAGCAAAGTGCTTAGAATTTTTGAGTGCCATCTTCCGGGTTGCTAAAGTCTGGGAAAAGTATAATACGTAGCCCTCTTGGGATTTTGTCCTGCTCAATGTATGTTTGTAAGGTGACTATCCTCCCAAAATGTGTTCATCTCTTTAGTGCAGAACCTCTCCAATTTGATAAATTGTTAGCTTGAGTTATCAGGTGCTGTTGGTTTTGGTGGGAAGGCATGCTCCATTGAGCCTTTGTGTGTAAATGACATTGTCTTTCCTGCGTAGGAGGTAGTCAGCCATCTCTTATTCCTTGCCCAGGAAAGCTGCAGTGATCCTGTTCCTGCGTTTGGTTGGAGCTTGAGGGAACTGTGGATCTCTGCGCTAGTTGAATAATTTCTTTAGGTACTTGTTTTGAAGTGGTCAGGTTGCTGCCTGCTGCCTGCATCTAGGATTTCAAATGGAAAGAGGTCCTGCAGTCCAAGTTTTGAGCATACGTTTTCTGTTGTGTTTGAAATCCTTTTGTTATACTTTGGAGCTGGCCTTAGTGGTATCCTGTTTCCTAATGTCGGGTTCGCTAGTTTTCCTTATAAATGAGATTCCACACTTTCTTTGTGTTTGTAGAAGTTGTTGGTTTTATTCTTATGGTACGTTCTGTGTTTGGCATCGATTGTCACTTATGTGACTTACATCTTAGTTTGTACATTGCTCTTAGGGCTTGTCATATAGCAACGTGCTTAGAATTTTTCAGTGCCATCTTCCGGGTTGTATGTAGTCCTCTTGGGATTTTGTCCTGCTCAATGTATGTTTGTATGGTGAATATGTTTCTCTTTAGTGCATCATCGCTGCAATTTGATCAATTGTTGACGTTAATTAATAATTTGCCTGCAAATGCCTACAAATCACTGGAATTAAATACAATAAGTGAAGCAAAGTGGATTAATCATTTTCAAGACCTCCTTAACAAACCTAGCGCTACATCACTTTGCTCTTCCCCTCTACTCCGGATCTCATGAAGTTTGAATTTGATACTCTAGACATAATTAAGAAACTGAGCATGTCCAGAGCCCCGGGCCCAGACAACTTATTGAATGCGATACTTAAAGCACATCCCGAGGCATGGGCCTCTGCTCTCAAACTAATATTTTAACAGGTTATCCACACAACTCATACCTCCATCTTGGCAAGAATCTATTTATTTTCCCAATATTTAAAAAAGGAGACGGAATCAATCCAAATAATTATAGGCCAATCGCTCTCTTAGACGCCCCGGGAAAGATTCTAGCAAGACTGATACTACGTGACTTTCTAAAATGGTTATCTGACAACAATCTACTCAACAAATACCAATCTGGATTTGGATTTTAAGCAAGCTTTTGATTTGGTACCTCAGGAAATGTTATGGACTAAACTTTTTAACACTATCTGTCCTTTGCATATTATCTATTTAATTAATCAATTTTATTCTGACACCTCAATCAAGGTGAAACTCACAACCAGTGAATTATTAACAAATGCCATACCAACAAATGTCGGCTTAAAACAAGGATGTGCCCTTGCGTCAATTTTGTTCAATTTTCATATTAATGACATGCATGCAATCTTTAAGTCTGTCCGCGAGTTCTCTCCTAGATTAGGGACAACAGAGATACCTTATCTTCTTTATGTCGACAACCTGGTGATTCTAGATAGAACCCCTATAGGGCTTCAAAGTACATTAGCAGCCCTAGGCTCTTATGCCGAGGCCAATTATCTCACCATTAATACTTTCAAGTCGAATACACAATTTTCCATCGTCGTCTATCCAAATCAGGATACAAATTTAACTGGCTACTTTAAAAGATTTCTGTCTCCCAAACCTTGCAATATAAATATCTTAGTTTTAATATTAACTCTCATCCAACTGATCAGCCATATAAAATCGAACTTAGCAGAATGAGGCTCGTAGCAACACAAGGCAAAGCGATACAGTGAAAATATGGAACATTCGCTATCTCCCCGGCAGTAACTTTTTATTTTATAAACACAAAGTGGTTCCCATAATTACTTATGGAAGCCAGACAAAATCTCTGAGTCTCCTAGGTGGGACATTCTAGAAGGTATCTACTGGAAAACTTTCATTTCTTCCTCCAAATATTCCCATTTCCATCATTCGAATCGAACTAGGTCTTACCTCTCTTCTCGCAATTGTATCTTGGCAAATGCTAACGGCCTATAGGAAATGTTTCCTTTCATCAAGCGCTTCACGCAATCTCTTTCCAGCACTTAAATCTTTACTTGAATCTTCGCTATCTGGCCCTCGAAGAATTCTTGTCTAACTCTATTACAAAATGCTGATATCCCATTTGAACTATTATTTAAAAAAATGAAAAGGCGAAACTTAAGCTCTGACTATGGGATTGGAGATGTACTTGAGAAAAATGCAACACTTATATAGTATTTAAAGCCGGAGCATTCATCTTAAAATCTATGAATGAACTTCCCCAGTACCTCGCCAAATTCGCAGATCCTGTCTATGCCAATTCAATTCTTCACCTGCGTATCAATCTTTGGCCAATGAAAGTTAAAAAAGCAAACTATACCAAATCAGTCACTTCTGACATTATTTTGTAAAATAGAGGAATCTCCTGAAACTCTTCAACATTTAATAACAGAATATCCCGCCCTTGTTGACTCCAGACATAGATTTTTCCATTAACATCTCAAGCACATAACGTTACTGACAAAGGAACAACTTTGGGCTGCAGTTTTAAATGCTACTACCATCCGGCTGAACATTGCTACTGTTCAATTTTTGCTATCCTTGAACCTTACTTCACTAAATCAGCCCCAAGACAACTCTTAATGATTGATTCCCATTCCTTTTCTTAGTCAACATCTACATCAAATAACCAAAGCTGTGAGTTGTTGAGTAGGTTTTATGTGTCATACTTATTTTGTATGAAAATGCTGCTAAACTTTACAGTTCTATGATTTTAGCTGTTGGACTAATTTATTGTGGTTTTAATTAAATCTGTTTTATATAACTTTTTCAAACTACATCTTACATTTGTGCAGGCTTATCGAACTAATTCGTAATGCACAGATTTAACTATTTATCTTGTATCAAAATGCTGCTAAATTTTATGTTTCTATGATCTTAGTTGTTGGATTAATTTTACTGTGGTTTTAATGAAATATGTTTTATATTATTTTTTCAAGCTACATTTTACATTTGTACTGACCAAGTAAAACTAATTTGTATAATGAATATATATAATTACTCCAATGTAAACCCATTCAATCTAAAGTTATAGTCAATAATTGTGATGAAAGCATCATCTGGCCACTGCATCACCCCTACTAAAAGGTTCATGCAACAGAAGTCAATAATTATATGTCCTTAGTATTTTCACTTTTTTGATTCTCTAGTTAAATAAGAATGCCCATTGTCGCCATGGTATCTCATCTTGATGCCTACAATACTTAAATCAATTTGTAATACATTGATGTTAACTATCTGTTGTATCACGACTGGTTCAACATTAATTTTATCTAACGTATTGTAATTTGTTAGACATTGTGTTCTGTATTGTACTGTAATGTTATATTGAAAAAGTTGAAATTTCAACTAAATCAATTTCCAATAAAAAAAAATAAATGTTTTTATATATATATATATATATATATATATATATATACATACATATACATCTGTGGCCGTGTAGTTATGGTTAAGTTGCTGTTTCCATAGGAATAACACTTTTTGGGCGGCTTATAGCTACGCTCTACCTGGGCAAATCCTCACCAAACTTTGTATATGGCCCGCTCTGAATTTTTTTGCAAAGTTTGGTGGCGTTTGGTACAGGGGGGGAAAAGTTATAAGGGGGAGATCCCAAAAAGTCTTTTTTCCCCCCATAGACTGAATGGGGGGAAAAACGTTTTGCACGCCTACAGGCCAAACCGCTGGATGGATTTTCACAAAATTTACAGCAGGGGCTTGGTCCCGAAAGCATGCTTTTGTAAATTTGGTGACAATCCGTCCAGTAGTTTTCTTTAAAACGACCAAAAAGTAGGTCTAAAAAAATTAGTGATGTCTATGTCCGCTCCGTGGTCACACTTCCCTGTTCGCTCTGCGGACAAGATACCAATTGGCTAAGGGGCTGGCGTCATGACCGCGGACGTCTCCGCCGATTGGCTGCAGTGAGCCATGTTCTGCGTCAGATTGTTTGGATGCGCCCGACATCTTGGATCCGCCGACAGCGCAGCGGCGAAATGCTATTTCGGAAACTGTTTTGGTGTGTCAGAGTGCTTGGGGAGGTTCAGAGAGTAAGAGATGGGTGAAATACTGCATTTGTTTATGCGGTAGGTGGTAACGATGTATTGCCTATGGCCGCCTTGTTCAGGATGTTTGTAAGTACAGACAATGAGGGGTCTCATAAGGATAGTACTTCAGTCTGTGCTGTGCGCAGGAAATTTGAAACTGTTCTAAGGACACGCGTGGTGTTGGCAAACATATAAATTGAGTACATGCCGTAGTTACATTTTTTGTTTCTATGGGTGTGCTATTGATTTATACGCCGCCATGGGTGTGACATGCTGCGCTGGTTGTGGCCAGGGCCTAGAGTCTTGGGTGCATGGCCGTAGGCCCTAGGCCATACTCCCAAGACGCTAGGCCCTGGCCACAACCACCGCAGCATATCACAGGTATAGATACACCCGTAGTGTTGCATATCGATCAGGTGGTTGTGGGGAGGGTCTAGAGTCTTGGTTGCATGGCCAAAGGCCATGCACCCAAGAACAAAGTTATAAGCACTGGAGTTATAAGCCACTGCACACCCATACGTTCAAATATCTATGGCCTTACACCCAAGACTCTAGCCTCTGGCCACAACCACTGGAGGATATCACAACTATAGTTAGACCCGTAGTATCAAACATCAATCAGGTGGTTGTGGGGAGGGCCTAGAGTTTTATGTTTGAAGGCCAAATTTATTCGTAGTTTAGTTAGAAGCCACAATGGGTGCGATATGCTGTGGTGGTTCTGGCCAGGACCGAGAGTCTTAGGTGCATGGCTGCAGACCATGCACCCAAGAGTAAACTTATAAGTAGTGAAATTATAAGCACCATGATTTTGATATGCTGCGATGGTTTTGGGTAGGACCTATAGTCTTGGTTCTTGGCCACAGGTTGTTGGTGGTAGGTTGTACATCCAAGATGCTAGGCCCTGCCTACAGCCACTGCACCATATTACTGCCATAGATTAAATGTATACATTTGAATATGTATGACATGTGTGAACTTATACTTACTGATTACTTTGTTGAGAATCCATATATTTCTTACATGACTTTAGTAGTTGGCGGAAATATCCTTTTTTAATTTCTGTGATAAAAGAAAACAGCATGTTAGCGTTTGTATTTTATAAACACTTATTACATTGTACAGTAGACATTTTAGCTTTTTTTTACCCTCATATTTAGTTTACAAATGAGTGTACTGTGCATTTGGCTCAGTTTCTGTGTTTGTTTTTCAAATCCTTGGGTCTGGGGGAAAAACAGATCCTTGTCGGATTAAAAAAAAAAAAACTTTCTTTGCTATGCTACAAACTATTTCTTTCTTTTCTTTGAGCGTTTACTTGTTGCAGATTTTTAAAAACAGTTAGATACCTGTTGGCATATTCTAACTGTGCATTTTCTGTCACGGATCTGTGGTATTCATTTATCTGTGTGGTTGTTATACACTCTTGGGCAGTTAGATACCTGTTGGCGTATTCTAACTGTTTATAGTTGTTTACTTGAATTTTTGTTCATGTTGAACTACACATTAGTTTTTAAATGTTGGCTTTAAGAAGATTAAATACACATTTGTAAGATTAGCTGGCAATCTCTGCTTTAGAGTAATGGTGGTATCATTACATTTGAACCATCCACATTTCTTCGTAATGTATGCAGTGTAGTGACCTGCATTGGTTGTAGCTCCTGCGTAGTAGATTATACCTATTGTTGTAAAGGTTTTCTTCCCAAGTGACACTTGACAGTGTGTGAATCCAGTCAGCTTGCAGTTGTTTTTCGGACCATCTGCATTGTAACGTAGAAACATAAGTATTATGTAGTTACTATGTGTTTGTATCAGTAAGGTTGAGCGATTATCTGAATTGCACATAGTAAATAATCTGCCATGGTTTGCATTCTGTACAAGTTACTGAAATGGAATGGATTCACAATTAGGTATGGGTACATACACAAATTGCTCATTTGGGATTTGTTCCTGTATCACATTGTTACAGCGAGTGCATGTATGTTTCCATATGTATGAAATCTAGAAGATTTCATTTATAGGTATGTTTTTGTTTTCCAGTACTTTTAGTAAGTACATTAGAAATTCTTGTTGATCTTCTTGCGAGTTTATAGTGAATCTCACCATTCCAGCACAGTAGTCCAATTCTTGTCTTATTCCGTGAACACTGAACGTGTTGTCAGGATTGTTTGTTGTGTTTCTATGAAGGACTAACATTTTCAAACACAATTGGTCTGTACTGTGTAAGTAAATATTGTTAACAATTGGTGGCAATTGAAATAGAATAGTAATTGCTACATTTGCATAGCAATTTACACCAGTTTCATTTGAAAATTTGAATGGACCAGCTAGTTCTGTCTGAGTGCTTTTTTCTGAGTTTCTGTTCCTTCATTGAAGAAGTACCTGATTTACTTTCCCTAATAGGTTCTTTTTTGCTTGTGGTAATTGATGAAGTTTTAGCTTCTTTTGTTTTCTTTGAAGGATTTGCCGTCAGATTCTGTTGCATTTCTGTTTGAATTAGTTTTCTTTTACCATGTTTTACTTTTTCTGGAACAGGATATGATTTCAGATGGGGGGTGTACAGTGAAGGCAGTCTATTGTATTCTAAAATGCAAGGAATATCAGCGTTCAGTTTACTTGCATCAAAGTTGATTAGAAATAGACCGCCAAGTGTACGTAAGCGTGATAGTGCTACGTAGCTCATGCCTTCTTTAAAGACTGTGTTTCCTATACCTATCAATGCTTTGTCTAGGGTAAGACCTTGGGATTTATGAATGGTGACTGCATATGCAAGAGTTAGAGAAAATTGTTCTCTACGTACATACATGCCTTTGAAGAGATGGAATCGAGCAGTTGAGCGCCCTTATCCTCACTTCTGAAAGTTTGTCAAAGCGAATATTGACAAACTGAATATTGTTGTCACGTGGGTATGATTGAAAGCCCACAACTGTACCCAGTGCCCCATTAACTAGCCCTTGCTCCACGTCAAGGTTACGTTTAAGCATTACTCTACAATAAGGATCATTTTAATATATTTTCCAACCCAGCTGTGTTGGAGATTGAATTTTCTAAGGTATTTAAGTCTTGTTGTGGCTTGCTTACACATGGGTAGCGTCATACCATGTACGTCTAGTTTGTCTGTGGCGCAAATTTCCATTATTGGTTGCATTTCTTTTTTTTAACATTGCAAAAGTTGGCATTAAGGCCGTACAATTGACATTTTTGTGCGCTAATTGTTCCATAACATCAGTAGCACATGCGTTATCGCCATAAAGTGCATGAATGTGTCGGTTTTTCAATATTTCTTGTGATTCTTGAGATAGTACACCAACTCTAATACTTTTTAAAATCTTGGCGTACGTGAGATCTGCAGATTGCCGCATGTTTTCTGTTAATTCTCTGTATTGGAAATGTTGCCAAAGGTTGACATTTCCTATGCTGCCAACAGTTTTACGGCAGAGTTTGTGTCGTAAAGTTTTAAAAATGGGTTCACCTTTCACTGGTGTTAATTGTAGAAGATCTCGGAAAACGATAATGTGTTTCCCTGCAAAGAGTTCTTCATAGTTTGTTTTAAGTACTTCTTGCAATCTGAGGTGAATCAAAGCCAACATTAGGTTGGAGACCATGCTCACGTCATATATTAGTAGCATTTTCATTTGTTTCAATACTCTGCGTAGTTCCATTGCAGCTTCTGCAGAAAGTTTGTAATAGTCCAATTTGTTCGGTGTTCTACTGGAAGGAATAGTAATCGGTGTAAAGTGACACCGCCTATGTTGTAGGCAGCTAAACCTGTGGGGGCAGTTACAACAGCTGACAGTTGTTTGTCAATTGTTGAAGGAACTTGGGGATGATTTTGATTAAGAATGTTTTTCCTGACCCAGCTTCACCACCGACGTACTGCAGTATAGGTTTGTAATTTTGGCAGGTACATTGTTTATTTTCGTGTTGTACACCATGTGCAATTTGTTTTATTACTTCTTCAAAAATAGTGCGCTGATCTTTACGTTTTGCTTGTAGTACACTTAATTCTTCTATATCTTCTTCATAGTGACACATGGTGTTTTCCACTTCTGTCATAGCCAATTCTGCTTCATTTGCTATTAGTGGCTGTCCTAGTGGTTTGTGGCTTCCTGTTACAGAAGATTGACTACTGCCGGAAGTGTCCTTATATAGTTGGGCGTGAAGTTCTTCTTCGTGTTGCTGTTCATTGTGCAACATTGTTTTGTACTTCTTAAGTTTCACATCTGTGATAGCACTTTCATTTGCTTTGAAAGGATCTTTATAGCAGTCATAGTTATCTAGTATCTCTTCCTCTTTTCTCCATGGTTTAAAACGTTGTAGCAGGCACATTTAATAGTTCTTTCTGTTGAGGAGTTTCTAATGACAATTTGACATGATTAATTTAGCTTCATTTGGTAAGTTTCACTAAGCTGCCTTCACAATCTGTCACTCTATATCTATCTTTGCTTTCATCAGGTTTTATATTATTTTTATATGCAAAGTTTTGAGCTATTTTGTATAGACACATGCTTTCCAAAGTGCTACTCCTGTTCGGATAGTATGTGTCCAGTAAATTGTTTTTTAAAATGTCTTGGCTGTTGGGATCATTTCTGGCAATTGTTTCTATGTCCTCATATGATTTCAGAACTCTTTTTCTAGATTTAGCAGGACCAAGACTTAGCCATACTATGTTGTCTGATTTTCCATACAAAGCAGTACCGGTTAAACGATCTGCCGCTTCATAGGCACCACATTCTCTACGAGAGAGCATTTTTATGCCTAGGCTGTACAATTTCTGAGATAGTGTTTCGTCTGATGATAGGTCATTCCATTGGTTTTGAAACTCTGTTTTGTCTGCTTTTATTCAGTAGGCTGTAACATATCGTGCAACTGCAGTGGAATTGTCTGCAATGTACTGCACATCTAGGTTTTCATTCCATAAGAGGGCAATGATTGCATTGTAATCATGGATATATTTTGATTCTTCTGTTCTTTTTTTATGTAATACGTGTTCTTAGGTGATTTACCTTTAACACTATGTCGAACTGAAGACATGAAGTTGTTCACTAAACCTGTTTCTGTAACTGGTCTAGGGAAACCAAAGCAGCATTTGGTGTAGTATTTCCCTTTGTTTTTGTATTTGCAACGACAATATTTGCCACATTTGTGTCTTTGAAATTGTAAAATTTGTCCATGCAGGTCACTATGTGTCCGTTGTGAAGGGATTTCACAAGTGACATATTTTTGGTTGAACTGCAAAACAGTGGCATCACTGTCGTGACCAAATTTAGGGGCACCTTTGGTCCATAAAAGCATGTGAATATGTGGTGCTCCTCTCGCCTGGTATTCCTTTCTCCAAAATAAGTGTTGCACTTCTCTGAGGGGAGGAACAGTTTTATTATAAATAAAGTGTAGCATAGCAATGAAACGATGATTGAAATATATTGACACATTAACTGGCTCTAGAGAGCAAAGTTCTCCAGGTGTTAATATATCTATGTTGGTTTTGTTGTTGTTTGATATGCGTAGGAACTCATGTAAATCTTCCCATGCATACTCTGCACAACTTAGTGTAACAAACCAAGTCGGTGGTCCAAAGTTTCTGATCATAAAACGTATGTCTCTGTGCTGTCGGAACCAGTATTCTTTTGAACCGCGCATGTTTGCAAACAGATTTGTTATACTTGATTGTAAAACCTGATCTTTTTCTTGTACTTTTTGTATTAATTGCGTAGCTGACATATTTTGAAAGTGGGTTCCAGATTTCAAAATGAGTGCAACTCCGTAGCATAGGGTTGCTAGTTCACTTTCAAAGAGTAGGTGGAATATGTATTCCACATTTTGTCTAAATCTGGGATCTTGAGAATACATTCGTAATGAGAGGTATTCTGATGCCGTAATCTGACTGGGTCT
Organism: Ambystoma mexicanum; assembly: GCF_040938575.1. Taxonomy (NCBI): domain Eukaryota; kingdom Metazoa; phylum Chordata; class Amphibia; order Caudata; family Ambystomatidae; genus Ambystoma; species Ambystoma mexicanum. The sequence continues at coordinate 1,351,807,400 of NC_090934.1, read as the reverse complement.
ATCATCGAATCTTCCGCCTTTGCCAGTAGGAAATAGCAGTGGAAAAGCATGTGCGTCTATACTTTTTTCCCATATGCTCATTGGTGACCCTTTGGTTTGACGCATTTGGTAAGTTTCTAGTGCATCATCTATGCTTCCATTGGAATGCAATGGATGAATTGTGGAATGGTCTAAAAGAGTGGATACTGCAGCAGGATCCAGAGGTTCAAATTGACCAGTTTCTGATGACTCTTGAATTATTTCAGTTGTTTTCCTTAAGCTTTCTTCAATATTTATTTCTTTGTAGTATTTGTTATTGTCTTTCAGATATTGCAAGGCTTGTCTAACTTTATGTAAGTCCACCAGTTGTTGCCAATTTGTTTTGTCTTTTGTTGGTACACCATTTACCAAGACAATTAAAGAATGCTCTATTGGACGTTGCACTCCTAGAGTGTGTACATTTTCTGTCAGATCTAATGGCAAATAAACTACTTTGCCACGAATGCCTTTCACCAATTCAGAGGGAGGAAATTTTGCTGTTTTTGGTTGAAGGCGTATTATTGCTTGAAATGGGTGAATTGTTTGAATTATGATGCTCTCATACAAATTGAGTTGTTGCAGGGGTTTTGGTAGTGGGAACAATTCCAGATTATTTGTGATAGCACGTGAAGGAGTTTGGTTGTTGTCCAGTTTTGTAGTGCAGTAACTGCAACATATGAGAGTTTCACTTATTTGGTATTGTTTTCTGCTAAAAGGTAGAGAGCCAATTCAAACCATTTGGAATCTTCATTGTCTTCTATTTTGTATGTTACATCTATAGTTTTTGCGTTCCTTTTGTAAAACGTTCTACGGCAACACACACACACATGGTTTGATACTTCAGCTGATGCAATTTTAAATTTTAGTATTTCTTTTTTGTATGTGTGTAATAGAAGGTTGCTAGTCTGTTCTAAAACTATTGCATTCTGGAAGTGGCTTTCACTTCCAAAATATTTTCTCTGGATACGGTCGATTTCTTCTTGTGGGTATTTGGGTGTACCATGTAAAAGAGTGTTATTTAAATTGGCTAATTCTAAAGCTGGACTTTTAGTATAGTACAGTTTATAAACCAGATTTCTATCATTTGAATGATGTATTGATAGCCTTCTGATATCATGGAAGGTGCTTTTGCAAATAGGTCCTGAAATGCAGGCCAATAAATGTCCTTGTAGTCCTGTGTATTTGCGCACTGGACAGATATCTATATTTTGCAGCACTTTCACTTTACTTTTGTCTTTACCTTTCACATACTGATTGAGGAACTGACGTAAAGATTTGAAAGATTTGTTAGGAATGTCACAGATTGATGTGCACGGCCATTTGTATACTGGATGGTCTGGTTCAGTCGAATGGAGAGGTAATTCTGAGTTTTCAGGGGATACTTTTGTAAGCAGTGTTTCTTGTTCCATGATGGTATTATTGATTTTTTCGTACTCTCGTCCACTGCTATGGATGGCAATTGTGTGTGTTTGTATGCATCTTCATTAAAATATGGTTGTGTGGTTGTTTTGTGACTCCATTCACCTCCACAGATATTTAAGAAGTTATTTTTGTTGACATTCCGTTTATTGATCAATTTCTTTTGTAGTTTAGTACTTAGTTTTGTTAGTGGTTTCATCCTATTTAACACTAAAATAAATAACTTCCTTTTGAGAAAGATTGCACTGTCTACGAGAGCTTGTAGAATTAAATTTCTACGGTAGGTTTTAAGGGTGGAGGATGATTTCGGTCCTCTTCTTATTAGATTCTGAAGGACTCTGTGGCAAAACATTTTTGCTAAAATACTTTTTTTACTATGGGTTCTTGTTACTATATCAGGATTAATTGGAGCATTGTTAGCAGTACTGGTAGCTGATATTTTGTAAAGCATTTTCTGTTTCGTGCCACATTTTGATAGAGTAGCCACAGTTTCGGTAGTTGAAGCTTCCTTTGTTTCGCTAAACGACTGCATTAGCGGTTTTGATCCAGCGTTCTCTACAAACTCTGCTACAGAAGGATGCTTACTTTGGACAGTTTTATTTTCATTTGCTCTATTTCTGCGTTCCTTTCTACGGACTTGCTTTTTGGTAGGCATTCTTTGGGGTCTGCTGAAAAAAGAAGGCATGGTTTGGTCTGTTGTACAATGTATCTGTGCTGTGTGCATGCGTGCATGACTTTGATGGGCAAGCTCGTTGTGGTGGTGTGTGAATGTGCATTGGGCAGTTACAATGAGTTGGGTAGGCTATTTTTCTGTTTGTATACTACTACACTGTGCTTCAGATGAGAGTACAAAGTGAGATATTGGTGAGAAGAAGCATTATTAGTAAACATAATGGTATAAAATTTTAACAGCTATTTCTTTACTAGTACTAACATTCTAAGGCTTCTGTATGTGATTTGAGTTCCAAAAACACAGGGATTTGTGAGCCATTCTGCCTGTTATTCTTTCTTTGATGAATGGGGATTTGTGGGTAGAATGGTTCAGGTATCAATGTTTGTTTAAGTGCGCAAATTAAATAAATAACCCACACAGTCTCTTTGAGGAACAGTAAGAATATAAAGGTAGTACTGTACTTACTTTTTTTTCAGAATGACCAGGTTTCTTCGGATATGTCGTTTGCAGTGTAGATGCTTTTGATTTTCAGGAGAGTAGTCTTCCCCGCAATTGTAAAAAGAAGTTAGTATCTTTGTGTGTTTAAAGCAGTGATGTTACTGTACACGTTAATTTTGCATCTTTCGCCGGAGTATTCTCCTTTGATATCTCAACACAGTGCATGTGCGCATTTCACTTCACTATGTGCTGGCTTTGTATGTAATTTGCAGTATGTTAGTTGAACCTGATTCGCAAATGAGTACAATTTTTAGTTTATGGAAATGCCTTGTTTTTTTTAAGATGTGTTGTCCATAGCAGAGAGGTTTTTAAGTGATAGGTCATTATAGTAGATGGGAACAATTACACTACTTTCATATTATAAGTACAAATCCGAAATAAATCGGGAGACCCTCAGAGGGAGATGTCACCACAGCAATCGGGAGCGTTCATTTTTCTCATACGATCGCATTGGAAGTAGCATTAATGCAGGCGGTACACAGTAAAACATGGTGCCATTTTCTAATGGAAAATCGAGTTTTGCGCTTAATAGGGAGGGTTGTTAAGTATGTATAGGTTATGCGGGAGACAGTAAGAAGTTGTGCGGTTTGTCAATGAAAAATCAGAAGTTTTGCACTTAAAGGGGGAGCGTTGGTATGTATTGGCTATGCAGATTTAGTGGCATTAATTTGTTTAAATGAAATCATAAGGGTTGCACATGTTCTCTGATTAAAATATGCATACCTGTACTTTATACTCATGCATGTGCGCTTGCATGGAGCTGTACATAGAAACCCGCGACACTTGCACAGTAGTTTTTGAAGTAGGTGCTTTGCAATGATATGCGACTTGCATTAAAAAGTGATCAATAGTACATTTGAAGTGTGAAGTTTGGAAGACGGAGTTCGATGTAGAGATGTTGAATGTGATTGGTGGATGGTTGTGTGACTGCTTAGCTGTGTCCAATGAGGGAATGGATTTGTGAGTGATGTGGAAAGGGTAGGACTGGCTAAGAGTTACGTGCCGCACGTAGAAAGCACTTGTCCGCGGGTAGGGCGTGCCACATACAGGGTTCTACAACAAAACAAGCATGGGAAGGGGACTGTAGACATCGGCCAATCAGATGTTCACATTATTCTTTTGTGTCGAAAGACGGTGCGTGTACTGAAGATGGCAGAGGTGGAGACACTTAGGGTTTTGGTGCTTGGAGATATTTTTGTCCATGGTTTACAGCACTATTCCGAAAGTAGTCATGTTGCACACAATTTCGATGTGAGAGGAGTGGTGGTGGTGTGGAGCGCTCAGACTGATCGCAATGTTGCGGCAATTCTCCAAGTTTGCAGAGACATGCGTAGGATGACAAGTCCCCATGTGGTACTTTTGCACTACGGTGCTTGCCATTTGGGCTACGTGAGTTCACGTACTTTGTTGGAAGATTTGGAACAGTTGGTGCAAGCAGTCATCAACATCTTTCCAACTGCGAAAGCAATTTTTTATGGCTTACTCCCTAGAGGAAAATGGGACAACAGTTCTGTTTTCTGTCCTGGTCAAAGTATTGGGAGATGTAATATCAATCACGGCATGCATGCGTTCATGTTACGAGCTGGTATGTTTTTCTGCAGCCACAAGAACATTGTTCCCAGTAATGCGGCTTATTTTGAAGCAGGTGGTGTTGCGTTATCTTCTTTGGGAAATGCCATGTTCTTTTGGAATGTAAGGCTTGCTTTGGAGAAGGTTCTGTAATGATTGTAGGAGTAAAGTAAGAAGAAAAAATATTTTTTTTAAAAAAATAACAGGTGTCTGTAAGGCATTTGCCTAAAAAATAAACAAATAAATGGCTCTTTCCAGAGCTCCCCTTGAAAGGGAAAAGGGGAATAATATTTAAATATACAGTTGTCACGCTCTGATCCTCCACCTATCCGCAGACATGGCGGTAGTCTGCAGGCAGTGCGTATTACCAACGGGGATTCTGGGGTGGAGACGCATGCAAATGAGAATGTGCGAAGTAGTGATTGGTCAGTTAAGTTCAGTGTGTGTGTTCTGAACGGAGAAATTTAGTGAGAATGTCTTTTCCCTGATGGGAGACCAGATAGCCATGGCTTTGTGTGCTCGAAAACAAATTATCTGGATTTTGGGAGACTCATGGATACATTGGTTGAAGGTGCAGGCAGAAAGTTGCGGTCTTTCTGCAGATCTTGGATTCCTGGAATGAGGTGGCTGGACTTGGTACCTCTTGGTACCTCTCTGTGCTACTTTACAGACAGAGCTTCATCCCGATATAATTCAGAGGAAACAGTTTAGGCCATGTCTCTGGAATTTCTTTGCAATTTGCAATGAAGGAAGGACTTGCGAAGGTCATGGACATGTTTCCAAATTGCCAAATAGTTTTTTCCCATATTGCACAAAGGCAAATATGGCTGCGTTCTTCTGCATTTGGTCCACATATGGAGAAAGTGAGGCACAATGTCAATAAAGCTGTTTGTGCCTTTCTAAGAGATGTTGGCATGTCCTCATTTCACAATGAAAACATTTTGTTTCGCAGCACTTTCATTTTTGTGCAGAGGTGGAGTCCATCTCACATATAGTGGCAATCAGATTTTTCTTCGCAATGTACAAAATGCACTGGTTTTGCTCAGTTTGCACCCTCCATTTCTGTGCGTCCTACGACTGTCCGTGGACTTTTTGAAAAATGCGCGGGGGCCTACACTGGTCACTTGATAGTTCCATTGTTACACTGAGAAAGGCGGATCTGAAAAGACTTTTTTGTAATTTTTGTTGTTTTCCAGTTTATTGCTTTTCAGCACATGATACACTAGGAGAGGAGGGCAAAGGAGGGTAAGGAAGGGACATCAACCACAGGGATAAGAAAGGGCAGGTGGAGAGAGAAAGATGTAGGGTGGCCTTTACTTAGGTAGGGGGCAGTTCTTCTGGTGCTCTGTGACCGTAGTCTCAAAAGCATTTTGAAGACTCTCCCCCCTGCAGAGTACTGTGTCGCAGTACATACACAATATTGTGACCCTCGAAAGGTAAGGGTCAACAGCATCGCGAATGGCCTGTGAGGCAGCCGGAGGGGTGCGCTGCCCCACAGGAGTGTCTCTTGTGGTGAGAGGATCAGACACAGAGGATGCTGTGGAGGAACTCAAATTTACTACCTTCTTCACATGCACCACCTTGCGAATGTCCGCACTTTGGAACGAAGTTAGGTGTCGCTTCATGGTTGTCGTACCAAAGCTGTACGCACCAGGTCTCCCGCGACTCAGCACCAAATTGCACTGCTTACACATGCTTTTGGTATGTTCCCAAAAACGGTAAACAACCGCCACACCCACGACTCCCGGCGAGTGCTTGTAGTGCAGAGTTCCTCCACCTCATTCTCTTCTTCCTCGCTCTCTACATCCTCACCCGTATTTCCTTCTGCAGGCCCTTGGGGAGGTGGTGGCGGAGGAGGGTTTGTGGGTGGTGCTGAGGCTAATGAAGCAACAGCAGGCATGGATGACATAAGGATTAGTCGGATAATGTTCGCTACAGCAGTAAAGGCAGCACAACTCAATCTGCTATAGCCAGAAGCACAATGAAGATGAGCTTGGGGGTGTGGCCATTTATAGGGGTGGAGGGGTGCGGCTCGTGACCATATCGATCACTCAAAAGCGTTGCAAAAATTCTAAACAATACTTTGAAAGGTTGGCCCATTGTATGGGACATGTGAAATGGTGATTTTATACTGTAAAATAATTTCCCATGTTTGTATAAATTCTTTTGAAATGTTGCGGAAGCAGACAAACTGCTCAAATTAATCCACACGCTCAGCGTTGGTGCGGTCACATGATGACGTTGTGAACACATCCGCAAAGGAAATGGCTGTCCTCTGGACATCAAATGCAGAGTAAGGGACGTGCACATGCGCGCGGGAGTTCTACAGACATTGTTCGGGTCCTGAAACTAATTAAAAGTGCGACACAAGTGAGATGGACAGTTAGGGACAGGCGCGATGTTCTCAGTACTTATGGGTGAGGTGCTCATGTGCGTAGATGTTCTGCTGACTGCACGGCCAGGTGCAGTATCCTTAGGACACCTCAATTTTGTTTGACTACGGACATGCCGGACACCGTGCCTGTTCTACGGACAGTTCCATCTTGGCTGCCGACGGTACTAATAGGTATACTGTCCTTAGGACACTCCCATTTTGTTCATTTACAGACATCCCGGACACCAGGTGTGTTCTAAGAACATGTTTTTTGTTGGTTGCGACCAGTACAGAGAGGTCTAATGCCCTTAGGACGCCCCATTCTGTCCAATTACAGACAACATGGACACCTTGTGCGTTATAAGATTAGTTCCAAATTGGTTGCGATTGGTACGGGTAAGTGTATTGCCCCTAGAACATCCATACTATATTGATTACAGCCAGCCCAAACAGGTGCGCTGTCCACTGACATTTTACGTCTTTTATTTAAAAAAAATATTTGCCTCAAACCCTTCCACTACAACTAACATAAAAACATTTTCAATACACACACACACACACACACACACACACACACACACAGAGAAATACAGGGGGAAACATATACTGAAACAAATATAGGGGAATTAGGGTTTAACATGGGCTGTGTGAGGGGATGAAGGGATGGATGTTTCATCAAAACGTTTATTTTCTTCTTGAAGGTTTGGGGATGGTTCACTAGGAAATGGAGAAGGGGGGCAGGTACAGGTGGGACAGTGATATCCTATATTTCCTCTCACATATTCCTCCATTAATTGCCTTAAACTGTTATAATTGTTATTCAATATGTCAATTTTCACTTCTATCTGTTTCAGCCTGCCTTGCTCTGTGTCCTTTGTTGGAGTTTCTTCTTTTTTTTACCTGGTCTGTTAAATAAAATTTTATATATATATATATATATATATATATATATATATATATATATATATATATATATATATATAGCAAAAAGGGAGGAAAGAACTAATCGCACTCCCGCAGGCATAAACACAGATGCCAGGTTCAATAAAGGTTCGGAAAAAACAACAGACACAGTATCAGAATTACTGATGTCTTTAATGTTTTATCAAATTAAAAAACAAAAGCATCGTGCAGAGAACAAATGCACGACACATAGCAGCACATAGAAGACAGAACAACAACAGGACGCCTAGGTGTAGCAGCCTGCAAACAACGCGTTTCGCGCTATACTGAGCGCTCGATCACGTGAGGGAGAGAGGGTTGGACAGTGGTAAATACACCATCAACAACAGTCCCTCAACTATGTCGATGGCAACGACTCTTACAAACTATAAGGGAACAGGGGCGGCCATGTTGGAAGGGAGTGTGTATATATGCTAAAACTAAAGAATTGGAGCACAGTGCTTTGCAAATGCTTTTGTCAGTGATCAGTAGAGATAATCTCAAACCGACCAGGGTTTGAAATTATAGTATGTAACACCACAGTCTCCAAATTAGGAAAAAGGCGCACAAACATGTATCAATACATGCATGGGGACTTAACTAGACATCAATGCACAGTGCATGGAGTAGCAGTGTGATGACCGCATAGCATAAAAGATGTAATAAGCCACACTCAAAATAAATGAACCAACATTAAAAATCACCCCATGTAAATGCATAGTCAGCCTGATGAACTAACATGTCATTCCCAACACTTAAATAGAGAATACAATACAATAACAATAAAACTAGTCAACCAAGATTAGATATAAAATCAGGTTAAAAACAGTAGAACTGGACCTAAATGTTAATAAATAGCAGCAAGGTAATACAGCCAGCAAGATAATTTGTGCAAACAGCAAAAATAGCAGCTAAATCATCAGATGTCGATTATACAGTGCAAATCAGCAAAATAAAGCAGCAAGGCAACAGTGTGCCTATCCAACCTCAAAAGTAGAGGATGTAATAAAGTGCGAGTGCATCGACCTGATAGACTGTGCAAAAATGCAAAGAATAGCAGCTAAGTAATCAAAGTGCAAGTGCAAACCATGATGTCAGAGTATCTAAAGCCGAAGGCAAAAACGCAACATAACAGATCCAGAACACACAGTAGACTAGAACAGTAATTTCAAAACATTGAAGAATAGTAAAACAATGTCAGGAAATGAAGGGAATGACACAAATAACTAGAGCAAAGAGCTACATATGGGTCCCCAAAATAAACAAGACATAGATGAGAGAGCGCTCCCCCTTTTTTTGCAAAATAATCAGCTAAGACAGGCAGGTAAGACACAATAACAAGCATAAGTGCGAAAACAAAAATAGATCAGTCAATACCTGCGAGCAAACCAACTGAAATGGAGCAGGAATACAGAAATACAAAATTAATGAACCAGGAAAACAAGATGACCCCAACAACGGAAAACAGAGCATAAATGGCAAGAAAAAGCAATAATGATAAATACATGTGGGCACAAAATTAGGTACCCAAAAAGGTATACAATTCCTAGTCTACATTGTGACCTCTGGGGAATTTAGTGTCAAGATCCAAAATAAATCTGGTTTCGAGTTGTCTCAGCCTCATAATACGATCACCGCCCCTCGGATGAGGGGGTACATGTGCCACAGCAAAAAATGTTAGCATCATTGTTATGTTCAGATTTAAAATGCTTGGCCATAGGATATGTCGGATCAGAATTCTTAATGGCTCTCAGATGTTGCAGAATTCTAAGTTTTAGTTTACAGGTAGTACTGCCCACATACCAACGCCTACAAGGGCACGAAAGTACATAAACAACGAAATTGGTGTCACAATTAATAGAATGACGTATCATCTGCTGGATTTGTGTGATAGGATACAGGAAGAATTTCTTAACAGTGGCATGGGCACATGCTTTACATTTCATGCACTTAGTGAATCCTGTATGAGAGGCTGGAAGCCATGTATTAGAACGCTGGATCTTGCCCATAGGAGGTAGAAAACTAGACACAGGTTTGTCCCTTAAAGAAGGAGCACGTTTATAAGTCATAGTTGGACGGTTGCCCAAAATGGGCTTCAAGTCAGCATCAAGGGTGAGAACATGCCAATGCCTTGCCACGATTTTACGAATGTCATTGGACGAAGTATCAAATGTAATGATGAGTCTAGGATCATCATTTGACACAATTTTGGGACCAGTATCATAAATCAAGGCATCTCTAGACATGCCACGAGCTCGAAGATATGCCGTTTCAATTGTTCTTTTTTGGTAACCTTGCTTCAAAAAATCCATGGCTGCCTGTCCACAATAATAGTCAAAACAGGCAATGTTGGAGCAATTGCGACGATATCGAATAAATTCCCCATAAGGGATGGATTTTTTGCAAGGTGTGGGATGACAACTATTGGCATGGAGTGGTAAACCATATATATGTTAAATGCCCGTAAAATACTGACCATTAATTTGCGTATGCACAATAGTGTGTACCATTATTATCGCTATCTTCCGAAATTTTCTCCAATCAGAAAATTCTCCTCCAGCCACTCCAAAATACTGCACATTTCTGTGTCAAAACAATTGAAATACATTATTTTCTCTGCCCCTCATACAAAAAATGTACACACACATATAAGACAAATGAAGGTCACTTACTATTTTGTTGTAATTTGTCTTTGTTTTACTGTGTGCGTCTACTGTATCTCCTGGCTGCACAGTTTCTGTGAGGTAATTACGTTTGTTTGTTTGTTTATTTAATTTCTAATGCGCTCCAGACCCATAGGTAGAAGAGCGCAACAGGTAGGATAATGCGAGGCTTACAAAGTTACACATTTTACAAGATACAGTATTATTATACAAGACAGGAGTCGTAAAAGTCAGTGAAGTGCATAAAAACTCGACTCGAGCTTTGTAAGAGAATTAATTTGGTCGCGTTGTATGTGGGGTTCTTCAAATGCTATAATTTTAGCGACAGTACGCTTAGTGAAAATCATTGTGGAGGCATTGTCAACGAGTTCAGAGACTGCTCTATATTAAGCCACAACTTCCAGCGTTTGGGTCAAGACTATATATATATATATATAGATATTTCCAAGCTTTCTTTTATATGTTTATCTTTTGCCATATATCATGTCGTGCAAAAAAAAAAAAAAAATTCCTTTCTTCTGTTTTCTTTATCTTTCTTTGTTTATGTGAAGTATTATATGATATTATACACGATATCTGTAGTTTGATGTTCTGTTTATTTAGTTTATCTTTTTAATCTCATTTTAATTCTTTGTTAATGCATAGAAAGTGATAAATTGTTGTACATGTAAACTACTGAATGAACTAAATGTTGCAAAGATGCAAAGATGTTTATTTGATGTAACTTTTATGAATAATGCTATAATTTTGTAAAGATGCGTATGCATCAAAAACAAACTTTTGATCAATAAACTTTAAAAAAAAAAAAAGAAGTGCATAAAAAGGTGCAGGTAACATGTCATAATTCAAAAGAAGAAAAGGGACCAGTGTCGTGCCTAGGAATATAGTGGGCAGGTGACTAGTGGTTGTTAGAGATAAAGTGTTGGATGGCGTTCCATCTAAATAGTGGGTAAGGGTGATCTGCTCTCAAATTGTTTGGTAGTAGATTCCAAGTTTTAGCAGCCTTCACAGGGAAGCTATTGCCACCAATCGTGGTTAGTTTAAATCTAGGTACTACTAGGCAGTTTGTGTTGGTAGCTCTGGTTGGTCTGATAGAGGTTTTTTTGTGTATTTTGTTCATGAGGTAGCTAGGAGCGGCATTGTTGAGAGCTTTATGTGTCAAAGAGATTATTTTTAATTGTATTTTGTTGTTTGTGGATAGCCAGTTGTGTTGACGTCTGATGGCGGAAATGTGTGCTCTTTTATTTATGCCAAGCGCTGCTCGCAAGGCTTTGTTTTGGAGCGTTTGTAGTTTCAGGATGGTTGATTAGCACCACTGTAGAGGGCATTGCAGTAGTCAATGCTGGAGAGAATAAGTGCTCTGGCCAGGATCATGCAGCCATTGTTAGAAAGGAAAGGCTTACCTGCTCTTATCAGTTTGCAGGTATAGGCGGTGGTGGAGGCCAAGGATTTAAGCTGTTTATCAAATGATAGTGTGGAATCCAGGTAGAAACCAAGGGTTTTTACTTCCTTGGAGACCCTAATAGTATTTCCATCAATATTGAAGGCGGAGAATTCCTGGCCTAGTTTTTTGATGTTTATGTGTGTTCCCAAGATTATCAACTCCGTCTTTTCGTCGTTCAAGCACAAGCCATGGGTGGCCATCCATGCTTGAACGACTAAATATACCCTGTTCACCAACTCTGAGTCCTTCCCATGATCCCCAGAAAGTGGGAGGAGAATCTGTGTATCATCTGCATAGTTGGTGTAGGTGATACCTAGAAGGTCCAAATCGTCGAACAAGGGTTTGGTGAAGATATTGTATAGGGTTGGCGAGACAAAGGAGCCCTGGGGAACACCACATAATATGGGAGTGTCTGTGTATCATCTGCATAGTTGGTGTAGGTGATACCTAGAAGGTCCAAATCGTCGAACAAGGGTTTGGTGAAGATATTGTATAGGGTTGGCGAGAAAAAGGAGCCTTGGGGAACGCTACATAATATGGGAGTGGGGTCAGCTGCGGCCGATGGGGAAAATACTCTCATTGTTCTTTCGCTAAGGAAAGATTCTAACCACTTAATGGCCTCAGGAGAGAAGTGGGCAGCAGAGTCCAGGTGCCTGCAAAGGACTTTATGATCGACCAGGTCGAATGCGGCTGAAAGATCGAGTAAGAGCAGGAGTGCTGTTCCCCCTCCATCTCTCAGCTCATCGATTTGCATCTTTAGATCGATCAGGGCGGTTTCCGTTCCATGTAATGGGCAGAAGCCAGATTGTCTAGCTCCTAGGAACTTGTGCAAGTCAAGGTGTTTTTGTATCTGGATATAGGCGGCTTTATCCAATATTTTTAAGGAGGAATGGCACTGTAGTAATGGGGCGATAGTTGGTTGGGATGAGTGGATCTAAAGGTCTGTTTTTTGAGAAGTGGGAGCACCCAGGAGTGTTTTAAGTTGGCTGGGATAGTACCTGATGTGAAGGAGGCATTAATTAATTTTGAAATGAATGGTGAGAGATCTCTGGCAGCATCTTTTATTAACTGTACTGGGCAGATGTCGCCCTTACAATTGGACGGTTTGAGTGAGAGAATTATTTTTTCTACTTCTAGTGGAGAAGTTTTGGAGAAGTGTAATTTGTTATTTGCCTCGAGTGAATCGCTGTATGGTGAGATATTAGGGGAATACTGTAGATTGAGCATATCTTTTTTTGCTTTATTTTGGTTTGGAGTGTATTAATTTTGTTTGCTAGCACATTTTGGATGTCTGCGCACCAAGTCTTATCCTTGGTAACTAAATCTGGTGTAGCTATTGGTGACTCTAATTCTTTCAGTATGGAGAACAGTTCTCTCATGCTGGAGTTTGAGTTAGAGATCCGTTCATCGTAGGAATTATTTTTGGCAAGGTGCACTTCTTTTTTGAAGTGTGAGCAAATGGAGGTTAGTTTAGCTTTATTTTCGATTGAAGGGCATAGTGTCCAGGAGTTTTCACTTTTTCTTTTTAAGAGTCGTAAGTCTCTTAGTTGGGGATTGAACCATTTGTTAAGGTGCGCTTTAGGTTTACTATTTCCAAGTTTGAGCGGTGCAATTTTGTCCAATGTGTTAAGCATAATCTTGTTATATTCTTGGACTACGGTACTAGGGTCTATGTTGTCAGGTAGAGCGTTTAGCAGGGATGACTTTTTCCACTGTAATACTTTTTTTATTTCTAGTTAGGCATGGTGGTGCTAACAGTGAGACTGTAGGAGAGGGTCTGGCTGTAGATAAGTTAAAGGCCACGAGTGAGTGATCTGTCCATGAATGAGGAGAGATAGAGGTGATGGAGACTGTCCAGTTCTAGTCCGCTATCCAGTCCAGTGTTCTCCCTTTTGAGTGAGTGGGTTTGTTGACTTTCTGAGGCAGGCCTGAGGCGTTAATGATATATCTAAGGCTTGTTTGTCCATAGGATCATTAAAACCTAGGTTAAAATCTCCTAATAATAGAAGCTGGGAGGTTGGTTTAAGGTTGTTGGTGATTAGACTATACAGGTCCTCCTCAAAGGTGCCGAGGGGACCTGGGGGTCTATATATTAGATGGATTGTGAGAGTTTGTATATTGTTTATCTGGAATTTAACCAAAATATTTTCACAGGATTGTAGGATTTGAGGAGGGGATGTTCTGAGAGAGAGAGGCTCAATTTAGAGATAATGGCGATTCCACCACCTGTTGAGCCGTCCCTATCTTGTCTTGTTATTGTATAACCTTCTGGAATGGCTAACATTAGCGATGGGCCAGCTGCATTGTGTAGCCAGGTCTCTGTTACTGCCAGGAAATCCAGATTATTTTCTGTAATAAGGTCAGCTATGTCGAGGGCATGTGCGACAAGGGATCTCACATTGAGGAGTGCTCCTCTGAGTACTAATGTCTCTTTAGATGTGTTGACTTGGCTGGGGGTGGTTAAGTTGGTGTCTGTAAGCTTATACTTTTGTCTTTTAATTTTAGCGGCATTTGTTATTGCAGTCTGGTGGGACTTTTGTAGGTAGTTTGTTTTTAGGTTAGTTGGTGGTATGGTTCTTCTCTTCTGAGTCTTGCGCGAAGTTTAATATTTCTGTCTAGTGCAGTGCGTGGGAGGGAGGTGATGATTTCACCTATGGCGCTAATGTTATTCGTTGGAGGCATACCTTTTTTTGTTATGGTATAAACCATTTCATTCTACATGGTCATTAAATGCATGGATAATGTTTCAGACATTTAGGTTCAATTGGTTATTTATTAGTATTTATAATGTCTTTAGGTGTTCTTTTTCAAAGTTGTGCATTTTTCATATAACACAATAGTACAATTTTAGATACCCCCTGACTGTTGGGGTAGTGGTGATCTCGTCCGCGCCCGTCCGCAGACGGGCGCTCAGTCCGTGCCTTTCAAATATTATTAGAGAGGGGGTTCAGTATGTTTTATGTTAATTTATATAAAGTAACGAAATTATAGTACATATCTCCCAAAATCACATGATTAAAGTGTATATTCAGTTACAAAAAAACTTTGTTAACGGGATGTTATGACTAAGTTCCCCTTCTAAAAACCTGTGAAATTCACTAAAAAAACTTTACAAACGGGACATTACAGTTCGAAGTAAAACCGAAAAACCCCTGAAATTCCCCAGTTATGGTAGGCTAAGCAACCATAACTGGCTGCACCACTATGCACTGCTAACACTAACACCCAGGACATCAAAGATGACATCACAAATGTCATTGATGACATGACATCACATGTCTGGCTCACTCTTTTTTCCTTCAACGATGTATTTGGGACAGTAACAGGCAGGAACTAAAAAGTCACTATACCATAGTACAAAGTACTACGGTGACAGAACAGATGACATAACATGGGTAGCTCCTTTTTTTGTACTCTATATGTTTTTGTGAGTAATAGTGCAATTATGCAGTAAAGGAAGCATTCGTAGATACTTATGTTTCACAGTATGTAAACATTTGTAATGGTAGCATTTATCAAAGTGGTATGCAACATGGGAAGATTGCAAATATTGCATCTCTGTAGTGCATGCTGCAGACAATGCCTACATTTCTTCATGAGTTTGTTCATGTACTGAAAGAACTCAGTAATGGAATTGTTTTTTTTCAGCAATGCATTGTTTAATGAACTATGTATATATCTTAGTTCTTCAATCATCTCTGATACTTTTCTGCCAATGATATAATTACAATCCCTTTTGGAGTCTCTGCATGAAAACTAAATGTACATGTGATGTCATCAGTGATGTCATCAATGGCATTTGTGATGTCATCTTTGATATCCTGGGTGTTAGTGTTAGCAGTGCACAGTGGTGCAGCCAGTTATGGTTGCTTAGCCTACAATAACTGGCGAATTTCAGGTGTTTTTCCGTTTAATTTTGAACCATAATGTCATGTTTGTAAAGTTTCTTTAGTGAATTTCACAGGTTTTTAGTAGCGCAATTTAACCATATCGTCCCTTTAACAAAGTTTTTTCACTGAATATATATTCATTGAAAATTACTTTTAAAAAACAGGTGTCGGCAAAGCATGATACTGTGTGTTTATGTCCAAGAATTGATGGTGATGAATCAATGTCTTGGGTTTTGATTAATATGCAATATATATGTGCTACTTTGCAAAAGTAATATTTTGTTGTTCATGGATTTTAAATTGATATGTAATTGTTTAATACAAAATAAGAATATATGTTTGTACAATAAATAATTGTGCTTTTTTATTAAAAACAATTGATGAAGTAGGTCCATTATTTCAGGACACCTTCATGTGTGAGAACACAGGTAAACTCTAAATCTGTATGATTCGTTCCTTTATTTTTGATGCCATTGTCAGCTGTGCAATCACTGGCCATGGCCCCTCGCCATGTTGCTCCAATTGAGCTCAAGTAGGTACACCAGATGCATGATCTCACTCAGGAATGCATTGTAAAGGCTTGGCAGCGTCCTACAAAGGTTGCAGCGTGGAGAAGACCTGCAGCAGTGGCTGCCATTGCCAGTGTTAAAAATGCAGTGTCTGGAGATGTGCTGTTAGTTTTGTAGTGATGGCACTGTATGTCTCACCTAGTCTGAGAGAGACCTGAACATTGCCATTTTTCACTTTCTCCCGCCTAAAATAATCCTAGCCCCAATGCAATTGAATAGGAAAAATATATTTGCTTTTTGAGACAAAACTCCCTCCCAGGTCATCCAGATGCATGCAGTTGGGCAACGCAGCAGAGATGCCAAGGGCCAAGAAAGGCAAGCAACGGACCA
Organism: Ambystoma mexicanum; assembly: GCF_040938575.1. Classification (NCBI taxonomy): domain Eukaryota; kingdom Metazoa; phylum Chordata; class Amphibia; order Caudata; family Ambystomatidae; genus Ambystoma; species Ambystoma mexicanum. The sequence continues at coordinate 1,351,791,011 of NC_090934.1, read as the reverse complement.
GAGTAGTCCAGGACCAGAAAAGCCAATGATGTGCTTTTATAAATCACATATATACAAGAAATGAAAAGAGACACTAATTGTATAATTAAAGATTTCTGTTCTAGCATACACACTCTATGCTCCCTCTATGTATGTGTGTTACTGTTATGTTTCATGCTTTTCAGGCCTATTCACTGTAGTGTTGTAGGTGTGCACTTGTTAATTAATAGGATGGGAAGCGGCTTATTTTCACTGGAGCCCCTCACCTGGCGGTGGCACTTGAACTAATTTGCAGTACGGACCCTCGTCCCTGAAAACCCAGAAAAGGGTGTGGTTTTGGAGACGTAAAACACTGAGGGCTGCCTTCTGTGAAATCCTAATAAAAAGGGCTGTTTTTTTTTTTTTTTTTTTAAATAATGCAGGCTGATGCCTAGTGACATAATGCAATAGCAAAGTCAAAGCAAAGCTTCATGGCCCCAGGACATTCCACAAATCTGTTTCTTCCAAGTGTCATCTTTTATTACTGAGCTGGGGCAGATACAACTGTTGAATGGAGAGTGTTAATGCACCCCTTCTGTGAAGTCACAGCCCACTGGGAAGAGGCCATTAGCAACCCAAAGCCCCTCGCCCTCATCCTCCACAGTAAATACCTCCACCAAATAAACATGTTTAAGATGCGTGTGTGAAACAGTAACTTCTGTGTTGTGAATACAATAAGGCAGTATACTGAGATGCCTGGTTATCTCTTAAAAGGAAAGACATTTTCAAACATAAAAGGTGGTGAATTGTTTTACTGACTCCTTGATTTCGGGAATAAGCAGTGTTAAAAATGATTGTTTAAAAAAAAAAAAAAAAAAAAAAAAAAGGAAAGCAGGCGTTTTAAAACTAACATTGGCAATGCCAACAGTTTGGGCTTTTGTGTAGACATGGTAAAGGCACTTGGCAGGCATAGTCATAGTGGTATTAAATACCCATTCTGGTAGCAGGTGCAAAATGGTGCCAGTACCTGGGCATCTAATAGCAGTGCCTGGCAAAAGATTAAAACTTATGCACAAGCCAAAAATGTTGGTTTTAAATAGGAATTCAGTGGCTTTGCCAATGCTCTTTTTTAACAGGACTTCAGTGAAGGACATGTGCTTATAAATCGACTGGCTGAAGGCAGACCTGGTAAGACATATTACACCAGTAGCGTATTTACAACTCCAATTAAGTCATTAACTCAGAAGACTACTTTGAACAAAATGGAAAGCCTGATGGTAAGACTTGATAAAGCCAGCTCAAAGACCGACATGCCAACTCCCCCCCCCCCCCCCGATTTAGGAGGGCATAGCTCTCAACCATTTGTGTCACAAAGGCGGGTGAAAACACCAGATTTTAATTTTGGCGGGTGAGAGGCCCATTGAAACGAATGGGCGTGCAGGAGTCTTGGCGGGTGAGTCAGCTGTTTACAAGGCGGGTGACACCCGCCAAAAGCGTGTGAGTTGAGAGCTATGGGAGGGAGGCTCCCAATTTTTTGATGAAAAATATTGTTCTCACATTATACGCCTAAAATAATTATTCCCCAATGCATTCCTATGGGGAAATTGTAGTCTCCTGATTTCTCTGACGAAATCGCCCTCCCAGGCGCCTTGGTATGTTGGCATGTATGCAAAGAGCTCCCATGAGGCGGCGTTTTAGGCGAAGAAGGTGCAGGAACTGGGTGGGAATGGCCATTGGCAGGCACATAACCAAACAACACCTTAGAACTGTGTCCATCCTTATAAGTCACTCCTCCCTATCTGTACTCCAATGCAATAGTTTGGGCGTATAGCAAGTGACACCTAATAGCCAAAACTAAAAACGGAGACGAGCATTGGTACAACTTCAGACAAGAGTGCCACCACCGGGAGCGCTCAGTCCACTCTAAAAACGTAGCAGCTACGATGAAGCTGTTTTCCTGTCACTCGCCTGCTGCCTTGCTTGACACTGATCCAGTCATAGGATGTGGATCCACTCACACATTAACCCCGCTGCTCCCTGAATCCGCGCGAGATTCTGTAAACCGCAGGGTCACTCTTAAAGCAACACACGAGACAGACGTCTCTGCACAGGCCTGAACTGGTCACAGTCTGGGAAGGTAGAAAAAGGACTAATGGCAGAATCTGGGTCTTGCAGCAATTTCCTTTACACAAATCTGCATAAATTCACATGACTCTCATAATGGTTGAATTCGTATTTTGGTTAAAAAAAGGCTCACAAAACGGTCTTCAGGAGCGGGAATGAGGTTGCATTTTAACACATATTACTCTTAAATAAGCCATATTAACTAGTTAAAAGAGAATCTGATGTTAAATGACATTCCGACAATCGTGGTTTTTAAACAAGTGTTCAAAGTAGAATGAACATTATGCAGAGTTCTTAGAATTAGAAACATTTCCAAGATGGCCGCTACGGATACGTTTGCTAGGAGATCGGCGAAACGCGCCACTGCTGGCCGGCAAGACCCAATCAGAGCGAACGTTACACAGAGGCAGAAAGAGCGCCAGGGAATAGCATCCATCTCGGCCATCACCAAGGCAACCCGGCTAACAGCGCGCTGCTGTACAGGCTATGTTGGCTTGCTCCGTGTGTGTTACGGGTTATCTGTCGGAGAGGGGGACTTAGGTTCGCCGTCGCGCCGCAATCATGATGGTGAGTACTGCTACTGTTGAATGTGCTGAGTGCACCACCGTTTTTACTTTGACACCAGCGGCGGTGTAAGCTGACAGCACAGCAGGTGGACAGAGGGAGAATAGTGACAATGGCATCTTTTCACCGCCAACGGGTCGATAAACGTTTAGGTTTGTTGGGTTCGTGACAGGCGTCAACAATGCAGTTAAATAGCTATTTGTTGCGGTGTTCATTTTCAGGTTACAATGGTTGCTAGGCTAGCCTGTCGCCTCTAGCGGTGATCCCAGTGCTCGGATCCAGCTGCTAAATCACTGAAACTGTACTGAATCAGCAACTGGGCCACTCACCAATCTCGGTCCTTGGCCCAGCCACTCTCCCCTGCACTGCCTCCCTGGCAACCCCTGCACTGCGGGACTGTCTCTGTATCCCTACAGCCCCCCTTCCGGGCACTTGTCTGCACTTATCACCAGCTGGCCCTTATTATTTATCTTGTATTTTACTAATCACTTTGTACTGCACTTTCCCCCTTGCATTTTTCCCGGCCCCTCTACCCATGCGCTTGCGCGATCTGAATGTCACCTGGCCTAGTAGGATCGTTTGTCTGTCTTCCCTTGTTCTCCGCCCTCCCTGCCTCCTCGCGCCTTGAAACACTTGTGTATAGGCGCATTACAAATGCCATATCATATCATGATTCCGACTGTAGCGGGGTGCTGCCTCTGCCACACTTGAAGCTCCGTGATCGCAGCACATCTGACCTTGCTGGGTGCTTCCCAGCAGTTGTGTGTCTAAAGAGCAATCTGTTCATTTAATCGGCCAACATGGCATCAGAATGATTGGCCAGATTATCCGATTCCTTTAACCAAGGATGCACACATGGTGCTAGAGGGCTTCCCAATGTCCCCAGGGTGTCAGATATTGTATAGATACCGGGGTCCCCAACCTATTGTAGCCAACGAGCAAAATTGTGTTTATGAAATGTTGAGCAACAGCTGGACGTCGATGTAACATATCAGCGTTCTGGCATTAGCAAACTAATTGTTAATCAAATTACAATCTAATTTAACGTTTATATTGCAAATAAGACATGTTAATGTGCATTCATAAACTCTATATGTTTACAATGGGCTTGGGAATTCGCCCCAAAGATCGTGTTTTATTATTTAGTGATAAATTGTGTGTTTCTATAGTGATAGAAGCCACTTTCCCACTTGGCTAAACGTTGCATGTTTTACATGGGAGCATGAGAGTTCTCTCCCTTATCTCCTCCCTTTTCCCCCTCCACTAAGACCCAAAGATATTTCGTTCTTTGCAAATTTAGAGTGGTGTCCATTTCTATGCACTTTAGCAACACATTGTGCACTTTTAAACACACAAGTAGAGGTGTTGGTTGACGTTTTTTAATTGGAGAGGTAGACAAATTCCCAAGAATGAGCGAGTTTGGGGGTAGGGGTGCGGGGGCTTCTCACCCCTGAGAAAACTAATTTAAATGTGTTGAAGGGCATTTTACAGCACACTTTCTGTGAAAAAACGTTTTTTTATTTTTTTTTTAACTTGTTTATTTTTGAACAGCGCACAGGAGAACATTGCATTTTAGAAATTTAAGTACATGCAGCCTGTTAAGCCTTATATTGACATTCCCTTGGGCTTTCCCACCACCCTCTACCCTTTGACCGCCGTCAAGTTCTTGCTCCTCTGTTCATTGGACCGGTTCCTTGTCCTCTGCCAGTAGGGCGTTCACCACCGAGCACAGTTTATATGTCAGTCCTGGGTAGCTCTGGTCATAGTCTATCACGGGCGACCAAATGTTTGTGAAGCGGTGAAGGTGACCCCTGTTTGCCGCCGTGATCTTTTCCGCTATGAAAATGTCCCAGAGTTTTAGCCACCACAGGATCATTAGGGGCCCCTCCGGGGATTTCCAGGTTCGCACCACTGTGATCTTAGTGGCCGGGAGCAGCTGTGTTATGAGGGCCGCCTTCTTACCGGACCTCGGATATATGCCTGGGATCGGGACTCCTAGCAAGATAGGCTCTGGCTCCAGCAGCAGCGTTATCTGGGTAATGTGTGCTATGGTGGCTATGCATTGGGACCAGAAGTTCGCCACCACCGGGCATGTCCACCACATATGCAGGTAGGAGCCTGGGAGGCCGCAGTGGCGCCAACATAGGGGGTCCAAGGCCCGGTTGACATGATGTAGTCGGAGCAGCGGGTAGTACCACCTTAAAAGTAGTTTATGCGCGCACTCCCGGTTTGGTAATGCAAAATGATGAGTGAGTTCTTGACCAAATGTCTGCCCAGGACTGGTCCTGTATTGGGTGTCCTAAATCTGCTTCCCACTGCGACATGTAGGTCGCTTTAGCGACGAGAACGTTTATCTGCAATATTGTATATAGCATCGAGATTCGCCCTTGGTTCGGTGGATCTGCCGCTGTCTGCTCGATGGGATCTAGTTCTCGTGTGGCCGCTAAGCGAGTCTGTGGGTGTGCGCACCAATGTCGAATTTGGGCATATGAGAACCTATCGGTCTCTCCTAGGTGAAAAGCGCTCTTGCATTGTTCGAAGTTCAGCGGTTGGTTCGCTTCAAATAGTTGACCCAGTTAGCTGGACCCCCGGCGATCCAATTTTTAAAGGCCGCGGGCAGGCTCCCTGTGAGAAGGCCAGGTTGTAGAACACTGGGGCGAACGGGCTCAAGTCTCTCAGGATGCCTCTGTTTACACGCCCACTCCCAAGCTTTTAAGGTATGTTTAGTGGAAGACAAGGTAGCTGGCCATGTCCTACGCAGGGAGGCCAGCAGATGTAATAGAAAGCGGAGCGGGAGGGGTAAGCGAGATTGTTAAATCTCTGGCCATTTTGGGCGCCTCGAGGTGATAATCCAAGCTCGAGTGTGAGCTACCTGCACCGCTTTCTGATATTTCCGGAGATCCGGGATCCCCAGGCCTCCCAGGTTTGGGGCCCTCAGCATAGTCTTCTGTGGGATCCGAGACTTTTTGCCTTTCCAGATAAAGCAAAATACCTTCCTTTGGAGGCGCTGGAGCGGGGAGCGTGTGATCATGATGGGGGAGGGCTGAACAAGTTTATAGGAACCGTGGGAGGAGGCTCATCTTGCAGGCCGCGATGCCACCCAGAAGCAAGATCTCCTGTGCGAGCCAGCGGTCAAGGTCCCTCTTCAAGCTCTTGAATAATGGAGGGAAGTTTGTCCGGTAGGTATTTTCCGGGTGGGCGGGGATCTGGACCCTAAGGTAAGGAATTGACTTTTCACTTAGTTGGATTGTGAAGTGGGATCTAAAGGACTCTGTCTTCTGGTTCCAGCCCCACCCCCAAGGCTGATGATTTTGCAAAGTTAATAGAAAATCCTGATGCCCTTTCCGAATCTATGAATTTCTGCTAGGGCAGACCTCAGTGACTGAGAGGTGTCCGTTATGGTCAGCATCACATCGTCTGCATACAGCGCAATCTTGTGCTGCGAGGTGCCTACTTGGAGGCCTTTAATTCTGGGATTAAAGCGGATTCGTTGGGCTAGGGAGGGGTTCCATAACTAGGCCGAAGAGCAGGGGGAAGAGGGGGTATCCCTGCCTGGTTCCACATGTTAGAGGGATTGGGCTGGATAGTAGGCCATTAACCCGGATGAGGCTCTTTGGGGCTTGGTAGTTCGCTAGGATGAGTTTTAGGAAGGAGGGCCCAAAATGGAAGGATTCTAGGGTGAGTCGGAGGAACGACCAATCCACTTTATCGAAGGCCTTGGTTGCATCCAGGGCTAGCAAGGCTAATTTCTGTGAATCCAGTTTAGCGATCTCAATCAAATTGAGGACCCTGCCTATATTGTCTGCGGTTGCTCTATTCATTATGAATCCCGTCTGGTCTGGGTTTATGATATCCGGGAGTACTCTCGCCAGTCGGTTTACTAGGACCTTCGAATATATGTTAGCGTCCAGATTCAGCAGGGAGATGGGTCTGTCTATACGCCGTGTTGTCTCTGGGGTCTTTTCCAAGTTTGAGGGCTAGGACTGTGATCGATTCTTGCATTGACGGGGTGATGGTCCCTGAGATGGTGAAGGAATTAAAGTGTTGTCATGGGGGCCAGCAGCTGGGGCCGAAAGATTTTGTAGAATCGAGTCGAAAACCCATCTGGTCCAGGGGCTCTTGGTTTAAGACTCTTGATTGCAACGTCAACCTCCTTGCATGTGATCGGGGCTTCTAGCTCTTCTCTCATCGCAGCTGTGATGTGAGGGAGGGCTGCATCTTGCAAATAGGTGTGTTGCTCTTCACGCGATCTCGGAGATGCCGACATAGTGTCTGTGATGTGGGCCACGGCTATTCGTAGTTTGTCACGATCCGCAAACTGGACTCTACCTTGAGGATCACGTAGGCCTAGGATGGTGTTCCTCTTCTTGACCTTCGCTAATTTCTCCACCTGGAATTTGTTTGCCTTATTACCTTTGCCGTAGTGGCTTTTTGTTTTGGCTAGGTGCTGTGCTGTATCCTCTGCGTAGTGAGCTTCCAACTTCTTCTGAGCTACCTGCAGGGCTCAGAGGCCTCTCGGGGTCCAGTTTCTGGCTTTACACACTGCTTCCGCCTCCTGTACTTTGCCTTCCAGGTCTTGGCGGGCTTGTCGCTTTTGTTTATGGTAGGCTGCTCCTTGGGAGATTAGAGCTCCTCTCACCACTGCCTTCATCGCGTCCCAAGTGTTGGCTGGGGAGGTATCTTCATTTTTGTTTTCCTTAAAAAACTCTTAGCGATTTCGCCACAGCATCTCTTAGTGACGTATCTCCCAAAATCGGATCGTATAGGGACCACCTGCGTCTCTGGGCAGTGTCAGGGTCATGGGCTCTGAGTGTCAGCGTTATTGGGGCATGATCTGAAAGCATCCTAGGCCCAATGGTCACTTCATCTGTGAATGCCAAGACTTGCGGGGAGGCCAGCAGGAGGTTGATGCGAGAATAAGTTCTATGTACGTATGAATAGAACGAGTAGTCTCGTTCCTCCGGGTGCAGGACTCTCCAGGTGTCCACCACCCATAATGTTCTGAATAATTTAAGTAATGCTGCTGCCACGCTGAAATCTTTATGAGCCGGAGGAATGACTTGTCTTTCAGTGGATCAGGGACTCCGTTGAAATCTCCCCAATGATAGTCTGGCCTTCAACGAATTGTGGGAGGGCCTCTTCTAGAGCAACATAGAACTCCTCTTGTTTGTCATTTGGTGCATAGACCGAAATAAGCGAGTAGAGTTGGTCATAGATCCGGCATTTTATTGCCCCAAAGCGGCCTTCCGGGCAAAGCAAAGTGTCGAGGATTTGAGGTCTGAGGTTCTTGGCAAAAAGAATCGCAGCCCACCCTTCTTTGTGCCGTTTGACGCCAAAAACTGTAACGGAAATTGTCTATCGCAGAGCCGAGTGAAGTCTGCTGGGATCAAATAAGTCTCTTGGAGAAAGACTACAGAGGCTTCTTCGTTCTTCAAACGCTGCAGCGAGGATTTCCTCTTTTGCAGGGAGTTTAAGCCTCCGACGTTTATCGTCAGGAAGTTCAGTTTTTGGTGTGGAGGGGGGGCTTCCCGGGCTTCCTCCGGCGCTCGGAGCCGATCTTGAGGGGGTGGAGGGTTGGTTCTCAGTCATCTACAGGCTTAGCGTCGGCGCAGTTTCCCTGTGGCTGGGTTTTGTAATCTCTCCAACGGGAGAGCCAACTTGTGGTAATGTGGGGGGCCGGTTTTTTCAGCTCGGCATCTCCCCTGGCCAACAGGGCCATATCTGTTTTCCCAGCCAACGGGGCTAGGATTGAACCACATAACTGCGTTCGCCTCCAAGGGTAGGTTGATGGCATACTCCTTGGAGTGGGTTATGGGCTGCTCGGAGCCCGCAGCATCGTTGCCTCCTTCATTGGGTCCGGAGTTAGTCATTTTGGGACCGTGGGTCATGGCAGGTCTATCTCACCTTCCGGCATCTCTGCGTCTCGGACCAGGTTGGTTGCTGCTGTTTCTGGGGGGACTGGTTTGGCTCCTCCGGCGGGTGGTGAGAACTGGGAGCGGGCAAGCTCCCTGGAGAGACAGGGTGCAAAATGGTCTCTGCGTCTTCCAGGTGGCTTATTCTGCACTGGGTTCCCAGATAGGTGAATTGGAGAGTCGTAGGGACCAGCCACCGCCAACAGATCTGCTGGTTCTGCAGGAATAGGGTTAAGGGTTTGAGGGCTCTTCTTTTTTTGCAGCGTTATCAGGGAGAGGTCCTGGTAAATCTGGAGCGGGGCGCCCTGGAAGGACGGCTCAACCCTGGTGCGGTTTATAGCTGAGAAGGCCTCTTTTGTGGCGTAGAAGTGGACCCTAGTTATCACATCCGGCGGAGCATCCAAATCCACCCCTCGTCTTGGGTGCAGCCTGTGGGTGCGATCCAGGATGAGTTGGGCCTTGTCCGTGAGCGGGAGCAGCGATTGGAAGAAGTTGCCTATATATTCTGGCAGTTCTTTGTCTTGTATTGTTGTGGGGACCCCTCGGATACGAAGATTATTTCGTCGCGCCCTGTTTTCCAGGTCCTCCTGCTTAAGTTCCAGCACTTCGCTCCTGTTTTGCAGATCCTGATTCGCACGCTGCATTTCTATTAATGTTGAGTCGTGACTCTGGGTCAGGTCCCCGGCCTCTGTTCCGCCTCAGTGAGTCTTTGATCCGTTTGTTCCATTTTCGTGGAGAGCTTTGCCATGCAGGATCTGAACTCTGCTTTAATGTCAAGCATGAAGGCCTGGATATTTTCCTTGGTAGCCAGCCTTCCGTGCTCCTCGGGGGTCTTCTGCGGGTGAGTTTGGGGGGGTCCGGTTTCTTTGCCATGTGCGCTGTCAGCAACATGGTGGAAATGTCTAAGCTTTTAGTTGCTTTAGCGGGTTTAGTCATCGTTCTTAGCGTTTGATTCGGGGACACAGGGGACAATTCTATGTGGGGTGGGGGTCCGTTAACGAGAGGGCTTGTCTTGGGGGCTCCCGTGTTGCCGGGTGAGCTGAGAGGGTAGCCCCAGCTGGGGTTCGCTGATGGTCCGAGGTCCACCTTGGGAGGTTTCAATAAGCAGATCTCTAGGCTCCAGGCCTGGTGGGGGAGGGTTGACCACTAGGGCGAGACTCTCCACGGCGTCAGCAGGGCCCAAGTGGGAGCGGAATGTTCTTTTCTCGCCGCAAAGCTTGAGTCTCGGATCTCCGGTGAGGTGAGGGGGAGGAGAATGGGCCAGTGCGCCCCAGGAAGTCGCCGGGCTGGATGGCTTAGTGGGAGCTCGCCCACAGGGGGTCAGCGGGGCTGGGGTCGCGCTAGAGCCGTTGTGTTGCCAGTGTAGGTACTCTGGTGAAGCACTGCTTGGGTAGTGCAGACCCTCTGGGGGCATTTGGAGGCCCAGGAGGAGGGCTCCTAAGGTACTGCCACTGGTGGTAGGCCTTGGATTGTCAGCGATGTAAGGGAAAATGGGCTGAGGCGCCCCAGGAAGCAGTCGTCTTAGAGGGCCTGATGAAGTCAGAGTGGTGATGGCGCTGCTTGATGTTCTGGGTAGAATCTACTGCATAGAGGGTCAACTGACCTGGTGTTACCGTTATGTCAGGGGGCCTTGGGGACTTGATTAGCAGGAGGCCGTGGGTTGAGTCTCCACCCCGCTGCTAGGAGGCACCGGAACGTGATCTTAATGTGCTTGTGGGAGGGCGCGGCTCCCCCCGCAGGGCTCTCGCATTCCCGTCAGGGGCCCCCAGGCTACAGCTGGCGGAGAGCCGGACCGAGGCCGGCCTGCTTCAGGAGGCTCCACAGAAGGCTTCGGGAGGTGCCAGCTGGGACGGCGTCTCAGGAGCGGAGACTGTCGCCCCCACCCAGTGGGTCGCGAGGAATCTGCCTCGCCGGAGCGACAGGCCCCCTCCGCCACCACAGCCACCCCGCAGCGACAGGGTCCGCGGCTCCCCGGGGCCGAGTCCCAGCCTCTGCCATTCACGTTGCCATAGATCTGGAGATCACTTCTGCCCGACGGCGGAATCATCAGTTTATAGCTGGATGCCATGGGTCCCGAACGACAGCCATCAGAGGAGCAGCCACATCGCTGGCTCTCTTGGCCACGCCCCCGAAAAATCGTTTACATTCTGTTTTGTAGGTTAACAGCTGTGTGCTGTCCCGCTGTTCCAAGAGCCCCATTCTTCCTATGCCTGATGAAGTAATGTAAACTGAAGATTACAAAAGCTTGCAAATAAATTCATGGGGAAAGGGTGCAGGTGTTTTTGCCCACAAGTACTGTCCCAGGTGTTCCACCGTACCGCTAACTGCTTCCGCCCATGCCACGCCCCCTTCTACCTTTCAAAACCACTGTCAGCCTGCCGCAGAGCTCGCGGGGAAAGGGCACAGGTGTTTTGCGACCGCTGTGAGACGCTGCCTGGACTAGGACTAGGACTCGTACAGGTGCAAATATAGTCCCGTTGGGAAAAGAACCCAGGGCAACCCTTTTCAGGTCCAACACAGGCAGGAAGAAGGCAGGCAGCATAACAAACTGGGACACCCAGGTGAAAACGACTGTCGGCGGCAGCCGGCCGCGTAGGCTAGAAAGCCCCCACAAACACTTGTTAGGGCCTTAGGGAATAAAAGAAGGGACTATTCAGGGAGAATTCATTTAGCTTGGTACTCCGGAGCACCAGAGTTATTCTGCGCGCGCAGAAGACTTTTCTTTTGAGCATAGTCCTGCTAGTGACTTCAGAGACCGCAAGCTTTACCCTGCTCCAGTTCGGATTTGTAGACCTGTGTTCCTTTGCAGCCGAGCTCGTGATTTCCAAAGACCGTGAGCTTTGCCCTGCTCCGGTGGGATTTGTGGCCGCTGTGCTTTGAGACTCTGTACAGATCAACATAGCTTTCCTTTTCTTACAGAGGCTGAGTTGCTGTGCAAGGAGTTTTCCGGATCGTAGACCAGTGATCTGGAGCTTTACCCTTCTGCGGTGAGGCCTGGATAAACTGTGCTCTGAGTAGTGATTTTTGCTATGTGGTGGTGTACACGAACTGTGCATAGTGAACAGACGCCCAAAGACACTTACTGCCAACACAGGAGCCCGGCAATCCGACTGGGAGACGAGTGGTTAGCAGCATCGGTTCAAGTGTACCGCCAGGGCGCAGCTGGATAAAGTAGACCCAGCGCGAAGCGGCTCAGCGCAAGGCGTAGGCGGCAGCTAGAAGGTTGCTGCCCCAGAGCAAAGGGAAGAGAGAGCCTGGCCGGGGTTGCCGGGACAACACATAAGGCTTGCGAGGCAAGGTTGGCTTCAGGAAAGGAACAGAAGCTTTAGTCGTCAGTTTCACAGGCTATTACAAACAAGCCTGCTTCTGTCGGCACAGCGCACGCGGTGCAGAAGGCTTTAAAGCCCCAAAATGAACGCCAGAACTTTCAAAGTCATTTTCTGGCCTCAGGACTGCGCACGCAGGTCGAGGAAGAATGGGCAGCAAGAAGGGATCGAAGCTGCTGGAGTGGGCAACAGAGGCTGAGAAGTTGCACGGCTGGGCATGGGTAAGAAGGCTGGGTGAAGATTCAGAAGAAGATGAAGAGGAGATTGTGGAGCTTGAGGAAGCAGAGGAACCACCAAAAAAGAAAGCAAAAGAGCACAAAAAGTCCACTACAACCGAGAAGCAAGTAACGCCAGACACTTGGAAAAAGAACACTAAGAAAGGTAAAAAAGAAGCCTGCCTTAATGAAATGATGGATAATTTAGCAAACAAATATTTTATGCAACAAGCATTGTTGGTAAATGCAGAAAATGGTGACTGACACGGGGGGGTGGTGTTCATGGGGAACAGCTAAAGGTTGGGAGAATGCCTTTGATGAACAAGGAAGAGAAAATGGTCATTTAAGGGCATGGGGTCCCAGTACCGACCAGCGTGACACACCAGGTCCTACGACTGAAGTGGCCATAAAATTGGACCCAGCAGCAGAAGGCACAGGTCCAACACCAGACAGCGCCAGTAATTACAACGCCACAACCCCCCAAAAGAACAAAGCGTTGTGGACACAACCCCGTAGTTACTAGACACACTAAAAGAGCTGGAAAAGGAAATATTAAACAGATTTAAGAGATTTTTAGCTTGGACTATTGAGCAAGAAGCTAAGGAAACTATATGGAAGAAGGGATACATAGAAATGTTTTCATTACTAGAGGCCCAACAAAAAGGTTACTGTGTGTTTAGGGATCCTAAAATAAATGGGGGAGAAGGTATTGGCAAGGAAATCACAGGTTGAAAACAGTTGGGATAACTGGTTGAAGGCATTCAACATAATGGCAACAGTAATTTTGGAGAAAAATCCTAACGAAGGCACAGCGTTATTTGCTTATGTAGACAACATCAGGGAAGTTAGGTAAGTCTTTGGAGGGGATGCTTGGCTCACCTACTATGAGCCGTTCAGGAGGGCCTTGGCAGTACGCCCAGAAATAGAACGGGATGAAGTGCAGAATAGTCTACATTCAGGAGGTGCTCAAGACCAAAACAACATGCTGTGCGGAGAAGGATGCAACTCGCACAAAAACCCACAGTCAAACAGCAGTAAAGGCACAAAGACAGAAAGCCAGAATAAGAGCGAGCAGCCCTTTCGGCAAAAAAAACAGCCATGGGTGGCTAGGTCAAATACCCGCAGCCAGAATGCTAGCAACCCACAAAACACCAATAGGAGCAACATTACATGTTGGAAATTTGAGAAAGGTTACTGCTCCTGGAGCAGGGAGTGCAGATATAAACATGCTTTTACAAAATGTGGGGTGGAACAAAGCAGCAGCTGATGCACCAGATTACCAAATAAAGGCCCCAAAAAAGAGGAACAATTTATTTATTTAGTATTTATAAAGCACGCAGCAGCCCGGAGGCATTGTGGCGCTTTTACAGACATTGCACTTAGTTGCAGAATACAGACATTGGACGTGGTTTCAGAGTACATACATGGTACATGTGATGGTACAGGATTAGTTACAGGTTGTCTTGCGGGCAAGGTTAGATGAACAGAGTGATTTTGAGTGTTTTGCGGAATGCTGTGAGGGAGGTTTCTGCTCTGAGTGTGTTGGGAAGGGAGTTCCAGAGTTTGGGTGCAATGTGCGGAAAGCCAATACCCCCCGGCTTTGGCTCTGAGAATATGTGGGATGCATAATTTGTTGGCATGCTTGGCTCTCTTAGGGCGAGACAAAGTATCTCTGACAATTGTTTCTGAGAGGTACGGCCCGGCTGAGAAGTTCAGGTACTTATGCGTCTGGGTGAGGATCTTGAAAGTGATTCCTTCTCTCACGGGGAGCCAATGGGCATCACGCCTGGCCTGCGACATGTTATCTGTTTTAGGGATTCTGATGGCTGCTCTAAGTGTGTTGTTTTGGACTTTTTGGAGACGGTTCAGATTTTTAGCGGAGGTGCCTGCCAGGACGGCGTTGCAATAGTCTAGTCTAGCCCCTATTCTGACTCTAGCTATCGATGGGCAGTTCTGGTTGGATAGGAAGGGTGAGACTGCGTTTGAGTTTGGTGGTGTGAGTTGAAGCAGATGCTATGGCGCTGACTTCCCTTGTCATGGATAGAGTGGAGTCTAAGTAGAACCCTAGTGTTTTTATTGAAGAGGAGACAGTGATGGTGGAGTTATTAATGGAAAAGTTGCAATATTGTTGATTGAGTTTATCTAGTGTTTCTTTTGGGCCCATGATGATGATTTCCGTTTTGTCCCCGTTCAGGCACAGTCCATTGGTCGTCATCTAGGCTTGGATGATAGAGTAGGTCCTAGTGAGGGCTGCGGCAACCTGGTCATATGGACCTGAAGGAGGCAGGAGTACCTGTGTATCATCGGCATAGTTTGTGTAAGCTATGCCGAAGGAGTCTTGTTTGTCAAAAAGGGGTTTGGTGAATAGATTGTAAGGGGTGTGGGCTGTGCATGAGCCTTGAGTGATTCCACACTGGACGCTGGAGGGTTCTGCGTTGGCTAGATCTGAGAAGACCTTCATAGCTCTGCCCTCCGGGAAGCATGTGATCTATGTGGAGGCATTGTTAGAGAAGTGAGCTGCCTGGGTGAGGTGTGTGTGTGTGTGTGTGGTTAGGGTTTTGTGATCCACAAAATCGAATGTGGCAGAGAGGTCTAGGAGTAGGAGAAGGGCAGGTTTACCCTTCTCCATGATTGTGGTTATTTGATTTTTGAGGTCCAGGAGGGCAGTTTCTGTACCGTGGCCTTTGGGGAAACCAGATTGCCTTTTACCCAGGATGGTGTTTGTTTCTAGGAAATGCTGAATCTGGTTGCGGGCATCTTTGTCTAGGATTTTGAGGAAGAAGTGGGCGCTGGTGATGGGTCGGTAGTTGGTGGGAGATGATGGGTCGAGGGTGTTTTTTGTTTTGTTTTTTAGAAGCGGGCGCACCCAGGCTTCTTTGAGGCTAAAGGGGACAATACCTGTGGAGAAGGAGGCATTAATGAATGCAGTTAGTAGGGGAGCTATAGAGTCGGCACATTCTTTTATGGTGGCTGGGGGACAGATGCCTCCTTTGCAGGTGGATGGTTTGAGGTGTAGAAGGAGATCAGACTTCCTTTTCTGTAGCGTCATGGAAGGAGAAAATGGGTTCTGCCTGTGAGTGGGGTGGGGGACTTCTTGGCTGAGAAGGTAAGTTGGGCTTGGGCAGAGGCAAGAATTGCGCTTGCATTTTTTGTTGGAGGAGTTCGGTTTTACTGAGTAGGGCATCCTGGATGCTGTAGCACCATGCTTTTATCTTTAATAATCTTGTCTGGGTTAGAGGAGGGAGTAAAAAGGTCTCCGAAGATGGTGAACATTTCTTTGGGTTGAGAGTTGGCCTTAGTAATTCGTGAGTTAAACGAGTTGGATTTGGCTAGAAATATGGCATGTTTATATTGGTTGGAGATGTTTTTGAATTCTGATTTGGTGGAGTCATTGGGGTTGGATTGCCAGTTAGATGGGGCATTACGTTTGCTGTAGCGTAAGGCATGTAGATCGTCCGTGAACCAAGAGTTGGTGTACATGGATTTTCTCCTTTTTGTTCTTAATTGGGGCTAAGGCGTTAATGGCTCTGGTGAGAGTGTAAGCGTAGATATTGGCAAGAGTACTGGGGTCATTGGAGAAAGGTGGTCTGAGTTCAGGGATTTCAGGGAAGCGTCTGAGATTATCTTTAGTGTTCTGGAGCTTCTGACATGGGGAAGGGGGAGTTTATGTGAGGGTTTTGGTCATGTGTGTAGTTGAGATGGTGAATTGGATGCATTTGTGGTTGGTCCAAGGGTATGCCATATTGGAGATAATGGAGGTGGAGCAATTGTGGTTTGCCACCCAATTGAGGGTACGGCCTTTGCATTGTGTTGGGTCGATGACATTTTGTGTCAAGCCAAGGTCCTTTAGTTCCTTAGCTAGAGCAGCAGCTGCTTTGTCTTTGGGGTTGCCCAGATCTAGGTTGAGGTCGCCAAGCATGATAGATTTGGTAGAGCTTTTAAGGTTGTTGCTGGGTATGTCAAGGAGATTACCTTGGAAGTCAGGTGCTGAGCATGGGCGCCCTTTATGTGAGGTGTGTATTGATGGTGCAGTTGGGTGATGAGGCTAGTTTGGCTGAGAGAAGGTCAATGTTCCCCTTCCAGGGGTGGTGTCATTGTCTAATGGATAGGGTGTCTTTAGTGATGAGGGTTACACCTCCTACTTTGGAGAGTAGTCTATTTGATCGGAGTATTGAGAATCTGTGAGGGAGAGCTAAGGAGATGGCGGGCCAGATGCTTTGTGGGGCCATGCTTGTGTGTGGAGATAAGGTCGTTGATTTCTAGTGCATGGGCTGAGAGGGATTGTGCATTTATCAGAGCGCATTTGAGAGCAGGCAAGGGGGTGCTTTTTACGTTGGGAGAAAAGAGTGGTGTGGCAGAGGGGTGGGTGAAGGGTTGGTCTGAGTGGCAGTGGAAGTGGTTTGTTGCGAGAGGTGGGGGGGTTTGATAGTAGTCTGGGGGGTACGTCACCTAGCTTGAGGTTTCTTTTGGACGTCGCAGTGGGTAGGCTGAGAATGGGCATGGATGTTGTGCGTGATCGGAGTCTGGTCAGTCTAGAGATAAGATAGGCGGAGGGGGTGTGTGTGGATGTGGGACAAGGAGCACTGGAGATTTAAGCTGGGAAGTGTACAAGAGGGGAGGCAGTTAGATGGGAGGTATGCATGTGAGGGAATGTACAGTGGGTAGGGAGGGACGCCCAGAGTAGTAATGAGAGTACGATGAGACTGGTTAAGGTTGGGAAGTGAGCGTGGTGTTGTATGGGCGTGAGGGGGGGTATGTGCATAGTGGGAAACATTTCCAAGCATGTAGGAGGGTGTGCTGCACAGAGTTTGGCAGCAGGAGGTATCGCGTGGCAATAAATACTGTGGCTAGCAACCAAGGGGTCTCGGGTAGTGGCACAAAAACAAGGGCTAGCGACCAAGGGGTCTCGGGTAGTGGCACAAAAACAATGGCTAGCAACCACGGGGGTCTGAGGTAATGGCACAAAAACAATGGCTAGCGGCCAAGGGGTCTCAGGTAATGGCACAAAACAAATGGCTACCGACCAAGGGGTCTGATGGAATGGCACAAAAACAATGGCTACACTGAGACCCCCAGGTCCCAAAGACAACCTAACCCAAAAAAAGAGGGCAACTAGGGGGCCCCAGGGAGAAAAGAAGAGGAATTCATGACCCACAACACCATGGAAATCACCCATTTGAGTCATGGAATTCATGCACAAATGGCTTTCTGGTCCAAAAAGATCCCAAAAAATCTGAAATCGGCAATAGAGTAGAGTTAGGCAGAATTGGAAGGCCATGGGAAGAAATGCCATTCAGGGAATGCATCTGCTCACCACTGGGTCTGGTACCCAAAAAAGAGCCGGGGCAATTTAGATTGATACTTCATTTGTCTTACCCCTAGGGCCAGTCAGTGAATGATGGGGATACCCGAAACAGAAACAGCTGTGACCTACACGTATTTCCATGAGGCACCTAGATTAATCAGAAAATGTGGGAGATGCGCTTTAATGGCGAAATTAGACAGTCTGCTTTTAGATTACTGCCAGTGCACCCCAACTCTCGACCTTGGTTAGGTTTCATGTTTCAAAATACATTTTACGTAGATAAATGCCTGCCAATGGGTTGTGCGATATCATGCAAAGAATTTGAACAATTCAGTTCATTTTTCCAATGGGCATTCTTGAAAAAACGACTAGGAGCACATGTAGTACTCTACCTGGATGATTTCCTGCTGATAGGTCAGCCATATATAGGGGAATGCCAGGAATCAGTATCAGAAATGATAAACATGGCAGAACAGTGGGGCATACCATTGGCAAAAAAACAACTGACCCAGCTACAAGCATAATTTTCCTGAGCCTAGAGATACTCAGCGGCAGGGGAATGCTGGATCCCACCTGGGAAATTAGAAGTTATTTGGAAGAATCAGAGCTCTAAGGGGTAAAGATAAGGGAACCGTCAAGGAATGGTAATTAGCATAAAGTTGGGGGAAGAAGTTAAGAAAGATTTGTTGGTATGAGAGGAATTTCTGTCAAATTTCAACGGTATGACAATATGGTGCACACCATTAAATACGGACAATACGAGTGTTCTATTTACTGATGCTGCAGGGAGCAGAGGCATTGCTAGGGGGGGCTTAGGGGGTTTTAGCCCTGGGTCTTTTGGTTGTAGCCCTGGATAGAAGCTTGGGGGTTACAACCAAAAAGGCTACCCAGCCCCCAGTCCCGACAGTCCCAAAATTAGCATAGGCCCCGATCTTTTCCAGACCTAGCAACACCACTGGCAAAGAGCAAAGGTTTTGAGGCAATTCTGGGCACGCCATGGTGTGCAGGGTCATGGCCAGAAGCATGGCATGCACTTGGTCTGGCCAAAAACATTACACTATTGGAGATCATCTGCATCTGGCTGGCGCTCCATGTTTGAGACGATCATTTAGCAAACACTGACCTCATTGCATGGTCGGATAACATGGCGATAGTAGGAATCATAAACGGAAGATCAACCATTTGCCTACTGGTTTTACGCATACTAAGGGCCATGAACATCATAACTTTCAACAGAAACATTGAAATAAGGGCGAAACACATTGTTAGCACAGATGATACCATTGCAGACGCATTATCTCGATTTCTGTGGAACACATTTCGGCAAATATGTATTTGTCAGCATCTGAGGATGATGCAATTTCCAAGAGAGTGCTGGGGAAATACTGACAGGGAACTGAAGACAGCATCAACGGCAACTGCGGACGGCCGGTGCCGTGATGCATCAGCTGCAGTGTGTCACCCCTCACCGACTGGTATCAGCAGGAGAACGCCTCTTGCAGGAAACGCAGACCCTGCAGCAGGGTTATTAATGGGCCCGGCTAAGAATGCATTGGCAAGCAACACCGGTGCGCAATATAGTAAGTGTCTGAAAACAGTACTAAAACTCACAGGAAAAGAGATTAACACATTTTTGGAATGGGCATACAACCAGGGGAAGAAAAAAGATTGGGGGGGGGAAAGACACCCAACAGCAGTAACCTATTTTGCAAAAATTCAAGGAGGGTCAGACCCAACCTGAAGCGCATTAATAACATACGCATTGAAAGGGTGGGGAAAAATTGAGAGCCCACAGAAGGACAAAAGGCGCCCATTGAATTTGGAGAAGCTGGTAACTTTAATGGGCTTGCTAGATACAGTGTGCTCACACCCGTATGAGACAAGCATTCATCATTGCATATTTCGGCCCTTTCAGGCTAAGCGAGCTTATTGCATCAAGTATGAAAGTTAGCAATGGTTTGAGTATATTGCAGGTACAGGTAAAAGAATACAGTATTGCCATTGAAGTAGAAACATCCAAGACAGGTTGCAAAAGGAAAATTAACATATATTGCATAGAGGACAAAGCAAACTGCCCAGTGTGTTTCACCAACCAGTACATCAAGAGCCGCCCGCACGCTGGGGGTCATTTTCTGGTTCACAGGGATGGCAGCACTTTAAGTCAATTTCAGTTTAAAGCTGTGCTGATGAAAACCATTGTGAAAGCTGGTTGGGACAGCAGGGAGTATGGGACTCGCTCTTTCAGAATAGGGGCAGCAACCACCGCTTGGCAAGGGGGCTGGGGGCCCAAAAGGTCAAAGCAATAGGGGGTTGAAAATCAGACTGTTACAAACGTTATATAAGACCAGAACTAATAGGATGCTTTTCTCACAAACCGATCAAGATTCCCCTTTCAAGTCTGTGTAGATAATAGGCCACTCGTTCATTTTCCAGACATGGAGATGGTTGGAAGACACAAAAGAGAGACCGGCATTCCGAAACACCATTGCATCATGGTGGGGGTACAGAGGCATGAGATGGTCGGAGATCATGACCGTCTCACAGACTTAGTAGTTTTCAGGGATCCACCTGAATTTTTAATCCTACACCTGGGGGCAACGATCTGGTGGAACAAGGAAGGAAACAGTTTTTAGCCGACACGTGCACATCCCTGGCCGGTATTGTGCACAACTGGAGAGGCCAAGATATTCTACTCAGCAATACTGCCCAGAAAAGTATGTTTGGGAACAAATTCATACACGGCCATAGAACTAGTGAGGAAAAAGTTCAATAGAAGCGTGGAAAAAGTCTGCACAAGTAGAGGAATCAATTTCATCAGGCGCAGTGCCATTTCACTGGCAAACCCCGAACTGTTCCACAGAGATGGGCCACACTTATCAGACAAAGGGATGGACAATTTCCATTCGGAAATGGTAAACAGTCTGGCCGCAACAGGATGTAGATAAGTAACTTTTGGAGGGAACCCATCCAGGTGTGGAGGCACGGGCCAGGGACACAACCCGGGACCTTGTGCTCAAAAGTGTACATTTGTTTATTATGTGTGATTTTGTTATACTTACCAATATTGTAATAAAACTGTAATTTGTAATCTGCAATAAAAACCACAGCCTTGTATTGCCAACATTTACACTACGTTTCAGTCATCATTGGGTAATCATATAGTCACTGCCTCTTGGCTCCACCGATTATGGCCAGTGCTGTGGAAGGGGGCACCCCTGCAGCTAGAGAGGACGGGAGAATAATCTGAGGGGCAAGGTGACAGTGGGACAAAACACATGCTGCACATACAGCATGAACAACCAGAGGTAACGAAGCAACCCGCTTACCTCCGCTGCATGTTTTTATTTTGTTTTTGTATATGGCAATACAGGCAGGAAGAAAGCAAGCGGTATAACAAAGGGGGACACCAAGGTGTTGGGGAGAATTCTCTGTAAAGGCTAATTTCCCAAACCTAGTGAGTCCCCCAGCATCTTTGCTGGATTTTTGGGGTTCATTCTTTTCTCCTGCTAAGAGTGACTCTTTTTCTCCCACTCTTAGACCTGATTTGAGAATGTCCTTTGACTTTGTAATGTGTTTTATGGGCTATGGGGTCTTTACTCCATAGGGCTTCATGTGTTTTGATGTGTTACACAGCACCCTCAGTGCAGTAACACAGGGGTGTCATAGTGACCCCCCAAACACAGACTCCACACCCTGGGACTGACTGCTGTCTCCCAGGGCATGTAAAGTCACAATTGGCTTTACTTGTCTTAAATTGTGAACAGAACCAGTACAAACCATCATATTGTGGAAGTACTGGTAGGGGTAATTAGATTGCCCCTTGGTCTGTTTTTCAAGGGGGCACTGTCCAGTCCCCCCTTGTCGAGTTTCTGGCTGGTGGCAGTGGTTACCACACGAAATATTCCACTGGAATATTTCCTATGGCATTTTCCCATTCATTTTAAACGCACCACTTTTTTGGTGCAATGTTAAAGATACCGCCGGGTTATTTAATATTTATTCCCCGGTTGGGTCTTTTTGCCAGGACTCGGTTTTAAAATGGCATTTGTGTTCGCCTCTGTAACTCCAACCCAAGTCGAGCCCTTTGTTCCACTTTTGGCGGCCTTCTGCACAGAAGCCTCCAAAAGTGGTGCCACTCTGTCTGGGTCTACAGGATGTGTGGGAGGGGGGAATAGGCACCCTGGACTGAGTTGCCTTGGCAACTCAAGTCACACTCTTGTATGATTGGCCCAGTGGTGAGCCGCCCGGCTCGCCACTTAGCATGTTTGGTTGACAGCTAGGCTGATGAATGGGGGTTTTGCTGCATAAAAGCAGGGTTTTGGGGACTGGAACTTCAGAAGTTGCCACAGGACCTAACAAATCCGAAGAGGGGAGAAGCTGAGCCATCTACAACGACGACACCACCGGTGGAGCCCTGCTGTACGAAACTTGCCATTTTCCCGATGACAGAGAAGATCTTCTTCCAGGAGAGTCTTCTGCCCTTTGAGCTGGTGGGACCAACCAGTTCGCCTTTTTCGCCTTCCTGGATCGTCTCGTGGTCGAATCGCCCATGCCAAGCACCCCGGCAGCCGGATAGCCACGCTTCACCACTACTGCGAATAAAAGGGTAGTACCTTTTAACCGGGAAACTCTGCGGCTGGTTTCTTCCCTGGCAGTGCAGCGATCTCCAGATTTCCTTCATGTCGAGATCTTCTCTTCCCCTGGACGAAGCCCCGACTTGCACCAGCTGCCAGGAACAACTGCCCCTGCTGGAGCTTTCTCACCATTTCAGGTACTTTGACCCGCCTGGTCTCCCTTGCAACAGACTGTCCAAGGTATCCCGTAAATCCTTGACTCTCTATCCTGGGGTGACCTCAGACCTGTTAACATTACCTTTCTAACTTGATCCAAACTCTTTTACTTTCCTGCAAAGACTTTTAGTGCATTTACACTGTGTGATCTTGGGCACATTCCGCAATGCTCTCTCCAAGAGTGGGCCTGGCCTATGATCTTTTTGCTCTACAGTAGACCCTGCCTTTCTTGACTTGCTGTGGTTCTTTAAAAGTGTTGGTATTGTGTATTTTTCCTATTTCTGCCGTTTCCCTCCCCTTTTAAATAATTATTGGAGTGCCATCTATGGTTACACGCTCACCTCTGTTTTGCTAAATAAGTGGTGTATTAACCTAGACTTGTCAAATAATTAATTAGGGAGGTGTATATATTTCTAGTGACTGTTTGAACTTGCTTGACATTCGTGCCAGTGTATTTTTACAAGTGTTTTTTTTAAATAAATAATATACTTTTATACCAAAGCTCTGGTCAGTGTTTGCTTGTACTACTGTATTTTGAGCCCTATTGTGTATACTCTTTATACTGCCTAACTCTTGACAGAAGTCTGACTGCTCAGCCACAGCTACCAGGTAAATCTGGGTGGTGCAGACTGCTACCAATTGAGTTTACTGCTAACACCTGTAGTCTTAAACTTTTTGCAGTGGTCCCTAAGGAAACTGCACAGGTTTCTGCCTAACACAAGGTGCAAACATCTGTCTGTGCCAGCCGCCGGGTAGGGAACAAAGCCCCCACAAACACTTGTTAGAGCGATAGTCAAAACTAGGGGAATAAAAGAAGGCACCAGAGAGGGAGAATTCAGTTCGCTTGGTACGCTGGACCGAGCACCAGAGTTATTCTGCGCACGCAGAAGCCTTTTCTTTTCCCAGATCCCACCCACCTGGAAAACAAAAAGGGAGAAGAAAGGGAAAGCGGGGCAACGGACGTGGCCTACGACATTATGGGAAGCAGTTGGCAGCACAGGCCAGGGACACAACCTGGGACCTCGTGCCCAAAAGTGTACATTTGTTTGTTATGTGTGATTTTGTTATACTTTACAAAATACATTTTGGTTACAATGATGTTCTGTGCAATAAAAACCACAGCCTTTTATTGCCAACACTTGCATTACGTTTCAGTCATCATTGGGTAATCATATAATTGGGGCACAGTCACTGCCTCTTGGCTCCACGGATTATGCATTATATGACAAAGGGCCTGTTTCCTGCAAGCACTGTCGTTCTGCCTGCCTTCTCCCTCACGCACATACAAGGCACCAACAAAGAGACTGCTGGTTTTGGCATGGTATGCAGTGGGACCAAATCCCCCACCATAATGGGTGCATATACTCTTTGGCACCCATTCCCCCAACAATTATGTACACCAACTTAACCCAACGACATTAGAAGCCCACACATAAGTGCATCATTAATGTGAAGTGCTGCTGAGTCCGGTGATAAGCGCACCAAACAGTCTTGTTCCTAGCGAGAGGATGGACTCTTCGCTGTTGAGGCATGGAGAAGGGAGAAAGCTATGATAAAATTATGTGATAAACCATTTTGACAAATATTTAGTTTCACAGGCTGGTCCGGTGGTGGTTGTGGTCTAATAGTGCGAATTGGGGTCTATGCTTACTGGTTTCCTGGTATATTTCTATGAAAATATCAAGTTTTATAAAGTGCTTTTTGCAGGGTTTCTGTAGCTTTTCAGCATTATGATAATTAGTGATATCATCACTCTATTTAACGTTACTAACTTTATTCTCGTCAGTACGAGGATGGACTGATTATGGATTCATACATGTGACCGCAGGTTGTGCTGTGTTTACATAACTCATTGAGCTACCTTGCAGCCTTCCCCTAGGCCGCCAATGCAAAATATCAACCTCTCGTGCTGCTCGAATTTTCTTTTGCAGTCAGCCTTCCAGACACACCCAAATCATTCAAACAACCCCAGGCACTGTGTAGTGAACCAAGTGAGGCGAGAAGTCATGATAGCCAATTTGTATCTCTGAAAACATGCTTGTGTGACCAGTATGCTGCCCCCCCTTTTGCATTCTATTTCTTAACACCCCCTTGAAGCTAGTTTGCGTTAGATACATGTGCCTAGCAATGTATTAAGGCTGGACCTTGTTTAGATTGTATTTATTGTTCCGGGTACAAAGCAAACATAGTCTTTGAGCAGTAAAAAAAAGTGGACAAAGATACTACCCCTCCTAACTAATGTGTTCTTGTAACTTGGACACTCGAACTGTGTACCTGTGTATTGTACATAGAAGGTGATGTTATTATGTCCTACCTTGGCAGAATGACAAGTGCTGTGATGTATCATGTTAATTGATGTAATGCACCAGATAAACACATGTAGGAATCATCCAGGCCTCCGTTATTTTTTATATGGGAGACACTGCATATAGCGTTTAACTCCCATTGAGATCTTGGCCCCATTGACTACCCTCAGCATGTCATCGCGCTCCCTTGTTTTCATACACGGGTGACGGGACACCATTCATCACTCACTCCGCTGGATCACAGCGCTAAGTGCCCATTCACCACCCCCACCCACTTACAGTCCAATGAAAGCAGCTTTGCTGTTTGAAGGATGGTCTGGAGACCTGCCTCTTTCCAAAGCCTTCTCGCTCGGCTTGCAGTGTTGCCCATGACATGCTCAAGTTACAAGTACCTAGATGTTTGCCAGTGGTCAGAGATGTCAACACTCTGTATGCCTCAAAAGGACTCTCTAAAATCATCCTGCAATGTTTTTTCCGATAGATTTGAATATTAAGAAACACAAGCACATAAAACTGGTTCCGTTCGTCTATCAAACTCTGTGAGAAAGAAAGACTATCAAGGAATAAAGTGCATGCCTCTTTTATTGCCTTGTGAATGCAGCTCTTTGACTGTTGCACGCCCTCACGTTGACCCCGCTCCCAGAGGGACAGTGCTAAAAAAGCAACGATAAGTACAATCGGTGGCATCAGCAAGAGATGGCGTACCAACGTTCATTAATTCACACAGTCGGACCTCTCCAAGTGCAAGATGCATTAATGCTTCAAAAAAAGAAAATTTCAACCGGCCCCTCATCTCGAGCCACCAAGTTAGAAATCCGAATGAGTGACAGTCATTTACAATTTATTACCAAACCGCCTCTGCTGCTGCCTTACTGAGGGACAGCCGCCCAGTGCCCGTTTTGTGAGAGACAAAAACGCCTATCGGAGTCCTGTCTGTCCTTCTGATCCTGCCACCTTCAGTGCAAAGTGTGGCTGCACGGCGCAGACCTGTGGCTCATGCAGGGCCTGCACATGTGAGAGCACGTGCAGTTTCACAACATAATGCGCACGTGCCTGCCGGCACAGCAGCGGGAACTGCAATTCAATTATTTCTTTAAGATTGTGTGAAGTGATTGGGAAAGTGACAGAGGAGTTTGTGAGTTAAATCGCTGTATGGCACCTTGACATCTACTGGTCTGTGCTGGGCACTTCATTTGCCTAACATAGACTAACCCGCCTGGGAGCTCGGTGCTCGGCAGGATTAGTCCTCTTTCGTTTTGCAAATTACCCAGCATGCGCGATTGTGTGAAGTGACAGAGGGGTTTGGGAGTCATCCGGTGAGTTGGTTCTCCAGTTTTGCTTGATTTTATCAACTGCTGCTTTCTCTAATTCAGCTAGTCGTTCCAATCCCTTCCTTGTCCTTTTTTTCTCTTTCATGAGCTTTAACTTTTCGCTTTGAACTGCCTGCTCTGGCTGTGTTCTCAAGTTGCTACGCCATAATATTTATATGTCTGCGGCATTGTGCAGTAAATCGTACTATTGACCATCCCAACGGTACTGAGCTGGACTCCCCTTTCGGTCCGCTTTGCATCATGATGGCTCCTAATTGTGGTGTCACGTGCCGGAGGGTAGCCGGTCACGTGTCAGGGGCGGGGAACCGGAAATAAAGGAATCACCGGAACTGGCGGCATAACTCCAGTCCGGGTTTATGCACCATCACGAGCGGCCGTATTTATTCCTGCGCAGCGACGCGCTGCGCCATGCGGCCTGGCAAGGCCTAGCACCAGTGTCGGGGCCTAGCACCTGCCCATGCCCGACCCCACACTGGCGACAAGGAGTAGCAAAAGAGCCCCGCGCACCCTACACATAAACATCATCCTGCCTGCAAGGAGAGAGAGGCCCACTAACACCCCGCGGAGCCGCGTATCAATACGCACGGAACACGCGGCTGATTAGCATACCAGGAAGCCGAGCTGCATACCAGGAAGCAGAGCTTCAGTCTCGCACCTCAAACGTTCCAACACATGGCCGATTGACATAGGAGTAAGCGGAGCCTCGTTTCCACACCCCCAACATTCCAAAGCTGCCACGGCGAACGAAAGAACAAACAAAACATCATTTTTTCACCCAAACATTCCATATGAAGTACGGACACTCAGGCAGAACCAAGCCATAGCAAATGACAAGAATCTTGAAGCACCACAAACCAGGGGGACAGTATTGCATATAGCAAATACCATTTCAAGCACCGAAACATCTGCCAAGACACCGGTGAGTGAAATCATAATGGCTAAAACAGGCCTGGGACCAGATAGAGCCCCTCTCACCCAAAAAAGGGCGCAGCGAGTGAAAACACCACAGCGCCAGCCATGTCCAGCGCCGAGACAATCCCCTCGAGAGCTAGCGCGAGCCCGTCAGCAGGACGGAATGCCAACCCAGATCAACCCGACCCAGCGCTAACCACCCTCATGCCGCCTTTTGACCCTTTCACCACGGGAACAGCCGTTCGCTGGGAGATTTGGCTGCAGCAGTTTGAAATGCACCTCGATGCAAGGGAGATCACACTTGCGAAGAATAAACGCACATTCCTCCTGCTCAACATTGTAGCAGCAGCGCTATGGCTGTTCAACGCCATCCCAGACCTCGGAGACGCAGACAACTACGACGCTGCAAAGAATGCACTCGCCAACATGTTCAGGCCCAACCTTAATCCCGACTATGAACGCTTCCATTTCTGCATGGCCAAACAGCGTGAAAATGAGACGGTGGACAAGTTCCACACATGCCTACGCGAAATGGCAGTCGGCTGAGAGTTCCCCAATGAGGAGTTCGCCATTCGCCTCCAAATCATAAACGGAATCTCATCCGAAAAGCTAAGTAGGGCCATCCTATCAGAGAGGAACGTACGCCTATCCCGAATCCTGGAAATCGCACGCCTTCGTGAACAAACAGAAGACCAGGTGGCGGTAATTGAAGCAGCAATCCAAAGACTCCCGCTCGACAATCCGAAGCCAAAGGAAGACGTTGCAGCCATATCGAGGCACCAGAACACCCGAGAACATGGTGAGCAAAGAGGAAACGCCTTCAAACCCCAAACACCGCAAGTGAGAGACAACGCATGCAAATGGTGCGGCGGCCCATGGCACAGGGGAGAATCCTCCCCTGCATGGTCAACATGCCGCAAGTGCAACCGCCTTAACCCCTTAACCACTATGCGGCAGTCTGCCCAAATCCACCAAACAGGGGTGACCGAGAGCAAACGCTGTGGCAGAAACAAGAACGCCGAAAGAAATTTGCCCCCCTAGAAACATCTCGACAACCAAGCAAGAAGGGAAGAGCGAGAGCAGTAGATAATACCCAGAGATCACAGGACACAAGCGAAGACAGTGAAGACAGCACATCCCCTGACAGAAGGGACAAAGACAAACTGAGAAAAACCAGGCCTCGGCAGATGGAAGGGTATAGTTTGATAATATCAAGACCGCCACGACAAGACGCACCGCTGCCATTCTGTGGACCTTGAGGCCAGCATACCTGTTCAACCCCTACATAAGGGCACCTTGGTTTACCTGGGAACGGGTACGTCCTCTATGTATATAATGGATTCCGTTTTCAACACGTTGGATCCATTGTTTTACTCGGCATTGACCAGTATTCCCCCCCCCCCCCATTTGTTTTTTCCTCTTGTTTCTCTTCTTTTTTCTTGCCATTCTATGGGTCCCATACAGATCTATTACACTCTCAACCGGGACCAAAGAAAGAAGTACGGACACCTCAGTCCACACAACTAGCACCTGCATTAGGTACAGCGCCCACCCCACAGGAGGATAAGGGGCGCCTGGTTTTTCCAGCCCACTCCACAACCCAGAATTCGGGATAAGCTCAACTGCAGGTAAAACTATTGTTAGTTGAGCTGAGGTATATCAAATTCAAGTGTCGGAACTACTCTGACAGGTAATGTGAGGGTTAATCTGAACTTAATGTTTGGTTTTCCACACCTAAACAGGGTCCCGAAATAAAATGCCCTGATGAAGGCGGATGCATGCGAGAGCGGCAAAGAATTCTTTTACCGTACCAAGACCCACAGGTTGGGCAAAATTGAAGCCCATAGAAAATAAATTTAACCAAACCCTATGGACAAAGGATTAGTTTATTCATACCCATCCATATAGGGAATTAAGGGAATCTAATTAGTAAAGAACTCCCTACATACTCGGGGGCAACTACTTCATTTGAGTTTCCCCAAAGTTTGTTTGTTGTATGTTTTTCTCTCCTCTGTAATTTTCGTTGGATTGCACTTAGTAGCACACTAGTTGTAATTTGAACTCATGTTAGTCAAGTTGTCTTTGTTTCAAAACAATTTACATATGTTCTCTTTTATAATTCCGCACAATGCACCATGAAACTGAATGATGCATGTTATGTGTATTCATGTACTATACTTTGAAGAAATCAATATAAAGTTTTTTTTTTTTTTTTTTTTTAAATGCACAAATGTTTTGGAGGAAATGACTTTTTCGAATGAGTATTTCTTCTATGATTTTGAATTGCTTAATGACTATAGGTCAACATATGACTGTTGTTGTTTTCCCTCCAACCGGCTCAATTTCACTAAAACAAGGACAAATGCCAGTATTAGTGAATTGAGACAATTTATAGCACTCTCGAAAAGAAATGGTCGGTTGTTTGCTCTCCTAGAACTTATTTCTAATGAGACTGCACTAAGAGGGTAGGGTACACCTATGATTTATGGATTACATGGGAGAATCCTGCCCTGCATGGTCATGAACATGCCGCAAGTGCAACCGCAACCGCCTTAACCCCTTAACCACTACGCGGCAGTCTGCCTAAATCCACCAAACAGGGGTGACCGAGAGCAAACGCCGTGGCAGAAACAAGAACGCCGAAAGAAATTTGCCCCCCTAGAAACATCTCGACAACCAAGCAAGAAGGGAAGAGCGAGAGCAGTAGATCACACCCAGAGATCACCGGACACCAGCGAAAGCGAAGACAGTGAGGACAGCACATCCCCTGACAGAAGGGACAAAGACAAACTGAGAAAAAACAGCAAAAGGATACACTGCGCACACCTCATCTCGGCTATAAAGCCGCAACGGTCCAGGCAACGAAAGAGGCCATCATGAACTATCACCTCAGACGGAGAACCACTGTGCGTGGTCAGACACAGGCGCAACCATCAATGTAATGCCAGTATCGGCGTTCAACAAATTCCACCCAAGACCCAAACTCCAAGAACGGAAAGTTAGACTATATGCATACGGCTGCAAGAAACCCCTGCCGGTACAAGGGTCATTCAAATCAGACGTCTCCCACAACAACATGTACCGAGCACGAGTCTACGTCGTCGATGCTGGCTGCGAAATACTACTAAGCTGTAGAACCGCCGAGAAGCTGAAACTAATTCACTTTCTCGATTTCCTTGCGTTTGGATGCTGAAGGCAATCTGCTAGAACAACATCACGAGGTATTCCAAGGCATCGGGTGCCTGAGGGGCAGATCCATCAAACTCCACATTGACCCCACCATCGAACCAAAAGCAGTACGCCATCGCTGAGTACTGTTCCACATGAGAGAAGCCGTGGAAAAGGAACTGGACAAGCTGGCATAATAGAGAAGACGTCCGGGCCAACCCCGTGGGTATCCCCCCATGGTAGCCGCAAAAAAAAAACCAAACAACCCAACGCATTACGAATCTGCATTGACATGAGGCTCCCCAACGCAGCCATCGGGAGAGAACGCCACATTACACCAACCATAGACAAACTCATCGTCGACCCAACGGGTGCGACCATATTCGGGAAGCTTGACCTTAGATCCAGCTACCATCAACTCAAACTAGCCAAGGAGTCGAGATACATAACCACGTTCTCCTCCCACCTCGGACTGTGACGCTACAAATGGCTAAACTTCGGAATATCAGCCACCAAGTATTCCAGCACGAAATTTGGAAGGTTCTCACTGGCCTAGAAGGGACAACGAACATCAGTGATGACATCATCGTATATGCATCCAATGAAAAGGAACATCTCAAGCGCCTCGCGGCGGTCCTACGCAGGCTAGAGGAAGCCGGACTGACCCTAAACTCTGAAAAGTGCGAATTTGGAAAAGAAGAACTATGCTTCTTTCGGTACATTTTTAACGCAAAGGGGGTGTCGCCAGATCGGGCTAAAGTCCACGACATCAAAAGCACCATGGCCCCGCAATCGGCCACAGAAGTAAGGAGCTTCATGCGAATGGCAACGTACTGTGCGCGGTTCATTCCAGACCTCGCCACCATTGCAAGTCCCCTCTGCGAACTAACGAAAAAGGACCAAAAATGGGAATGGTCATCTACCCACCAACAAGCATTGCAGCGGATCAAAAACACTCTCTGCATCCACCATGATGGCTCGACATTGAGGGGCACACGGAACTCCAGGTCGATGCCAGCCCAGTCGGCCTAGAAGCTCTGCTCACCCAAATGGCCAACGACGGAAATGTCCACCCAATTGATTTTGCCAATCGTGCGCTAACCAAGACAGAACAAAATTACGCGCACATAGAGAAGGAAGCCCTCGCAATCCTATGGGGATGTAGACACTTCAAAGTCTACCTGCTAGCAAAACGAGCAAAAGTGTTGTCTAACCACAAACCACTTATCCCAATCTTCAGAGGATCAGCGCCCCATTCCCCAGCGCGCATCGAAAAATGGATGCTACAACTCCAGCCCTACAACATAGAGGTGGAATACCGACCGGGGACTGACAACCCAGCCGACTACCTGTCTCGCCACCCGCGGCCTGCCACTGACCAGGAAGAATGCCACGTGACAGAGACAGATGAACATGTGTGCCACGCGGTGGCCTGCGCCCGACCACAAGCCCTGACCCTGCAGGACATAGCCAACGAGACCGAGGCGCACACCATCTTAACCCACACCACCACCGCCATCCAATCAGGAAATTGGAAGAACTTCCTTACCTCCATGGCTCAGCGCACCGCACCTGCCCAAGTGAAACGCCAAACACTGTTCGGAATCTGCCACGAACTTACAGTGGCCCCCTAAGGTGTAATACTCAAAGGCCACCGGATTGTGCTGCCTGCATCACTAGAAGACCGAGCTCTCAAACTAGCCCACAGTGGCCATCAAGGCATCGTGAAAACAGCATACCTAAAATCCAGGCTGTGGATGCCCAACATGCAACAGCGAGTGATGGAGCTGGTGGGGTCATGCGCAGCCTGCCAAGCCACCCGCAGAGCCGAGAACCCAGAACCCATCATCAGCGCCCCGAGAAGCAGCAAGCGGTGGGAAGCCGTCAGCATTGATTACTGCACCATTGCTGGAGAAGGCTACCTGCTTGTCCTGATCGACGAATTCAGCAGATATCCCGAAGTCGAACACGTGGCATCCACCAATGCCGACACCATGACTCTTGCTTTGGAGAAAATATTAGCAATACACAGAATCCCATCAAAAATCTAAAGCGACAACAGGCCACCCTTCACCAGCCAAGAACTACACCAATTCTTCCAGGACCTCAACATACGACATATGCGGATCACCCCAGGATGGCCACAGGCAAACGGCAACGCTGATCGATTCATGGGGTCGTTCAACAAGGTCCTCTGCATCACAAAAGAAAGGGGACATTCCTAGCTGAAGGCAGTATATTGTTTTCTGAGGACCCACAGGCAGACCCTGCATTACTCGACAGGAATCAGCCCACCGGCACTCATGTTTGGGGTACCCATACAGGCATAGCTCCCCATACACCCCAGGTGGGTAGCGCCGGAGCCAGACCTCCCAACCATAAATGCCAAGAGGGTGAAACGAAACGAAAAGGAGAGTATCACTCGACGAGCCAGCCACCGGGAGCTAGCACTCGGAGACAGTCCTCGTCTAGAACCAAGCCACCCCTAAGATGTCCTTCAACTTCGAATTCCAACCCTGGACAGTCAGTGCCGCGAATCACAGCATGAGCACTGCGACCAAGGGAAGAGAGACAGTGACTAGGAACATTTCCCACTTCAGAAAAGTACCTCCTGTGCTATGGGAAGAAAGCCTAAGAACCGCAAGAGAAGGAACAGGATTGCCCTGCCGACCGCAAGGTCAAACGACACCCGGACTCCATGAAGTGCCAAGAGAACCAAAGACACCCAACCGGCAAGAAGATGAAGTCCAGCCCGAGAGCCCTCTAGCGGATGATCCAGAGAGAAGCCACCCCCGATACCACCTGAAGGAAAGGCCAAAACCATTGTCCCGCCTCCAAAAATACGTGGTGGATGGAATCTACCAGCCAGTGAGCCTGCCCAGATGAATCCCGAGAGACTAGAATAAACTACACCTGTTGTGATGTGTTGTTGTTAAGTGTTGCAAAAAACATTCCAAGTTGGGGATGAATGTGGTGTCACGGGTCACGTGTCAGGGGCGGGGAAGCGGAAATAAAGGAATCACTGGAACTGGCGACATAATGCCAGTCCGGGTTTATGCACCATCACGAGCGGTCGATTTATTCCTGTGCAGCGACGCGCTGCGCCATGCGGCCTGGCCAGGCCTAGCACCAGTGTCGAGCCCTAGCACCCACCCATGCCCGAGACCACACTAATGATGGTCCGTCTGGCGCACTCTACTCTGTCAGCTACAAGAGGCAGTGTTGTCCCCAATCCATCCCTCTGTCACGCCTGAGCATTCCTCCTTTCTTCAGAGATATACAATACTTCCTTGGGCCCTGTGCACGCTGTCACGACGACCATGATCGCGTATACCCAAGTGCTTCACTCAGAGACCCCTACTGTGGGCGCACTGGGTTCTGCTTCAAGCTCCACTCAAGCAGACCTTTCAAATTCCCAGGGGAGGGGGGCAGCACCCAAAATCCTGATTGCGTCTCCTACCTTAGAGGACTCTATCATTCTGGAGTCATTTTTGCGGCTGTGCAAAGATATGCAACTTTCTTATTTTACCAAGGATTTACCAGCACTGCTTGTCGTGGAATCTAAGACTGGTTAACTGCCTCGCTTGGACTCCCTGGGCAAACATTCCATTATGGCCTTGCACTTGTAGTCTATTTTAAGATTTTACGATGATAACACAAAAGACACTGTTTCGGCTAATGCAAAACAATTGTCTGCGATAGAATCCATTTTACAGTGTCTCGCTCGTGGTCCTAAAACCGGATCCTTTACCCAACCTGTGTTTGGTAACCAAGAGGGTGACCCTGTTACCAGTACTATTAACAATGTGGTGGGTCAAGGGGCTGATGTGAATGACCAGCAGCTTTTGACACGGCCGACCACTCCATCCTGTTATCCCTTCTTGCCCAATTTGGTATCTCCGGGCACGTGTTAGCTTGGTTTCAGTCGTTCCTTGCGGATAGAACACAGACCCTCTCAATGCCTTCCTTTTTATCCCCCCTTTGTTACCTCAGTTTTGGGGTGCCCCCAGGCTCCTCCTTGTCACTGATTCTGTTCAATATTTACATCTGGGCCCTTGTGTGTCTCATCCGCTCCTTCGGCATCAGATGCTACTTGTACGCAATGACACTCAGTTACTGATTCGATTAGACCTTGATCGGTCTGAAGTGTTGTCGTGCCTATGGGGGTGTCTGGCAGCTGTTGGAGATTGGATGAGCCACAATTGGCTCAAGCTGAACGGTGATAAGACTGAGGTGATGGTGGTGGGTTACCCCCTCTTGATCCCACTCTTTGGGTGTCCTCCTTTTGGCTTCCCTCTTTGGGACCTCTGCCGTCCCCGGTTAAAAAGGTTAAAAATCTGGGTGTCGTGTTATCGGCCTCACTGTCTATGGACCAACAAGTTTCTGCTGTATGTCAGGCTGGTCATTTGCCATTTAAAATGCTGAGGAAGTTCTTGCCTCTGATCCTGGCTCCACTGCTCCCCCCAGTGGTAACAGCTTTAGTACTATCACGGATAGACTACTGTAATTCCCAATATTTAGCCCAACCCAAGATCTTGATTAAACTGCTGCAAAATGTGGCTGCCCAGGTAGCCACGGATACTCTCACATCTCCCCAGTGTTGCTTTCACTTTACTGGCTCCCGGTGGCCCAGCGGGTGGAGTTTAAGGCCTTGTGTATCATTCATCGGGCCCTTCACGGTCAAGGAGCTGAATATCTCCAAGCCAAATTTAGCCGCTACCATTCCGCCCGCAGTCTCCGCTCTGCCACTATGGAACAGCTCGTAGTACCTAAATACAATCGTGACCGGGTGGGTGGACAGGCGTTCTCTGTCGCTGCAGCTGTTCTTTGGAATAGCCTTCCACGTGTCATCAAAAAAACTCATAAGTACTTGGAGTTCAGAAAGAAGGTTAAAACACACTTGTTCTGATTTTGCTATGCTTCTGTTCTCGCTCTCCCCAGCGCCATGATGCCTTTGGGCGAACGTGCGCCTTACAAGATATGATATCATAACATAACCAGCACTGTTGTGCCAGGTTGGAAAGGGTACATGACATTAATAACTCTAACACTCCCAATTCACCCTCACCATTGGTAGCCTGAATGTCTTGTTTAAGTATGTCCCACTTCTTTTTGAGTCCCCTCATGCCCCCATCAGAATTGCGGAGGTTAGTGCCATTGAGGATGAGCCCTCTCGGCCCTCATTCTCTTCCCCCTCCCCCCCAAAGAATTCTGAGGGGAAAAAATAACAAAAGAAAGAAATCAAAAAATCAACCACCCCTAAACACAAATCTTCCAATTCTGCGGTAAAACGTATAAAACTATTGCCTTCAGTGGATGCTATTATTGACTTAAACACTCAGCCGGTGGAATTGAGGGACCCTGTTTTAGGAAATGGTCAGTCGGGTGAGGAAAAAAGTCTAAATAAAATCGGGCACTTTCAGTGCATTAGTGCTCAGTAAGACCACAGCAGTTGATCAATCTACTAACCTGATGCCTTGGCACAAGGACACAGGTTTTGAACTCTATTCTACTGCTGTGGCATGCTCGAGATTTGTGTCCCACTAGGACCTCTGCTTCTATCCCTTCACTAGTCCCTCCCCCACACCCCATGCCCTTTAAACCTATAGCAGAGTTATCAAGGGGACATCCGTCTAGCATTAGTCCATTTCTATGCCCAGCTTGTAAGAAGTCCATTACCACTTCCTTCCCCGCCAGTCACTGCCTCTGCACAGGTCCAAGGCATGGGCGTTAATGCAGCTGCAGTGGAGGATGGGAATGTGGGTGTGGGGGGCACTCCCAACCCTGTGGCATCAGAGGAACTCGTAGTCCTGGGCAATGCTGCAGGGGCCTCCCAAAGCGAGGCTGGGTAACCAGTCCCCCATGGCTGTCTAGGCAGGGGAGAGGCGGAGCAGCAGCCCAACAAATGGGCCAGCACTGCCCCCCCCTCTCCTTCATAATACTACAAAGGCGAGCACAGTCGCTACACCAGGAAATGCAGAGGGAGGGGCAGAGTGTTAATCAACACCCTGCCCTCCCCACACAGGAATGCAAAACATCAGGGCCCGCCCACCTAAGGCAGAAAGTGGGCGGGGGCTAGGCTCAGGCACCATAAGGTGCAATTAGCTGTCAGCAGATGCTGGCCGGGGGCTGGCACTACAGCCCCCACCACACAGAATGACCCAAGGGACAGCACCTGGGTCCTATATAATGGCTCCTGCAGCCAAAAACAAATCAGTTTGTGGACCCTGCACGGGGACCCAAACCAAAGAGAATCTCTTCTTCTTTTTTCAATCGAGTACTCTGTGCACTCAGAGTCTCTTCTTATTAAAGTTAGCTGTCATCCGCAGCGTCTTTTTTCCTTGTAATCAGAACATTGTCCTGTTCAGAACTTGTATCCTAGCAGAGCGAGCGGCAACATTCTTTTATGAAGGCGGAAGCAAGCGGCGGATTTACAAGCAGAAACAGGACCTGCATGCAGTCCAAGCGAGTGAAATAATAAACAGACAAGACACGTGGCGTAGTCAACTCTGTCAATTTCAGCAGTGTTTAAGGTGAGCCGTCACGCAGGGTTGCAGAGGGAAGTTATAATTTTTTGCGGACACTAGTATAAATATTCTACACGAACAGAAGGTGTAAGAAAGATCCGCTAAGCTACAGAACGCCCGTGTTTTACTCGTCAATTACAATTAAAAGTAATACGTCGCTGAGCCCCCGGCAGCTGCAAAAGCACGCCGATTTCTGTTTTTCCAATTAGCGAAGGAAAGTAGCATGTCCTGGGACACGCCGCCTGAGATTTAGCGGCGCAAACCCCTCGCAGGAAACCATAACAATACATTTAAAAGGCTTTGGGCAAGATTAGCCGGTGAAGTGGCACAACAACTAGAGTACACACGTTTACATGCGTGCAGAGATTCCTAAAACAGGTTCGAATCCCGGCAGGCCCAAACCCAGCCGTTCATCCTTCCGAGGTCGATAAATGATCACCTGTTCTGACTTGAGTGTCGTGTAGACCGATGAGACCTCCGTCCCCAAGTGACGCACAGGGGAACAAATAGAAACCCGCTGTGCGACCCTTGAGGCCACAGGCGAGAGATGTTTTCCCAGATCCACGGAGCCTCTGGAACACCGATGCTGCTGTCAAGAAGGAATGCGGTTAAGCACCAGGCAATCACAATACAGGCAGGTAAACAAAAGAATCTGAAGTGTCTTACCTATCTGGTGTAAGGGAGACCCAGGTAACCTAGTAGGGAGGTTCGAGGCTCAAAAAGATACAGCGGTCCCTGGAGAGGGAGAACCGCAGGTAAGCGTGGATGCGGGTAGGCCACCTGTAAGGTAGGGCTTGACTTGGGCGTAGAAGTACAGCAAGATACTCAGGGATGATCCAAAGACAAGTCGATGTGCAGTCCAAAAATCCGGCAACAGGTAAACGGTTCCAAGCAAAGGTACAAAGGGTGTCCAAGAGAGTCCAAGATAGAGTTCCGTGGTCGAGGTAGCAAGGAGCAAGTAGTAACGCCAAACAGGGTCCGAAGCCAGCTGAGAAGCAATGATCGTCCTGCCTCTCAGTTCTTTATACTGTGTGTCCCTGGGTCATGTGACGTCTCTGGGCCATGTGACGTCCACCAAGATCACGTGAGGAACGCCACACTGTATCACGTGACCGACGTGATGACGTAACGCCGCCCCTTCTGCGATATATCCTCCAAGGCAGTTGCCAATGCAGGAAAGGTTGTAATCGAGCCCGTACACCAAAGAAGGTACGGTGTTTTCGGTTCTGTGGGTTCACCGAATCCCTTGAGCCTCGAAGCTGGGGTGGAGATGTTGGGGGAATGTGAGCAGTGTTCTGATGTGGGGAGGCCTGATGTGCTGAGGATCGCCTAACATCACCACTCACAGCGGGTAATAATAAACAGCGCCCAGACACCTGAGGGTTGTAGTACTATGTAAATGCGAAAGAATGTTAATATGCAGATTGCAATTCGTAAAGCCACAGCCCTCGTCCCCGCGAGCTAAGACACTGTTTGTAACTCAGGGGAGGATCTTGGGCATTAATAAACAGCGCTCAGACATCCAATATGTTTATCCCAGCACAGCAGTTAAGCGTGAAATAGCCCCCCAATCAGCGACAAAGAGGCGAGGAAACAAACCAAGCCCAGGGGCAACAGGGGTCCAAAGCGGGCAACCATCGAAGGAGGTCCGTCCGTATCCCGGCAGGGCCAAACTCGGATCCCTCCACCCCCTCCTGGAAACGCCCCCCGCCCCCGAACAAGACAAACACAGGAACGATAGCTTTGAAATCACACTCCTGCACAGTGCAAACATTAAAAGTACAAATCCCGGGTTATGCGGGACAGCCAATGTGCGCAAACTGAATGATCATTTGCTTTTCGCAGTTGGGCAGCGCGAAACAAGGGGGCAAATTAAAATTGTCAAAGTACTCGTATCTTGCCAGGCTACGGGGTAACAAAGATGAAGCTCATGTAAATACAATTTTAACACTCTGCACAAAGAACAGAGACCCTGAAGCTCCCCAGGCGCAACAGCAACTAGTTGCCCAAAATGGGCAACAACATAACATCTCTGCTTGGATCGGTCTGATTAGTACAGCAAGTAGAGTGCTCATCCTCAGCAGCTGTGCAGTGTTTGCTGACACAGGTTCGGATCCCGGCAGGGCCAAAGCTCAGCCTTTTTTCATCCTTCCAAGGGCAATGAGCACCACACAATGTGGTTAATAATAAGCAGCACTGGGATACCTGCGGTTTCATAGTGCAATATAAATGCTAAATTATGATTTGTCATTTATTTCAATCTTATGGGGCAACAAGCAAACCGTACATGGACGTTTCAATTTTCTGGTTAAAACAGCTGTTTAGCTTATAGCTGGCCAGATGGCACAGTGAATAGAGCGCTTACTTTGACATCCGTGCAGAGCCTGCTGATTCAATTGCGAATCCAGGCAGGACCAAACTCACCCTTTCATCCCTCTGAGGTTAATAGCTGAACATCACACACCGTGGGTAATAATAAGCAGTGCTCAGATGCCCGAGGCCTCGTAGCGCTAGTTAAAGGCACATTATTAATACGAAGTAAATTGCCTGCCTCAGACAGGCAAAGAATAATGCCTCCCAAACGAAAACTCATGGGAAGCGGTACAGAACCCTTAGTTAGATTTTTCAAAACCTGGCAATTTACAGAAGTACACATACTGTCTAGTACTTGCCGTGGCCCCCACTGCCCCTGAACAGGCTGGTGAGGGGCAACCATATCAGAGGAAGTACTAATCCGATAATCAAACCAAGAATAATCACACACGGAACATATTTTCTGGTACAAGCAATACAAATCAGTATAACCAGTCATGAGACAAATTATATCAAGAACTCATTACCCGGATACGGGGTACAACAAGACGTGGAACATGCCACCCAAAACAGGGGCATGCCACTGACCTCACGCAACAAGTCAAATTATCACAAACTTCCACAAGAACTACAAATCAAGGTAAACAGCCAGGGGTTAAGCTATCGCTCCAACACAGTACCCTGACACGGGGCACAACAAGACGTGGAGCATGCCACCCAACAACAGGGGCAGGCCAGGGGCAGCACACAACAAGCCAGATTACCAACAAACAAAACAGTTTCTCCTTCAACTAAAAACAGCTATCCAAAATGGAGCGGGCCAAATATTTCTGTATATGCAGAATAAACATGGAACCCTGAAACAGGGTCAGCCTGAAACAAAAGGCCACAAGAAGGAGAACCCGTTGAAAGGGATCTCCAACTAAATACAGCTATCCAAAAAATGGAGCTGGCCAAATATTTCTGTATACGCAGAATAAACACAGAACCCTGAAACGGGGTCCAAAACAACACACAACTAAGAAAAACCTGTACTCGGGGGACCCAGTTGCAACAACACTACTGAAGTAGTGCAACAGATCCAGTCACAGGCACGGGAGGGGACAACGACAATATGACAAAAGAGCACAGAAGCATCCAGGACATCGGGGGCTAGCGGTGAGATGCCAGGTGAAGAAGGGGCGATGACACCAAAGCCACACGGCAAGGTAAGTAAGATGGCACCCACACAGGGCACCAGAAGACACATATCCCGCACACCTCACAATGGAACCAGCCAGGGTCCCGAAAGAGACACACATGCAGGCAGACGAACGGCGAGCCAGCCCCATAAACAGTTCAAAGAGCTGAAACAAACAGCTAGGTCAGGGCAGGTCAGGGAACACAGCAAGCAGAGCGCCTTGCAGCCACAACTCGCTCTAGAGGGTGACCCAGTCCCCAGTCCAGCTCATACCAAACACAGCACAACAGCCCCCAAACATCGAAAGATGTACGGTTAATATGGAAAACCCACGCAGGAAAACAGAGCCGGGCCATTTAGCACAACCACCGGCACACCTCATGGGCAATAATAAATATGCAGAACCATAGTGAGAGCCGAACGATTTATAACAAAACCCAGAAACCAAGGCAACAACAAGCGAGAAGTGTTCCAGACCATTAAGACCTCCCGCAACATGCCGGTAGTACTCAAGCGGATGACTAGTTTCCCCAGCGGTTCTAGGTGGCCCAGATTGGAACAGAGCCGCATCAACACAGGTGACAGGACAGACCAACACATTCCAGGGGCCAGAACAAAAACCCAGGCTTGCCGCTATGGGCAGCCAAAGTAACAGATAGAAGATATAATCCCCAAAACATAGTTGCACCCTCCAAAACGGTACAGCGAGTCAGATAGCACAACAAGTAGAGCGTGCACCCTGACACCAGGGCAGGGCCTGCTGAAACAGGGTCGAACCCCGGCAGGGCCAAACTCGGCCTTTCAATTTTCTCTCAGATCGAGAAAAGAGCACCACACACCGTGGAAAAGTAGCAGCTCTCAGATGCCTGAGGGCCTGTAGGACCACATAAGTAACAAAAACAAAACATGTGATGCACATGTGTCCAGAACAGAATAGAGGAGGAAATCAAGAAGTAGCGGGACATACAGAAGAATATGGTGTATTTGGTAAAAGAAAGACCATTAACACATGGCAAGTCAGGTTGACAGTACACCAAGACGTTTGAGAACTGGGTCAAGCCGGTCAAGTGGCACAGCGAGTAGAGCGCTCGCTTTGACATCCGTGCAGAGCCTGCTAACGCAGGTTCGAATCCCGGCGGGGCCAATCTCAGCCTTTCATCCTTCCGAGGTCGATAAATGAGCACCACACACCGTGGGTAATAATAAGCAGCGCTCAGATACCTGAGGGTTTGTAGCGCTATATAAAAGCCTAATTATTAATTATTACCAGGCAGCAAAAATAAGCCGAGGAAAATACCAGCAAGAAATAGAAGACAAACCAACAACCGAAGCCAGGGGCCTGAAAAATGCAAGTACCACCGAATCCAAAAACGGGTTCTACAAAAATAATAAGCAGTGAGGTTTAAACACCGCACAACACAACCGGCCAATGCCAGAAGGCCGGGGCCAGGGTGCTACAAACAGCACCGAACCTGAAAACAGGTTCAACAAAATTAAGATGCAGTGGGGAGCAAACATCAAATAGCACAACAGGCCAACGTCTGAAGGCCGGGGCCAGGGTGCTACAAACCGCACCGAACCCGAAACAGGTTCAACATAATTAATACACAGTGCAGAATAATCGCTGCACAGCACAACATGCCAACGCCAGAAGGCAGGGCCCAGGGTGTTACAAACAGCACTGAACCTGAAAACAGGTTCAACATAATTAATAAGTGTGCAATTAACACCGCACAGCACAACAGGCCAAACGCCCGGGGCGGGGGACAGTGTGCTACAATGTAGCACGGAACTGGAAAACAGGTTCAACAAAAATTAATAAGCAGTGGGGGTAAAAGGTGCCTGGGTGGACAGACACCACACAGCACAGACGAACAGGCCAACACAGCAAAGGGCCTGGGCCTGTGCTTCTAAAAAGCTTAAGAAACTCAATAATGTTTCTAAGATGAATCAGACCAACGCCACAAGGGCTGGGGCCAGAAAGCAGCTAAACTACAGATTAATTGAAACTGTTATATTTCATAAGCAAACAGGGGAACCAAGCCTTAATTGTTCCACCAAAAAGAGAAACAAACTTAGAGCAGCCGTACAAAGGGAAACCAGAGGCCAGCACACAATGCCGGCTCACACCAGCCAAATCCCTACAGGGGCCAGCGCCAGGAACGTCAAAAGGACTAGCCTAAACTAAAGGGGAACAGACAATGCAGCTAGGAGAAAACAACCAACAACTTTTGGGGGAAACCTGGACAGCCGGTAACCCATCCAGGATGTGGCGGCACTGGCCAGAGGGGGTAACCTCGGGACCCGATGCCCAAAAGTACTACATATTATGGTAACTGTAATTATGATTGTTTGTATGACCATAACAAAACCAACAACTTTTGGGGGAAACCTGGACAGCCGGTAACCCATCCAGGTTGTGGCGGCACTGGCCAGAGGGGGTAACCTCGGGACCCGATGCCCAAAAGTACTACATATTATGGTAACTGTAATTATGATTGTTTGTATGACCAAAAATCCCAGGGCCTTTTATTGCCAACACCTACCCAATGTCTTGCGTACTACCTAGGGGGCTGGGAACAAGCAGGGGGACCGGGCTCAGTGCCACCCAGGTCATGTCACCTTCCTGAAGGCATATGGGTCCACTGGTTATGGGCAATGCTGCAGGGGCCTCCCAAAGCGAGGCAGGGTAACCAGTGCCCCATGGCTGTCTAGGCAGGGGAGAGTGGGAGCAGCAGTCCAACAAATGGGCCAGCACCCCCCCACCCCCAACTCCTTCATATTACAAAGGCGAGCACAGTCGCTACACCAGGAAACACAGAGGGAGGGGCAGGGTGTTAATCAACACCCTGCCCTCCCCACACAGGAATGCAAAACATCAGGGCCCACCTAAGGCAGGAAGTGGGCGGGGGAGCTAGGCTCGGGCATCATAAGGTGCAATTAGCTGTCAGCAGATGCTGGCCGGGGGCTGGTACTACAGCCCCCACCACACAGAATGACCCAAGGGACAGCCCCTGGGTCCTATATAATGGCTACTGCAGCCAAAAATAAATCAGTTTGTGGACTCTGCACGGGGACCCAAACCAAAGAGTACTCTGTGCACTCAGTCTCTTCTTCTTTTTCCCAGAACCCTCCCACCCTAAGAAAAAAGATGAGAAGGAGAAAGAAGACCGGTCACCATACAGTGACCACACTGTCGTGGGACAATGATGGCGGCTCGGGCCAGAGGGTGTAACCTCGGGACCCGATGCCCAAAAGTACTACATATTATGGTTACTGTAATTATGATTATGTTTGTATGACCATAACTGTGCAATAAAATCCCACGGCCTTTTATTGCCAACACCTACCCAATGTCTTGCGTACTACCTGGGGGGCTGGGAACAATCAGGTGGGCCGGGCTCAGTGCCACCCAGGTCATGTCACCTTCCTGAAGGCATATGGGTCCACTGGTGGGTGCTAAAACCAAATCGATAATAATCGATCCAAATTACCCATGCCCTTCAAAGATCATAGGATGGGAGGCTCATTTTCAGGCCCACGATCCTACTCGTTTGAATAAGACCAGG
Source organism: Ambystoma mexicanum (assembly GCF_040938575.1). Lineage (NCBI taxonomy): Eukaryota > Metazoa > Chordata > Amphibia > Caudata > Ambystomatidae > Ambystoma > Ambystoma mexicanum. The sequence continues at coordinate 1,351,747,511 of NC_090934.1, read as the reverse complement.
ATCCTGGAAATATTAACGTGACCCCGCCCCTGAAACCTCTGCATTCGAAAGATAGCGATTTGATTTCCCTACCCCTGGAGAATAACAACCGTATGGTTTCCTTTTTCCATTCAGAAATTGTGGCTAATTTGGTTTGGGGTCAACAGCATATTTTGCACTCTTTGGGGGTATGACCAGTTTGAAATCACAGCCTTGGATGACGCAAAGGCATTTTTGTTATTTTCTTTTTCCAAGCTTGATGTAATGGTGAACTCTGTAGCGTCACGGACTGCACCTCATTTACTGCCAAATGCTCCTTTTAATTTCCATGTTGAGAGAGGTATAAGATTGGTCTTGGCTGTAATCAGCGTTTAAAACCTTGGCAACTTTCAGCCAGGCCTGATCCAACCCTGACCTTACTTGATCAAGGTGCTATCCTGGAATGTTTGTGGCTACACTAATCTTACTAGAATGTGGAATGGTTCCGATCTTTTACGTAACTACAACATTTCTGTCTTTCAGGAAACCATGCACTCTCCTCTTTTTAACTATGTTTATGTTTGAAATGCGCCGCAGCCCGCAGGCATTGGGGCGCTTAACATGGAAACCCGGGCAACAGTAAATGACGAGACAAGCAGGCCCTATTAATAGGTAGAGGTTGGAGGTCCTGAGGCTAAGTTTATCTAAAGAGGGCTGTTTTCAAGATCTTTCTGAACTTAAGATCATTCGGTTCTCATCTAAGTAGAAGTGGGAGTTATCCATTTTAGGGACGCTTTAACAGGAAATGCTCGGCCACGTCCGTTTTACTTTTTTTGCAATTCCTGATTGAATTAAGGCTTTATTCTCAGACCCTGGAGTATATGGGCTGATTTGCTTTTTCAAATACTCAGGAGCTTTTCCATAAAAACAATGGTGGGCTAAGGTTATAGCCTTAAAGGTAATGCGGTCTTGAATCGATAACCATTGGAGGGCTTGCCTCTCTTCGGTTATATGATCCCTTTTGGTTTTACCGGCGATAGTCCTGACCACATTATTCTGGACAATTTGGCATTGCTTAATGCATTTTGTAATGGCTCCCATCATGAGCGAATCCCCATATTCCAATCTGGACAAGACAATGGCTCTGGCTAAAGATTCAAATGAGGTCTAATTCTATTTAACAATTTGTGATGCTACCGGCGAGTTTGCTTTAAATAGGCAACATGTGCGTCTGCTCCCAAGGAGGCCTGTAAGTAAACACCAAGGGTCTTTACTTTCTCTGACACTTGACTGTGGTATTTTTAATTTCAAAAGCCTTATAGGCTGGGTCAAGTTTGGATCTTGATTGAGTTCCGTTTTCCCTCCATTGAGGCACATCCAATTGGACTTCATCCATGCCTCAATGGAGTTATAGATGGTATTAAGTTTGTCATTGTCAGTAGTGTGGCAGTCGGTTAACTCCATAACTACCTGCGTGTCATCTGCAAAATTAGTGAAAAATATACCCATGTTGGTAAGGAGGGTGCAGAGACAACGCATGTAGATATTTAAAAAGAAGGGGGGAGAAACTGGCTCCCTGGGGTACATCACGATCTACTGGTTGAGGGTCTGAAGAGTGTTCGCCCCATTGTATCTTGGAACTCCTATTACCAAGAAACTAAGAGATCTAATGAATGGCCTCTTGTGAGCAGTTTGGAGCAAATCAAAGCTGCCGAGAGGTCTAGTAATATGAGTAAGCCTGATTTACTAATCGTCCATTATCTCCAGCATTCTAGTCTGAAGATCCAACAATGCCGATTCAGTTCATTCGCCTCTCTGAAGCCGGATTGCTGGACAAGCAGAAGATTGTTTTGATCAATGCATTTTTGTAACTGTCATGCAGCAACTTTGTCTAAGATCTTTAACAAAAAGTTGAAGTTGGTAATAGGACAAAGCTTTACTGGCTCGCGTTGGTCTAGACCAGCTTGTTTTTACTAAAGTAGTGACCGTTACTGTTTTGATAGAGCTAGGCACTTTGAGATCTCTAAAGGAGGCATTGACTATAACGACAGGGGGCGAATAGTTTGGCGTTGTCGAGAGTCAATTTTGGTGGTAAAATATTTTCTGTACATGAAGTGCATTTAGTTGCTGATAAGATATTCATCTCCTCTACAGAATTTGGGGAGAAGTGAAATTTCACTTTTGGTTCTATAACAGAGTCAAATTGTGATGGTGCATAATTGGTTGTAATACATGATCTAATACTTTCCTTGCCTTTGATATTTATTAGAGAAGGCAGTTTGGACAATCTCAGTCTCTTTGGGTTGGTTAAAATGGAGGAGATGGTGTTGCCGGTTTTTCAACAGATTTAAGGATTTTAGCTAATGTCACCTTTTTCTTTTTACAATTGATCTAACTTTTCCTAGATTTCCTTGTTGACAATGGATGGATCTTTTTGCCACTTTCTCTCTGCTTCTTTTGTCTTTTTTAAGTTTACAGGTCTCTGTGTTAAACCAATTCTGATGATTTTTGTTGGGTCTTGCTAATTTCTGTTTGAGAGGGGCTTATTGATAGAGTACTTCCGCAAAGTGATTGTTAAAGATGGTAATTAATTTCTCGCAGGAGTCATCCTCACTGGTGGCATTCATAATGTTTGAGTCGCCAAGTGCAAGAATGACTGGTGTCATCTTTTTGAGGTTTCTACTTAACGTAGATCTATGAGTGTTATTTAATTTCTTAACAATGTCGTGGGGTGTGAATCTTAGCTCGATTTTTATAATGGTTGGCCCAAATGCATGGATAGGTCCCAAGAATAGTGGTGTTAATATTATTGGATATGCCCCAGCCAAGCTGGTTTCCAGTATTTATAGTGGATTCTGTATTGACTGTCTGAAAGTCAATAACATTAAGTTCTTTTTCTAGGATAATAGCCTCTTTATCTTGTAGGCTTCCTCTCCACCTATTAAGGTCCCCGAGTACAATAGTCCCTGTATTGGGTCCTTTTAGAATATTTAACAGGTGGACTAGCTCTTCATTGAATTCAGATATCAATGAAGGTAGTCTATAAATGGCGATTACATTAATACTGCTGTTATTGGTGGGTTTAATTTTTAACCTGATTGCTTCGCATCCATTACAATGGATAGGGGAGGGATGGAGGGCCAGGTCTTGCTTGGCTATTATTGCCACTCCTCCTCCCTTGCCTATCTCCCTGTTTTAACAATATATATTGTATCCCTCTTGGACTGCAACGTCCACCGTGGGACCTATACGTTCCTGCAGCCATGTTTCCATAAGAAACAATATGTCGAGTTTGTCGTTGATAATGTAATCATGAATATCTAGTGCATGCTTATTTAGCGACCTCATATTTAGAAGTCCTATCTTAATGTCTGTGGGTTTAGTGACAGTGTCCTCTATTTTATATGTACTCGAGGTGGATAAAGTAGAAGGAGGCATATCATGTGTAGTGTTGGTAGAAATAATCTCTTTAGGCTTAACAAGGTATGATATATCTGGGCTGTTTATAGTAGGAACAATATTTTTTTGTCTCGTGTTTCCACAATGGGGAGATCCACCGTTTGATTTGGCAGGGATTCATGTTATGGCACCTTTAGGAATGAATTAGACGGATGGACCAGGCTGTTCGTGAGCATGTGTTTGAGTAGCGAACCGTTGAAGAGATTTGGCCTTTCAACTTCCAATTAAGCACCAAAATGTCTGGAATGCCCATAATTTAGCACCTGCTAGCTTACCTGCGCGTGGACTTCTGCAGACTGCACCTAACGTCTGTGCCAGGACGCGTTTCCTGCTGGGATTCTAGGTGTGTACACTTCCAGAAACTACAATCCTGCTGGGGATTGTAGTTTCTGCTATCCCTGAGTACGTGCAGGTGAGCGAGGCTCCTCTGCTTCTAATCGCACTTTAGATTGTAAAAAAAGAGTGAAACTACCAACTCCTAAAGACCTCTGTTGTGAAGATTCACTGAGTGCTACAATACAAGCTTAGTTGCAATATGTAAAACAAAGTATTTAAAATTAGCAGCTAAATGGTACACAAATTAAGAACCATGTTAAAATGATTAAAAGGCTATGTGATTTTTACTTCTCCAGACACTTGGGCCGACGTAGTAGGGGTCTGGCCATTGCCATCGATGATGGCCTAAAATCTATCTTGGAGTTATGGTTTGTATCTGAGGGGGTCCTAGCGGTATGCATGACCCTCCTGGATCTCAGTCGCAAACATCTATTGGCCAACGTCTATTGGAACCCATCCAGCCATTCCATTGACTCCTTCCAGTCCATTTCGAGGCATCTGTTTGATTCATGGCTAATGGGTGGTCACCACCATGCATTAATTGTTGGGAGTGGGGGGGACTTCAATGCAAACTGTGCAGAGGGGCATAAGTACAATAACACATCCACGGTTCCTCCCACAGGAACAATCTTCTATGGGGCGACTCTTTCATGTTTGACTAGGATCTATTACTACTCGATGCCTCCTGGACTAAAGCACAGGGGTAACAAGTTTTCTTGGATCGTTCATTTTTTTTTTTCTTGGGGTCTCACTTCCTTTTGCTGCAACACACGCTTGTATAAGCCCTCTTTTGGGGACCATCTGATGATACATTTCAGCTTAAATTTGATTTGGCGGTCCACTCACATGAAGTCTGTTCGGTTTTGTTCCCAGTGGCTCCTGTCGGAAAAGGGTTTGCGTGCAGATGGGACGGATGTTTGTATCCAAGACTTGTTGGAACTCTTAGATGGTTGCTTGTCGTTAGCAGATGTTCCTCAGGGTTCAAAGGCCCCAACCGTAATAGACAGCTATTTAATTCTATTCCTTTGGACACCTTGATAGTTAAATGTCTTGGGCAACTTTCTCACAAAGCCGGACCATCTATTGTCCCACACCATCCTCACTATTTCAATGCTAGAATTATGACCAAACAAACTAATTGGAAAAACATTGGGTTGCTTAAGCATAGCAAGCTTTCTTGGGCAGAGTATATTATTAAGAAGTGTATTTGCCAATGCCATAGACATTTTGTTAAATCTCTGCGACATGAGATGTTAATTTCGAGACAATCAGACTGTTGACTTTGCTCATCAATGCAGTTTCACAATTTTGTGCCCAAATTAATAACTCCTCGATCCAAAAAGTGTGCAACAGTATCCAAGTATCCATTTGGGTTGACTTTTTGTCCAAGAAGTTTGGCATGCCTCATTTATTCTCAAATTTATTGGATCCTTCCAGAGGCCCGGTAATTCCTAGCTCGTGTCTGTGGGAGGGTGATGACATTGAATGGGCCATCCCTAGACTAAAACCTTCTAGGGCCCGGGCCCGGACGGTCGTCCTCCTTTCTTGCTTTAAAAGGACCCAATTGCTTTGGCGCGTTTAAAAAAAAAAAAAAAAAAAAAATCCTACTTTAATTACATCGGTAGATCTCGCATGGCTTCTACCTCGTGGTCTCAGTCCATCATTATCCTGATTTTTAAAAAGGGAGATGTGACTGCTCCAGGAAATTTTGGGCCTATAGCCTGTATCGACTCTGTGAGTAAGGTCTTTGCAATTCTCCAATTCTCCTGCTACGGGATAGGAATAGAAGTCTAAAACAACTAAACATTATTTCGCGATTACAGGTGTTGTTTAGGCAAAGCATGGGCACTATGGTCAATGCCACCGTTTTGGCCCACTTGCTGTCTAATGTAAAATACTGTCAGGCAGGCCCTGTCTACATTGCTTTTTTGGCCATGACTTCAGCATTCGATTGGTGTTCTTGAGAAACTGTGGGACCAACATTTGAATTGGGGAATTGTGCCCAAACTGGTCCAACTTCCTGCTCTCCTGCATAGGAACTCTACTCTGAGGGTTTGCCTGAGCTAAGCGGGAGTGGGGATGGTTACGACCAATCCCCATTTTGTTGGGTTTGCGCCAGGGGTGGACTTTGGCCCCCACACCCTTCAATGCAATCTTAGTGACATTGAGGAGTTGTGGGAGGCCAATGGCATGCTTCCTGCTAGGTTGGGTCAATTGAATGTATAGACCACTCGACACAAACACAGTAGCTTATAAATACACCCCAGTAAGGAAAAAGGCAAAGGGATGGGTTGCAAGGATAACAAGGCTTTACTTGCACTAGGTATACATGCCAGCAAAGAACTCTGCTGCTCGAGAGCGCCCTGGCAAAAATTACATGAGCAGCACATTAAAAAGGCACCAGGCATCATCAGTGACATCATATATAGGGTACAACCAGCATGGCTGATTGGTGGGTGACATATACGAGAGCCTGCTCCATAGGGGATGCCAGGCAATAATTGGCTGGTTCTTCGTTGTCGATCTTGGTCCGCATGGGTCAGCTGGGCTCGTCCAGGCGGTGAAGGTCGGGACACACATAACAACATTGTTTCTAATCTAAGCTAAAGAAATAAGACTAGCTATTCATTCATTATGGCAGGCACCTGGGCATCACAGGAAGGAGGTGCTTGACAGAGCAAAGAGTAAAATACTTTCATAGTGACCCATACCATCAGATCTTCATTAATACTGCAGTTCCCACACCAAGGCCTCTCCTCAGGCAATTGATCTCTAATTTATTCTTCCTGGTACCTCATGTTACAGGAGACGTGTTGTGATTGGGAAGATATACAGTTGTGCTAGTCTTAGATCTGTGGTGGGTACCTTGGGGAGGTTAGGCCTGGTGGTCGTGGTCAGTGGCTGGCGGCTGGCTCCAGACTGGCTAGGTCGGGGTCAGAGGCCCTGATGGCAGTTTAGTGGCAATGGATGCTTGCATTGCCGGGCCTGGTACTATCTCGCGCTCTATGCAGGACACATTCCTGAATGTGATACTAAATATTTGCAACACTGGAGGACCAGAAGAAAAATGGACTTCCGTGGGAACAAGGCTCGTGCAGAGCTAGCCTGGTGTTCTGGGAGCTTGGCCCCTCTATGTGAACTTGGGATGCGAGTGCTGCAGCCCTCAGTGTGTTTGTTCTGGGCCTAATACAAAATGGAGTCGCAGGGTAGGGGCATGGCTAGCACTAGTCGCTGGTTTCTATGCACTACCGGACCTTTGTATGTATCCTAGTGGTTGGGGCTGTCCCCCCTTGTAAGTTTTATATGGTGCTCGCTGGATCCAGGCAGCTTAGGGGCATGGGGATTGGCTTATCTCCATCCCAACATTCCCCTCTTTTGTTACTTCTACAGTAACAAATTTCCCCCACCCCCATTTCTCCATTCATTTGCCTGTCTTTCTGCCTCCTCCCATGCCGGGCTTCCTTTTATGGGCATCCATGCTCTACACACACTTCTCAACCTTTCCCCCCGCTGTACATATTGTTCAGATGTGCCTGTCCTGTGTATGCATCCCCCATCCAAATCTAACCCCACCTGCTTGTAATTCTCGGGGTCTGGTGGGGGTACAATAGTCGTGTTAAAATAATTATCTACTTCATCCCCATGTCCATGATAAATTGCAACCATACAATATTTGAGACCATCGGTTTCCCCTGTCTGTATTTGTACTTCCTGTGTATCATGAGGTACCTTTTTATTATTAGTGTTCCCAACTGTCACCATCATCATTGCACTATTAGGAATGGCTTTTGCACAGCAACGGATACCCAGCTGGCATATGCAGAAAATCGGCAGGATAAACATGATGGGGTTCAGCATCTTCATAGTTGTCCCAAGCCATGGCGGTACCCAGCCAAATGCCATCGTTACCTAGTCGTCATCTTGTATTCCTGCCTCTTTTTTCATTTTTACTCCAAGTTCATGTACCGCCGCAATCTCATGTGATAGTGTTCCATTGTTGGCGTCTGCAGAAGGTGCGAATGTGCAACATGAACTCCCAATCTTTTTGCAAACCCTGCCTTCCATGGCCGTGAGGAGGTCGAGGACATGACGATTCTGCATCATCATTAGTTGGAGTGCCCTCAATTCTACCTTTATGACGTTTAATCCTTCGTCAGTGTCGTTTGCCAACTGGATCAGTTTCCACCTCACAATTTGAAGCCACTTGCCATTGGCCCTAGATTGGATGTGGGGTACGAGAGATGCAAAAACTCTCTCTGCAGAATTGAAACGTTTGTACTCATTGGGTATTTGTGCAAGATCAGAAGAATCTTGTAATGGATAGTTGAAGGATTGCTTTGTTCTGATCAGGCGGTCATGGCACTCTTTTTCTGGGAGGACACAGAATTCTGGGAGTGATGTGGTTGCCATTATGTCAGTTGTCTTTCAGCAGGCAATGGTTCCCCCCTGTAGTTGAACACCTACAGGGGGGAACCATTGCCTGCTGAAAGACAACTACCAGCAGGGCTGAATGTAGCGTTGCAAGTGAACAATAAACCCTCCATGATGGCAGGAGGTGCAAGTACGCTCTGTGGCCACAGATCCAATAGCAGTCCATCAGCGCTGCAGTTCCTTTTCAAAGGTCAGGAATAAGCAGTGTTCTGGTGCATTTTCTGTTGGACCCTAAAGGCACAGCCACTTCGCTATAAAAACAAAGTTCATAAGTTTCTTCGTGTTGTATTTTTGCCGGCTTGTCAAGTGCTGTGACCCATGTCATCATTGTTACATGTTAGTCCATATTTGCGCACATGTTTTGTCCACAAGGGCAGCGTTGCTTCAGAATACCCACAGAGTCATTCAGCTTTATGCATAAATGTTGATTCTTGCCATTTGTTTTCTAAGAAGCTTGTCCCCTCTTTGGCCAGAAAGGGTTCCTTGAAGCTCTTGGGATCAGTTGAGCCCTTTTTGCAGGTTCGAATGTCTGGCTCAAGAAGTTTCATTTGGCCCATGCGTGCCTGAAAGGTCCCTTTTCTCCTACATAGTGCACGGTGGATGAGACATTGTGTGTCCTCTAAGGGTACTTCTTGTGGTACTAAGACCTTGGGTGCCCTAGATGCCTGCGGTATTAAGGAACAAAGATAGCAACTCACATTAGTCATTTGCATTCTCATTGCACTCATGTCAGAGTACCAACTATTGGAGTGGCCGTGATGGCGAAGGGCTTCCACCTTATCCAAACCTAAACCATGGTATGCATCATATTTATTCTGGTGGGCTTGCCGTTTTCTTCTATCACTGCAAGGGAAATTGTCATCTCTCTAACATCATTCTATATGGCCTGCTTTTGTTACATAGTGACCTCTGGACACATGGTGGTAATAACTGGACCATTACGCTATTACACATGTGTGGAGTGGGAGTTGCTGCAAGAGATATTCGTGTTATTTGTGGTTTTCTCTTCGGGTATACTGTTAGTTAATACTACATCACTACTTTCATATGTGCAGTCATTTACATTCAAAAAGTGGGAGGAACCAATAACATGCTAGGGCTTGGAGTGGACTACATAATATTAAACCCTGAGGTAGGCTATTGCACTGCCAACATTCTAGGTGATGCAAGGGTAACATTTGGTACATCTAATACACTCTCATTCACATTATCATTGAATATAAGGATACGTGGGGGATTTGCTTGTTGCATTTTTATGTAAACTTGCTAGGTTCAAGGGCGTGTTGTCACTCCAGACAGTTCCATCACCTGTAGAAAGGAATAGAAGGGAGAGGGGGAGGAGGAGGGGATGGAGAGACATTTTCTGTAGCTACTGCTCAAGCAGTAATGCATGTTTTTCTTCTTCTACTTGCACATGTATAGATCGTGGTGGCAAGGAGCTACTCATGCTGAGGTAGTGACTATCATTAGTGACAGTCGCTTGTGGTGTGTGGTTTGGTGCTTTACGTACATCAGAGAAATGTATCCAGTAACTCAGCCCTTTCACTTGTACTGCGAGGGGTGTGCAATACACTACTTCATAGGGGCTGTGGAACTGTGGAGCATTCCGCTTCCCGTTGAAGCTCTTTACATAAATCCATTCCCCTTGTAACAGTGGTTGGACTGGGAAGTGTCATGTGCAGGATGTTACAGTTTCTCTTTCCTCTGTCTTGAGATACACCCTATTGTTTGTGTAAGCTGTGTGAGGTATGCTTTGAATTCCTCCCCTAACACAGTTGCTGCTCTGTGGGTATCGGATGCCCTCCTCACTGGTGATAGTGGTGTCTGCATGCGTCGGCCAGTTACTACCTCGTGGGGGTGGGGGACAAGTGGTGGTCCCTACTGGGCTGTGTGTGTAGTTGAGACACTGCAAGTGGTAGGCAGTAAACCCAGTTCTTTTTCAGTGTGTTGCACAGCTTTTGATTAATCTAATTTTAAGGAGGCATTTATTTTTTCTACCATTCCGTTTGCTTGCAGGTGATAAATCAAGCACATTTTGTGTTTGATCCCCAAGAGGGTTGTTACTTCTATGAAAAGTTCATTGAAAAAGTGTGTTCCGTTGTCGGATCGAATGATGTCACACACGCCCCATCGGGGGAACACTTCTCTGACGAGGAATTTCTTGGCACATTTTGCATCTGGATGGGTACAAGGCCCTGCTTCCACCAAGCGAGAGAACGGACACACCACTAAAATAAAGTACCATGTTCGATTGCACATTCCCCCCATGTCTGCATAATTTTTGTGCAGCTCTCGGAGTGGTCCAAAGGAGTGGGACAATGTTCCCTGCAACATTCTCAATGTCATAGCGGTGTTAAACACTTTCCACGTGGTACATTGGAGAAAATAAAGGATTCCACAACTAGCTACCCTGCTTTCACACACACAGGTCGTTGGTGCCGACAGCCAGTGCAACTGAAATGCTGTAATGTATTATTTATACATCCACATACCAGGTAAGGTTCAATTACCACATATTTTAATCAATATATACATTTAACAAAAGGCTAACATTTCTAAAAAAACAAGCCTCATATACACAACAAATTAAATCTAGCCACAGCGTACTGTATAGGACATTAGCAATACGGACAGAAAGAAAACAAAGAATGTCAAATTGTTTTCGGTTCCTTTTGTGTTGTTAGTAACAAAAGTGAAGAACAAATATGTCTGTCTTCATGGATAGATCTTTCTATGGGGCGTCTACACATATTAGTGTTTCTAGGTCTCAAGGAAACGCCAGTATGAACTGATCTATTTTCGGTGTAACTTTAAACCCGTTATCAGGACGCTCGTGACAATTGGCATCGGGGCTTATTCACATGTGGCTTAGTGCACAAGGCCTTGTGCACAGAAACTATAATTTAAAGTAATCAAAGCACTCAATTAAAACATGTTATATAAGAAACCCTTCAATTGTAAGTTTAATAGTGCACTGACACACATTGCACATATAACTAACCTCTTGGCCTTTCGTGGTGTGCAAAGTTTTCAACATGGATATCCTTTTTATGGCATTATCTGAAAAGTTAATTTCATTTGCAACTAGAAAGGGACAGTAAATAGCTAAATTGAAATCTGTGCTATTTTACTGAACACTTTGGAAGTTATGCACCTAATGCTCAAAGAACAAAATATATAGTCTCCAACATTCTATATATATACCCAAACTGAGTCATCCCATATATTTGATGTCACCTTATTTTACTGTTGCATGCCCAGATGAACCTATCATAATATTTGTGACAGTTTATAGGTTCATAAATAATCCGACTTAATTACCTCAGTAGTATTGGAGTTATTCCAAATTCCATGCTTGGCATGGATAGTTAAGGTTCATTCCTTTTGTGCGCCAAGTATTTTAATGGCTTCTATGGGATGATGATGATGGTGATTCTTCCCCATGTATTCTATAAGAGAGGCCTTCAATATGATGCATACTAGGCTGCCTTTCGATCATCGTATCTACCTTACACTCAGCGCAATTACTGCCCTATTTAAGTTCTCTGCATGAGTTGGAAAATACCAAATGCTAAAGAAGTGAGAAAACGTTTCTCCCATACCAAATTGTAGAAAATGAAGTACCTGTCAGTTTTCGAGGAATGCAAAGCGTGGTTGTTTCTCCTTATCTTTAAGAGCTAAGCGCTGTGCTATCGCTGTGTGTCGCACGCATTAAGCTTTTCTAAATGAAACTTAAAGAACACATGTTCATTCAGCGTGAGTGCAAACTTCAGCGTGACAGGGATACGACCAGCTATCTGCATTTATATGACTTCAAAGAAGCACTTACTGATTACGCGGGTGATGTGCTTTCCTAACAGTCCGGATACAAGCTGTAATATCTGCAATGGTTCGGCCGCACATGACCGATTTCTACTTATTTTCCTATTCGTCATATTACAAGAATGGCATGCTGCAATTAAAACCTAATAACCTGGATGCCTGGCTGCCATCTTGGGTTCCCACTGACTTTCCACTTTTTAGGTGTGACATAAGATGTATGATGTTATTGAGCGTCACAATGGTAAATATAAATTCACTTGCTGGTTGCATGAGCAGAATGTGTCTACTGCATTCTACCGATGCTACCAAAGATGTGCCTCAGTTAATCTATATTTACTTATAGTTCCTATGGAGACATCATGATATCTCAAATGGGGACTGAATCATAACATTTAACCATATTGATGTAAACCTCCATTAAGGGGTGATCGAAATGGCGTTATCATAAGGTTTCATATGTATCCATCCAGTATATTATGCCATATATTTGGTCGCAGGTAATTAATTATTCCTGGGTGAATGATGACAAAAAGCTACCTTGTTAATTGTCTTTGGATAACTAGCGGATAAATAAATTCCACTCAATTGAAATGTTTAACCCCGATTTCACTGATTCTAAAAAAATCCACTTCTGTTCAATTTTCTTCAATGATAAGCCTCCATCTCCACCAGGAGGGTGGGGTTTGATAGTTTGAATAGCAAACCAGTAGATATCTTCGTGGCTATGCTTAGCATCTTGAAAATGTGCAACTAGAGCCTTAACAACCACCCTGTTTCTAACACATGAACAATGTTAAAATATTATTTGTTTGATCTGTCTCTTGGTTTTCCCAATATAGAGCAGCCTGCATGGGCATCTAATGCCATATATGGCCCATTTCGTCGAACAGTTGGTAAAAGTTTTTAAATGCCAAATTCGGCCATTGAGATCGACATTTTATGTTGCTAGTGATATGACACACTGAGCAATGGCCACGTTTTATTTTTTAAATGTTTATTGGTTTAGCTGACATAAGTCAACTTTACAATATATAGAACAAACATTTTAAATAATCACTAACAATTAATCATATACTTTTGCAGTTAACACATTCTGTTTCTTGCAGTTAACACATTCTGTTTCAAATTCAGCAGCATTACCATTACCACCCTCAAAGGCACTAAAACAAGATGCTGACAAAGCAAAACAAAAGAAACAAAATACTTTTGATCATAAAATTCAAAATAAAACACCTAGGAGGGTAAATAAAATCAACTAAAATAATATATGACTAACAATTTCAAGGTCGAATAAAGTGCATCAGGTGCAATATCAGAAGTCTAACAAGTGACCACTTCATTAAATTAATTTACACCTCTTTGAACCTCTGTGTCTCATTCAAGTTCAGTTCATTCAAAAAGCCAATTGCACCAATTTGTATGTGCGTTAACAACCCAGAGTGAATACACTTCCAGAGATAGTCTGGGGAGCACTCTCAATAGTCCTTCATTGCTTCTTTGAAGTATTTCAGGCTCTTATCCATCAGACCTCCACACTCCACTTAAGTGTCTCAGTCTGATCACACTTCCTACAAAAGCGACAGTAACTTTCAGAATGATTAATAATTATACTTCGTGCTAGAACCTCACGAGTGTGCCAAAGATTTAATCTCAATCGCATAAAATCACTTCTATGTGACTGGGAAGGAGATTTTATGGTGTACTGTTCAGGGTTGCTATATTTCATTTCAGCAAACGGGTTGTCATTGAAACCACGATATGTCTGGCATTTCTCTCTTGTAACAATACAATCTTTCTGGAAGAGTTTTGTTTTCACACTCAGATTTTGTATGAGAACTGATAGTCCCATCTGCACATCTGCTAATGAAAGATCATGAACTACCAACTTTCACCACTTTCAAATAAATGTATCTGTGGAGGAACACATAAGCAGACGGTAATCCCAATACTATGGTTGTGTTTAGAGCAAGAATACACTTCCTGAATAGGGAAACAACTTGCCACATATACTGAGCATGCAAGGAAATTAACCCAAGCTCATACAATATCCAGGCTACAGGAGTACATGATGGAAGATGTAAAATACTACACCAGTAACTGCCCTCCAAACTAGTCCATACCTTAGCTTCTACTATTGGCTCGGCTTCAGAAGCATATAGAAGAATGGGAACAGCTTTTTGAGAGTAGTAGGAAATGGCTGACCTAATCGTGAATTTACCATACTTTGCCTGTATGATGGTAGCTTGGTGAGTAAGAGTAGTTGTTTTAGTTTTCAGCATTTGCTTGTAAATTTCGGCCTTTCGCTGACTTGCTATGACTGTGCCCAGATAGGAGTACTGTTGTACACATTGTAATTTGTACCCCTTAAGGGTCCAAGTTTGATGGTGATTGCGCTGCTTCCTGCCTGCGTTGAGCTTCATGATTTTCGTTTTTTCCAAATTTATGGTCAACAGATTTGCATCAACATATTCCGACAAAGCATCTAAAGCTCTTTGGAGCCCTTTGGGCGTTTTTGAAATTAGCACCAAATCATCCGCATACAAAAGAAAATGTACAGGTCTATTTGCTAGTTTTGGTGCATCAGTAATAATATTAGTGAAGGCTCTACCTATATCTGAGATGAAGAAATTAAAGAGAGCCGAGGCTAGGGTACATCCTTGCCTCAGCCCTCTATAGGTGTTGATAGTTAAGGTTAATCTGCCATCCATTGTGAGCCTCACACGTATAGTATTACCCGTGTGTAGATCTCCAATAAGAGAAATGAGGTAAGATGGACACCCCTGTAACTTCAGTTTTGTCATTAACAAATCCCTTGACACAGTCCAATGCAGCTCGCAAATCGACAAAAACTAGATAGAGCGGTTGATTTGGTATTGTTTGGTGACAAATGACTGATGTGAGGGTTAACAAGTTAATGCTGGTGCCCATACCTTGGATAAATCCAGTTAAAAGCCCTCAAAATTTGAGAATAATTTCCGGGCGCGTCGAGGAGTGCAATGGGTCTGTAATTACTCGCACAAGCCTGATCACCCTTTTTATAAATGGGAACTATGATAGATGAGAGCCACGACGGAGGAATTGTTTTCGTTAGTATATTTGCCTGAACATTTTCTTTAAGATTTTAGCCCAAAGAATGGGATACTGTTTAAACATAAAATTATTGAGGCCATCAGGGCCTGGCTCTCGAGAGTTGGTTTGTAATGAAAAACCAAATATCCTCTTCAGTAATTGTTCTGCTCAATTTATGCTTAGTTCAAAATGGCAGACACAATGCATTCTGGGAGTGCTCGCAGCCATGTTGGATATTTACTTCACTCCGCAGTGAAAGGCTGCACACATTTTGCTGACGTGTTAGATTCACAGTGCTGAGACACACATGCTTTTTTCAAACTTGGTATGTAGTTAAGGCCATTTCTGCTGGGAAACTTTTCACTGTGGAGCATGTTTATAGAGCAGGGAGGCCCTGCATTCCTTGTGGGGGAGCTCTCGATTGACCCAGCTGGCAACCTACGGCTGTCCCTCAACTGCGCAGGTGCAATTCCAGAAGGTTCGAGAATTAACTCCTTTTTTTGGAGTGCCTATATAGGCGGAAACCTGGAGGGGGTCAGCTGAGACTTCAGCCAGAGAAGGACGCTCCGTCTGGCCTTCCTGTGACCTGTGGCACTCTCATCCTGGCTGTCCTCGGGGTCTTCCAGCTGATTCTGGACGAGATGAGGAAAGAATTACGCTCACGGTGATATATTCTTTCTTTGACGTCTTTACTTTTTCTGTGATCTATGTCCATGTTAGTTTTTATGAGTTATTTCTATGTACTTGTAATCTTTGAATAAATAGCCGTAAAGAGCTGATTATCTTCTAAAGCGTGCGTGGCTATGAGTTATTGTGTGTCTGTTTTTGGGTTGAAGTATTTGCTTTATAATTGCATTGGTGATTTATGGTAGTTCCGTGCACTTTTCAGAGGAGAGCAATACAGTAATGCATAATCCTTCATAGTTTAAAGGCTCTAACGCAGTCATTTGAGTGTGATCATGCAGTGAGGCATACATGGTCATGAAATATTTCACCAAGTCATCCTCCTTTACCCCATTTAATTGCAGTGATTTCTGAGTAGCATGTGTAGCAATATTAATAAGGGCCCAGATTTGTGCTGAATTTTTAGCGGAAATGGATTGCAACATCGCCTCACCATCAGCTTGTAGCATGAGAAATCTGTGCGAGCGTAACCAATTTTTATATTTGCAGTTTAATGCACTTTAAGCGCAATTATTTTCTTCTGTTAGTAAGCGCAATTTATTTTCTTCTGTTTCACCAACATAGATTTCCTCACTTGCACTTGGACATCAAATTCATGTGTGGGTTTCTGATGCATATGGGTCGATCTTGAATGTAAATTCTGGTACATATGCAAATGAGACGTTTATACATTGCTTGATGAAATGCCATTGCTAAAACTACTCAAGATTGATATTGAAAAGTCACAGCATGTGTATTCCAGCTGAAACGTGTTTTTGCATTGTTAATGACCATGGGTTGATGTAGTCTATTGTCATTGATAATGTAAAATGGTTTATCCACCACCCACTCCTAACCTAAGAAGTTCATGGTCACTATTCGGTTGCTTCAACACTTTAAAGCTTGTTACCAAATTGAATGTGTTTGAATCAACATAAATGTAGTCGATTATAGAAGCCCTCTGGCCTCTCGTTAGGTGAAAGCGTCAGGTATGTCCCCAATCAATGAACCATTACACATGTTAAAATGTCTTCCTTTCATCAGAGAGAACCATCGTTGACAGGCCACATTCATTTTAGCATTATTGGATGCTAACAGTTGCACATTTAGATCACCCGTCAAGATGGTGCTCGTAATTTCTGGAGACATTAGTATGATGTTCATCAGTTGCTCCAGACCTGAAACAAAAACATCTGTAATAACCTTGGAATTTCGATACATGTTAATGATTGCCAGTGCTCCTCCCGGATGTGTGATCTTGCCTTAAATAAGTACAGGTTAGGTGCTGCCCATTCCAATCCCTTTGATTTTTCAAGGCTATTATTAAGCCTGTGTCATGATGCCTACCCCCGGGGAACCAGACCAGGTCCAGCAACCCCGGAAGCAGGCATCAAGTTGTTTTGAGCAAGTCCAAAAGCCCCTGTTAGGGGCTGTTTGGGTGCGGTCCTGGCGCCTATGCGCCAGGCTCATAGAGTAAACTTACCTGATGCAGACCATGCTGCAAGCTTACCTGGTGCAGACCATGCTGCAGAGCTCCAAGGCAAATGAGGCTTGGAAGGGACTATTTTACCTAGGGACTATTTTTTTTACTCGGGTGGAGCTGGGGAAGAATACTCACCTGGGACTACTTTGGAGGCTATTTAAACCACACCCGAAGAGCAGCACACGCTTCGCATTATTCTGCATCGAGCAGAGTAACGCTCCCCATGTCTGCAAGCCTGCATCCAGTCTTCTGCCACTCCCGCCTCGAGTCTGCAACTCCTAGAAAAAGGGAGGAACAGAAGGAGGAAGGTTAGAATAAGAGCAAACCTTCGATCCTTACCTGGATTCCGGATCCACCGCACCTTCGAACTGGAAGAAAGAAGCATTTACGCGTGCCGCCTCGCCTGCTGCTGCGCCGCGCTGAACTCACCGGCCCTCGCAGCATCCTCCCGATCCACCGCATCCTTCTGCATGTTCCGCCGCATTCTGGCACCTAAGGGGAACACAAGAACAGCAAAGGTGAGCCAAGGAAATAAACAGAGGCAATAGTATCCACCCCCATAGACTTACCTGATTACCGCCGGGGGTACTATTCCTCTTCACGGGTCGGCGCAGTCTCCATTGCATCCTCGCCCACCCCGGCCCCTAAGGGGAACAAAAGAACGACAAGGTGAGACAACGGGGCAATAAGGGGAACTCTTCTCACCGCAATAGACTTACCTAATTTTACCGCCAGAGGCATAATTCCTCGAACTTCATATTTTATCGCCACACCTGAATAAGGGAACAGGCAGCTTACATTCTGGCCTTATTTTATTGAACTGTGCAGGATAAGCCAAATCCTTACCTGAACTTTGTCAGCTACCACGAGGAACTCTTCGCTGGGGTCAAGCTGCAAATTGCAAGGAATCGGACAAGAGTGAAAGTCAGACATGTGAACTCTTACGAACTACATACTTTTCGGAGTCAATATTGTTCTGGAACTCGCCGATTCCTTCGAGCCAGTGAAGCAACTGGTTATCAACGCGCCCCTGCGCTCAATGCAGGATGGAGAGCTCATCTTTTCAAACCATCAGGTGAGACTTTAGGAGGGGACATCAAAGGTGATCTGTGGGAAGAACAGCGGGGGTGGGGAGGAATTTACACTCGACTCCACGAGTGGTTAATTCCCTTTCTCCATTTGCAGAAGGATATTCCTACGGGCCAAGCAAACGACATCTCATCCGTCATCTCGGCCCTACGCGTCACATTGGTGGAGACCGCAGCTGTCCAGTTCAGATCGACGCCTCTGTGGGAGCCAGGTGAACGTAACAGCCTGAGAAAGGTCGACCTTTTGAGGGCATTTTAGCAGGATGCAAGATGATAGTGTGGTTCTCCCACACAGGTTTATTAAGTAACCAGGTTTCCTGTAAAACTACGATGTTAAATGCAGCAAGAAAATCAGCACTTGCCCCCGTTAAATGTGAGAACCCACATGTGTTCCAACTTATGAGTGATAGTGCATATTTTTCACTTTGTACTCTTGGTTATAGATTTTTCACAATGGATTTCCTCTGTAACTCATATATTGTTGATTTTTCAGAGTTCTTTACTCCCCCATATTCTGAGACAGACTTTTGTCTGTCATGAGCAAAGGGAACCATTTTACTTATCAATTTTTGTTCACCCTTGTCGTCAATATAAACAGGGTCCTGGGCCAAAACAAACCCTAGGCCATACATTTCCATGCAAGCCTGCCACAGAGCATTTCTGACCACATTTCACTGTATCCACAGCTTAACAATTGACAGGTCGTTGTCATTAACAAATTCTACCTGTTCGATGTCTAATGAAGTAATCTCTTGCAGGCTGCTTACTTCACAGATAGCCAGGATGCTTGTCCTATTGAGAGCATATGTTAAAGGGGTAGGTCGACATTTAAGAATGAGACGATGGTAATTGTACAATTTATTTATTTATTTTTTTTCTACATGTTAGTCACTTTAGGGCGAGTCTCGCAACTGCATGTGTTTGTACTAGTCTTTAAGTCCGACACATGACAGCTATTAGGTGTTAGTTCGGACTCGAAGTGTACTTTTTTCGCCCCAATATTGGAGCGGGTCTTTTTCCCCTCCAGCAGTAGTTGCTTGTTGGACATATTCTGAATCATATGCTACTGCCTTGGCAATCTGCCCTCTAATATGATCCTCTACAACTTTTTCCACAACCTCATCAGGTATAAGAGTTGTTGTGATGTCACCCGCTACTAAATGAACATTAGCAGTATTTCACTTTTCTCTGAGCAGTATTTGTTGGTCGTCATGACTCGGACCCATTTCAACATCCTCTATGCCTCTTGATACTAGAGGGAATCCCATGGGTGCTTTTGGACTAACTGTAGACCTTGGGGTGGATATCTCACTTGTTATTGTTGGATCAACAGGAACCAGATTCTGAGATCTGGATTCCTGATTCATAGTACCAATTACTTCAGTAATAGTACTACCCATCCTGATTTGTGAGTCTACTTGTTGTCTAGGTAATAAAAATGGATGTTGACTGCCACCAACAACTGAGCTAGCATTAATCTTCGTTAAATCTTGCAGTTTGACATTTGAACATGCAGACGTTTGCTGTAGTTTTACATATTGTGCAATGGATTTCTCAATTTGGGCAAGTATATCAGCCATAATCAAATCATGATCCTCATTACATTTATTTGTTGGAGAATCAGTTTGATGAACCATTCCCATTTGAGGTTGGCCATCAGCTACAGATACTGTGGAATTTTCTGGTTCTGTAGCAGATGCTGCAATTGCAGCAACTAGATCATTTAAGGGGGAATAATCGTTGACTTGACTGAAATTTCGTGAAGAGTTATCGCACTCTCTAGTTATTTTTTTGTACTTGGTTGTCGCCGCTCGAGTTGCCAGTGCGGATTTATGGTTAGGTACTAATCTTTTGACAAATTGCTTGATGCTAGCTCGAACCCTTGGTGGCAAACCCTTTTGATTTTTAGTTTTCTTAAATTGAGCGGGAGGAGCTGCATGTTTAATCTCACCATTTTTGACATTGAACAAATTATAGACAATTACTGGTTCTGCACCTTCATTATCAGAACGATTTAACGGATCAGGACTAAGAGAAACTTCAGATGGCTGTTTTCTTTTTGTTTGTAATCTCTTGTTCCAGTTGACCACTAACAGATTTGTGATCAATTGGTTAATTATCCTGAATATCCTGGTCCTGGCATCCAGTCACTACACCAGACTCATGCCTCTTAGTCATACCATTTGTGCCTGTCTGCATACCAATAACAGACCCAAACTCAGGTAAAAAAACTTTTGCAATGCGCCCAGTTTGTTGCTGGTCTTGTGAGTTAACAATCGTGCATCTTTGCACCAATAGCAAGCTCCTGTATAGTCAATGGTGAGTTTCGTGCAATGTATCTCATAGGAATATTTTCTTTAGTTAGTTCACCCATCCATGTTAAGATTTGGTATATTTGTTTATTTTGTTGTGCTAATTTAATTTAAAGTCCAGACTTTCAAACAGTTTCCTAAGTGTCATAATGGTCATGTTCATGGCTTTTAAAGTTATTTCCAACAGAACAGTTTTTTGCACAGGTGATTCTGTATTGGTGAGGGTCGCATCACCATTCCTACTCGCCACTGATATATGTCTAGAACTGCTTGATGAAATTGACCGTACAGTCTGGATATAGTTATCAAAAAGACTTGGTGAGTGATATAAACTATTCACCTCAGCGTCTTTAAAGGATGTTGATGCAATGATGGAAATATTGCCAATAGTCATTAGAGTGATTATCCTGTTCGTCGTTGGTATGCACTTGCGATGTAGGAGATGAAAACTCGATGACAGACCAAGTAGGCACAGGAGCTGGCAGGGGTAAAGATTGTGACAATTTCCTTGATTGTGACAATTCGCTTGATTGTGGCAATTCACCTCTTGCTCCATCGAGTGGGTCCATACTACTGGTTAGTTGTCGAGTCACTAGCGATCATCTGAGTGTCAGTAACATAAGTGTTGTGAGAGTCTTCGCGCTGAACCGTTACTGGTGAAGTACGGTCACTTTTTTGTCAGGGAAGCCCAGATTGCAAGTTATATCACGTGTGTTTGTTTTTTTTTTCTGTATCATTTTTGTATGGTCCGGAAATTTTGCGTTTCATAGCTTTGACAGAGGAAGGTCTTAATGGCGTTGATCTAAGCACAAGCGAAGCGCTTGATGTATTCAGATCCGCAGCCATTCCTGATTTCAAGGTGTAGAGGCTATTAGCCATTTTTCACAAGCTTAAAGATTATAATACAGCTAAAAAAGAAATTCCACAAACCAAGGTACAGCACAAAACCAGAAATGTGCTTCAATTGAGTGCAATGTTACAGCTGCCACACGGACCCATGCGGCCGTTCAAGGAGACAAGTCCCCGCAGTCACGGCCGCATGCACTATGGGTTACCACAATTGTGAAAACACTTAGAATTTTACACGACTGTTCAAAGAGATTCCACTCGACAGTCCCAGTCGTGTTATAGGTTGTGTTTCAGCAAGCTCACGCGACTGCTCAAAGAGATAGCAGTCACAGTCGTATGTATAATTAGTATCTCACCAAACTCCCATGATAACAATAGGTAAATTCACGCACAGGGAGTGTTTGATGGACAATAATCCCACGCTGGCGCTTCCAAATGAGTCACTGCCGTTCAAGGAGACTTGGCTCCCCAGTCACGGCCGTGAGCGATACAACAGCTTAGGAACACTTGAGCCAATAACAAACTCCTCTAAGAACAGGAGATGTCTACAACTTCTTACAGGAAGTAAAGCTCTACAATTGCAAGTGCCTAGTTTATAAGGTTCCACAAGTTTTTAAAGCACTACGCATATAAGTCCTAGAATGCAAATGTTCTGAGTTAACGAATAGGGTCACTCACCATTCACCAGCCACCTGACACACAGCTAGCACACTGCGCAGCGCTCCACGCATGCGCAGTGCTTATGAGGGCAAATTCGATTTTCTAAACAGAAACAGAAAGAGGACCGCGTGTTTCCAGGTCCCAAGTAGTTTTCCATCAAAAATCGGGTATATCCTTTATAGAGCAGCGCAGAGAGTTCCTTCCACCAACTCTCCAACTTGACACACAGCTAGCACACTGCATGGCCAAATGGCCATATTTTAAGTGGCACGTCACTGATGGTAAGTGCCATAATGTTGTTTGCAAAGGCTGTTTATTTTTTTTGACTGGATAATTGTGGACTAGCTTGTCTCTCAAATTGGGCATTCTTTTGAAAGCAAACCTAGGGGTGTTCAACTTGAAATCTTTGGTGTTAATCATCCTCCAGTGTTTCAGAATAGTTATTCTCAGATTATTACTGAATGGAGAAAATTACATCACACGTTTATTTTTTCTTCTTGAATCTTGTTTTGTTTTCTTAAACACATTTCACTATTGATGTTAAGGGCCCGCTTCATGGACCTTCTGATGGTATGTTCCGGGTACCCACGATTTTGAAGTTTCAGACTTAGTTATTTGCTGTTTGCCTTGTAGTCTTCTACTTTACTACAGTTACATCTGATAAGTAAAAATTTAACAAAAGGTACATTTTCACGTAAAGTTTGGATGAAGACTGCTGTATAAAAGAGTGTTATTGTCTGTAGATTTTTTTTTTATACAGACTAGTACCAAGATTGTTGTTTGTTTACATATATATTTCAAGGTCTAAGAAAGCAATTTTATCTTTATTCATTGTCATTGTGAATTTAATGGATGGTGCTTGTGAATTCAGCCATGCCAAAAAGGGGACTACTGTTTCAGCGTTTCCACTCCACAACATGAAAACATCGTCTACATAGCGATGCCAGGATTTTATTTGGCTGAGGAAAGGATTGTTATCGGAGTATACTGAATGAAGTTCGTAATTGTCCATAAACAAGTTAGCCAGGTCAGGGGCAAATGTGGACCCCATACTTGTGCCATGAAGTTGTTGGTAGGAAATGTCATCACACAGACAAAAGTTTTGAATTAGTGACAATCTAATGCATTCAGCAATAGTCAGATGGAACTGGCCGGTCCCCGCTTTTTTCCAAATATTTATGCATTATTTGGATGCATGTGAGTTGAGGTATGCTGGTATACAAAGATTCAACATCTAGTGTCACAAGAATGTCTTCAGAGTTAATGGACAGAAGATCTAAGATGTTAATCATAGAAGTGGTATCTTGTATGTAGCGCCGTATCTTAAAGACAAAGGGTCTTAAGAAAATTTCTGCATAGATGGATAACGGTTCCAGCAATGATCAGATAGCAGATACGATTGGTCTGCCGAGTGGTGTCTGGGCATGTTTATGCATTTTTAGTAAATAGTAAAATGCTGGAGTCATGGGACTGTGTTCGATCAGGAATGATCTCTCATCCTGATCGATCCATCCTTCATTCAATGCATGGTCCATCAAACTGGAAATCTCCTTGGTGATTCTAGCAGTGGGATTGCTCCAAGGATCCTGTAAAATTTCTCATTTCCCAATCTATGTTCCCTCTAATTATTTTTCTCTGTGTGGAACTTGTTGGCATATTATTTTCCATGTGCGCAACTGACATATGTAGTAAGCCACTTTGTGAGCTACCGTTGCAGAAGAGAGTTTGGAAAGGAATGTCCTCTTCCCAGCCACTGCAATTCTTTACAAATCTTTGAACACTTTTTCCAAACACCTAGCCTAAAATAAAATGTAATTTGTGATTTATAGAGAAAACTCATCAACCAGTCCAAGACTTCAACATCTGCCACAGTACCTTGCAAACGTATTTCTGTGCAGAGAAAAACGCCTGCTTTATGCCACTGTAAAATCACTCGTGTATTACAAAACACAAATATCTCTTGGCTTAACTGATGTGGCTGTCAATAAATTCAGAAAGAAGAGAACATTTGATGATGAATTAATGGCAATTAAAAGCAATGTGTCAAAAATGCTGATAGGAGTTCAAGTGTCACTTTAATGAAGTAATTCAAGGGCAGGAGAACATGCTTTTAATAATTTGTGTAAGGATGATAATGACATCAGAATAACTGCCTCTCAAAATATGAGGATCAAACATTCCTGTGCTTCTGCTTACTATCCACTTTACGATCTCCTGTGGGTAGTGATAACACCAGCCTTACAGCTAAGAGACACATGCACCATCAATGTTTGCTCCCTAAAAAAGGAAAATGTGCCTAACAAAAATGAGAAACAATGAACATAACATTGCTTAAACCGACAAAGCTCCTCTGATATTTTTTTGAATTAGTGACCATTAGAGCAGTGGCATAGGAAGGAACTCAATAATATTAATGCCTGATCTCAAGAACAATTTTAAGATGAAAACACATCTTTTTTTAATGAGCAGAAAGTATTCCTATTGGCAAAGCTAATTACTTTTTTACTCCCTGACAAATCATTTGACTGCATGTAGGGAGCAGAATCTGATTAGAACCCTGCTTGTACCCATACATAGGAAGTGAAATGACAGGGCACACAATAAAGTGTATAGTCCACCCTTCCGCACCACAGCCTAGATGCAATTAAACAAGAGCCTTAATGAAGAAAATCATATATATATATATATATATATATATATATATATATATATATATCTTTTTAAGTTAATAGCATCAATTTATCACATATACTACTGATTGAGTGCCTTCTTCTTTAACTATGGATACCTCTTTTGTAATTCTTTGTGATCAGTTAAATAAAATCCAGGGAGCTGCTAGAGACAATACACACAGAACACATGGTTATATTGAAAAGCCCTCAGCAGCTGAGCATGGAAAGAAAAAGAAGGTGCTGTTATCTAGTCGGGTACTAGAATTTCCTATCCTTTAGCAAACAAGCAACAGTTTTCCTTCAGTGTACTGCCGAAACGTCTGCCTTGGTTTTTGAAATGTGCTGCTTTGTTCATCACCCGCAAGGAGTGATTACCTGTGCTCTTCCACCCATAGCCCTGCCCTGCCTCTGTGCTAGCCTCCAATGCTAATTGATAGAGTACTGTAAAAAGTGAGGGATTTTAGCAGTAAACTTTCACTGGGATATTTGCAGACCCACAATACTTTGCAAGCAAGGCATTTTTAATGCCTCAACATATTATGTGCATTTTAAGAATGTCATGAGTCTGCATGTACACAATTCTTCTTCGGTGCATACTAGAGTGTACTTGGAAACGATGCAGATTGTGTGAAAAGCATTCTCCTGTCTGAATATCCGGTGCCCTGATTCTATGGACAAGTAATCCCAGACATGGTCTATACCCATTATCCCTTGTAGGCCAGGTAAATGATATTGCAATGTTGCGCTCCACTTATTGGGTAACGTTAGTAATGCTTAAGTAGGAGACGCTGAGCATCACATTTGTCTTCTAAAAATCTTTAGAGGGCAAATTAATATTTGAGTTTTATTATGCGTTAACTTGCAAGGGGGCCGCTTTAAAGCACTTGCGTGACATAGTAAAAAAAAAAAGAAAAGAGGAAGTATGGGATAAAGTTACACATCGAAGTAGCCTACTTCCTTACAGTCAGTATCTGATATTTGAGCTTGTAGTTCGATTAGTGTGGGTGATGCTTTTGGAAGGCGCAATGAGTAACAGAAATGTTGGCGTGTGACCATTATTCATGTTACAACAAACCTAAAACAAGTGGGTGAAGGTACAAGTCTGCTAACCTTTCGCAGAGCCAAGAGAGAAACGGTCAACGTTGTCTGGTAGTATTTTAGTGTGTTCTGGTGCCGAAGTTAGTCATAAGGTAAAGGTGTGGTAGAGACAGGTTTAGGGGTCATGGGCGGGGACGGAACTTTATTTGGTTAATGTGTGCAGGCATACCCTGTTTTCGATTCTTCTGTTCGTGGAGCCAGTTTTTCATATTCATTTTTAACCTCTTGTGTGTGTATTTTGCTGTTAGGGATTTTAGATGTTTACAGTCACCCTTGTATAGTAGTGTAATGCAAATGAGCAGAATATCGAGGCTAGTTGCTTAATTTAAAAGAGCAGAATATCAAGGCTAGTTGCTTAATTTAAAAGAAAGACGCCATCGGGTAATTACTGTGGCTTGTACCGTTATTAAATGGTTTTGAATAGGTGAGAATTGTCTGTGTGCGCTGCTAAAAAATCTTCTGAGCGGCACCCAATAGGAAGCTGGGCAAGCGCACATGCACACAGCTTAGAGGGAACATTGCTCCCAATTGTCTTTTAATTTCTGTTTGGTATAGAATGGTGACCCATAAGACAATTCCGCCCGCCCGCCTTTATCAGCTGGTTTTATAATAAACGACAGATTGTCTTCTAGATGTTTCAAAGCTGATCTTTCAGCCTTATTCAAATTATCCTTGTGATGAATTCTTGTGTTGAACAGGTAGTTAACATCTCTTAATATTTTATTTTCAAAGGCCAAGATCTCTGGTGACACCTTCATCGAGGTGGGAGTAAAGAAAGGGAGGGGTTTTAATCCTGATTAATTATTTCTTACAGGGTGTTGGCCATTAGAATTCCAGAAGAAATATTTAAGTCGCAATATACAGAAGTTTTTCATTTCGATCTCTGTTTGGAATCTATTGGCTTTACTTGTTGGCACAATCAACACTTCCTTACTTAGTAAACCATTTTCAATCGGGGCAAGAGTGTGCAAATTTAGATTGCAAATTGGTATTACCAATTCTGTGGTGGGGTTGCCACTGTCTGGTCTTCCCTCGTCTGCCCCGTCCCTGAGAGAATTGGCCTCTTTGCTGTTGTCCCCCTCTGCTAGTAGTGGGCTGGCCATTAGTACAGGCCGATGAATTCGAAAAGGTGACAAATATGTTATTGCAAGGCCTTGTGTTTTGTTGTCCCCTATAGTTTCCCTGATTGATATACATTTTTGGGAAAAAGCCAGGGACTAAATAGGGATACGTGGTTTCCTCTTTCATATCTTTTTGTTGAGTGTGAAGGTTTTGAATTTTTTTCATTTCCTCACTAATATTGTCTAGTAATGTTTTGATATCCGGTATCACAGATTCATCCTGGATTTCTTTTCCAGGAGAAGCAAACCTTCTTTTTTCTTCCTTGTCTGCAATCTCGATAACTAAGATCACCCAGTCACGGGAGCATTTATTCCCCACTCCACTGAAGTTGTTCATGAATTTTGGGTTATCCAGGAAGACCCTTAGGATATTTTTAATTTGAAGGCCTTCTGGAATAACCCCAGCCATCAAATATTCAACCATTAATTGGTCGTGTGACTCAGTCCTTGGGAGTTTTTTCTTCTTTTGTTTCAATACACCCAGATCATTTTGATTATTTGCTTGGGGCGGTGGGGGGGGTCAGAAAATTAGACAATTCTAACATTTTCCATCTTTACTTTTACTTTACTTTATAGCATTTGTATGGCGCACTATAAACCCATAGGTGTGAGGGCGCAGACAAAAACATAGAAGAGAAGGGAGATAGAGAGGCTGAACGATTTAATGGAAAAAGTAACTGAAAACCAGGGGCAACTATTTGAAGAGGAAGGTTTTAAGGCCCTTCTTGAATGTATTCAGGGATGATGAATTTCTCAGTTGGTCAGGCAGAGTGTTCCAACGCGCCGGTGCAGCTGAGGCAAAAGCACCACATTGTACCTTTTTGCCTTTAACTCTGAGCTGCTGGAGCAGGTTCGGGTTGTTGGACCGAAGGTTTCTGGCAGAAGATTTTATTCCAATGTACCTTTGCAGGTAGGAGGGCATCTTGCCCTGAAGGCATTTAAAAGTGACGACCATAAGTCTGAAGGAGATTCTTGATTCAACGGGCAGCCAGTGTAGTGCTGGACGTGCCTCCGAGATATGTACCCTGTATGCAAGACCAGATACCACTCTAACAGCTCCGTTCTGAACCACCTGAAGGCGTTTGATGATTTATTTAATGGAGCCTGCTAATAGGCTACAACAGTAGTCTAGTTTGGAGCCGATAATGGCTCGGGCGATGGTCTCAGCATTGGATTGGGAGATGTATGGACGCAGATGGGCTAACAATTTAGTATAATAGTTGCCGGAAGAAACGGTACTGGCCACATAAGAATTCATCTTGAGTGATTGATCCAAAACCACGCCTAGGATTTTAACCTTGGGGAGAGTGGAAATTAGAGCATCTCCCAGCTGGAAATGTTTGTAAGTTGAGTCTAATTTGGCTATGATGTTATCAGATCCTACAACCATGAGTTCTGTCTTGCTGCGATTGAGTGCAAGATTATTCAACATCATCCATTTTTCTATCATAGCAAAGATGCGATTAAGTTCTTTTTCATCCTCCGAATGCTGGCCTGTAAGAGGGATGCACATTGAGTGTCATCTGCATAGTTGGAAAAGAGGATGCCCTCATGGGCCAGGTGGGCAAAGAAAGGAGACATGAAGATGTTATAGATGCAAGGCGACAAACTGGCGCCTTGTGGAACTCCAAACAATGTCTGAATTGCAGGTGCTTTGGCATTGTTGGCACATACCCTGCTAGACCTATTGGATAGGAATGAAAGTATCCAGTTGGTAGCGTCCTGCGAACAGTTAGCTGCTGACATGAGCCTGTCTCCTAATATGGCATGATCGACGAGATCGAATGCTGCCGATTGATCCAGGGAGATCAAAAGAGCGATCTTTTGAGAGTCCATTCTTTGTAGTAACTGTGACCTAAGGTCAAGGAGCAAGGTCTCCGTACCAAACCCTTGTCTGAATCCTGACTGAAAAGGATTAAGAATAGGGTGGGCATTTAGATGTTGCGCTATTTGAATATATGCTACTCGATCAAGTATCTTAAGCAAGAAAGGAGTGTTAGTTATGGGCCTATAACATTATAGACAATGCTCTGCCAACCAAAGGGATTGTCCTTGTGTAAAATAAATAAAGTTGAGCAATATGGTTCCTCTTTTTTAAAGAAGGGGGCTGTTGTGAGTGAGGAAAGTAAAACAAGAAAGGATTCCACAACTAGCTACCCTACTTTTTCGCACACATGCACGCACACACGCAGGTCGTTGGTGTTAGGCAGAGTTTGTATGCAGTGCCATTTGGGACTACTACACACCACCAAGTCTACAGGTGTAAGCAAAACCAAACTTTGATATAAGTCTTTACCACACAGTTTTTGGTAGCAAGCTAAGTAACAAGGCTTATCTCAAGAGGGAATGTGAGCTTGTCAGGATGTTGCACAGAGGTCTACAATGACAAGTATTCAGATAGACATTTATACTCAAGGTTTCTTGGTAAAACATTTATTAATTTATTACACAATCATTTATAAAGCATTCACTAAAGGAGGAAACCAATAACACACAAACAGTATACTACAATACTAATTACTAAGCAGTTGAGCTCCCTTGTAATAGAAGCAAAATAGCATTGAAGTAGGAGCAAAAAAGGCAGAAGTTAATAAAAACAAATATTAGTTACTCTAAAACAATGCAAATAGCTTGCGTTCACCAGAGGAGTTGATTCAATGCAATAGGTAGACCAAAGTCAAAGGGCTAGTGTCTTGTATAAGTAAAAACAGTTCTGGTATTTAAAACGGAAAAGTCTTTGCCACGGTTCTCAGAAGTAGTTCATGGAAGAAAGGTTTGTATGTCGAGTCACAAGCTGACTATGCCTGCAATTTGCCAAAGTTCCACCAACTTTCACGGTGAGAGGTAAGTTCTCTCTGTCGGGTTTTCACAGTACCTTATATTGAAGAAAAAGATGCAGCTGAAGACTTCTGTTCCTGCCAGGTCCTGCAGATCTCGCTGTTCCTGAGCCTCAGTTGTGGGGACAACAGGGAGGACGCCGGGGACTCCATTGGATGGGGTCACAAAAGTTGGCAAATTGCCAAATCTTCGATTCCGGGTTGCTGTTCTTCAAGCACACAAGCTGGTGTCCTTCCGCCTGGTTAATGCTAAAAAGGCTGGGGGCCCACTGACAATGGCCATGAGAGTACTCTGTACCCGTCTATACTGAACTATGATGTCGCAAGGCATGCATATCTCTAACACCATTTCCCCATCATCATTTGCATCCTCAAACCATTTTTGTGACCCATTGAACTTTTCTGTGTTAGCACAGCAGTCATTAGTGTGCCATTTGAATGTGAGAACAGGTAGAATTCCTGTTCGTGATCTGGTGTGGCCAAAACAGGCGCAGTAGATATTGGGTTCTTCAAGTCATTAAACCCAATCGCCATTTCTGCTGTCCATTTTTTGGGTGCCCACTCTTTTTATGCTTCCTTGAGCCCCCATAGGAGTGGCCTGGTGTATGCTGCATAATCAAGGATCCATGCTCAGCCGTAGTTGCAGAACCCTAGAAATGTCTGCATTTCTTTTAGTGGTGGGTTTGGCAGTGGCACGAACTGTTGCTACTTGATCTGGTATTTTTCTTTTGCCATCTTTAAAAATGAGCTGGCCCAAGTACAGGACCTCTACCAAACAGTACTGGAGTTTCTTCTTATCTACCTTGTACCCCTTTTGTGTTAACAATTGGAGTAGTGTGATGGAATATCTGCAACAGTCTTGTTTGCTGTTGCTGCAGACCAGTAGGTCATCTACATACTGAATAATCGTGCTGGGGACCTGAATGTTCCCAAGGTCTTCATGTAATATCTGGTTAAAGGTGCTGGGACTCTTTCAATACCCTTAGGGCAAACGCCGGTGTTCGTATCTCTTCCCTCCCAGAGTAAATGCAGTGAGGTACTGTGACTCTTGGTCAAGGGGCACAGAAAAAGGCATTCTTTAAATCCACCACAATTAAATGGATAGCTTGTTTGGGAATGCTGCACAGGATCGAGGCGTGTTTCGGAACCAGAGGAAATTCTTTTTGGACAATATCATTAAGGGGGAGAAAGTCCTGGACCATTCTCCAACTATCCCCGGTTGCTTACTTAATTGGAAAAATTGCATGGTGATGTGGAGGGGCCAATGATCCCTTGCTGCTAGAGGGCCTGTAGTGTTCCCTGTGTCCCTTCTTGTGCTTCCCTGGACAGGGGATACTGCTTTACCCTCGGTAGTACTGCACCAGGCGTGAGCTTTATTTTCACTGGGCTCCCTTCCTTGAGCATTCCCACATCATGTGGGTTGGGGGTCCACAGATAAGGTGGGACCTGTTGTAAATCTGTTTCACAAAAGGCTGGGGGCCCACTGACAATGGCCATGAGAGTACTCTGTACCCGTCTATACTGAACTATGATGTCGCAAGGCATGCATATCTCTAGCACCATTTCCCCATCATCATTTGCATCCTCAAACCATTTTTCATCTGTAATTTCTCGCAGTGGTGTGTTGGGGTCCACACGTAGGACTGTATGCCATTGGCACCCATGCACATCTGTCCCTAGTACTACTATTCTTTTGGCAGGCACTTGCAACCCCTCTAGATCTAAGGACAGGATGGTGCCAGCAACCACTTTGGGGAGTGCTACAGGGCAGAAGATAAAATCAGATGGTACTCTCCACTTCTCGTGAGCTCGGGCACTGCTTGTGCTAACACTCGTATTCCATAAATGAACATGTCTGGGTTTACTGGTATTCCTCTCACAACTGTTTTATTTGCCACTCGGTGAATCGCCAGCAGTGTTGTGAGGGAGCACAAACCTGGGGTGGGGCAAACAATCCCTCCCTCAGTGATTGATATGGTCATGTTCAACCTGCTAAGCAGATCTCTCCCCAGTAAATTGACAGGTGAGCTTTTGTAGTATAGGTGTGGTGCTCGCATAACCTTTCCCCCAATTTTGACATCCAACTCTTCTGCATAAGGAACCGTCACTACAGCCCCAAAGAATACCTGCGTGTTGAGATTTTGGCCCGATACCGGAAAATCACCTTCACAAATGCATGATTTCTCCGTCCCTGAGTCTACCATGAAGATGAATTGCTTATTTTCTATCCCTGCCCCCACCAGTGGTTCCTCTTCTGGATACAAGGTTGTTGATAGTACTGGACATGCAAGAGTACTGGACTCTGTGGGCTGTCCTAGTCTGGGTACGTAGTATCTGTCCCTGGACAGGTGAAGGTGTCTCTCTTCCTCCCCCCCGCTACCCTCAAAACACGGGCACCTTGGTATGGCGCTGCTGCCCCGTTCGGAGCGGTGGTGAAAGGGTTTTTCCCCCCTCCCTGGGGGCGGGGGTGGCTTTGCTGTGACTGCATGGCGTGAGGAGGGTGACGCTAGGTGGCAGAGCGTGGCATTGGGGAGGTGGCTGGGGGGTAAGCTTGTGTTTCGTATGGGTTCATCATAGCCCTTTGTGGTGGGCCCTGTGGGCTGCCGGGGTGAGAGTTCCTGTACTGTGGTTGATAGTATGGGGGCTGGTTATATTGGTAGTTTCCTCCCTGCCTGCTGTGGCACTCTTGCAAAAGGACTTCATCTTCCGCAGGCCTAACACTGCCCCTGCCCCCCCCTCCTCTCGGGCCCTGCCCTCCAAAACCCCCTCCCCTTTGTCCCCTGAACCCACCTCACCCCCACGGTGGCCCTCCTTGCAATTGGGGTCCTGCATATGGTTGATTTCCTCCCCACTGTCCTTGCCCGTTGTCGGCCCATACAGGTGCCACCTTCACTAGTTTGTTTTGTACTAGTTTCATCAGCATGTCTTCTCTGAATAGTTTCTTTTTCCATTTCTTTGATCCTCCTACAGCTATCTTGTCCAAGACCTTCTGCACTTCTTTGGGGTGAGAAGGGCACTTTTTTTTTTAGATCGGTATTACAAACAAATATACCAACAATTAATTTAATTTTGTTCAAATCAAAACCCTTGACCCCCAACAATTCCTCAGTGTTTCACATATTTGACGTTAAATAACAGTGTTAAGTATACATTATATGATACAATATGTCTTCAGCTGATTGATCAGCGGTAATGAGAGAGAAGAAGGGGAAGAAAGAAGAAAAAGAAAAGAAAGGTTTACAAAGTTAAGTTCATTGGGTCAGTTATCTCTCCTTTAACCGATCAGAAACTTGAATTCATTAAGCAATATTAGATATCAAGAGTTCATAAACATAACTACCATTGATGCACAGTCTCTTTCAAAAGTGCATAAGTGCAGGGCTAACAGAGCTACGGTCGATTCAGGAATTCATGAAGTGCTTCAGGAGTTGTGGTTGGAAGAACATATATGTTCTTTATCAGAGACAAAGTCCAGAAAGGGGTGCCAGGCTTTCCGGAATCTCGAGAGCTTTCCCTCCATCTTTGCTGTAAGCTTTTCAAGCCTAACAATTCCCACATTTTCATCCACCAGTAGGCTATCTGCGGGCCCTCTATCGTTTTCCAGAATCGGGCTCTGGTGATGCGAGCAGCCACTAGTAAATGTGAAATCAAAATTGCTTTAAGCCCTGACATGGGGAAGGACCCATCTTCTGGGACATCCCCCAGCAGGAATACCCTTGGGTCCATGGGGAGCAAGGAGCCTGTGATTTTCTTAATTCTGGACCGCACCTCTAGCCAGTATGACTGGATAATCTGGCAATGCCACCACATATGAGCCATTTCCCCTCGCTCACTGCACCCATGCCAACATGTATCCGGATACTCTGAATTAATGGAGGGGAGTCTGCTGGGGGGGTACCACCTGAAACAAATTTCTATGGCATTTTCTTTTACTAGAGCACAGCGAGAACTGGTCTGAGTTTGGTGCCAGATCCGCTGCCAAGATTCCTCTGGAATTTCCAGGCCCAGTTCTCTCCCAAGCTTTCATATATGGAAGTTTCTCATCTATTGAGGCTTTCCCTAACAGTCTATAACACAGCGAAATCTTGTGGGACTGCTGACCTTCAAGAATTTTGAGTTCGATTCCTAGAGGGACCCTTCTAACTGCCCTGCGGGTGTCACTATTAGTGAGCCAGTGGCGTAGTTGTATGTATCGGAAGCGTTCCGTCTCCGCGAGATCAAACCTTTCCTTACATTCCTGGAAAGTCAAAGGTTCTTGATCAGCGTATAAGTCTCTCAGGCGCAAGGGTTTGTCTCGGCACCAGAGTCGGAACATTGTGGGTGTGAGGCCTGGGGTCAAAGCCGGGTTCTGAGTGATGGGGGACAGTGGCCCTAGTCGCAGTGGGATGCCCCTCTGCGAACGTGCTTTATCCCAACTCTGTAGAGTGGACCAGGTGGCTGACAATATTCCACCTCTATAATTGCGCGCCTCTTTATGGAGAAATGGAAGGTGAGCCAGAGGAAGTGAGGCAGCTGCCTGCTTGATCTTTAACCATTTAGGAGGATCCGGGGAATCACCCCAAGAAAGCATTATAGCTACTTGCGCAGCTCTATAATAGCGTGGTATCGAGGGAAGGCCCCCCAACATCCTTCCCCTTGTTAGGAGTTTACTAGAAATACAGGGTTTCTTCTTCTTCCAAATGAACCGGTATATCTCTTTTTGGAGGTTTGAGTTCAAATTCAGGGATGGCAATTGGCAAGGAGTGGAATGCATATAATAACTTCGGGAGAAGTGTCATCTTAACCGCATTAATACGGCCCAACCATTAAATGTCCTGGAAGTCCCATCGCTGTAACTGCTCCCTTAACTCTCTAAACAAAGGGGGAATGTTCGCCCTGTAAAGACCTGCGTATGTTGGAGTCAGCTTTACCCCTAAATACGAAATCTCCATTGGAGACCAGGGAAACCTCGTCATTGTTATTTCATCTAGTCTACCAGGGCCTTCAAACATACCCACTGATTTAGCTGGGTTTATTTTGAAGCCAGATATCGTGGCAAACTTGTTTAGGAGGTCTAAGAGGGGACGAAGCGTGTCGGGGGCGTCCCTCAGGAAACAAAGCATATCATCCGTGTATAGCGCGATTTTATGGGGTTGTCCCTCCACCTCAAAACCCAGGATATCCGGGTGTAATCCAACGTGCTGAGCAAAAGGCTCCATTGCTAGGGCAAAAATTAACGGGGACAAAGGACCGCCCTGTCTAGTGCCTTTGGCTGACCTAATTAGCAGAGTCCAATTTTTATTAACCTTGATCTTGGTCGAGGGAATTTGAAAATGTTGAGAATATTAATCTGGCAAACTCCGGACCAAATCCAAACCGCTCTAGTATCATTTCCAGATACCCCCCCAAGACATACTATCAAATGCCCTGCGGGCATCCAGGGACAGCAGGGACAAATTACCTGGGATCTTCGGAGCGAGGGCAATTAGATTAATGGCACGGCGTACATTATCATAGGTGGATCGATTGTGTATAAAACCTGTCTGATCATTATTTATCGGTGACGGGAGAACCGGACATAAGCGGCTTGCTATTATTTTCCCCAACAATTTAGCATCTGTGTTTAGTAATGCAATTGGCCTGTAAGAGGCGCAGTCTGTAGGATCCTTCCCAGGTTTCAGCACCATTGTCATAGCTGATTCCGCCATAGATGCTGTGACCACTCCTGCCTTCCATACCGAGTTAAATAGTTTTGTTAAATGAGGGGTCAATTCCTCCTGGAAGGTCTTATAAAACTTATTGGTAAAACCATCTGGCCCCGGGGCCTTACACAGGGGGAGGGAGCGGATTGCCTTATCTGTCTCCTCCATAGTTATTGGGGTCTCCAGACATTCGCGAAAAATCAGGGAGATCAGCCTTCTGGATAAACTCTCTGGCTAACTGTGGATTTGTTACATGGGGAGAGTAGTGGTTTCGGAAAAAACTCTTCCAAAATCCGAAGCTTCCCAGACTCGGTGAAAACCTGCCTTATCCCTGTTTCTTTTAGAGAATCTATGTGATTGCGTTTTGCCTGCTGCCTAAGTTTAGCCGCCAACAAACGGTTTGCCTTGTTCCCTTTAGAGTAAAAGTATTGAACCTCCCTAAGTGCGCGTCTAGAGGGGTTTTCCTTATGCGCTTCTTCTGCCTCGCAAAGCCTCAATTCCAATTGGGCCTGGGTCTGTCTGTGGACTTTACTTCGCTCAATTGTTTGAGTTCTAACCTGGCCTCTAATGACAGCTTTCGCCACATCCCACACTACCGCAAACTCCAACTCCCCAGTATCATTGTCTGCAAAGTATTGGTCTATGCAGTTAGCCATGCATGAGGGGGCCTGAGGTCCCAACAATATGAGCTAATTTAGCCGGCAAGTTCGGGGGAGTTCTGGGGTATCGCTAAACGGAGACATGGAGACTAATACCGGAGCATGGTCAGATAGGGCTTTCGGGAGGATCTCTACCTCTGTGGTGTGGGAGATAAGGGTATCGGGGAGAAGGAACATGTCTAACCTAGAGAACCCCCTATGCACAGGAGAGTAAAAAGTATAATCCCGTTCTCCCTGATGAAAAAAACGCCATCCCTCTATCAATGAGTGTTCCCAGAGGAGAGAGGTTAGAGCCATGAAGTTCTTATCAGCTAGAGTTGGGGGGAGAGATTTAGCTTCCAAAGGGTTAATCACAGCATTAAAATCTCCAATTATAAGGTCTCCCTCAGCATGCTCACTCAGCATTCCAGATATGGAGGTGAAAAACTGGTGCTGATTAACATTAGGTGCATATACCGACAACAGGGTCACCCTCTTCCCATATAACGTGGCTACCACTAAAACATATCTTCCCTCTGCATCCAACCTGGTTCTATGAACTTTCAATGGGGTCCCCTTCCGAACAAGTAGCCACTCTGCATTTCTTCGTCCCAGAGGAAGCACAAATTTTGGTTAGGTAGAGTTTGTCATTCAAGCGAAATTCATCAGTTGGCAACAGGTGAGTTTCTTGCAAAAATAATATTGTGGGGTTGTATGTCGCCAGTCGGTGAAATAACGCTCTTCGTTTAATCGGGGAATTAAGACCCTGAACATTAATGGTGAGGCAGATTACATTCAGGCTCGCTATTTCAGTATTCTCTCGTGTGTTATACTCTCTCAACATAGTTGGTAAAGTGTACAAGGTATTACCCCATATTCACCCGCCAATACTCACCCACCTTTGATTTTAAGGGCTTGGGAACTGACTTTCGGAGAAGCACTCAACTCATCCCAGA
This sequence comes from Ambystoma mexicanum, assembly GCF_040938575.1. Classification (NCBI taxonomy): domain Eukaryota; kingdom Metazoa; phylum Chordata; class Amphibia; order Caudata; family Ambystomatidae; genus Ambystoma; species Ambystoma mexicanum. The sequence continues at coordinate 1,351,710,378 of NC_090934.1, read as the reverse complement.
TGACCCAAACCCTCAAGTATTTCAGCAGCATCACAGACTTCAAATTAGCATCATACAAGTTGCCTCTTTGTTGACAGCTTCCACTCAGGACTGACCCAACATCAGAATACCAAGAGGGGGTAAAAAATAAATAAAAGTAACACTGAATGCCAGCAAAACCAAACAGACGAAAAAAGGAACCAGTTTGCACTGTTGAACCATGCAATATAAGGACTTGAAGAATAATAGGAAACAAGTTGTAAAAAGCTTCCATGAGCTCCAACTTCTATGTAACCAACAATAAACCTTCAACAGAATCGGGCGCATTCCGACCCAGGCGCCCCACATTGAAGCTGTGTGCAATTTTGTACACCATACAGATCTCATTTCGGGGGATCCTTCCCATGACCACCCAAAGCCCCGTGCCCCGTCAGCAAGGTTCCCAAGTTTGACTGGCCAATGATATCTTTCAATAAAAATGAGGCCCCCTAGTATCGTCACACACTAACAAGATCTTAAAGCAACCAATACTTGCATGAAATATTAGCCACACGGGCTGAAGTCCTGCCTCCAAATGCTCCCCGGGATAACCCAGGAAACATCTCCCGTGTCTTTTCCATTTCCTCCTTTTACTGTCAGGCAGGCGTATCATCACCCCGGGGGGGGGCTAGTAGATTTAAGGCAGCCATTTGGGTTGACCGGAGAGGGGCGAGCATGAGTTCCAGCTATGGTCCGTTCCTCACGGAGGGCAGAACCACCTATCCGCTTCCAACCCTTCGGTTTTCTTCTTCTGTCCATTGCGGTAGACAGCGAGCCGTGCTCCCCCTCGGAAGATGCATCTCGCTCCAGCGTGGGTGCAGCAGCATCTCCAGACATAAGCTCCTTTGCCTCCATCTCAGAAGATATCACGTAGTGCTGATTATTAAAGTCAAAAATCAATTTGCAGGGGAAACCCCATCGGTAGCGGATCTTCTGGGACTGGAGCCATGTAGAAACCTTCTGTAGACTGCGTCAGCATGCTAAAGTATACGGGGAGAGATCCTGGAATAGCCGAACGGAAGCTCCCCGAAACTGCACTGATTCTGATTTTCTGGCCGGCAACATGATTTCCTCCTTTTGACGAAAATAATGAACTCTGGAAGGACATCTGGGAGAAGATTTCTCCTCATTTGGGCAGAGGAGTATACACGGTGCGTTCTGTCCAGAGTCAGAGTTTCGGAGGGAGAAAGGCCCAGGTGGTCCCGGAACAGTTCGCTGACGTAGCCAGGTAGTTCTTGATCGGAGATTTGCCGCGGGATACTCCGGAGGCGCACATTATTGCGTCTAGACCTATTTTCTAGGTCCGCCTGCTTGGCCCGAATCTCCTCCAAGTGGTCTTCTACCACTCGCACTCGTTCTGAGAGCACCTCAGTGTCATGTGTTAGCTCACAGGTGACATTCTCCAGATTGCCCACTCTAGTTTCGAGACCACCCAAGTTGGAGGTTAGCTCCGCTAAGGACCTGGCCAGTGAGTCCTTTGAGGTGGTTATCTCCACCTTAATTTCAAGGGTGATTTCTTGTTTAAAGGCCTTCAGCATATCTTCAAAGTCAGACCTAGCAAAAGCCATATCTGCGATGGGGTCTGTGGCAGGGGTCGGGTGGACCTCCACTGACACTGTATGGCTCTGAGGTATGGGAGCTGACTGAGGCGCCAAGAAAGCCTTTATCCCCTGTGTTTGCTCTTTCTTTTTGGTTCCCGCTTTGGGCATTGTTGGCAAGCTTCAAATAATATAGTCCCAAGTGCAGCACCAATGTTATATAACGCGTAGTGTCGAAGACCAATAACGTAAATAAATGCTCCAAGGGCTAGCAAATCTCCTTAATGGGTCCCGTGGGTGGTAGCAGATGCAATTGCCGCCACCCCAAGTTCGCTCAGGCAATTGTTAGTGGAACGCTGAAATGATCACTGACTGTCTCCGCAGCAGGGCACCTCCTCCAGGCAGCGGGCCGGCGACTCACCCTGGTTCTTGAGCTGCCCGTCCTGCCACCGCCGTCTCACGGCACCACAGACCACGCCACACCAAGGCACATCAGTAGGCGAGCAGTGTCCCCTGAGCTCCAGCCACTCTCTCCGTTGAACAGCAAGAGGGAATCCCCACCTCCGCCCCCCCGGACCTGGCGATCCCCAGTGTAAAACCAGGGACCGCCACTATCAGGGTCGGCAAGGACCTTGATGTCCGCCAGACAAAATCGCGCCCATAGCAGAGAAAGTCCCAGGGGGTCCGCGAGACGCCAGCCCAGGCCAGTAGCCCGCACCGCCGATGCGGTCCACCTCCTCTGCGTCCGAGTGGGCGATTCACTTCTGGGGCCCCATCTCGTCCGGCCTTCCGCACCAGATCTCTGCAGCAGCCGGAGGGCAAGGGGAGCCCCATTCCTGCCGAGGGATGCGGGTAGCCAGACGGTGCTCTCAGTGCCCACGGAGGACCAGCCCCTCCACTATAGCAACGATCCGTGTCCACACGTCCCGGACGCTCCTCACCTCCACGTACAGGAGTCGTCTCCGGCTCTCAGGGCAGCTCCTCCTCAGGCTGAGGTCCGGGATCACGATCCGTGGCACCAAAGCCTCAGCTGCCCATTAGGAGAAATGGCGCGCACCACCATGTTGTTCTCAGCAGTTCCCGGGGCTCCAGCTCGTCTGAGCAACACCTCTCACATAAGAGCTCCGATTTTTTTCGGGATTGCGTCCCTCTGCATCACATCGGGTTCTGCTCTCGTTCCCATATATTATTGCTCGTCGTATGGGTGCAAAATTGTTAGAAAAACGCTGCTAAGGGGGCCCGTTGGCGGAGCTCACAGCAGGCACGTCTGCATTGTGCGCTGCCTAGCCACGCCCCCCAAGGGGGGGGGGGGGCACTTTTTATGATAAAATAAAACAGTGATGTTGAATGGTCCCACGCGGTGCCCGTCTCGGCCCTCCACATTTCTTGGACCCGAAGAATGAACTGCGCAGTGTGTTCATCTCCCATTGTGCATTGCATTATCGAGTGTAAATCGGGAGGATCTGGGAAGGCCTGTCGCAGTGCATCCCACACACGTGCCCTAATGTTATTGAATGAACCCCCATCATGAGTGTCATTACTGATTGTTACTTCCGGGTAACCTGCTTTTATACACGCTGATTCCGCCTGGTCTCCCACTGCTGATACTAGCAGGTGTTTGATGTCTGCTATATCCAGTGGCACCCCTGCCGTTTGCTTCAAAGGCATAAATCCATTCTCCTGCGCCCAACGTAAGTGGGTGGAGGGACTTGAGGAGGGTGTTTTTATCCATCTGTGCCCAGGGTACATAATGATGCCAACATGCTCCCTTATGGATGAGGGGCATCTGTAGTATTACCTTTCCCCCTTTTGCTCCACTCCCTTTCTTTTTTGCTAAAGCCATTCTACCAGACCTTTCTCGCAATGTACCCTCCCATGTTCCTTCCACTCTTGGTATGGTCAGTTGTACTTGCTGAATCCCTCCCACTGCTCCTTCCTCCCTATCATCAAAGTCGCTCCAGTACTCCTCGTCCATCTCTGATGCCATATGGTCATATCCTAAACGTTGTTTCTCCCTCACTTTCCACGCGCACTGCTCGTATAGGGGCACTATCAATCCTAAATATAAAATCTCCAGATGTCCACTCATCTTCCTGTGGAAGAGGTGGCATTTTGGGCAATCCTGCACTCTCTGGACCTCTTGCTATTTCACAAGCCGCTCGTAACGTAGCTAATTCTGCGCAGCTGGAGGAAAATGCTGCCTCGATGTCCCTTGTGTTCACTCCTGTGTGAGTGGGTGTTACCATGGGGTCATGTGATGGAGGAGGTGCTGTGCCTGTATTCACTTGAGTGATTCCCCGGGACACATAGGTAGGATTTGAGTACCCCTCTGCTGGTTGGGTTAATAGTAGGTACATTTTCTTAGGTTGCCCTTGTCACGGTCACCCCTGTCACCCGTGGTCAAGCTTTCAAATGTTAGTTCCTTTTTCTCTACTTTCGCCACGGCGGGTGTTTCTTCAAACATCTGTCACAAATTCAATCTCTCCCTTCTGTTTTGGAGCAGCTTTCCCTTGTGTTTAGCAGTTAATTATGTGGACATATGGTCCAAAGCACCCTTATCGAAGCGCCCTCTCTCTGGCCAGGAGTAGGGCATTCCTTCCCCTTTCGTTTCTGTCACCCTCTATCGATGATATTTCTTAATATTGTCACTGTGCAGAGGTAGATTCTTGCATATATTTGCTAAAGCGTATCTACCCCCATGGTTATCGTCTCCTCTTAAAGTGCGAGTCTCATAGAATGCTTGTGCAGTACACTTCTCTTGGTCCTCTAAACAGTTTGGGCATACAATGTCGGTTAATCTATATTCGTCCCATGCATGTAAAAACTGTCACTGCATTGTCAAACAAAGTGGACATCACTTTTTCTTTAAAACACAAAGACAAACATATACCCAATGTATATCTTCTCTGCCCCCTTTAGAACATCTACACTCCCTGCTTACTTTCTTCCCATTCACTCCACACTCGCCCCTTCTTGGCCTCCTCTGTACATATAAAAAAATAAACACAAAAAACAACAACCAAAAATAACAAGTTAAAACAACAACCACGGAGCCACCAGGGGGCGCTGAGATGAGCTGAAGTCTCTCAGCCGATCTCCTCACCTGGGCCAGTAATTTCCGAATTTTGAGCGCCCCCCCCCATCCAGGTGTATGCGGAGTCCAGTCCCCCCTGGCGCTTTCCTACATCGATGTGACTCGAGTGAGCGAAAACCCGACCTCCGGAGGTGCCGGGAAGTGGTCGCTTGCAGCCCTCCTAAGAGTTGCCGGACGAAGCCTGGTTGACAGCCCCGTCGGGAGAGCTGCATTCCAACGGTCTTACTGGCGGTGGGGGAGGGGCTGAGGAGCGCCGAGTGCCCGCGTTTAGATTGTGGTGGTGGCTGTCCTGCGGGCCCCCGTGCTGGTGGCCCCCGGTCCGGTGGTGTGCAGATTTGTTACCGGGCTCTGGAGTGGAGGATCGTGTGGCCTGCGGTTCTCTGGTGCGGGGGCGAGACAACCTGGTGTGCCTTAGGGGGAGCGCCTGCCAGCGGGAGGAGGTGGAGAGCGGGCGCGTCCTTGCCCTCGGCTCGGCGCCTGCGATTGGAACGCGAGGAGCTTGGAGCCAGTGTGGAGAGCGGACGCTGGGGGAGTGGTTGTGTCTGCCGTCTCACTGCTGGCCCGGGAGACCATGCACTCGGCTGTGACGACGCGAAGGGCCCCAAGATAAGTACAGTGGGACTGTTGGGCTGAACGTCTCTGAGAGGGGTGACAGGGTGAGAACTCTCTCCAGTACTGTGTGCGACGGGGTGGGCAGCCGGCCCTGCCCCCCCCCCTTTTTTTCTTTTCCTTTTCCTGGTCATCTGTTCTGGGGAGCCACCTGCCCCAGTATTGTGTCCAACAGGGTGGGGTCCGACACATGCAGCCCGTCCACGGTGGGGTGTGGGACTACTGCAGGCCTTTGGAAGTTTTGAGGCCCAGGCGCCCTTGTGTATGTCTGGGGTCCCGCGCACGTACTCCTTTATGGTTGGACTGCCTTTGCCTTGAGGGTTCGTGAAGTGACATTGTGGGTATGCCCTCACGCATGCATTTAACCTGGACATCATTTTAAGAGGCCTCTGTGTCTCCCACGCTTCCCTGGAGGGGGCCCCTGGTTGGCACTGAGAGGAGGAATCTGAACTGTTCCAGAGTTACCCCCTTTTGTGTGTCCTACCTGCATTGGAGTACTGCTGGACACGGGGGGGGGGAAGGGTTTGGGGAGTGGTTCCCTGCTCTTCCACCAAGAATCCACGGCATGCCTGCGCAGAGACTGTGCGGTGCGGTCTTGGAGCGGGTGAAGAGGGGGGGGTTTAAACCCCTTTCCCCGCTCCAGGGGTCGCGCAGTCTGTGTGGGTGCTGAGTGCAGTTGTCGATGCGCGGAGTGCAGGCTCTGCAAAGGTTTAGGCGGTCACCTCAGCGACTGGAGGGAGGTTCCACCATGCAGACTGCCATCCAGCCCGAGGCGCGGACACTCCAGCGATGAGTCGGAATATGGCAGCACTACTGGAGGAGATTCGAGGTTTTACAGCTGACATTGGGAAGAGGCTGGACTCCCTAGACAAAAAGGTGGTTGACGTGGAGGAACCGTCCAGGCCCTGGAAGCTAACTAATCTTCGGCTGATCTTTTTAAAACCCAGTTTGATATGCGGCTTGCAGATTTAGAGAGGAGGGAGGAGAAGCTCATGCTCAAACTGGACGATTTGGAGAATCGGGAGCGACGCTCCAATCTGAGATTTTTTGGTGTTCCAGAACAGGACGGGGAGACTCAAGTGGACATCGAGAGAAAGATTAAGGAAATTGTGAATATCTTGTTTGGTGGTGAAAACACCAGCGTCCCCACCATCGATGGGGCTCACAGGGCGGGAGGTAGCGCGGGTGGTCCCCGATCAGTCCTGGTGAAGTTTCATTACTTTGTGGAGAAAACCAAGATCTTAGAGTTGCCTCGCCGTAAGGGTCCAATTGACTGGAACGGAGCTAAGACTTCTATATACCAGGAACTCTCGGCCCTTCCGCTCGCCCGCCGGAGGCTTTGTAGGCCGCTGACGGCCTGGTTGCAGGCCAGGGGGGGGGGGGGTGCTCTACAGATGGGGTCACCCATTCTCGCTCTCTTTTGAGTTCAACGGCAACAAGTACTCCCTCTCCTCTGAAACTGATATACAAAGAGTGATGGGGCAGCTGCTTGGGGACCCTCCTGTAGGTCAGGTTCAGCCGAGTGACTGCCCTGATGAGAGCAGTCGGAAAAGTTCCTCGGAGGCCTCAGGATGGCGGCGAGTCCGAGGACACAGGAAGTATAGAAGGGTGAATCTGCCCTCTCCGGGACAGGCAACTTCTTGAGGTGTAAACGAGACTCTGGTTGAGGGTCGAAATGGCAAGTCCTTGGAACTTGGTTAAAGGGGGTGGGTCACCTTGGTGGTGGTTTGTTCTTTTGTTTGACCGTTAGATGACCTTCTCGGTTACTGGTTCCTTTATAACGGAGGGGGTGGGGGCTCAGATCACTGTGCTGTTTCGAGGGAGTTATCGCCCAGGTGGGGGCGATCCATGGTGGTCTGGGGACTTGGCAATTGGATGTCGAAGTCCTTTCAGATGCTCACAAGTTGGGGGGAGGGAGGGAGTTGGGTTTGTTGGGGAGGAGGGGGTTCCGAGCTATATGTTTTGTAGGGTTCAGTGGTCTTGGCTTTGACTGTCTTGTGTGCACAGAGGGTATGGAGCTGGGTTTGCGTGACGATCCCCCTCGGGGGGGTTGGGCGAGATAAATGGCTTTCCCAATGAGTGATGCGGTTCAACCCCTGTCGGTGGAATCCCTGAACAGTCGGGGCTTAAATTCTCTGACCAAGAGGTCGTTGGTGTTGAGGGAATTTGTAAGACTTAAACTTCACTTTCTCTTTGTGCAGGAGTCTCATTAGGTAAAGGGGAAGGAGCCTACCCTAAAGTCTAAAGCTGTCCAGCAGGTGTTCCGATCCTCATATGGGTAAAAAAAGCGAGGGATTATTCTCTTGGTTTCGCCAAATGCGCACTTCTCACCGAGGGCCCATGTGGTAGATCCAGAGGGGTGCTACATTATGCTTAAAGGATATGTGAAAGGTTGTGTCTTCACTTGTGTGGGGGTGTACCCCCCGAACGAGGGGAAAGACATTTTCTGGCAGAGGGTGGGGGGGAAAATTATTAGAGAATTCGCAGAGGGAGTCCTGATAGTCGGGGGAGATTTCAACATGGTTTTGGACCCGGATAAAGACAGGAAATCCTCCAAGTCCTGCCCTGATCTTAGGTCCCAGGCTATGTGTGCAGAGGTATTCCATCGGGTCAATGAGGAACTGGGTTTGGTCGATGCTCAACCCGCCGGGAACAAACGTGATCCCCTTTACACTTCTCCGCAGTGCAGCAATCCTTCTCCCGGATTGATTATGTGCTTGTAGACTCATCCATCTGTGATTCCATTTCGGAATTTAATGTGGAGACTGACCCCTGGTCCGACCATGATCTTGTTCGAGTTTCCTTGAATGTTCCTCTGTTGGCCCAGGGTAAGTCGAGATGGGTCTGTAATGATTCCTTGTTAAGGGATGGGGAACTGAGGAAGTCCCTCTTAACCTCAATCACTGATTTTCTCTCGTTCAACGACACTGGGAAGTGGAAAGTAAAACTGTTTGGGATGCGTTCAAGGCCACGGTGAGAGGGGTTTTGATAGAAATGGGGCTAGGAGGAAGAGAGAAAGGACTAGAGAGGAGCTTAAGTTGAGGGAGCAGATAGCAGCCATTCAGCCAGGAGGGAAGTTGAAGTCGCAAATGGCTCCAGGCAAGTGGGAGAAACTTCAGAATCTTAGGGCGAGGTTGTCCGCCCTCCTTGTAGGCCAGACTGAGAGAAAGCTTGCGTTCCTAAAGCAGCGTTATATGGAAAAGGGAGAAAAGGCGGACAAGATCCTGGCTTGGAGGTTGAGGGAGCTTCGAAAAAGTAGGCGAGTCAACCTTATTGCCAATCTGGAGGGCGAGACGTTTCTGGGTGATGAGCAAATAGCAGACCAGTTCAGGCAGTACAATGAAACGCTCCATACCTCGGAATATGCCGGGGATGGAGCCAAAGTGGACCGGTTCTTTGATTCTCTCCCAATACCGCACCTTGCACAAGAGAATACGGCCTCCCTGGAGCTCCCTATCTCTTCTCAGGAGGTGATTGACGCTATCTCCTCCTTGAGGAGTGGCACTGCTCCGAGGGACGATGGGTTTACTGTTCGGTTCTTCAAGGTGTTTCAAACCACGTTGGCTCCCTTTCTAGCTAAGGTCTTTAATGATGCCCTGGACTCGGGTTGCCTCCCCCCCCCCTCCATGATGTCGGCTCTAATTGTGGTCATTCCAAAGGAGGGGAAGAACCCATCCCTTTGCCAGTCATACAGGCCCGTTTCCCCTCCTTAACGTTGATGTAAAAATATTAGCCAAAATTTTGGCGACCATGCTTTCCAGATTCCTTCCTTTGTTGGTCCTTGGGGATCAAGTCGGTTTTATAACCCGGGCGACAGGGCTCTGATAATATTCGGAAAACTTTGGGTCTTATGCACGAGGTGTCCCTACGGAAGTCTGAGGCTTATCTCCTCTCGCTGGACTCCGAAAAGGCCTTTGACCGCGTGGAGTGGCCCAACATGGGAAAAGTGCTCTGAAGAATGGGGTTTGGTGACTGTTTTTGTGGGTGAGTGTCGGCCCTGTATAATGGTCCCAAGGCCCGGGTGTTAATGGTAGCACTTCCCAGAGTTTTTCGCTATCCAGAGGAACTCGCCAGGTATGCCCTCTATCGCCCCTTTTGTATGCCCTGGCAATGGAACATTTTGCCACTGCGATTAGAGGTGATCTGGGTATCTCAGGGGTACGGTGTGGTGATTGCAAATTCAGGTTCTCTCTTTGCGGATGATATCTTGGTGTATCTGACGGGGATTCACGACTCTTTCGCAGTTGCTAGATTTGATTCGGTGTTTCGGGGCATTCTCGGGGCTAAAGATCAATGTGTCTAAATCCTGCATTATGCCAATGGGGAGGGTGGACGGGGGGATTGGTGGAATGACAGACGTTCTCAGGATGAGGGTTGAGAGATTTAGTACTAGATATCTGGGAACCAACATACCTAGGGATCTGGGAAAACTCTATGAACTGAATTTTCCCCCTTTGTAGGCCCGGATCTTCAGGGGTTTGGATAGATGGGCTCCACTCAACCTTTCCTGGTTTGGACGCATGACTTCTGTGTAAATGAATATCCTCCTTCTCTATCTTTTTTCGGCTCTCCCCTGTATCATCCCGAAGTCTTTCTTTGATTCTCTCCAATTGCGCCTTCTCCGTTTTGTTTGGGGAGGCAAGAGAGCTAGAGTGAGATACGACACCTTGACTCTTCCTAAGGCGTACAGGGGTTTTGGCCTGCCGGATATTGTGAACAGTATTACAAAGCAGCTCAGCTGCGGGGGATGTTGGAACACCTTCAGGATTACCTTAGAACATATTGGACATATGTAGAGGATGTGCAGGTGTATCCTTATAAGGTCAGGGACTTGCTTTGGGCCCCCCCAGGCACTTTACCGATAGTGGCCAAATCCCATCCTACTCTTTCGGTTCTTTGGGCACTGTGGAAGCCGAATAGAGTTAACAGGTACCTCTCATCGTGGCCTCCCCCGATGTCATCTTTGTGGGCCCCCCGCTAAATTTAGGGACTAGAGGATTTCCTGGGACTCGAGCGTGGTCGGATCAGGGGCTGGAGAGGGCTGCTCAATTGTTTAATCAGGGGTGTTTTGTAGACTTCGCCCAGGTGTCAGAAGCACTCCCAGAGAAGGCAATCTCTATTTTCGACTATCTGCGAATTAAGGGCATTGTAACCCAGAAGGACTGGGTGGTCCCCCCTTTCCCGTCGTCTAACTCCCTTTGAGAAGATTTTTGTGGAGGCTAGATCCAGGAAGGGTTCGCTCTCCAAAATGTATAATGTCTTAATTACTGCAGATTTAGAGGGCAGACAAGCTTTTAAACATGTATGGGAAGAGAGGTTGGCAGAGGCCCTTGATGATCATTTTTGGGAGTTGGTTTTTCGGGCTATGTACAAGGGGCGGCTATATACTGCAGCCATGGAACATAATTTTAAGATTCTCCATTCCTGGCATCGACCACCCCCCCCCCCCCCAGTCCCCCCTGTCCAAGATGTTCCCTAATGTTTCTCCTAAGTGTCCCAGGGCTTGCTCTGGCCGAGGTACGTGGTTCCACATGTGGTGGGAATGTCCAATTATTCAGACATTTTGGGCGGAGCTACTCAGTTGGATTCAGAGCATTCTGGGATCTTGTCCCTCTTTACATCCTGTGGAGATCCTTCTGGGTGTCCCCAGGCCTGAGAGTGAGGAAGTGTTTTCTCTACAGTTACGTGTGCTATGTTGAGGGCGGGTAGAATGGCCATAGCACAGAAATGGAAAAGTCTCCATGCTCCAACGAAAACAGAGTGGCTAAATAAACGTTTGGCAATCTTTACGTATGAGAAACTCGCAGCGATAGCCAATGATAATGTCTTCTTTTCTACAGGCATGGATGACTGTGCTGTTGAGTGTGGAATGTGAAGCCCTAAAGCTCTAATCTATTTGAGCTGTGACTTGGGTTCGAAGGCGAAAGGGGGTAGTCTGCACTCCAATATGCCTTGGCCGGATGATTGTATGCTAGGGTCCCTACCGATGGGGATTGGTGGTGGAAAAGTCTCACTTTGTTCAATTCCTTTGCTCTACCCTTTGTGCAAGTTTTGTGCATCGCTCATGGACCCTTATGTAGCTCTTGTTTTGGGGTGGGAGGTTTAGGGGGTGGTGGGGAGTTGGGAATGCATTGCATTATTCGTTTGTACTGTTTCTTAGTGTTGAAATTTGAAATGCTTAATAAACACAACGTGGGAAAAAAAAACAACCGCTACTTATTCCCGAGCCCTCTACTTAACCGGGGCTCCTACTTTTTCTCTGTATTTGTATTCTCCCGCACTGGTCGAGACAGTGCAATGTGGCGCACCCTCTAGCCTCCTTCTGGGCTAGGTTCCCTTTCCCTCCTGCTCTATATTTTGCCTAAAAAGAATAAACCCTAATGACCATACATAAACCTACAGTAATTCTACCCACTTTCATCCTTTGTGTTTTCCTTTTAACAAAATACACTATTCCCAAAACCCTGGCATTGTCAACCCTTGCACTCTATACTCACGTGTCCATGCTCTTCCGACAGCCTCTGTTCACAGTTAATCCACAACAACGTCTGGGCCTCTCCCTGGGGCTGCACCCGGCTCCAGTGAGCAGGTAGGGTATTCGCAAAGCCGGAACCCACAAGAACCGTTTCTGCTGCATACGCGTTTAGGGGACTGGTCCGCTGTAGGTGGGCACAGCATTTCCATAGAGGCACTGGATGATGCCGCAAGTACAAGGGCTTTGGAATCGCATCGGGGGGGGGGGGGTTACCAAATGAATATGTAGACCACTCGACACGAACACACTAGAATAAATACACTCCACTAGGGAATAAGGCCAAGAGCTAGGTTGCAAGCATAGCAAGGCTTTACTTGCACAACGTATACTTGCCAGCAAAGAACTCTGCTGCTCGAGAGCACTCTACCAAACATTACACAAGTAGCACATTAAAAAGGAACTAGGCATCATCAGTTACATCATACATAGGGTACATCCAGCATGGATGATTGGTGGGTGACCTACACAAGAGCCTGCTCCATAGGGTCTGCCAGCCTCTAATTGACTAGTGGACAGGCACTGGTTGATTAGAGCTGATAAGACGGTGCACAACAACATTTAGTTTTATAGGATGAGTACAATAGTCCAAGCATTTGAAACAGTTACGGTTAGAATGTACATATTTTCCATCATTCCCAGGACAGTCATTGGCTGTGTTATGTCATATCCATAGTGCTGTGTGTAATGTTAGTGAGACATCATTGGAGCAGCCAGAGCAACAGTGTCCCAAAACATCCCTCCCGTGTGGCGCCACACCGATTCTTGCCCCTCCCCGGAACTATTTGTAATTAGTAATTTGTGCTGACTGCTTAGGCTTTATTCTGCCATTGTTCAGCAACTTTGCAAATGAGACCCAAGACACCCTGCTTCTGGTGGGAAGGGAGACAGTCACATGGTACCTTCTGAATGTTTACAGTCAGTGTTTGTAGTAGCTACTCTGGGCTGGCCACCTCCCAGGGATACAAAATGACCTGCTTGATAGGTTCTTCCAGGAATGCCACTCAGCTTGCGTTCATATAACCACCAGCCGATTGACATTTGTAGCCCTTTGAACGAATCGCTGGCTCGGGTCCACCTCCCCTCCGTCCCCGAATGCCTGCTGGTTTGGCTTGCTGCCCTGTGTTAACATCACCCAGTGAGATTGCAGCTGGCTCGGTCTGCCAGTGATGTGCTGCGTGAGCTCTGCTCCCCCCTGGCTCGTGGAAGACTGATCATGTGCTTGGAGCTGGATTTCCCAGATATGGTGATTTTCTCTGTTAAATGTGTTCTATTCAGGATAGACCATCTCTATCGAGTGCTAATTATATGTGGGCCCTTTAGGTTGTTGGTGTACATAGGACATCCCCACTTCCGCAATTCCCCACGTGGTCTTTTCCCATACTATGACTGTATTCTGGTTGTCCTGTGTTCACCCCACCCTCCCCTCCCCTTGCTCACTGCTGCAGGTTGTAGGTCTGTCCCCCCCTTCCCCTACAGGGCACTGGTTCAGCACCTTCAAGTGCAAGAAGGTATTTATCCTTTATCTTATCGTTATGCGGTTTAAGGCTCTATAGTCAATGCAAGGCAGTAACTCAGATTTGTCCTTCGGAATAAAGAGGCGCCTCCAGAGGATTTTGATTCTGTGATTAGTCTGTTTAGTTGGTTTTCGTCCAGGTATTCTCAGAGTGCCTACTTTTTGTTTGGAGAAAACAAGTACATACTGCTAAAGGGGGTGGTAGAACCTGGCAGAAAATCAATGTTGCGATCCTCCTGTCTATGTGGAGTCAATTTCATTTGTTCTTTTAAGAAATGTGTCATGGATTTGCGAGTATTTCCTAGGAAACAGGTTGAATACTTGGGCCATTAGTCTGACTGACTGTTTGTTGAAATAGTACAGATTTCTTCAATGTTTGTGAGACCTCGGGTGACACATCTCTCTGACCCAAGGAATTTTGATTGTGTTTATATATACGGATTGTGTAAAGGCAACCAAGGAATCCCTAGAATAACGGGAATGTGAGCTGCCATCATCAGATCAAAGGTAAGTGTTTCTCTAGGTTGAGTTCTCTGCATTACAAGATCTGTAGTGTTGTTGATGATAGGTCTGCTTACTAACTGTCTCCAGTCAACACCTTCTGTTTGGGCCTCTGACTTGGTGCTAAATGGGATTCCCATCTTCTGGACCCATTTCTTTTTCATGAAGATCCCTGCTGCACCGGAATCCACTAGTGCTGCTGTTTCAATGACTCTAGTCTCATGGATGACTAGCTGGATTTTTATTACCAGCCGGGGCACATGCTTCCATTCTAAAGAGTCACTATTTATTAACAACTGAAGGGGGACTAAACTGCTTCTCCCGGACTAGTATCCCTTCTTCGAGAGGGAGCTGGTGTTTTACCTTTTTTTTGAGTTGGAGCTACTAGGCAGAGGCTGATGAGATGACTGGTGAATCCACAATTCATGCATAGATGTTTACTACATCTGCCGAGTCATTCTTCTTCCAATAGAGGAACCCTTGTGGCTCCAATTTGCATAGGTTTCGGCCCCCTGTGTTATTTCCACAGTGATAATGGGGAAGGAGAGTGGGATGAGACATACTCCTCCCATTCCTATGCCGTTCCTGTCTTCTTTCCTGTAGTCTATAGTCCATTTGTAACACTATCTTGATTAGGTTGTCGAATGGTGTAGGGACTCTAGCCAGCTCATCCATGAGTCGTTCGGATAGTCCTCGACTGTACAACGTGAAGCATGCCTTTTCAGGCCAGGCAGATTGTTGCGCCAGTTGCTTGAATCCCGTTGTGTATGTCAGTACGTCCATTTTACCCTGGACAAAGTCCATTTGGTTGTCTTGGTTAGTCAATTCGTCTTGCAACATTTCCGCGAACGCTCCGAGGAAGCCTACGCAATCGTCCAAGAGCACCTCTCCAGAGTTAACCAGAGGAGTAGCCCAGGCCAAATGTTAGGCAGAAACCTGTGCAGTTCCCTTAGGGACCACTGCAAAAGATTTAAGACTACAGGTGTTGGCAGTAAACCGACTTGGTAGCAGTCCGCACCACCCAGATTTACCTGGTAGCTGTGGCTGAGCAGTCAGACTTCCCTCAACAAGAGTTAGGCAGTATGCAAAGTATACACAATAGGCACTCAGATACAATAATACAAGCAAACACTGACCAGAGCTTTGGTATCAAAGTATATAATTATTTATTTAAAAACGCACAATTGAAACACTCCAGCACTCTTATTGTAAAATATTCTAAACACAGTTACTATTGTAATATATACACCCCTTTTTCCTTATCAGATAAATCACAGTAAAACACCACTTATTTTCATACAGAGGTGAGCGCTTAACTAGATTGCACTCTAATAAGCATTTGAGAAAGGGAGGGAAAAAGACAAAATATGGAAAGGTACACCACGCTAAGATTCAGGAACACTGTTAGCAAGGCAGAAGAGCAAAAGTCACTGGTGAACCAACGTCCAAAGGCTGGGCCCACTCTTAGAGAGAGCAGAGCACAAATGCGCCCAAGATCACACAGTTACACTAGGCTTAGAAAGTCTTGCAGAGGGTTCAAAAAGAGTTTAGAGAGGCTTTAGGAAAGTTTAGCCAGGGTGTCCCAGACTAACCCAGGTTCGAAAGCCGGGGGCTAAATCTACCCGTACAGTCGGTAGCAAGGGAAGCCAGGCGGGACACGGTACCTTAAGTGGGAAGGATCCTCCAGCGGTGGCAGTTGTTCCTGGCAGTGGGTGCAAGTTGCGTCGTCGTCCAGGGGAAGAGAAGATCTCGACTTGGAGGAAAGATGAAGGTCGTTGCACTACCAGGGAAGAAACCAGCCGCAGAGTTTTCCGGTTAAAGGTGGTACCTTTGTTTTGCGGTCGTGGTAAAACGTGGCATCCCGGTTGCAGGGGTGCTTGGCACGGGCAAGGCGGCCACGAGGTACGTCAGGAAAGCGAAAAGATGGTGAAACTGGTTATCCCCACCAGTCAAAGGAAGAAGACTCTCTGGCGGGAGATCTCCTCTGTCGTTGGGAAAATTGGTGAGGCAGTCCAGCAGGGCTCCACCGGTGGTGGTGTCGTGGCAGGTCGGCTCAGCTTCTCCCTCATCGGATTCTTAGGTCCTGTGGCGACTTCTGAAGTTCCAGTCCCCAAAGCCCTGCTTTTATGCAGCAAACCCCCATTCACTCAGCCTAGCTGTCACTCAAACATGCTAAGTGGTGAGCCGGCCGGCTCACCACTTGGGCCAATCAGGATGGAGTGCGACTTGAGTTGCCTAGGTGCCTAAATTTCCCTCCACCCCTCCTAAGTACCCCAGACAGAGTGGCACCACTTTGGAGGGCTTCTGTGGAGAAGCCCGCCAAAAAGTGGAACAAAGGGCTCGACTTGGGTTGGAGTCACAGAAGAGAACACAAATGCCATTTTAGAATAGAGTTTTGGCAAAAACTACCAACCGGAGAATTAATATTAATTAAATAAACCAGCGGTATGTTCGAGGCTACCGTAAATAATTAAATAAAGATAGCCTAAAACAATGGGAAATCCCATAGGAAAAATATTCGCGGTTGAATATAAAAAGTAGTATCCACTGCCACCAGCCAAAACTCGATCAGGGGGGACAGAGACGTGCCCCCTCGACTAACAGACCCCGGGGCAATTGAATTGCCCCAGCCAGTACGTCCACAATATGATGGTTTGTACTGGTTCTGTTCAGAATTTAAGACTAGTAAAGCCAATGGTGACTTTACATGCCCTGGGAGACAGTAGTCAGTCCCAGGGAATGGGGTCTATACTGGGGGGTCACTATGACACCCCTGTGTTACTGCACTGAGGGTGCTGTGTAACACATATACCAAAACACATGAAGCCCTATGGAGTAAAAGACCCCATAGCCCATTACACACATTTAGATTCACACACATCTAGATTCAAAGAAACACACTCAAATCATGCCCAAGAGTGAGGGTAAAAGAGTCTCACTCTTGGCAGGAGAAACAAATTAACCCCAAAAATCCAGCAAAGCTGCTGGGGGACTCACTAGGTTAGGAAATTCAGCCTAAACCGAGAATTCTCCCGAACACCAAAGCACTACCCAATAGGTGTGGGACTAGAAAACCTGCCTTTGAACGGTCCGTGGGGAGGGTGGCTTGTCAAAGTGAAGTCAACTGTGAAATCAAATCACCCAGGAATTCTTATGAATTTCTTTGGTCACCTTGAAAGTTTTCAGTAGACTCTCCCCGACTCCTAGATGCCTCTACCATCATCACGATTTGCCACGGCCTGTCTTAAGACTGCTTTCTCTGCTTTAAAGTTCTGCACCTCATTCGTAAGGCCTTGAGCGGCAGCGACAAGCTCTTGTAGCTGTTCCACCCTCTCCCTCTGATGATGGCGTGACAACCTCTCTGCAACAGGAGTCCCTCATGAGGTTGTAGGGAAGAGTGAAGGCCTGTCTCCCTAAGAAGCCACCTCACCCTCTAGATGTGACAGAAGGCTGGAAGCTACCCCGGGAGCACAGTTCCAAAGGGAGTAAGAAACCGCCTCCAGATGGCCGGAAAAAGAATACTGGAAACTGGATCATTGAAGGCAGGATGTGGAGCAATGGTAATGAATGGAATTCAAAATGAATGGAGGAAAGGGGAGCACTGGATGCTGCTTTACAATACAAGAATCAATAGGAGAAAAACATGACCAGGAACACAGTATTTGAAGGGAAGAGGGAGCTAGGATAACTGACAAACTAGTATAGACAGTGGGGAATAAGGAAAGTCGCAATGCGCTGCTTATTGAGTTGTTTTATGTTGTTGCTCCAGCGTCTCCGCTCTGACTCTGGGCCACAGCCGCCATCTTGGTGAGCCCTTGTTAAGTACTTTGGCGGCATGTTGAGGAGGTTCTATTCCTCCTCCAACATTGCCATAGCAGAGTAGATGCGGATACTGTCAAGACCCGGGTGCGGCAGTGAAGAACTCTAGCACTACATATAATATAGTGAAGCGTGATTCAAAATACGTTTCACATTTCAAAACACTTAATCAGTACCCCAAAGTGTCATTTTTTGAGTTTATATTTAGATATGTATTTCTGAGTAACATGGAGCCCAATGAAGTGCCTCTTGGTATGCAACGTGGTAGTTGCTTTTTTTGTACACCAATCACAAAATGAGGGGGTGCATTGCCTTTTATTTCACACGTTTTGGAACACTCAATCAAGAAGTAAAAATACTTCATGTGCAAGTGAGTGAAATCCCAGGCCAGCAGGATAAGACTGACCAAAAAACATGGGATGACCCATTAACTTAATGAGTAACCCCTGGGAGGGGTCCGAAATGTGAAGCAGACAACTTTTGCAGAGATTTTTCATAAGATGCATTTTTATTAACTCAAAAAGGGGCTTGACAAATGCCTCACTATCCTTAGTCTGACCAGGATGTCCCTGCCTATCACAATAAACCAAAGGAAACTCTAAAAAAAAAAAAAAAAGTAATCTGTCCCTTACACATATTCATAGAACAAACTTAACAAGGTAATGTATGGCAATTAAAATATAACAGAAGAACAAGTTACTTACCCGTGGCAACTTTCTTTTGCTTGGATGTTCCTCCCAGGTATTCCTCATCTTCTGATATCTTCGTTTCCAGCTACATCGGTGTGTGTCGAGATGGTCGACCCGATGTCCCTCGAGGACCTCCAGCTTGGTTTACGTCATCGTACATTACATAGAGCATGCGCTGGGCCCGTTGGCTTCAGTTAGTTGTTTTTCGCCACCCATATGCAGATTTACCGCCATTGACATGTCTTTAATTTATCAGACCTTAAAAGAGCGCTAAGTCTAAAGCTTGGAAATTCTGCAGTGGGGTGGGTTGGGAGAGCGAT
Source organism: Ambystoma mexicanum (assembly GCF_040938575.1). Classification (NCBI taxonomy): domain Eukaryota; kingdom Metazoa; phylum Chordata; class Amphibia; order Caudata; family Ambystomatidae; genus Ambystoma; species Ambystoma mexicanum. The sequence goes on along the minus strand of NC_090934.1, from coordinate 1,351,691,742 downwards.
GAGGAATACGTGAGAGGAACATCCAGTCAAAAGAACGTTACCCGGGGTAAGTAACTTGTTCTTCAAATGGATTGTGTCCTCCCACGTATTCCTCATTTTATGATAGACTCCCAAAGCAGTATTAAGTTATGGAGGAGGCAGTAAGAATTTGAGAGGTAATGTTTGTCAAGAATGGAGCATAGAACTGCCTTACCAAATCTTCCCTCGTTTTTAGAGGTGTCTAAACAATGTTTTGTAAAAGTGTGGATGGTCGACCAAGTAGCTTCCTCGCAGGTATCCTTTATCGGAACTCTCCTCTGAAGGGCAGAGGAAGTTTCCATGCCCCCAGTGGAAGGAGCCCTTAAGCCTTCTTCGGGATCTTTCCCAGCTAGCCCGTAGCACTCCGAAATTGCTAGTATGATCCATCTGGATAGTTTATTTGGTAACTGACAGACCTAGTTTGTGTCCTGTATAACCAATGAAAAGTTGGTTGTGCTGTCACAACATTTACTTCTTGAAACATAAAATCATAGAGCTCTCCTTGGATCGAGTCAAGGAAATCTTTCCTCTTCCTTGCCAGAATGAGGTGGAGGATGGAAGGCTGTGGAAGCACAATTTTCTGTGCTAAATGGTAATCCGATACAAGCTTGGATAGAAAAGAGGGTTTGACCCTAAGGACAACCTACTCCTTGCAAAAGGTGGTAAACTGAGGTTTACTGGATAAGGCCTGCTGCAACTCACTCACCCTGCGGGCTGATGTTATTGCTACTTACAAAATAGTTTTGTAAGTTAGCATCCTTAAAGGGCATGAATGGAGTGGCTCTAAAGGAGCACACGTCAAAAACTTTAAAACCAAATTACGGTCCCAAGTTGGGATTTGGAAAGGTGTAGGAGGAAACACATTTGTGAGTCCTTTAAGAAATTGAGTTATTAAGGGTATTCTGAAGTTGGATGCCTCAACCGAGGTGCGCTTGAATATGGAAAGAGCTGCTAGATAACCCTTGATTGTTCCAATCTGGAGCCCCAGATTTGTCAAATGCAGCAGAAACGGTCCCACTATAGGTGTATTGCATTGAAAAGGGTCTGCATCTTTCTCCCTATACCAGCTGCAGAACTTGTTCAAGCAGCAGCGGTATAAGGATTTTGTTGCTGGCCTCCATTACGTCATCCGGGAGGTCCCAATACTTGTATCTCAGCCTCTCGGAAACCATGCATGAAGGATGAGTGTCTTGTCCTCTGAATGGAGACCCCGACCCTCCTGTTGCAAAAGAAGGTCCTCCCATATTGGAGGACAGATGGACATGTCCAGAAGGTCCGTACCACCTCCTCCTGGCCCAATCCGGGGCAATTGGGATCAGGGATTTCCCGAACAGTCTCAACCTCCTGATCACGTGAGGAATGACAGGGACTGGAGGAAACTCATACAGAAATGGTAACTCCCAGGCAATTACAAACGCGTCTCCTAGAGCTTCTCTTGGGGGGGAAATTGCCTGGAGCTGAACAGTTTGCACTTCTGGTTGGCACTGGACGCAAACAGATCCACTTGAGGGGTTCCCCAAAGGGGCGACATTTCTTAAAGTACTTCCTGAGCTATTTCCCACTCGTGGAAAACTGTGCTCTGCCTGCTCAAAGCCTCCGCCGCTGTGTTCTCCTCCCTGGCCAGGTGAACTGCCAATGTGGAGATTCCTTCTTGAATTGCCCAGAACCAGAGCTGCATTGCCTCTCTGCACAGTGGTAGTTACCCTACACCTCCTCTCTTGTTGAGGTAGTACATGGCCACTTTGTTGTCTGTCCTTATCAGGACTTTCTTTCAATGTACAGAGGGTAGAAAGGCCTTAAGAGCTAGTCTGATTGCCCTCAGCTCCAGAAGCTTGATGTGTAGTTTGGACTCGATGGAGACCAACGACTGCTGATTGTCAGATTGTTGGCATGGGCTCCCTAACTCCATGAGTGAGGCGTCCGCCGTAACTACTGTTATCTCAGGCCATGGTTGCAAAAAAGGTTCTCCCTTCAGATGTTGTCCCTGCAGGCCCACCACAGGAGATCCTGTGCTACTCTACCTGGGCCCTCAAGGTCTGACATCCTGCCTGAAAATTGAGACCATTGAGATCTGAGGGCCCATTGAAGGGATCTCATTCTCAGGTGAGCCTCTGGCACCAGCGAAATGCAGGCTGCCATGAGGCCGAACAACCTCCAAAAAGGGGAAGGCCGGAAGAAGCTGAGCACTCAAACTTGATGACCATCTGCAAAATGTGTTGAGCCCTCACCTCGGGTGGTGAGGCTTTTCCCAAGGATGCATCCAGGACCGCTCCAATGAACTGGAGTCTCTGAGATGGTATCATGTGGGACTCGTCATTGAGGGAGAAGCCCTGTCTGTGGAGAGAGTGGCAGGTTATTCTGAGATGTTCCTGGACCTGTTCGGATGAACGTGCCCTGATCAGCCAATTGTCTAGGTAGGGGCATAAGTATAATTGGTTATTTCTATTGCGCTTAATACCCAGAGGTTTCTAAGCGCGGCCCCCTAGGATCGAACTTGTGTTGCTCTGTGGCGTCTTGCTTCCAAGGTGAGCGTGTTGCACTTGAACTATTCCCCAGAGACATGGACCCGCCCCACCCCTTCTGCTGAGACTTGCTGCCACCACTGCCATTAACTTGGTGAAAACCCTCGGACGGAGGTTGGCCCGAATGGCAGAGCTCAAAACTAATGAGAACCACCAACGGCGAACCTCAGGTACTTATGTGCTTGGGATGGATTGCCACATGAAAATAAGCATCCTGAAGGTCCAATGATACCATCCAATCCCAGAGCTGGAGGGCCTGAAGGATCTGAGAAATGGTAACCATTTTGAGCTTACCCTTCCTGAGGAACTTGTCAAGTATCTCCAAGATAGGTCTCAGTCCTCTGGCCTTCTTGGGGATTAGGAAATAGGGATAATACCATCCTTTGTTCTACTCCATCACAGGTACTGGTTCTAAAGCACATTTCTCTAGCAGTTTCAACATTTTCTGGAACATTCAGCGACTGGCTTTCCGGTGGATGATCTTGAGGTCACTGTATGAAGGGGAGGCAGTAACCCTGGGCTTCTGTTTCCAGTGCCCATGCATCTGAAGTAATACCTTTCCATTCTTTCAGATGTTGTGAGAGTCTGTCCCCCACCAGGGTGTTGTGAGTCAAGTCCTCAGAGCGGCTTTGAGGCGGCTGAAGTAGTGGCTGATGGTAAAGGCGCTGCTTCTTATGCATGCTTTGCACCTCTCCCTTGTCTACCATGAGGGATTCTTCTTTGTCCTCTTTGACCAGCCTGTCCTCTCGCTCTTCCAACTAAGGAGCAGTAGCAAAAAGACCTCCCCCTCCAAGATGATCTGCTGGGGTGAAATGGCTGTGGCTGCCTGATTGCGACACCTAGGGACTTGGCTGCCGGCTTTTGAGGTCTGCAGCTTTTCAAGGCTTTTGTCAGCCGAATTACCAAATAAATGGGAGCCGTCAAAGGGCATGTTAAGGAGTCTAGATTGTACATTTCCTCAACCACGCAAATCTGCGTATGACTGTGCCTGCCACTCTGGCGCTGCTTATGCTGTCCGCAGTGTCCAGACTTGATAGACTCCCACATGGCCTCCTTGCCATCTCTTATCAGGTTCATGAAGCCATCTTTCCTCGCCTTCAGGGATATGATCAGCCACCATAGTTGCACAGTCCCACGGGGAGAATGTGAATTTTGCAAGAGCACATGTAGAATTAGCAGACTTTAAAGCCATGCTGCGAGCAGAAAATACTTTCTTTGTCCATGAGTCAATGCATTTATCATCCCTTTTGGGGGGGTGGGGGTATGGGTATGGTTGGGTACACAGTTTGCTTAGAGCTGGATGTAGCGGCTTGCACTACCAGACTTTCTGGAGTCGGAGGTTTTGACAGGGTCACTACTGGATGGCCTGTATTGTTTTGTGAGATTTTTATTTACTGTAGGGCTGGACTCTGGAGCCTCCCAGTTTTACACAGTCCTTTTTTGGAGTGCCACATGAAATGGAAGTATAGGGTCATCACTAGCTCCTGGTTGCTGCATGGATTAAATTCAAATACCTCTGCATCATCCACAAGGCTGTCTGGGCCGAGAGACCACACTATCTTCAACTTTATTTTACTAAATACTCTCCCTCTAGACCATTACGTTCCTCTGGCACCAACTCTTTGTGTGTAAAGCGTTTTGCTAAACCGAGGGTAGGTGTTAGTTAGCTTTCCTCAGCTGGCTCCCTCCTTTGGAACAGCCTCCCTCTCCCTCTGCACCTTGATCAGGACTTTCTTGAATTCTGGAAGCTCCTTAAGACTTTCCTCTTTACTTCCTCCTTCCTTTCTCCTCTGCTAATCCCACAGTTGCTGTGATTGATGTCCGTGGCCCTTATGAATCGTCGGGCCTCCTGAACTCCCATCAGCCCAGATTCTGCCGTCCTCAGCACTTGACTGTTGCACCCTCTGCCCTAGAGGTGCGCATTTACACCTATCACAGACCCTGGCCATGTAGCACTTTACAATCCTAGCACCTCATCTGTGGCTCACCCATGAGCTCGGACTCCCCAGCTCTTACCCCCTCTGCCCACTTCCTTACTGCACTTGCACGTTCTGCCTACTCACAAGGCATAATAGTTTTGTTCTTTTTCCTTTGTTTCCCCCACTTCTCTTAAAGGGATGGTCTAATAAAAATTTTTATTTAAAAAATAGATAGGCCACATAAAAAAAAATACTAGCATCCTCCGTTTTAAAACTTCCTATGTAAAATTTTGAGCTATTCAAGCTCAAAATTAGAAAAAGCAAGCACAGGGGCGCAGCCATTTTGTGAAATGGAGGCCCTCCTGTGCTGGCTTTTGCTTTTGCGGCACTAATGAAGGAAAAGCCAGCCAGCAGTAGTAAACAAAGTCTACCGCTGGGTGGCTTTCCCTTCATTAGTGCCGGGACGCGGACCGGAGACCAGAGCAGGAAAGCTGCAGCTGAATCTCGGTAAGTGCTATTTATTTTTTTTACAAAAAATAAGCACTAGCTGCGTTTTTTTTTCTAAGTTTTCCGGGCTGGAGGAGCCCGGAAAACTTAGAAATTAAACCGCAGCTTTAAAAACGTTGTATTTATGTTTGCGGTCGCTTTTGAAGCGACTGCAAACATAAATACAACGTTATTGTGTCGGAAAACGCTGCGTTTTTTTTTCCAAGTTTCTCAGGCTCCTCCGGCTCGGAGGAGCCTGAGAAACTCGGAAAGAAAAACTGCAGCGTTTTCCAACACAACCGCGTTGTCTGCCTGAATCTTCTTTACCATTTGGGGCTCTCGGGCTCCCCACGGGGAGCCCGAGAGCCCCAAATGGTAAAGCCGATTCAGGCAGACACAATGCGGCATTGCGGAAAACAACCGCGTTGTCTGCCTGAATCTGCTTTTCCATTTGGGGCTCTCGGGCTCCCCACGGGGAGCCCGAGAGCCCCAAATGGGAAATCGGCTGCAGGTAGAAACACTACGCGGCATGTAAACATAACCGCGTGTTTCTGCCTGCTGTGGCTTTCACTTTGGGTCTCCGGTGCTCCCCTGGGGGGCTCCTCCAGCCCGGAAAACTTAGAAAAAAAACCGCAGCTAGTGCTTATTTTTTGTAAAAAAAATAAATGGCACTTACCCAGATTCAGTTGCAGCTTTCCAGCTCTGGTCTACTGTCCGCGTCCTCCGAGTCCCGGCACTAATGAAGGGAAAGCCACCCAGCGGTAGACTTTGTTTACTACAGCTGGCTGGCTTTTCCTTCATTAGTGCCGCAAAAGCAAAAGCCAGCACAGGAGGGCCTCCATTTCACAAAATGGCTGCGCCCCTGTGCTTGCTTTTTCGAATTTGGAGCTTGAATAGCTCAAAATTTTACATATGAAGTTTTAAAACGGAGGATGCTAGTATTTTTTTTTTTTATGTGGCCTATCTATTTTTTAAATAACAATTTTTACTTGACCATCCCTTTAAATATTGTGTTTTGTAATGTGTTTCACACCCTTGTTCCCTCCCTTCGCCCTGTGGGCGCTTTGAAACAGTATTTTACTTGCTGTATAAGCACCTAACGGGCAAACAAATAAATATTGAGGACTTTTGTCTAATATGTCTGTAAGGTCATATAGCTCAAATAAAGGAGCTGGTCTACTCCAGCCTAGGAACTCTACAACTCTGGACATTGGGCTTCTGTATGATGCATCCGCATGATCAGCCAGCTCCAGTTTCCCAAAATCTAGCGCTGGAGAGATGTCTTCCCCCCCACCCCCCCACCCCCCCTAGCTGTCTGTAGGGTTTCATGTAGCTCCCTAACCAGGGTCTCTTCTGAAATTAAGCATTCGGGGACATTAGTATCTTTATGAATACTAGGGGTATCCAATTGACGGCCACATGGAGTGGTTTCATCTGAAGTTTCATAGTCTTCATATATGGAGGATAAGGACATGGAAAAGAAACTTTTTAGGTAGAGGCTTAAAAACCTTTTCTTCTTGACTTTTCTGAGGCAGATGCTTTGATGAATGCATTTGTACACAAGTGCGTTATAAATGCCATATCATATCAGTCGGAATCAATGTTTTTTTGCATCAGTGTCCGTGGCGTCGATGGTATCAGCGATTTGTCCTTGGACTTGTGCTTCAAGGGACTCGACCCTCTACTTGACGGTTTCTTTGATGTCTCGTCAAGTACATCAGAAACTCTCGAAGTCTTAGGCTTATGACCTGGGCTCGAGGGTGCGCAAGGCTTTGCCTTGGCCTTATGCTTGTCATCGACTGTGGCATGACCACTTTTCTTATGGTTCGACGAGGACTGGGCCTGTTCGTCGAAGATTTCAAACATTTTCTTTCTAAGGAGGTCCCATTCATCTTTTGGAGGAGGATTTAGTCGGGCAGACTACACCCCTTTCCAAAGAGTTATCTGAGGAAGAAAAATAAGAGGGTGATCTATGCCTTTCCTTGATTTAATTTTTATTTATTTTTTTGATGATGAGGGGGATTGTTTTTTTCGACCTTTTTTTTTTTTGTGTGTGGAGATGAATCTCTTCACTCGTGGGATGACCCAAATTACGAAGGAGTGGACGGGGATTTGGGGACAATCGTACGCACTGACAGTTTAGCCTTTCGCTCTTTTAAGGCCTGACAGGATCGACAGTCGGCGGTTTCGTGCTACATGCCCCCAGGCACCAGATGCATATTATATGCAGGTTCGTGATGGGAACATTTTGGTGCCACATTTTAGGCACTTTTTGAAGCCAGTCTTCGGACTAGTAGGATTCGAAGACAGGGCCATCTCAAAACGTTTTGTGGAAAACTGAAGCACAGTGTAATTCTTCGAAGCAATCTCATTCATGGAAAAACGGAACTGAAGCCAACGCCTGCTGCATGTGGTGTATGCACTCAACGATGACATTAACCGAGATGAAGGCCCTCGAGGGACATTGGGTCGACCGTCTCGACACACAGCTCCCTCTGCCGAGAAGAATTTTTTTTCTGAAGCTGGAAACGAAGATATCATAAAATGAGGAATACGTGGGAGGAGACAATCCATTTAAAATAACCGTTCTGTTCCATATAAACCTTATAACTGTTTCACCTTGTAACCTGGTTGAGACCCCCTTCCCCAGATTCAAACAGCATTTCAATCAACAGTTAAAAATTGGAGAGTTTTCTAGCAAGGTTCAACTGATAAAGTTCTTCTTGCTCCAGAAAGCCTCTCACTCGGATTTGACCAACCATTCAAAATAGTCAACATGCCTTTATCTCTCCACTTGAAGCATGGTTTACATGCAACTTGTTTCTTAGTTGCCCTTTCTTGGCTTTGGCAATGTTGGTTCTTATAAATTTGTTTGGATATTGCCCTATTTTGGCCTTGGCAATAATGGTTCTTATTGGCATTTTGTAATATTGCTCTCTTGATTTTGGAAATGGCTTTCCTCAACACCTAAGCCATCACATCGCCCCTCACGACAGCTGGCTCGATAGATGCCGCCCGCCCCTCTGCTCCCCACCACCCAGTACAGCTGTACCCCTCCTCTGTGTCCCTCTGTATCCTACCCCCCACAGTATATCTGTTCTGTTACCTCTGAGAAGCACTTCGTTATGCATCTGTAATGTTGTACACCTCTGTAAAGTGCTGTTATGTATTTGTATTGTTGTATACATCTGTTAAGCGCTCTGTTGCTTCTCGAAGCTATGTCCTTGCTCAATAAATGCCATAAAAATACTAATAATAACGCTGATCTTTACAAATCCCAATGTTCTTATTCTACTGCTTTAGCTTCTTTGTAGCCTTTCGGTATTCAAAGCATTATTATTCTGCCACTTCAAGTTCTTTACATCCGTTCAGCATTCAAAAGGATTAGATATGGCCAGCGGGCGATCTCGCAGTGTTCCGAGGTCTCAATACTAGTGAACTCACTGGGTAACGCATACTCTGGGTCTTCTGCTTTCTCTGCTGCGCTCCAACCAGTAAACTGCTTCTTTCTGTTTTCCCGCATCACACACTGGTCGGGAATAGTGTTTCTTGCTCCAGGGACACTCCGGTGCTTGTCTGCCACCAGAGCCCATTTCACAATGGGGAAAGCTGTCACTCACAACGCTTCCTGCTGCACAACCTCTGCATACAAGGTCTTTTGAAGGTTGAGAACCACTCGGAACAGTCATTCGACCTGCAAATCACGACAGGTCTGGCATATCTACTGTCCTTCAACTTCTGCTGCAACTGCAACATGGAGTTACGGCAATCACTCCACCTCCCACCACTATTCTGTACGGCCTGCACCTCAGTCCATCTTTTATACTTACTAGGATTCCATAGGTGTAGGTCATTCACACTATTTGACTACAACTTGCAGTCCAGTGCTTCTGCATCCCTCTTCTTCGTCCCAGTACATTCAGCATTGTGGGACTTCAAGTCCCCAACATGCAAATTACCCTTTCCCTTCACAATCTCAATTTTACAGTAAGCGATTAAGATAGTAGGCTCTTTGAGGAAGTTATTAAGGGATTTTCCCATTCCTCCTGACCTGCTCCTCCACCTCACATACGTGATCCTCCCGCAGAACACCACTTCCAGGGTCAGGAAGTGTCTGCCTTTCCCTGTGCATATGTGAAGGGTCCCGGGCCAGGTTTTCTGTGGGAATCGTCTGATTCATTACTCCTCGCTGCACTCCCAAGTGACTTATCCCAATCCAGACTTATGAGACATTATTTTTCTGAAAATTAATCAAAATATGATCAAATGTTGTACAGTGATTTTTTTAATCATGAATATACCAAGTATCAAAACATTAAAAAATATTCAAAAAAACACATGAATATAAATTCCCAACTAATGTATAATCTCATCCTTTTGGAGGTAGCCACATCACCTGTCTGCACTCTTTCATGTAAATGAAACATTGATGGCTCATAGTTTAGACAATGGAAACGATTTCAAAATCTTCTGTCACCCCAACACGTTTCGGATTAGAGAAAACATTCTTCTTCAGGCTCTAATCCACTGTCATCTTTACAAGAGATCTCATTTTTTAAATTCACCTACAAACAATATATGATATGATAGGTTATTTATAACGTGCTTAATACCCAGAGGTTTCCAAGAGCGGACCCGGGGATCGAACCTGTGGTGCTCCTTGTCATCTTGCTTCCAAGGCGAGCACGTTGCCCCTGAGCTATCCTCCCGCAAGGATAAGCATTCATTATCCCCATACTACGTTATATACATTGTCATAGTGCATTAGGATTTCAAGTAGATAAAACACTAACATCAGCACTAACCTCACAAGTTATCTTAATGCTCAGATTCACAAGTAGCCCTCTGACTTGGGTTTGCCAGCAGCACAGTCAATTTCACTAGCCATCAATTGGCAGAAGACCCCATCGTATCACCTAACTAGAGAACATAATTCCGTGGTACCCCCCCGCACTCCACCATTTGTCAAAAAAACCATGATCCCACTTCGAAAAACATGCTGATTCTTACCAAATGTAGATGTATCTATGTGAGCTGCGAGGCACAAAACTGGAACAACCAGTCCTCCAGTCCTGTGCTCGTAATTTTAAGCCAGAGATGCGTGCCCACATCATGGGATGTGAAAACGTCCCTTTGAAGCACCGCCACATGGCGGCCATCTTGAAGTAACCCAAGACTTGGATCCTAAATCCAAAATGCATCCATCCATACTAAAATGTAACTAAAGTCCCACTTATGGAACTCTCTCGTGACAGATGCATATTAACAAAATTCCTGTTACCAATTTCTGTTGTAAAAGTTGATTTTTGACAATGCCGTGGGCATCCAAAACAGGAACAAATAAGCTTTCTGCTTGGCCTTTCCCATACTGTAGCCATCTCAAAGAAATTACGGTGACAACCAGGCATTACTTATCAAAACAAAAACCTTGTATCACATCACTTTGCACTCATGCCATCCTTGGGGGCACTTCCCCATGATTGTCAAAGTCCCAGTTCACAATCTGAATAATACCAGTAAACAGGAACACACATTCTAAAATGTGTGCTATTCCCATCCTTGCAGAAGATACAAGTGAAGTTGCAATTTTGTGTACTCTGCCGTCTCATAGCATGGGGCTCTCGTCCTAAAGCACACCTCTCTTGACTGTTTGGTGCATCATCGTCCCATGGTGTCGGGTGACAATATATTTACCAATGTTTTCTGTTATATATTGGATTTCCCATGCACAGGTCATTACAAGGGGCTGTTCCTGCTTTCTAGAGGTAATCAACTAGGACCAAGAGAGGTGGAAGGTGCTCGGGAACAGGTTCTGCAACGTGGACATCGTTGCAGATTATGCAATATTGATATTGAATTGTTTGAACATTTATGTTCTGTAAACCGCTTACATAAAAGGGGGCAAGAGTACTACTGTCTTCTGGATAGCAATGATTTGCAATACTGCAATTGGTAGCCTTGACTTCCTGTTGGAGTGTCGGGTTCACACTGCTGGAAAGGGGAGCAGGAGACCAGAACTTTGCAATTAATGAATCTCTTTATTAGCCTATCAGGATCCTAGACTGAGTCTTTTGTCTTCACAGCCCCCTTCCTGTTCAAGAGAGGTGTAAAATGTGGAAATAAAATGGTCTTTCTGGGTGGAGCTTAGCTCAGACCCACGCGATAAGGTTTCACTCTCATTCGTTTCATTGTGACACCACGTGGTTGACGAAGTGAGCAGGCCATTTGGAGCAGTATTCCCTTCCTTCGGACCTAGGTGCCTGAAACAAAGGAGTGGTTTTAGATCCTTTGGTGGACTTCCCACGCGCACACTCTGAGAATCTGTCCCGGTTTGCTATACCCTAGCATGTTCCTCGAGTCACATGCTCCCGGGGGTATTCTGGACTGTAACCGCTTGTGTTTAGAGGGCAATAGCAATATGCACTTATGGATTGCTTCCAGGGCTCCAGGAACCCCTTCTTTTTCATAGCATCTATTCCCCCATTGTCTGCCTTCTCCTCCTTTGACTCTGAATGGGAGTTTGAGGTTTTTATTGCATACATTTCAGCCATTTCATTTTTGGTGTACCAGATACTTCAGTAGACCGGAACATGCAATGAATAAAAAGTGTCTGTAAAAATTGGCAAAAGGTTTGAATACTAGACTATTTGAAAACATGGAACTATACACATAGACCAAAATAATTGTTCCACTGCATAGCTAACGAAAATGACCCCTTAGTTTTATTTTATTTATTTATTTATTGAGCATTTGTTAGGTGCCTATACAACAGAATTGTGTTTCCACAAAACAAATGGGAGGGAACTGGGGAGTAAATAATGGCAAAAACAGTAAATGTACAATCGTGGTCTTACTAGGCCTTGTGACATTCGGACGTGCAAGTGCAGTGAAGAGAAGTGCTGGAGTTGGGGATGGGACAGGGGGAGCAAGGTATGGAATGTGCTGGTGGTAGCCCAGTTAGGGAGTGCAAGGGGAGGCAGGGAGGAGGCCACTGGTTAAGTGCTATGGGGGTTGGGGGAATCCCAGGCAGGATGTACAACCGCCAGACAGGATGCCCGCAGTGGCAGTGCTATGGGAGGTCTGGTGTGCGGTGCTGGTGTTGATTGGGTCGAGGGTCTGGAACCTGTGAGATTCATGAAGGTCCAGGCCACCAGACTCCGCACAATGGGATGATTAGCAGGGAGGGAAAGAGAGAAGGAGGTAGAGAAAAGCAGGCTTTTGAGAAGTTGCCAGCCAGAGAGGGGGCTCTGCCCACCACTCCCTGCTTAGAGAAGCGTTTGAGAAGTAGTGAGTTGGGAATTGGAAGAACGGAGCGTTCTAGCAGGGAGATATTTAGGGAGGGGGAAGTTGGAGATGGGATGGTCCCAGGCTCCAGAAAGCCTTGTGGGTGATGTAGAGGGTCTTGGATGTGATCGTTGCGGCCAGCGGGAGCCAGTGGAGAGATTTTAGGGTTGGAGAGAGATACAGTCCCTGGACTTGAGGCCAAGGATAAGTCGTTCAGCTTGTTAGGAAAGATTCCTCTTTACTCCACTTTTCCTTCAATTTCTATGGACCCCCAAACAGTTTGCTTGTATTCTTGTAACTGGCCTGTTCTTTTTATAGTGCAGTGAGCCTTACGCTTCACTACACTGGCTTTTGCTCATCCGTTATGGGGAAACTGACATGACCTTCAGGCTGTCATCACTGGTAAACATTGTTTCCCTTAGTCTAGTTACTTTGTTACTACTTTTAGTAACATTTTACCACTTGTGATAGTTTTCATCATTGTACAATGCATCTTACAATGCAGTAACATAGGGTACACTTTTTGTTTTCCCGTCGATTTTTGGTTACTCTAGGTGTGTGTGTGTTTGCGTGTGTGTGTGATATCCGTCAGCTGCTCTTACCTGGCCTTTAAGATAAGAAGAGGACCTCTGCATCTACTCTTGAGAGGTCGTGGGAGAAAGTGAAGGAGCCAATATTTCTTTCCAGCTACAAGACTTATGAGGAGGCTGTGACCTGTCGGAAGAAGTCTTGGCTACCAACCTGTGCTCCTGCTCTATGAAAGATCTTCAGCAGTCCTGTGAAGGCGCTGTGACCCTTGGAGCTGAAGCAACATCCATTCTTGATGTTGGCTCGGGGTCCTACAAAGAATAGCCTTCGGAAACGCCACAGGACCGCCCCGTGCGTGGCTGACCAGCTCCGAGCTTGGGCTACTGCGCTGCAGACGTCGTTCTGAGTTGAGGTGTGGAACTTGGAGTATCCTCAGCCTATGCAACAAGACTTACCTCTGCAAACCTTAGTGGTCCTAGCATCACGGGGACCTGAGCTAGGAGGGAAGTCTTACTGCGGCAAGTGAATCCCTTTGCATCACTTTGCATCGGTGGCCATTGTCCAAAACTGCTTTTCTGCGGCCATTTCTGTCCTGATAGGGGCCCTGAATCTAGTCATGCTGCATTCTTCAACTGGGAGACCTTGCACCAGCATTAACTGGTTTGGCTACAGATGCCAGTGTTGTACCTATCGCAGTACTAGGTTGGCCTTCTATAAATCTGTCCACCAGGCCAGAGTATAGAAAATCAGTTTGAACACAGTCCTGTTCTGGATTAGCTGAAGGGGCGTAGGGAGGAAAGGGGGGGATTGAGGAATAGGCTGTTGCAGTAGTCCTGCCTGGACAGGACCAGATCACTGGAGATGTTGAACTTCTGGGGAAATGTGAGAAAAGGAAGAATGCCCCTGAGGAGGTGCAGCTGGAAGTGGGCCTTCTTGGCAAGATCAAGAGAGCGGAGTTGAAGATGAACCCCCCCCCCCCCCCCGATTTGTGGCCTCACGGGATGGCGAGGGTAGAGGGCCCAGGGAGGGTGGCCAGAGGGTAGGAGGGAACCCAAGTGCAGGTATCTCAATAAAGACATCTCTGTCTTACTGGCATTCAGACAGAGATCATTAGCCACACACCATGCCTGGATGGCGGTCAGACAATAGGGGATGGGGTTGAGATAAGGTAGTTGAGGGAAGTTTGAATGAAAGTTGAGTGTCCTCAGTGTAACACTAAATGAGGAGAGAAGGATGATATGAGCAAGAGGGGAGAGCTGGATATTAAAGAGACATGGCAAAAGGATGGAGCCCTGGGGAACATTGCAAGTGGAGAGTGAGATGGAGGAGAAGAAAGTGTCCAGTTGCAACTGAGAAGGGTGGTTGGTGAGGAAGGTCGTCAGCCAATCCAGTGCCCAATCCGTTATGCCTAGGGTATCACAGAGCTGTTTTAGGGGGGGATGGAATGGTTGTCCATGTCAAAAGCAGAGAGGTTGCGGAGAATGAGAACAGCAGGAGAGTTAGAATCAAGATTTGCAAGCATGTCTTCACGGGTGTTCAGGAGAGCAGTTTCTGTGCCTTTTGGATGCTCGGTATCCAGATTGATGGTCATTGAGGATACCAACAAGTTCAGTATGAAGGCTCAATTGGAGGAGAACCAATTTCTTCAAGAGTTTACCAAGGAAGGGGGTGATGTAGATAGGGTGATAGTTAGCTGGGCAAGAAGGGTCAGCAGACAGCTTTTTTTAGGTGAGGGTGCACAAGGGAGTGCTTGAGAGAAAGGGGGAAGAGCCAGTGGGGAAGGAGTGGTTACAGAAGACTGCAAGAGCCAGGGCGAGAGAGAGAAGATGTTGTCCTTAATTGTTGTAGATGAGCAGGGGAGCACCTGTTTGGATGAGACCTTCCTAGAGCAGACAACTTTAGATACCTCATCCAGTGCTATGGGCAGGACGGAAGAGAGTGAGGGGGGTGGGGGTGGTGGTGGTGGTGGTGGTGGTGGTTGAGCCAGGGGAGCAGGAGCGGTATTCGGATATGGGTGGTGCAAAGTGAGGACAGGATGTCCTGAGTTTTAGATGTGAAATGGGAGGCCAAAGCGGTACAGAGTGCCTGGGAAGCTTGAAGAGAGGTGTGGAGACTACAGTTGGATTGGCGAGCTCCTTGCAGATTTTGGAAAGTTCAGCCATGTTATTGGTGGCTCCCGAGATGCAGGCTTGAATGTGGGTCCTCTTCTTGGAGCAGATGGAAAAAGAATATTGCCTTCGGAGCAGGCAGCAGGCCAGTTTGTCAGAATATGAACCCGAAGTCTGGCACTTCCGTTCAGCGATTCTGCACTTGCGTTTCAGAGAAGATAGATCAGAGTCATACCATCCGTTACACTTCGAGGCAGGCTTCAGGTGGATCCTCATGATCGGGGCAAAGATGTCAAGGGTGTTAAAGATGGAGAGGTGAAGGTTAGCAAGGACACTGTCAGAGGGAGAGTCAGAATCCGGGGAGGGTGGGAGGGGGAAGAAAGTGGAGGCAAAGGCAGCGAATGACACTCGCTTCATTGGTCGAATGACAGTGAAGGAGGCTGGCAGTGCGGTAGGCGGCTTGGACAGAGGGCCCAGCAGCCCCAAGTGGGAGGAGAGGAGAGAGTCATCAGGCTAGGAGTTGCGGGAGGGAGGGAGCGACCGGTTTAGAGATAGGGATGTCTGCAGAGATGAAGGCCTCCAAAGTGTGTCTGGCTGAGTGGGTCGGACCGGAAGGAAGAATGGTGAGGGGGAGTCAGAGGTCACGGAACCGTGTAGTGGCTGGTTCAGAGGAGTCAAGGTGGATATTAAAGTCACCTAGAAGGTGGAGTTTGGTAGTGGAGGTCAAGAAGGAGGAGAGATCGGCCCATTCAGAGAAGAGGGGGATAGGGCCTGGGGGCCTGTAGATGGTAGCAAGAGTGAGTGGGTGAGTCCCCAAGCCTACAGACGAGGCATAGGATTGAGTAGGTATGCTAGAAGCAGGGACCCACTCTCGAAGGATCAGGGCTACTCCACCCCAAGGCCAATTGGGCCTGCGTTTGGAGAGTAGTATGTAGCCCTCAGGAAGGAGTGTCAAGAGCAGTGACAGAGCTGGCATTGAACCACATGTCGGTAAGGGCGTGGACATCGAGATCAAAGTCTTCAAGAAGGAGACAGATGTTGGAGGTGTGTTTGACAATAGAACGTGCGTTCAAAGTAGCTAAGTGAAGCAGGTTACCGCCTTTGAAAGGTTTCCAGGGGGGTACAGGGGCGTGGTAATCCCGTTAGTGGTGTAGTGGAGGGGTTAGCAGGGAGGAAGGGGGAGTAGCAGGAGAAGGGAGTACGTTAATGAGAGAGGGCAGGCGCCGGTCAACAAGGAGGAGGATAGGTTGAAAGCCTTGGACCATTGTGATACACATTAATGATGCACCGAGAAGATGAGAAGTATGCCAAGAGTACTTCCCATCTAGTCTGCCTGGAAGTAGCACTGATGAAGTGTCAGCAATAGGAAGGCCTGGGTTAGTGGGCAGGAGACCTCTTTTGGGCTTTATTCTTCCATACTTTGTGAGAGAGAGGATAGATTATAGACTATCAGTTAAAGTAGATAGAGGAGTTAGAGAGCACCATGTGAGTGGTGGGGGGAGCGAGAAGGAGACCGACAGGGGAGCACCACAGAGCACAAATAAATGCACCAGGCGGCCTAGCAGCCAAGCAGGCACAGCTAAAGGAGCTGTTTTGAACAGGGTGTGCACAAATCAACAGGATTTTAAGCATGAGACCGGGTGAGTGCTAAAATGCAGCAGAAAGCAATCAATGTCAAGTTTTAAAGGTGCAACTTTACAAGGAGCACTAAAAATGCAGCAGAAACAATTACGTTGAGATGGTTTCCCTACAGCATACTAGCAATGCAAGGCCAAGAGTGTAGTTGGAAGGCAGGGATATCACATACATATTGGAAATGGCAATGTTTTATAGGGCAGCAGGTGCAAAAACACACCTAGATTTGAAAATCAAATGCTTATGGGAAATGGCAGCATTTT
The DNA here is from genome assembly GCF_040938575.1 of Ambystoma mexicanum. Classification (NCBI taxonomy): domain Eukaryota; kingdom Metazoa; phylum Chordata; class Amphibia; order Caudata; family Ambystomatidae; genus Ambystoma; species Ambystoma mexicanum. Next base: position 1,351,674,979 of record NC_090934.1, on the reverse strand, counting down.
ACAGGGCAGCATATGCAAAAACACACCTAGATTTGAAAATCAAATACACATGGACAACGGCAGCATTTTACAGGGCAGCAAATGCAAAACACTCCTAGAGTTTGAGATGCACATATGCAAGGAAATAACATTTCAACAGAGCAGTAGATGTAAGGGCCTCCAGGTCTAGGATCCTTTGAAGATCTCACTAACATCCTTTCGGATAACCTCAAAAATACATTGCCAAGTCTTCTCCTAGGAGATTTTAATCTTGGCTACAAAGACCCCTCAGATCCTAATGCCACACAGATCAACGATTCCATCAAGGAATTAGACTTCGCCCAAAAGTTAACAGGCACCACTCGCACTAAGGGCAGAACCCTTGATTGGATAGCGGAACACCATTGTGTAACGTCCATTAATGCCAGAACACCCCTGCCCTGGTCTGACCACCACCTGATCTTTCGCCCTTGAAGTCACAGCCCCATCATACCATCAGTATAGCTCCAGCTATTCCTACAAGGAACAAAAAGAACATTACAGCTGACAAACAAATTCCTCTGATCATCCCTACCTTGAATTCTCTCCCTGACTCTGTAGACCCATTTACCTTGGTTGAAGAGTACAATAAGGTAATGTTATCTGCTTTGGATACCATAGCACCTTTGAAAATCAGAAAATGCAAACAGAAAAACATGTTAATTCATAGTTCTCTCCCCACCTAAAAGCCATTAGACTTGAAAAACGTAAATGTGAACAGATATGGAGATTAAACCCTTCTGAAACTAACAAAAACAACCTCAAACAACTAGCCTCCCTATACAAAAAAGAAATAATCCTTGCTAAACAAGAATCCTACAATTTGTGCATCACCCAAGCTAATTCCAATACAAAAGAAATATTCACAATCCTTAAAGAATTGGAAACACCTATCCAAGCCCCTGACTCCTGTCTCAAGGACAAAACCTGGTGCACTAGCATTCAGAGTGCTCTAGCTAATAAAATAATGACCTTGCAGGCTAAAATTAACAAAAAAGAATCCCTCCTACTCGCCTCTAACTCTAACAATGTTACGGCCCCTGTGCCCTCGAACACCTCACCTCTCACCATGTCCGAACTACCTAAACCCCTTTTCAACTTTAAGAAAGTATCCATTTTAGAAGTTGAAAGTCATCTTAACTCTCAAATCTTCCAATTGCCATGGCGACCCTTGCCCTGCACAAATCGTAAAGGATGCCGCAAGGGACCTTTCCCCCATTCATAGCCAAACTTATAAATGCCTCATTCTCTTCTGCCACCATTCACAACAATTTGAAACAGTCGTGGGTCCTCCCACTTCTAAAAAAAAAAATAAACACTTGACCCGACCATTCCCACAAATTATCGTACCATTGCGACAGTGCCATTCCTGCTTAAAATTCTGGACAAGGTAGCGTACCTCCAAATATTTGGAATGCAACCACCTCCTAGGAGTACGTCAGTCAGGTTTTAGACCGCAACACGGAACGGAAACTGCACTGATTAACCTTAAAGCACAAATAGATACCCTGAGGGACAATGGTAACACAGCACTACTTCTGCTGCTCGACCTCTCAGTGGCGTTTGACTTGGTTGATCATAAGAGTCTCTGCCACCCACTTCTCACAAGAAGCCATAGGCTGGATTCAATCCTTCTTAGATAATAGAACCATGCAGGTCTTCGCACCTTCAGCAGCCGCAGACCCTATTCCTATCACTTGTGGTGTGCTTCAGGGCTCATGTGTTTTGCCCACTCTTCTACAACATCTTCACAAAGCCCCTTTTTGATTATCTAGATGGCCTGGGTATCACTTAACGCTAACTATGCAGATGATGCACAGATCCTCATCTAGTTGACGGGAGATTACGACAAAGATTTGGCCTTTGTGAACAGAGTATATCTCATCATCCAGGCATGGGTGGCCTCTCATGGACTATGCCTGAATGATGATAAAACGGATCTCCTCATTCTGGGCACCACAGCTAATCTCAATAAATTAGGCCATCTATATTCTAACTTTACCATGGACAACAACATCATCCCATTAGCAAAGGAAGTGAAAACTCTTGGATTCTACCTAGACCCACTCTCACCTTCAAAAACACGTAAACTCCATGGTCTCGGCCACTGCTTACACGTGCAAATTAATAAGAGCAGCTAAGCCATTCCTTACACCTAACTGCATTACTCTAGCAAGAGCCTTGGTATTATCTAAACTGGATTATTGCAATGCCCTATACATAGGCTGCAACAAATACATTACCAACAAGATCCAGATCTTACAAAATAATGCTTTACGAGCAGCCCTCAAGATTCCCAAGAAAGCCCACATCTGACTTGAGAAGATCCAACAACTGGCTCTCCACCAAAGATAAAATTCTCCTCAAATCAGCCTCCCTAACTCATAAATGCTTACATATGGCCGCCCCCCAGTACCTTACCTCCAGATTCCGGAGACAATCCACTAACCGCCCTTCCAGAACAGCCAATACTAACCTACTTCAATTACCTAGATTCAAACGTATCAAGACTGGTGGTAATAGCTTCCCGATTAAAGCTGGCCAAAACTGGAACTCTCTCCCACACTCTTTAAGAGAAGACATGCCCTACCCACGCTTCAGATCTAACCTCATCCAATGGATTAAGGAGCATGACATTTGACCCGCTACCACACTGCCTCAACACTGTCCACTACTGCGTATATTTGTATATACATCTGTATCTGTATAATTGTATATATTGTATATAACCGTTGCTTGATGCTCTCTACCTTTTGCTCATTTGTATGATATAGGCCAGCACTGTTTATTAATATTTTGTACCGCAACGCACAGCAATGTAACCTAAGCTGAATAATCCTCTTTTCCTTCTTCTGCGCCCTAATACCCTTGGGTCTGGTGCGCTTTCCAAATAAACAAACAAGGCACGGCCAGATATAAAGTTCACAGGTGGGGAGGTAGCTGCAAATTAGGTGAGGGAGGTGCAAGGAGACTGCAAGATGGTTAGGGCAAGAAAATTTGATGCAAGGGAACTGTAGAGGCCAGAGATTGGCTAAAGAAGCCGGTTATGAAATGCCCAGAATCGAGTTTCAGGAGTGAAGAGCGGCAATCCACATTCGAGTAAGCAGGGTGAATTAGAAATGCCTAGGATCAAATTACACAGAAAAGACTATGCAGGCAGACCTGCTTGACTTTACATTGAAGCATTTATATATTTTGCAGTTTACATGGTTTCAGAGTCTATTGGACCATGGAAAACTAAGGGATGACTTGGAAATGAGAACAGGCATAGGATTCCGGCAGGAGAAGCAAAGCTACAGTGAAAAAAAAAAGTAGGACATGTGGGAAGGAAGAGTTGGATGAAGAATTGCAGCGTAGAAGTTGTAGGGGTTGGTTTCAAAGCAGATGTGCAGTTTACCAAGGCTATACGTAGCAAGCAGAGAATCCGGTGCTACCAGCTCTGTCTGAGGCCTTGGTGCAAGTGTCAAAGGTAGGCATATGTCAAGGTAACATGCCAGCCAGAGCAGAATCCAGATTTCAGTGGACTGGTGCGGTGCCACCCCCACGGCCATACAGGCCAGACAGGGAGGTCAAGGGCCTTATGAGTAGGCCTTGTAGAGAGGGCCAGCTAAGCCTAATGCAGCAGAAAATGGGAGGTCTGGTTGGGCACAAGACACAAAGGAAACCGCAAAAGATAGAAAATAAAGGCGAAGGCCATGTTGTAAGCTCCAGGCCATGCTCTTCAAGTAGTGGAGAAGGACCGATGTGTGACCCTCAATGGGGATGCGTTAGTTCATAAACCCTAGTTGTAATTTGTAAGGGTTAACAGAGTTGGGACAATAGAAAAACAAAAATTCTGCAAAACATTTTAAACAAATGATATGCTTATTACGATAGTTACACTCCTGTGGATGTTAATAATATGGGTCCACGCGTGTCGGGGAATGGCTGGGCTTTGTTTTCCGCAGCAAACATTGAAGAAATCCTAGCAAAAAAAATGTGGTTGAATTAGAGGCTTGTAGCCTTTGCTATGATTTCCATATAAGTGAGGTGTTAGGAAGTGGATCACAGAAAACAAAGAACTGTTATTAGCAGGGTTTTGCACCTTCATTTGGTTTTTGATTTGTAATGTCTCTGGTATGTTCACTTGCCTGCAACCAATCCTTCACTTAGTTCCATTCCGCTATAGTGTCTCACTTTAACCACCTTAAGTCTCTGTCATACTATTGCAGGACTAGATTTTCATTTACCCAGGCATGTATTTTGTCTGCAGGATTTCCCAAGGTTCATACCTCTGCGCCATTATGATGGTTTGCTTTGTTACCTGGATATCTTCATGCTCGCAATCTCATTTCATTTTTTTGTCTAACCAGTTTTTCTGGGCATAATGGGAGATTTTAAAAGGTGTTAGTGCTATTTTGATTTCGTCACAAATCGAAAAAAGAGTAAAGGGTGAGATCAATCCTATGGTAGCCTTTTCCCTCATTCGTTGCTGGTATCTAGTACTTCACTTGCCTAACTGCCCCTTCCTGGGACTCTGCTGTGGACAAGACTTGAGATGTCTGAGGTTTTCGACCTTTTCATGCAATACATTCCTCTTTCGGTCACTTAGGCCTGGCTTTGCTTTATCGAGTAACTTAGACTGGACCTCTCGTCCTGTGCTCCTTTTCTTCAGGTGATGCAATGTTCCGATTCCTGGCCTACTGCAGTACAGTAAGAGGGTATGGCCTGTACCGTTGTCCCTAGAGGGTATTCTGCTTTGTTCTGTTGGCCTTTTGATTTCATCTTGCTGTTGACCATGTACCTCCTGTGGATTTATACGTTCCCACCTTTAACAATGTGCCTGTTGTTTGGTCTGTCAGATCTTCTGGGTCTTACACTAACCAAATGTGCTTCTCTTTTGGTATAATGTGGTTCTACTGACATAGACAATGGTGAACTTGAAACGAATAAGGTGTCAGCCGGACCTTTATGAAGTTTGTCTGTGGAAGGATTGCTTTGGGTTAGTTTGCCCTTTACTGATCATAATCCGGATTGATGTTCTAGGTAAATGTATTGTTATTACAGTCTTCTAATATCAACTGGTATATCAGATTTCTAATGACAATCGGGGTTTTCTGTTTTTGTGATGGTATACATGATTACATTTGCTAAATTATGGACTAAACCAGAATTTTTATTTATTGTGCATTTGTAAGGCGCTTATACAGCAAGAAATTGTATTTCAAAGTGCCCACAGGGCAAAGGGGAGGGAACATGGGATCAAAGGCAAATAGAATAAACTGATGAATAGGAAAGGGGCAATACTACTAGGCCTTGCAAACATTCAGAATGTGCAAGTGCAGGGAGAGGGAGAAAGGCAATGGATAAGTGGTATGAGTTCCACAGAGGGATGTGCCAAGGAGTCAGTTGTGTGCAACAGTAAGTGCCTGGCAGAGATTGCTTGGTACTGAGTGATCACCTGCCTATAATAGGTGCAGGCCTTTGAGATCACAAGCCAGTGGGTGCCCAAAGGCAACTGCTGGGATGGGGTGGAAGGCTGAGGGTGATTGTGGTGGAAGGCCAGACCCAGAAGGACACATAAGCACCCAGGCCAATGAATGTGTACACAAGAGCGGAGACGCTGAATTACTCGCACTCATTCAAGTGCACCGAACCCACATTAGTGATTATATAGATCCCATATATAGAAACTGCAACAGCATCATTGCATATCCACTATTGTGCTTTGCAGGGATTTTCAAGCCTCAGATGAAGAGCCTTACAGCTCGAAACACGTGTCAGGCTGCTTGATCCTTAATTAAACTCTGCAAAAGTTTGCATTTCTTTTGTTTTTTAAGTGCGCAGATAGGAAGCAAACAATCTCCTTTTGTTCTGTACACGTCTTGCTTTCACCTGCAGCCCACCAACACCCCAATTTGCAGTTAGTTCCCTTCTTTTCAACCAGTCCCTCTCTGCCAAACTCTTCTTGATGATTCTATACTGTGATGAGAGAGGAGAGAGAGAGAGAAGAGAGAGAGAGAGAGAGAGAGAGATATATCTCGATCGATCTCAGCCCGTTGCGCTATTAATATTATAGCGGGACTCGGTCTGCCTAAAATGTGTGCGTCATTTCCTTGGCCTGCCAAGCTAAAGTCTAGAGCTTAAACCTGCTACTGTGCTTTGCATTCATGATGTAACTATGTTCAAAATCGAGACATGCAATGTTATTGTTATTTTGCATTTATATAGCTCCTTATATACCATTGGTATGGTCTGAAGGCGCTGGTAGGTTGAACGCCGTTGGGAACCAAAGTTCAGGTCAGTAGAGAGAGTTAAAGGTGCGTGTGAGCATCGGGTATGTGTGCAGCTCGAGCGGGATCCATGTAATAACTGCTTCTTAGCGGTAGGTGTGGTGGTTGAGAGATCAGGAGTATGTGTTCGTTCTGGGAGGATTTATCCAGACCGGATGTGGCTGCGTTAGGCCTGAGGAGAACGCCTGGCTGGGGGGTGTGTAACCAGCAGTGTTTACTTAGAATGATGTGGAGTGAGCGGTAGATGTTGGTATGAGAACAGTTATTCCGAATGGTGTCATAGTATCTCTGTGTTCTAGTTGAGTGGTCATGTAAAGGAGAGAGTAAGCATGGTGGTGGGATATGTGCTCTTTCAAATGTCTACGCGCTTATCCCCTCTACGTGCTTACCCCCTCTACGCGCTCGCCCCCTCATGTGCTCCCAGCACTCATCTTTAAGCACTCACGTTTTTCACGCATTCTGCAGCAATATCAAGTTCTATATATTCATCTCTTCACTCATCCATTCTATACGCTCATCCGTTTTATACACTTATCCACTCCTCTGCTCTATCCACTCATCCGCTCTATCCGCTCATCCGTTTCATCCTCTCTATCCACTCATCCGCTCTTAAATGTCATTAAATTAAATCACAGAAGAATCGAATACAGAGAGGAATAGTGAACCAGAGAACACAAATCAAAATTATTCAATTAAAGAACACATCAATAAACAAACAGCATAATCAAATGATCCCTCCGACATACTAAGAAAATATTCTTTTTTGTAAACAATAAAAGAGCAAAATCAACAGTTTAACGAGGAGAGATTCGCAGGAAGGAATGGAAGGTTGGTTGTCAATGATTGAGGCGTGGAAGACGAATGCTACTCCACCTCCTCTGGAGGGACGGTTCAGTGGGATGAGGGAGTAGTCAGGGGGGGGTTGTGTGGGGGGAGGCTTCATTAGCGATTGGGGCGAAGTTGTCAGAGAACCAAGTTTCGGTGATGAAAACCAGGTCTGGTTTGTCAGAAGTGAGGAGGTCAAAGATGCAGTGTCTGTTTTTTGCTACGGATCGGGCATTAAATAGGATGCAGTTCACATCGGTAGATGAGGTTGGTCTCGGAGCGGAAGGGGGTGGTGGCGGAGGGAGTGGAGGCTGGAGAGGGAGAGTGGGTGGGTCGGTGATGTTCGATGGGAATAGCGGGCGAGCAGATAATTGGCGGGCATCGGGCGGGATTGGGTAGCTGCGTGTGTTAGGATGATCGGGTTTAGTTTGGGGGATTTGAAGGTGAGGTGTGGGCGGTTAGGAGTTTCAGTTGCAGTTGATGAGAAATCGAGGGAGAGGCCACAGGGCAAGGAGGAGAGTGGGGTAATGAGGTGGTGGGTCGAGACAGGGGAGGTGAAGAGTGCTGAGAGATTGTGGGGGACCAGGTACGTTTCCTCTTTAGTTTCTTTGTTGCAATTGGAGTGTGAGAGAGGGTAGCGGGGTCAGAGGGTGAGGGATGTGGCTTCGGTTCTTGCTAGGGCTAGGCGTGCAGTTTTTAGGGAGCGGAAAGGGTGCAGTCGGGGAAGGGAAGTGGGGGGGATTGAGGGCAAGGCGGCGGGCGGACGCTTGCAGGGCGGGGTGTGCTAGATAAAAGGGGAGCAGGTATGTCCTTGATCCTTGGTTTTTTCTTTAGAGAACATGGGTTTCCGCTTGAGGACAGTGCACCATGTGTGTTCTGCTCCTAGACCACTTTAAAACTCATTCTAGTCAAGGCGTTTCTGCAGGGGAAAACGGCTGCACTTGCCTTTAGACACTTTAACCGTGTATTTCTATTTTGGTATCGTGCTTCTTGCCCTTGGCTTCTTATCTGATCTGCCTGGTTTGAAACTTAGCCGTTACGGATAGGAAGCTGCTATTCTGTGGTAAGACGGGGGAAGCTACCATGTCCTCTTCATCACCTCCTGGTACCATCAAGCAACCGGCTATGCGTATGCTTTGCTGAACCCACAAGCATTAATTATTAACGGCAATATATTGTCTACGGCAAATGTCTGCATCTATCTTTTTAAAGCAGCTCCTGCATTGTGTGTAAGCGTGTGCTTTGTGTCCACCGTACAGTAGTGGTCTTTTGCTGCTGCCATCACAGAAGTCGCCTGATCTGTGTTCTTAACTGCCTTAGATCGTTCATGCATTATTCATAAATCATAACGGGAAGTTACCCATTCCAGAGCGGGAGAGTGGCACACTTTCTGCAGCCAAATTCTGTCAGTGCTTATCTCTGCTTGCAATTTTGTGCCATTACAAGCCATGCTGCTATAAGTAAAATAATGTACCCTCTTAATTACCTTTTGATATATAGCCTTTTCTCTGGGTCCCACAAACCACACATCCTTACCATCACATCTTTACATTCACTACCATGTAATGTCTGTTCATCTGGGTCGTCACCTCATGCCAGAATGGTTGTATACCTGGACACCCCCATCAGATATGCTATCTGTATATTCCCTCCAACACTCAGACTGTGGGGTGCATTGTATGAAGTTGTGCTGGCATGTAGTGCAATTGTAACATCTTGTACCACATTTCCCTGAGCTGGTTGGATTGCATCAGTTTTGGTATGTTGCCCCATGGAGGCTAATAACAAGGGGGGGGGGGGGCTGGAAGACTCTCTGCCAGACATGAGTCCTGGTTTACAAGAGCCTTACCCAGAGTCTTTAGCTCACTATCTTTTACAGAGGAGAAATATCCTAAACACATGAGTCTTTGTCCTGCCCCGGGGCAGTTCAGCACCGAAATACTAGGCAATTCTCCTCTGAACAAGAGAACCAACAGCAACCCCAGACACGTGTTTCGGTCTGGTTGAACCTCATCAGTAGGGTGTAACTGTGCCTCTAAGAATAGTGAGCAAGGGGTCCACGTCTGGATTCCCCTAGTAACTTAGGCTCCCACCATTCCCCTGTTACACTAACCAAGGAGGTCTTCCATCTCTTCATGTACCACCATTTCACAGAGGCCGAGTGTTCAATGAGAAGTTTGTAGAGGCACAAGACAAGTCTCCGGAATCCTTATTGTGTTGTAATACATTTCTCAAGAGGTTAGCTGCCGGCTAGTGGCTGCTTTGATATGTGGACCAGATAACCAATACATTAACTGGCAGTAACATAGCATTTTCCCCACTTGCCGACCCCTATATGCTGTTTGCAGGCCTCATATGGCATAATTTCCTCTCCTTGCATCATATCACACAGTTTCAGGCACCCTGCCATCGGCCATGCCTTAAATTATCCCTACTCCAGCCCTGGCAAGGAATTGCGGGTTATGGCATAAGGGTGTAAATGGGACTGGAATAGTGAATAAGGTCCCATTTGTCAGAATTGAGTCCCAAGTGCCCGCCACTAGTCCGACAATTTTACTAATCTGTACATTTGGTGGTCTGTGTGTTTTTTCTCAGTCAAAACTATCCTGATGAAGGTGTTCCCGCCACCGCACTCTTGCCGTGACCATTTTTCTTGTTGTTGCCCGAAAACCATTCCCTCACCACCCGAAGTTGTACCGCTTTGTAGTACTTAGGAAAGTGCGGGAGTACCACATCTCCATTGTTCCTCAGTACCATTAAAGTATTCATTGTGATGCAGGCGGGGGGTTTTGTGCCATAGGTAAGCCAAGATCATTTTGTTCAGGAAGCTAAAAAAGGATTTGGTCAGTGGGATGGGAAGAGCCTGGAAATAATATAAGATCCAGTCGCCCTCCACAGCCATGAGACTGTAAGGGGATCCCATCTCTGTAGTTCTGCTTTAGTTTTCTGCAACAGTTGAAGGTAGTTCTCCCCATATAGTTGCCCCAGTCTCTTGGTGATGATGACCACTAGCTAGGAAATCCTTCTGTGAGCCAGTAAATGTTGTGTGTGGGTCCTTATCCGCTCTAGTTGATCACGGACTGATAGATTCAATATTTCTGATTTTTGCATGTCATTTTTAATCGTACGTCCTTCCCAAACACCTTCAATTTCCCTATGAGAGCAGGGAGTGATTGTTCCAAAGTCACTAGTGCCAGGAGCATGTTGTCAGCAAAGGCCATAATTTTATGATCCTCTCAACCCATACTGATCCCTTTGACCCAGTCCATGTTTCGGAGCTTAACAAATGGGGGCTCTAAAGGGCGTATAGGAACTGGGATAGCGGGCCGCCCTGTTTTGTGCCCTGCCTGATTTCTGTTAATTGAAAGCCTTATGGAAGGGGTACAATAATTTGCACGGACCATCTGGAGAAATCCGGACCCAAACCCCATCCATTCCAATATGCAGAAAAGAAAGGTACATTAAACGCGGTCCAATGCCTTTTCCAGCAGTGCCGGCTGTTGCGTTATTCAGATCTTCTCTATCAAATGACAGACCCTGCGTATATTGTCATGAGCCTGTCTCCCTCGTAAGAATCTGGATTGATCGGCCCAATAAGTCTTGGCAGCAGCACTGTCAGCCTATTCGCCAATATTTGAGTGTAGAGCTTTGCATCAAGAATTATTAATGCTACTTGTCTGTATGACCCGGGAAGTGTCAAGTCCTAATTGGGTTTTGGAAAAACCACTACTTTTGCTTCATTCATTGTCGTAGTAATCTGCCACTTAGACCGAAAAGAGTTATAAAGCTTAGTGAGCCACGGGTTTCGGTATGCCTGAAATCCTTTATAAAAGCTTGCCGGGTAACCGTCTGGACCAGGGATCTTGTTTAGGGAAAGCATCTTAGTAGCCTCTAAAACCTCCCTTTCTTGGGTCTCCCTTTCCAATTGCTCCCTTTCCAAGCTAGAGATTTCGGGTAATGGGATTTTGCTTAGGTATGCTTCCTGCCTGTACCCATCTGGCTGTCTTTGGAGTATAACTTGGAGTAATAGTCCTCAAAGATCGCAAGAATAGCGTATTTACCCATAACTATGCCACCGTCCTTTGCTATCATTTATAGAACCATGTGGGCCAATGTTTTACTTTTCAATTGCCTCGCTAGCTTGCATTATGCTTTTGTTTGCCCCTGTAGAATGTCATTGCTTTGTCTACAGTAGGGCCTTCTCCACTCATCTTCTGCAGAGCAATTCTAGCTGACCCTGAGTGTGTTTTAGTGCTCTTTGTAGAGTTCTAATCAGGCCTGATACTAGTTTCTGCATTATTTCTGTTATTTGGCCCTCCAAATCCCTTTCTAATTGCCCTCCTTGTGGGTTTCATAGCTATCAGCTCTCCCCCTCAGTGCCACCCTAAATGCATCCCATACCCGACTCTGGGGCCAGGTCTGGTGTGCATTTTCTACAAAATACTTGGCTATTCTGTCCCTAATTGACTCGGTGAGAACGTGGTCATGTAAGAGGTCTGACGGAAACCCCCATTTCCACAGGCCACCTGTCCTTCCTGTCGTCTCTACCCTTACCTTTTAGTCTGGAATGGTCTGACAATGAGATGGTACCCAGCTCCACCTCTATAACCCTCCCCAGTAATCTTGTGGAGACCCAAACGTAATCTATTTTGGACAGGGAGGAGAGCAAATGAGAATACGCGAATCCCTTCACCCTTCCCCTGACTTCCCTCCAGACATCTTGCAGTGGCAGCATTTCAATCCTTTGTTTTAGCGCCTTTGATGGTGCCTGTATATGCTGAGTTACCCCCCTACTCCTATCTTCCTGGGGAACCCAAGCCATATTAAGATCTGTTCTGAGGACTATCTCTCCCTGTAGGAACCCCTCTAGTTTTGCTAGAACACTGTGCAGAAAGCCATCTTGACCTATATTAGGAGCATAGGCCGTGGCTAATGCGTATAAATGGGAGCCTGTACATTGAGAACTATGCATCTCCCTGCTGGGTCCTACTGAGTGCACCAGACTTGTACATCCAGTTTGCCCCGCATTGCTATGAGCACCGCCGCTGGCTTATCCGTGGCATTAATTTGGTGGGCCTGGGAATACCTGTGAATCCTGAGCCTTGCTCTGTCCCTTTTCCTAATGTGGGTTTCTTGGTACAGCACTGTCTGGCTAGTCTAGATTCTATCCTATTCAGAAAACCTAAGGTAGATGTGAAGTGTTATGTCTGTGGTTTAGTGTTGCAAGGCAGTAAGCTATAGAAGTAGAGGGAAAGTTGGAAACGGGCTGTTTGGGTTACCTTACTGAGAGAATAAAGGAATATGGTTTACTTTGGTATGATCTAGAAGTCCTCTTTACATAGGAAGCTGCTGTATTGAGGTTTGGTTGTAGAGACGTCTATTGATGAAAAACTTCAGCTAAAGCCACTACTTGGTTTGCGAGACATTTGCTTGATTGATCTACTAGGATGTGCAGCTAGGAGCAGGAATATTCTTTAGCTCCCGCCGGGACTATTGGTCATTTTGAGAAGTGCATTCGGAATTGCTGCCGGCTCTGGGGGTGTCCTGCTGTCACTTTTGCTCAAGAATATATTCTACTGAGTATTACTGACAAGCTCCATCCCCCCTTCCCAGAATTCCATTTAATCAACGGGCGTGCGCATTTTGCGAAGTGCATTACAAAGAGCTGTCGGCTGTGTAGGTGACCTGCTGTGTGGACATTGAAAAGGACTTTAAAGGACCCTCTGATATGATATGGCATTTATAACGCGCCTATACACAAGTGCTTCAAGGCACAAGTGTCTCACTTCATTATCCTTATACCCCTTTAAAGATTACATACATGCGTATTTTTAGTGTTTTCTTTTTGTTTTAGAGTATATTACTGACAAGCTCTGTCCCCCCCCTTCCCAGAATTCTATTTAATCAACGGGCGCGTGCATTTTGTGAAGTGCATTGGCAAGTGCTGACAGCAGAGCGTGGAGACGTGAGCTTGTTTAGGTTTTCGCAATCATTGTTTGTGTTCTGTTGGTATCATTTTATAGATTTCCCCGTTGTCTCTGTGAATTAGATGCACTAGAAATCTGAATTAGTTAATTTTCTTTAAATTGCAATTGCATGCTGAGACTACATCACTTAACAAGCGATATGCCTACAGCGGGGGATACTGCAGAGGCTCTCTTGATGCATAAAACCACTATACGCACAATCCAGCTATCCCGAAGCTGTAATGCTGTGCTGAATGCACGCACTTGGTCCCATACATCGGACATTTGAAAATGATGTGCTCCTGATTAGAAATCAGTCAAAGCAACGAGCGAATCCTTGCCGCCATTGTCACGTGGCATCAGATAAGCAACAGAAAAAGACCAAGGAGGACGTGTGATTAGATCTGACTCGCACGCCGTCGAATTCATTAGTCCAAGCAGGAGCCCTGCTGCTGCTCATGTTCCAACCGGAGATATTGCTGTCTCTGTCTGACCGTGAGAGAATCAATCTGTGATGCCCTGACTCTAGCCGTGCCCCGCCCCCCTGACCATATTAATCTGGATGGAGAACTGAGAAGCAATACCGAGAAACATCTTCCCTTGAGAAATCTCACTGCATTACAGTAGAAGCGCCATGTCAAACGGCCAATAACACACAGGGAAGCGCTCAATCAAACAAGACTCGGCCCCGAATTTTCACCCTAGAGATTTATCCCAATCCCCAGTTATGTTCTCGACGTCAGCACACAATTCTTCTCTACTATCTATCTCCTTTACACAACCAACCTCTAGGCGCAAAATAGCATCCCCTATCACAATGCCCAAACCATCAGGTTTGGATTACACAGTGGGGCTGGATACGTCGCTACAGTCTACGAATATGGGCCTTTTTTCACTTGCAAAGCTGTACGAGACACTGGATACAAAACTTAACGTACAACATGGACTACTGCTAGACTTGTTACAGCGTAACAATGATAACGGCCCCCTTTGTATTAAATGTCATCAAGAAGCCCCGCAAAAAAAGTGCCCTAAAGATATTTATCGAGATTCTTCTCGTGATATGCAATCAGATAAACCGATAACTAGAGTTTCCCTGCCTGTTCAAAAGTCCACCTGTTCATCACCTAATGGAGAAATTAATACAAACGAACCTAATCCTGTTAATTTGAATATGAATAAAGCATTAAAACCCTTTACGCATATCACAAACAATCCCAAAGAAATGGAGTGCCAACCAGGGAAAACCTGTCTTAAAAAGAAAAAGGAAAACATTTAAAATACTCAGCAATCTGCTGTGATTAATGACCCTAATGTAAGAAATGTCCTTGATGAACTCTCCCAGGTGCAGCAAGATACTAATCTGCTACAAATTCAGAATTATAACATGTTTAAAGAAAAAAAAAAAACAAAGCAACTACCAGCAACCAAGTAACCAAAAAACAAAACGAGCACTGGAGATAAAATGACTGCCTCCCGTAATTTTATTCAGAGCCTTACGCTACCTAAAACAGCGTCAGGACTTGCATCTTTAGCTATTGCCAAGAAATATCACAAGGCATCCCAACAGTGGAGTGTACAGTCCCATTTAGATTTAAAACACTTTCAAACTGTCTTATGAACCCCTAGACGCCTTAATCCATTTAAGAGAACAGCAATTTGAAATACAGCCCGTATTATCAAATACAACTGAAAAAGATTATAAACCTGATAGTGATAAACGGCTCTTGACCGATGCAGTAAAATACATACCTCGAGATGACAAAACAGAATCTTCGAAATTGTACGGGACTGAAAACAAATTCATGACAGAAGACAGGCGAGAACAGATTGCGCAATCTCTTCAGCTATTCTTCTTGCAATACAAATCATGTGAGCCGCCTCTTACTGATGACAAACTGTCAAACTTGATGACAATAAACCACCAAAGAAAGCAGTCTCTGGCTTCACCCCTGCCAAATTTAAATCCAAAACATTAACCAATTACGAAACCTCCATTAATTAATCTCATTCTACAATGCCGCTCGCAACCATTTCCTGAGTATGATCTGAATAGGCAGTCGGTTGTGAATATTTTGGGAGAAATACCTGCTCTAAAAGAATGGACTTCGAATAATATTGATCAAATAGAATTCCTGCATGAACATGATTTATCAGTTATTAAATTATGGATGAAATCAGGATTTATAAGAAATGCCTTGTGGCAAGCCTGCGTGGAGCTCTACGATTTGGGCTTTTTATTGATCAATCATCCTTTCGACAATCAACATATACTCCATTTTGGACAACAACATAGATCCGCTGATGTTAATGATCAGAACCAAACAGTTAATACCCAACGACAATCTGGGAAATGCCACCAATCCGATTGTAATCAGGAAAACCATTCAGAACTCATATTAACATCCCATAAAACAGACTACCTACCGTTTGGCCTCTTGGAACACAAGAGGATTTAAACACCTTACAAATACTAAATCCAATCCAATCTCCTGAGAGATTATGATATAGTGACCCTCCAGGAGATTTGGTTGTCTACTTCCCCCAATATGGGACCAATATGTCATCTCTCTGATACCTGTCCAAATAAGAGAAAGAGTGGGCACTACGTGTTAGTTAATAAGGTAGTCTGTACTTGATGAGGTATTTAGTCCTGTCGCCAGATTCCTCCCCGTTGCTTAGGGAGGTAAAAATGTTAATGAAATATTTGACTGATTAATTGTCTCCAGTCTATTGGAAGGACTTGTGTGGATATCCCACTAAATTTCTTTTTATTTATTTTGTATAGAAATTTTTTATGTTTGATTTCTTCAATAATTCTTGAGAAAGTGTTGATAATTCCGATGAATTTATGGTAAAAATGTTTTTATTCAATCATTTGTATTTTTGTGAGGCCTTTAGCAAACATTATACTGTTCAATGCATTGCTCGCGAGCAAGGTGCCCGGATGCTATTACTTTGATTTACACAACAGGAAGTTTAAAGAAGTGACATTAAAAGACATGCAACGGCTAACATAAACAAACGTGCTTGAGTGAAGAGAAATTGGAATTACCAATAAGGAAATATAGTAAATCAGGCAAGGATTTGAAGCAACGTTTTACACAGTTCCTGATGAAGGTCTATTATTGACTGAAATGCATTGAACAGTATAATGTTTGCTAAAGGCCTCACAAAAATACAAATGATTGAATAAAAACATTTTTACCATAAATTCATCGGAATTATCAACACTTTCTCAAGAATTATTGAAGAAATCAAACATAAAAAATTTCTATACAAAATAAATAAAAAGAAATTTAGTGGGATATCCACACGAGTCCTTCCAGTAGACTGGTGACAATTAACCAGTCAAATATTTAATCTCTCTGATACCTGCCATCGTACAGATGCAGGACCGACCCATGTCTGGTCTCCTGGTTGCAGTTAAAACAACCTTGAACCTTTATATTAGAAGCATGGGTGTCTCCCAATAGTTTCATACAACTGGTCAAAATCAAATCTGGCAACCACTCCATAGCGTTATTAAACATGCTGGAATAACAGACAATGGCCTTCATTACAAGTTGACTACAAGTTCTGTGGCCATGTGGTGTTACACCCGCCAAGTCTGACCTTGCAGGCGTAACGCCACCGGCCACTGACGGACCCAGAAACACCGGCACCATTACCACATGGTGCCAGTGTTTCCACTTCCCCATGCCTGTGGTGTCCCCCAGTAATTCCAGCAAGTCTGGAGCTGGTAAATCCCCAGAAGTCTGGCGGCAGCCTGCCGGTTTTACCGGCACGGCTATCGCTGGCCTGGTAATGAGGCCCAATATATTTATCAGAGACTTGGAACATGTTAATAGACTTGATTGCTGCCGAGCGCAACTGTGAATGTACCATCCTGGTTGGTGATCTTAATATTGCATGTTTAAGAGAAACCTCGAAGCCACTTTCTACAACTGCCATATGTTGGAATAGAGTTATGAAGGACGTCAGCTGCATATGCTGAACGGATATGTCCATGGAGACGTTTCACCGGCTAGCACCTGGCACAAAGGACGGAAGGCGGTGTTGATTGGCTATGCCTACATGAATAAAAACATCTTTGATCTTACTTTGCATTTTAAAGTAAAATCTCAAAATGTTCATCTTACTCTCCTGGGCGAGGTCTAATCCCGAAAAACCACTATCTTACCGTCTGCTGCCTATGGCATGACACTAAGCAATGGGAGAAACCAGTTTCGGTGGACACCAGATATATGAATTAACTTCAGTAAGAAATTAAAACAAACCTCTAAAGAGAATTCATTCCCAAGCCATGATGCCCAATCATATGTTAGTATTTTGCAGATTTTTAAAATAATAAAATCTGACGCATGTCACAAAGACCAACTTACATAGCTATGATCCCGAAGTGGCTGAGAGGAAAGATATATTTCAAGTGAAGAAAAGGAAAATTCTCTTGCGTGGTAGCCCATGTAAAATGACATGACTAAGATTGCTTAGATGCAAATAAAACATGGGATAAAAGCAAGTAGATCACTAACCTATCAGCGTGATGCTGAACCCAAACCAACATCCCAAGGCTACAACAGGGGCAGCTGAGCGCGTTTCAGTTCCTTCAATTAAAAGGGGTGCTTACTGCACCTGTATGTAAAGACAAATTGTAAAGGAATCTCACTGCCTTTGAACATATACTCAACGAAGTGCAAACAAGCAGAGGCCTCACTGCTCGCCTCTACGAGTCTATGATGGCAGAGAAACGAAACCACCTGAAGGTCATAATAAAAAATGGGAGAAAGATATGTGAGCAACTCTGGACAAGGAGCAACTCTGGACAACGATGTGTTCCACTGCACAAAAAACCTCGACCTCAGCGCAATACAAACTACATGGTATTAAACTACTACACAGGTGATGGTACGACCCGCTGAGACTCCAAGATGTTTCAGCAGATAAGCCCTCTATGTTGGAGGGAGTGCAGGGTCGTCGCAAACTACTGGCACATGTGGTGGTCATGTCCGAAAACACACACTTTCTGGAAAGAGGTATTTGCATGGATAAGGAGCATAGAAGGGGTCACTAGGATCCTAGATCAGAGGCTAGTGCTTTTCAGGATGGAAGAGGTAGAAGGGCGGCTGACTAAAGTGCCGCACATGACTCGATTCCTGCTGCTTGCGGCCAGGGTCTGCCTCACAATACAATGGAAGGCCAAGAACCTCCCTTCAGAACAAACCTGGGCCAGGAAAGCCAAAGAACTGTATGAAATGGAAAATATTACAGGGGCCCTTCACGGACTGTCACCGGGTAGAGAAATGGAATGGGCTCCTTTTCTGGAAGCATATAAGGGCCCAGGGACCATGGTGACTGCTGATCTCCCCGAGGCTCTTTAAAGCCCTCAAACTGAGCTTTCACTGGTGCTCCACCATGTCTCACAAGGGGGGATGGGGGATGGAGAGGGCGGCGGTTTACAGTTGTAATTCTGGTATAAGTCTCTTATGTGCTCATGGGTGGACTCGGGTTTATGTTGCAACGTGTGTTGCTTCTAAGCATGTCTGCCCTGGCATTTAAAAATGTTCAATAAAATCCCACAGCATGGGTCACTGTCCTTATGGTGATATTTACACAATCCATCAGGAACTGACAGCTTCCGTCTTCCTGGAAGAAGTCTGTAATACCCATCTATAAAAAGGGTAATTCCAGACCGATTTCTTTACTAGATGTTCCTGGCAAACTCTTTGCCAAATTAATCTTGAAAGAGTTTAATAATTGACTCAACACCAGATTTGCAATATCCTAATCAGACAGGATTCTTGCCCGGACTGGGAACGGCTATTAATTTACATACATTACAAGCAATAAAATTACAAGAACAACAAAAAAAGACAGCCATTTAGTGTTTGTTGATTTCCAGTCAGCATTTGACTCTGTGTGCAGAGAACTCCTAATGGCAAAACTATCAGAAGCTGTATGTCCAGATCATTTACTGTTCTGGATTAACCAACTGCATTCTCAAACATCAATACACATCAGGCTTTCGCTTGATGGTAATTTATCAGAACCAATTAAAACCTAGAGGGGCCTTAAGCAGGGATGCATCCATGCTCTAACTTTTTTATCGCTGACATGCGCCATGACTTTGCCAGCATACTTTCTGATCCACCTAAGCTGAAGGGGCGAGCAGTCCCCTGGTTGTTCTACACTGACGACCTATACTGTTAACGAAGACACCCAGGCGACTGCTTGCCCTTCTACTAAAATTGAGTACTTATGTGACAAACAATATACTCCTGATGAAACAGGCTAAATGTAAGATCATGGGAATGAACGGAAAGAGGAATATGAACAGCTCATTGTGGGTGCTCCAGAGTGTCAACCTAGAGTTCGTTAAAGAATGCAAATATCTGGGCCTCACTGTGAGCAACCTGTTATCTGATAAACCGTATTACTGTGACTTACATTGGAAATTAAAGACTACCATCTCCCAAGCGAGACTAATCCAGGCTAGATATGGCATATTCTCGATCGCCCCAGCCATATCCTACTTTAAACAGAAGGTTGTGCCTATTCTTACATACGAGGCAGAGACAAGAACATGGCAGACAGAGATATATTGGCAAAGAATGGAGGGCATATTCTGGAGAGCAGTCCAAGCACTATCACAGTCAACCTCTGTGTATCATACGACATGAGTTAGGAACTATTTACCTTCATGCCATATATACATGGAAGCTTCTCTCGCTATACAGAAAGTACATCATGCCGTCCAAACCCCACTGTATCTTGAATACTTTATCAAAATGTCTTGACAACAGAGCACAAAAGGATGCAGTGATGGAGAAATAAGATTCCACAGAAAAATACTCAGTTCTGCACCTATTTGATAATCATGCATTCATGTTAAAAAAAAAAAAAAAACTGCACATGGGGGCACTGTTGCGCACGGACCAAGATGTCAATCTCTGTGTGAGCTCTGCAAGGGCACTGTAGTCTGGGTGTAATTACGCTGTGATTAATTTACGTTCCTGCATGAAACTTTGCAGAGTGGTATCTGAGACTTCCCGGCACCCACATACTGATTTTTAGATCGCTTCCCTGAGGAGAACCGGCGATCCGGCGGGTGCCCTGAGGGACCTGCCCACGAGACTGCAACATCGAGGGCGAGGCGAGGAGGAGGAGGAGCCCAGCTGCCCCGCGGTGGCTGTCTACGACTGCTCATCCCATCCACGTAACATTCGCTGCTCCGTGGACCCAGTACAAGGGATAGACTGCAACAACACCATAAATTGCGGGCGATCCGGTTGGTAACCGTCGAGCGTCCGCTCATGAAAACAGTCCTGGCGGGATACGGACTTGGGATCGCTGTGATCCATATTGCCTGGCGGCTTGGAGGTAGGGTCCCTCTCCCCTGCATGCGCGGGTTTGAGAAGCCTTTTAAGAACAGTCCGACGACGCATGGGCCTGGGGGTCTAGAGAGGGTGGCACTCTGTTATTCTCTTCCATCCCATCATTGCCGGTGATGGCATTTTGCTCCCCCTCTGGCCTCTGACTAGTGCTTGGCGTCTACGGCATTGGAGGGGATTTGGAATCCGGGGACACGGAAGCTGCACCAGATTAGTGCCGCCCTCATCTAGGTCCGTTGGGGGGCGCGGGGCCCACTTGATACTGGGTGTGGGCACCGGTCAGAGGTGTGGACGTGGTTGATCCCGCGTTTGCTTTGAGTGGTGCCCCTCGGGGTGTCGGCCACCCCGCGACCCTGTACAACGCGTGAAGTGTTCGTGCTACATCCAGTGGGTGGGAGTAGTGGCGACAACCCCTCCCTGGGCACCCTGACATTGTTTGGAGGCCGGCAAATCTCCTCGCCCCAGTGGAGGCGGGAGGCCCATTGGCAAGCGTAACAAAGTGGCACCTGCGACATACACCATTGGCTGTGGAGCGATAAAGCCTAGCTGAGTGAGGAACATTGGCTCTACAGTGGTTGGGGAGGAATCACAACAGGGCGGAAACTAGCCGCAGCCTGGACCTATTGGCTCCGGTGCACTTTAAATAAAGTACTGCCCCCTTTCTGCAATCATATCAACTCACTTCTTCAGATACTTTTTCAGGGCGGCCTCACACCGCACTATGCCCAAAGGTGCGGTATCCAAGAAAATGAAAGGCACCATGGAAAAATTCTTCACCCAATTCTCAAACAGGCGATGCCACCAAGACCAGTACTGAAGCAGCCACTTCGGCTTCACCCACAACAACACCGACCACTATGGACCCTCATGCGGTCTTCGCCTCTATGCAGCAGGGCTTGCAGCTCTGAACAATAAGCTTGTTGGAATAAACACCAATGTTTTCTCAATCAAAGGCCAGCTGGGAAAGGCTATCAGCCCTATTACAGAGGTGGAAACCCGGATTGCTACGGCTGAGGACACTATTGAGACCCTGAAAAATACTGTAACTGAAATGGCCAAAGACCTGGGCTCTGTGAAGCTCAAATGTGAGGATTTGGAGGCGAGATATTTTCGGAACAATATCCGCATCATAGGAGTGCCCGGAGATGCCCTGAAAGGCCCCATGGAGACCGCAGTAGAAAATCTTCTCAGAGAACTGCTGGGTGATCTCGGTTGGTCACCTATGTTTTTAGTTGAAAGGGCCCCCAGAACCCTTGCTCCCCGACCCAAGCCGGGAGCATACCCGAGACCTATTACAGCCAGGTTGATAAACTACAGAGACAGGGATCTAACACTCCGGGCAGCCAGAAACCAGCAAGATCTAAAACTGCGTTCCGCCACGGTCCGAATTTTCCCAGACTACACCATGGCGGTCCAACACGAACGTCGCCCTTTTACTGGAGTTAAAAAGATGCTGCGAGACAGAGGTGTCCCATATGCTATGCTATATCCCGCCAGGCTTCGGCTACAATATAGAAACAAGACTTATTTTTTCCCGTTTCCTGTGGAAGGTGTCACCGTTGTGGAGTCTACTAATCCTATCCCTGCAGAACAGCCACAGAAGGATACAGGGGCAGCCAATGAGGACTGACAAATATGAAAAAGAAACGGTCCGGATGCAGACGTGGAGGAGCAATTATGGAAGCTTTCTGGACACAGTCCGGACCTGATACCTAACTTTATACATTCGTATTAATAGAGTACATTGAACATTCAGAATATGCTGTAACCTGTAGCATTAATTCACCATGGTGTACATGCCAGCTACAATGTGTGTTAGTAACATAAGAGGAACGTATGAATGGTTACTTATTGAACCTAGACTAGCCTGATGCAGAAGCGCCCCCTGAAGCGGTTGCTGGTTGTAGTATGGGGGGGGGAATAGTAGTAGGGAAAGGGGAGGCATATAGTCGAAGTTAGGGGGACTATGAGGGAGGGGGTGGGGGGTGACTATGGTTACTGGGAGTTAGTTAAAAACGAAACGGACAGATGTCAAATTGTCACGCACTAATGGAATGGCTCACAGCTCCACAATGGCACTCGCACAACGAGGTACGCCCTATGGCTGAGACAAAATCTGAGGGGATTAAATTAATTAGCTGGAATGTTAGGGGTCTGGGAATGCCAGTGAAAGCGAGGAAAATAATGGCACAGATTAATAGAACGAGCACAAAGATTGCATTCCTGCAGGAGACACACTTATTGCATCATCAGGTAGATAGGGTGGCACCTGGATGGGGCAGTCACCGCTTCTCCACGTTGTATTCTTCCAGAGCGCAAGGCGTACTTACATTAATTCATAAATCCTTGTCCTATACACATCTAGATGCTGATTGTGATCCGGAAGGAAGGTACGTGATAGTACACGGCAGACTCGCTGAGATTGAGGTTCTCCTAGTTAACCGCTATGGCCCAAATGTGGACGACCTAGATTATTACAATAAAGTCTTCCAGAAATGCGCCAGGTTTCCCAATGCGCACATAATTATGGGTGGGGACTTTAACACCATATTGAACACCCAGCTAGACCGCACTTCTGAAAGATCCAGAACACTCACTCAGGCGGCACAAATGATACAGGCGCACATGACTGAATTGGGAATGAGGGATGTCTGGCACTCTTTGTATGGCGAAAAACGCTCATATACGTCCTACTCCTCAGTGCACGACATGCACTCAAGGATTGACATGTGGTTGGTAACCCAGGACACTATGGGATGGATATCCGAGGCGGGAAAACTACCAAGAACCCTGACGGATCACTCCCGGTGGTGCTTACCATACATATCCTTGAAGCATCCCCGCGCAGACCCCCTTGGAGATTTAAGGCTGAAGGTTTAGTTGACCATGTTTATAGAAGCAGCTTAACCAAACACATAGATGAATACTTAATGAGGGGACGGTGGGCTCCCACGGAGTACTGTGGCAAGCCTTTAAGGTATACATCAGGGGGATCGCCATGGCCACAGTACTTGGGGTACTTAAGGACCTCCGTAGAGAATTAAAGACTTTCGAACAAGAGATAGCACGATTACAAGCCAAATATGCAATAGACCCGGACCTGCGGATAAGGCTAGACATTAGAACACAACTTGAGAAATATAAAGAAGCAGCGGAACGCGAACTCCGTTACTTCGACCGGCCGATGGCAGCCAGGCGATACAGGGAGCAGGAGCGCCCAGGCAGGTTGCTGGCGAGAATGATGAGGGGAGAATGCGGTACCACTAGTATACCATGTGTCTCACGGTCAGATGGTGAGGTGGTCAATAATCAGAAAGACATTAGCCAGGTCTTCTATAGTTTCTATGCAGCCTTATATTCCCCACAAAGCACGGCCACAGTGGAGGACATTGATGAATATTTGGCACAGATACCTCTCTCTCTCTCTCTCTCTCTCTCTCTCTCTCTCTCTCTCTCTCTCTCTCTCTCTCTCTCTCTCTCTCTCTCTCTCTCGTGCCTTACAATTCGGCAATAATGAAATGGCTGCAGAGATCTCCGCGTGAGTAAAGGGCCTCGAGAGAGAGAAACGAGAGACTTACTGGAGAGGCCCTTTACTCATGCGGAGATCTCTGCAGCCATTTCATCATTGCCGAATGGTAAGGCATCCAGCTCTGATGGGCTAGGTGCGGAATTTTATAAAGAGTTCTCCACTGTCCTTGTATCCCGGCTTATGGAAGTCTGGACAGAGGCTCTCGAGTCCGGGATGCTCCCGGAAACAACTTGCGAGGCAATTATTACATTGCTCCTAAAGCCCGGGAAACGTCCGGAAGAATGCGGATCGTATAGACCACTCTCTTTAATAAATACAGAGGCAAAGATCTTTGCCAGGATCCTTGCCATAGGATTGAATCCCCTGTAGCCTTACAAGGTACACCGAGACCAAACTGGTTTTGTGCTGGGAAGATCTATGGCGATAAATGTTCGCTGTTGCTTTAACATAAGTGCAACAATTCTGCAAGATACAAATGGAGTGGCACTGGCTCTCGATATGCAGAAGGCGTTTGACACAGTTTATTGGCCCTTCTTATTTAGAGTATTAAACTATGGCTTCGGCCCAAATTTTATGAAGTGGGTCAAGATACTGTACACTAAACCCTATGCTAGGATATGCATCAATGGCATCCTATCGGAGGTTCTAGAATTAGCCGGCGGCACCAGACAGGGCTGCCCACTATCCCCTTTATTGTTCGCACTGGTGATAGAACCTCTAGCTGATCTCATGCGAGCACACGGTAGAACATTGGGCATCCCCTTGACATTACCCTTTTCGCAGACGACATAATGCTCTATATACGAGACCCATCAGCCAATTTAGGCAAGGCACTCCAGCTGGTCCGTGAGTTTGGGCAATATTCGGGACTTAAACTAAACACTACGAAGTCGGAGATCTTCCCTCTTACTGACGCCACTCCTGAACCTGCTGAACTTTTTGGGCTTGTTTGGACCCCGACCCGGGTTAGGTGTTTAGGGGTGGAGATTGCGCGTACTGCACAACAGGTGCGTTCCCTCAATTATGCGCCAACTGCTGATCCCCTATGTATTAAACTTGAAAGATGGAAATCCCTCCCCATTTCGCTGATGGGGAGACTGGCTTTGGTAAAAATGGTAATTATGCTCAAGCTATTTTACTTATTCACTACCATTCCGGTCTGGCCAGGCAAGGCATTTTCAATAGAATTCGGAGAGCCTGCATGGCATTTATCTGGGATGGCCACCCTAGACTCAGCTTGGATAAACTCACTCGCTCATATCCTCAGGGCGGACTCTCTGCTCCGGATTTTGAACTCTATTATATCACAGCACAGGCACACTATGCTATATACTGGATGGAAAATAATTTGCAGGCTCCATACTCCTCTATTGAGACGCACACACTTAAATCACGGAGGCACCTTCATAAGCTAGCTCTTGCTAAAAATAGGCACGACAACCCAGTTGACCCAGCGCTGGCGACATGAAACGCCTGGGCTAGAATGCCAGGACCCCCAACATGTGAAGCTCTATATCATCCAAACATGCCATTGTGGGAAGCGCACTATCTTCCCCCAACATTAGACAAAACACTCGCTGCACACTGGCAGGGTAAGGTTATACTGTGGTTGGGCAACCTCTTCATAGATAAACACTTTATCAGTTGGGAAATGATTGCTCCAATTATTGGTAATACCCCCACACAGAGATTGCAATATTTACGGCTACGCTCGGCCATGGCTGGGACATGGGGTTCCTTTCCCGCAGAACTTCTGATACACCTGGGTCTGGGCTACCTGTTAACGGCGAAGGGAATGAAAACCTCTGCCTCGACATTATACAAGATGGCGCAAACCCTTAGAGAACCCCCACCTCTGTGAGACTGGGAGAAGTGGGACCTCGGCCTGGGTCTAGCCATCACTGAACAACATTGGACCAAACTATGCTCTTTGACCAGAAGCATTTCACAAAATTATTGCACAGAACCTACTACACCCTGGCTAGAATCCAAACTATATATCCTATGACAGATGGTAAATGCCCCAGATGTGGAAGCGATGAGGCGGCTTGTTCCATATGCTGTGGTCATGTACGCGGTTGTCTCAATACTGGAAAGATGTATGCTCTGCACTGGATAAAATGGCAGACAAGCCGATTGTATGGGACTTGGGTGTGTGTATGCTGGGTACAATTCACAATTGATAAGATGAATCCGACATGGCGCAAGTTGCTAAATCTGGGGTGGTTGTGGCTAAAAGGGCGATACTGATGCGCTGGAAGAGAAAAGACCCACCGACAGTATATCGATTTAGAAAATGATATGTCTTGGACTAATGACTGTGAGGTCGTCTATGCAGGCCTGTTGTCAACCTACAGCAGGCCCAAAGACATTTGGGGAAGGTATAGACAATACTAAGCAGATAAATGTGGTGAAGAAACGAACCATGTATATAGTGAAGAAAGCACTACACAACGTTGATAAGCATAATGTGGCATTGTCATACCTAATTGCTTATGACAGGGTTTTGTCTGTGTAAAGTTAAATGCAGTTTGTTTTTAATAACTGCACATCTGAGCCCTACATAAGATTCCCTGACACCAAGTTAAGTGATCTGTATATGAGACTAGGAATGAATTTGTGGTGTGCCAACAAAGTCCTGTAAAAGCGCAAAATCACCCATGACGGATGTAGTTTTTGTCTAAATGTGTCTCAGCCAGAAACCATAAAGCATTTGATTACTGAATGTACATCTCTAGTAATGTTAAGAACTAAATATTTCTATCATATGTTTCAAGAATATCAACTAGATAACCTCTGATACCTTATGGAGATACCTTTTTAACTGTCAAAGACTGATGGTGAACATTGCCATGGTGAAATTTATGCAATCTCTGAACTTGGATGAGGAAAATTTGAAATCAATTGCAAAAATAACAATTCCATAAAAACTGTTATAAGCTCTGAGGAAATTATTTAAGCCAATTGTTAAAACTTGATTTTGTCCTGATTCTAATTATTTAAGAATTCAGAATATTTTTTTTATGGTAACTATTCTCATCTTGTGTATTACCTTAGGAATCATGTCAAATGCAAATATGAGTCCCTATTTTGGAATTTTGATTGTGAATCCTACGACGAAAGTGCTTTTATGAAGGTGTATATTAGTGTGTTAGCGATGTTTATGTAAACTGTAACTTTTTAACATTTGAAAGGCTGATTAATTCAGCTATATCAAATAAAATAAAAATAATATATATATATGCATGCTCATGGCGACCGAGCAACAGCAATGTTTTCCACCTAGAAGTTTCAATTGACAGCACAGACAACCAGAGCAAAGTTGGCAGTAGGAGTCTGCAAAGCCGGACTTAACGTCCTGAGCGAAGTGAGTGCATTAAGGAGGGATTTGGGTACCTAATGGCTGTCATTCCTTACCCCATTCTGCTTGGGGTATTGACACCCTTGAGACCAGACGGAACACTAAAAATGTGAGAAAGGGACTAAAAATAAAAAGCTGTCCCTTGCATCGCCTGTTGAGCGACATGTGTATGCTTGGGAAAGAATGGGTACACCTGTGGTATGATCTCAAGATGAGCCCTCGTAAGTGTGAAAGAAAATGCGCAAGAATGCGGAGAGGGATGACCTAGCTGCACAGAGGCTGCTGTCTGGGATGGCCGGATAGAGGAGTCGGGGACTATTCTGGGAGAAAGGTATGCAGGGGTGCCAGAGTGGTAGCAAGGGAAGGAGCTGTGCCAGTCGCGAAACTAATGTGAGTGTGAATAGGCTGCAGTGGTAGGTAGCACTGGGGGCCATCAGCTTGGGTCAGCCAACAGGGATTACACAATTGCGGGCATTGACTGTCTCAAAGTGCCTGAAATTTGCTGGGATTGCATGTGCCTGATTGGCTAAGCAAACTCAAACATTCTGAAAAGGGTCCGAATACCGGGAAGGCGATGGAGGCATGTCTTTGGCCTGCTCACCTTTTAAAAACTCGTGTGCCTCCCTGAGCAACTGAAACCGGGCTCAGAGGCCTACTGTTGGTACTAGTATTGCTACAACTAATAAGGGTAAAACGAATCTCAGACCTGTTACTTCTAGTTTCCATTACTAGTTCTAATACTTGCAACAACTGCTAGTGTCAGTACTACTATCAACACTGCCACCTTTACACATACCTCTGCATGTGCTACTAGGAGCTAAAGTATTACTAGTAATAGTGTAGCCAGTGAAGCAAAATGCATGAAAAAAAAGCCAAATATGTGATTTTAGCAAACCGGAATGTTCTGCATGTCATACTTATTAAATCCTTAGTCATGCATGTTGTCAATCTACTTGAGATCTCTTTTTAACCTTTTGTGTGCTGTTTCTGTCTTTTCTTTCTTTTTTGTTTTGTGGGAGCACTGCTTTTCTATTCGACATTTTGTAAGGAGTGAATTGTGGGCCACTTTTCCCTCATACAGAACCCAAAATCTAGAACCGACCCCTTCTCTGGTGTTTATGCATTTATGTATAACCCATCACGATCATGAGTTGTGTCTCAAAGGAAACCTTTGAGCCTAAGGATCTGCTGTAATATAACTAATTTTGTGAAAAAGACTTTTATAAAGTCTTCATGCCATTAGCCCCTGCAAAACAATGCTTCATTAACAAAGCAGAAAGTTGTTTTTGTTTTGGCCTTGTTGTTCGTTTTTTCTTATTCTCTTGGTTGTACTGCTTCTTTATTAATCTTGTTTGCAGGTTCTAATTAAAAGTGCTTAACTACTCTTAGGGGGTAGGGGAGGTTCTACCATCCCTTATAGCTACCCTTAAATGATGTGGTCCCCCTCCTTAAGTCTTGGATAAGCGATCTTCAAAAGATGATTAGCCTATTTATTTATTTATTATGTCTACCTGTCTCTTTTAAACTTTGTGAGTGCTATTTCCTCCTTTTTTTTATATTCATGGGAACAATGATTTTCGATTCGGCATTTCAAAGGACCCTATAATCTGGAAAAATAATGTACTTTATTCCCTAACAATTTTACTTTTAAATGCGATGTGTTTGTTCCCATTTAAGTCTTGGATAAGCAATACTCAAACAAAAGAAATGATGACTACATATAATCTTGACCGTTTTTTTAGTTATCAAAGCAAGCGTTGGCCTACGCCAACCCAAGAGAGAGATTGCTGGCGGAGACGAGAATGCAAGACCAGCTTCGACATGAGAAAATGCAAAGTCTGGCCAAGGAGGCGCAAATGGACGTTGTCCTGAAAAGTGACGAGCGTGTGGAAAAGAAGCGCTTCCTGCGGCGGCTGCAAGAGGAGGAGCATGAGCGGCAGATGGACGAGTCCCTCCAAAAGGTGAGCAACAAATGGGTGACGTCTGGTGTGTGAGGGAGTGAACGTTCTACACAGGGACTTCCCCATACTTGCCAACATTCCGTGATCAAAAAGATGTAGGATTTTTCAAGTTTCAAAAAGAATTCCCATAACAATGACATCACAGGAAAATACAAAACCTACATTGTTGGCACCATTAAAGCATTCTAAAATACACAACCCATCAAACAGCACAACATGGAAAGATGTTCAAATGATAAAAATGTATAATTCCGAATGGTAAGTTAACACCAAATTCAATTACACAGAAGGTAATCGCACAGAGGTGGTAGAGAATGTTTGCCCCTGCTCCGTAGCAGCAGCCTGGGCAACACATATGCATTCCTGCAGTGCAAGTTGAACACAGAATGACATGGAAACTGATACCCCTCAGTCTGCTAGGCAGATGCTGTGTGATGGTGTTACGCTTCACCACTTGCCTTCAGTGGTGGTTCACCTAAGGGTTTTACCGGCAGAGAGCAGGACAGAGTCACGTAGCTGTCAGGTCAGTGGATTGGTCTGAGCCCAATCAAAGTAGTCACCTACCACCCTGCCTTAGAGTGACATAAATTACCTGCCACTGTAAACAGCAGTAGGATCTGCCACCCAAATCTGTAGGTGGTAGGACTGTTTAAAAAGCAGTAGCCTACTGCCTAAATCTGTAGGGTTGACAAGTATGCTTCCCCATCGAGATTCCAAGCAAATGTTCAACTTCCATTGTGTGCCCTTCCTCTACAAAGTATTCACGGGTATGACGTACGTGTTTTTCTTGATGCTACTTGTAATGAAAGTGTGTTTTCTCTGGGTTGGCGTTCGTTTTATTTTGTGTGCCATCTACAGCCGGGATGTAGCTTGGTCAGGGGGGTGTGGGATTTCTCTTCAAGCAAAGCACTGGACCCAACTAAATATTGCATCCCAGGGTGTCTTGTTAGTAATATTGGGGCAAATGAGTACAGGGAGCATCATTAACGTGAGGCCACCCATAGTGTAGAGTATTTTCAAGTAAATACGGTCTCTGAACCACCATCATGCGGGTGGAGGCTCATGGGGCCCTGTTAAGCCTTGTGGCACCAAGGCCATAATAGTGTTATGTTCGGTGTGTGATGGTTCACCTTCGGTCATGTGGCATGTTGGATTGATGTTGCTCAACTATCAGCAGAAGCAATCCAAACATGGAGACCCGAATGCTCAAAGAAACGGTGTGCAATCCTGGGAGGAGTGTCCCACCACGCTACTCCATCTACTCCATCTACAAGCTGGCTATTCGGCATATCGTTTCACGCTCCTGCCAGAGGATAACAAAAGAGGTCGTTGGTAGCCCATAGCAGTAGAAAGTTGATTGTTTCTTCATTAGCCGGGTGGTGTGGCACGGAAAGAAGGTTCCTATAGCTCTATGGTTCCTCTTTATTGTTAAGAGATCGTGACCAACTTTATTTTATTTCTGGAAAGATGGTGAAACCAAAAATATTTTGTTAATAAAAATGTAATTTGTGTTTTAAAAAAATTGTTGTCTTTGTGGATGTATCCCACCTCCCGAGTTTGAGCAAATTGTTTCATGTGAAAGCTCTTTTTAGGTTCCTCTTTAAGAAAATCTTAAACTATTTTTGGTGGACAGTTGCGTTAGCGCTGACAGCCCACACTTGCGCCCCATCATATGCCTACCCATCTCCCCGCCAGTCATACCAGCCACCCCAAACCACAATCCCCTTATCCCACCCCTTTCCTAAATACCCCCTTACATTTCCCCTGAATAAAGAGACGGGATCAGTTGTCAAGGTGGAAGTTAAAATAGCAGCAGCAAGCTTTATTGAACATCGACCCAGGAGTTCCCTTACAGGCGATCTGTTTCTCCACCACACCTCAGGATTCTGCACTGGGTGTGGCTTCCTTTGTCCCTCCCCTGCCCGTCGGGAGCCAAGAGGTCCCTGTCAGGTGGACCCATTCCCTACCTAGAGCTTCCCTCACTATCCGTTTTTTTTTTCCTTTTCCCCATTTCTTTAATTATCTACAATTCTTTTCATTTGCCCATTTCTTTACCCTTCCCCATTCTTAATTCTGATTCTGTTGAAACCCAAGCCTTTGCGTTCCCCAAGCCTTTGCGTTCCCCAATTCTTTGCGTTCCCCATTCTTTACCAGCCTCTTCTTTGTTGCC
Source organism: Ambystoma mexicanum (assembly GCF_040938575.1). Taxonomy (NCBI): domain Eukaryota; kingdom Metazoa; phylum Chordata; class Amphibia; order Caudata; family Ambystomatidae; genus Ambystoma; species Ambystoma mexicanum. Next base: position 1,351,643,486 of record NC_090934.1, on the reverse strand, counting down.
CAATATTTTACTTCCCCCAACTCTATCCATCGCTAACCCTTCCCATTCACCAGATCCTTCATTCACCACTTCTCTCCATACCCAAAGCCTTCAACTCTTTTCATTCCCCAATTCTTTCCATTCCTCAAGTCTGACCATTCCCCACTTCATTCCATTCCCAATTCTTTCCTTTCCCCGATTCTTTGTTTCTCTTCCCCAAGCTTCATTCCCCCAGTTCTTTCCTACCCTTCCATCTTTAATTGCCCAATTCTTTCCATTCCCGTTTGACTCCCTTCCCAATTAGTTTACATGTCCCCCTTATTTTATATTCCCCATTCTCCAGCATGGGGTCTGGCGTGGATTCACATGCACATGAATATTCCCCGTCAGGCTGGGAATCCTCCGTAAAAGAATAAAACAGTTTCACTTTCACTTACAAACTGTATTTCTCCTTTAAACCAATCCCTGTTTTCTGGGTCATTCTGCCTCCATCCAATGACAGCCCTCTCCCTAAGCCCCTCCTCAGGCAGCGATTGTCAGATTTTTATCACATGCTTCAGTGTTGGGAGTCCAAGAGTTTGCTCTGCGAGCTACTTCTACATTTATATTGACAGAAAAAGTTTCTATTTTTGTTTAGAAAGAACCCATGTGCTGTCTTCTCCATCTGCCAACAACGGGGTTCTGTTGTCGGTGAATTTCAACACTGCTCAAGGGCGAAGATCGTCTAAGATTCCAGAAGGCCATCGGGCCTACTTCGCGCCCTCCGACCATGATGGAGGAGAAGGAGGGAAGATCCCTCTCCAGGTCCTGCACCTAGTGTGGGCTATGGAATGTGTTGGTTGAAGACAAGCACCTGCAATGCTTCTGCTGCCTGCATCCTGACCACAAGGAAGGAGTGTGCGAGATATGCCTCGCTTTCTCCAAGAAGACTACGAAGGGTAGACACAGTAGACTGGCAGCGTGGCTGAACGCCAAGGCCTCTGCCCTGTGCTCCAAGCAGGGTCATGCCTCAACAAAGGCCTGGCTGGTCCGAGGAGCAGTCTTCTAAGTCCTTTGAGGGTGCCTCATCCGTGGGGGCCCAAGACAAGGCCAAGAACTGCAAGTCCTGGTCCACCGGATCGCCACGGAAGTGGTCCCACAGTGGACAGGGCGCGATCAACATCACACTCAGCCTCTATTGCCAGCAAGCATTCAAGCTCTTCCTCAAAGAGGAAGTTGTCCAACACAGCTAAACTGTGGGAGAAGCCCAAGAAGCCACGGACAGAGGCGAAGGCCGAAGTACCCAAGAAGGCCCAATTTGCACAGGATAAGACTTTGTCAACGATGGACTTGGTGACAGCTGCTCTCACGAAGGTTAAGGGGGCTGACCCTGGGAAGGTAGCCCCTGCAGCGCAGAAGGTATCCCTGCCCCTGAGGCGCATAACCGCCGCAGTGACTTTGGCAAAGTCTGCTGACACGTCGGAAAGGGGGACACCGTCTCAGAACCCGTTTACAGCCCCCTCAGGGTGAAAAATGGGGAGGGGCAAGGAGGCCCCGAATCAGTCCCAGGTTGTGGCTCAAACCATGGAAGGTTTCATCCACGGACGATTAGGACCTGGAGTCCTTACACACAGTCCACAAGAATGTGGAAGAGGAGGAGGACGGCGATGACTGCGTGGGCCTAGTGTTCCGATCATGCCATCTCAGCTGAGGGATGTATCTCTGGAAATCCTGTCGACCCTTCACACCGTGGTCTCGGAGATCCAGAAGAGGATTCCACAGGTCCTGGTTCCAATGATCCCCCCCCAGGGCCCCGATCAGCTGCCAGCAATGAAGAGGAAGGACACCCCCATTTCAGCCTCCACATCTGCGTCTGGCCCTCTCTCCACCAGCAGACCCAGACACTGGGACGGATACGGCCACGACAATGACTGACGACAAGGATATTGTTGCAGCGGATGATAGGTCTCCGTAACCTAGGGCATCCCCACCGGATGAAGGTGGTTCCATGCCATGGTTGCCAGAGCCTCCAAGCTATTCCAGCTTGTGCCCGAGGAAACCAGGAAGGTGGGTTTCTTGTACCAGAGGCACAGGGCCAAGGGGAAGACAATCATGGCGGTACCCCTTCTGGACGACATGTGGGAGGAGGGCCTGGCCCACTTGAACAACTCTTGCGGCGCTTCGGCCAAACAGGATAGGCTGGAGAAGAAGTACTGGGTGCCGGAATCCTCACCCAAGTGCCTGAGGTTGCAACCATGGCCGGATTTGGTGGTTTCGGCGGCGACAAGGAAACGAGGGGAAGAAGATGGACGCCATGGGAAGGAAGGTGATTACACTAGGGGGTCCACCATCAAGGCAACCAACGCAATGGCGATCCTAGCCAAGTATGACCGGGAACTGTGGTAGAAGCTGGGTCCAATTTTGGAGTTCCTCCTCGATGACCAGAAGATGGAGGCAATCGCCCTCTTCCAGGAAAGGGAGGTAGTGTCGGATCACACTATCACAGTGGCGCTGGGCATTGCCGACACGGTTCCGGCAGATGGGGAACAGTGTCTGCCTTTGTCACCAAGGCTGGATGAAGGCCACGAAGGTCCGAGCGAAGGTACTGGACATGCCTTTTGACGGAGTTAACTTTTTCAGGAAGGTCTTCGACGGGTTCATAAAGGCCATAAAGGCGGATATGGAGACTGCCCATTCCCTGGACACCCTCCTGCAGCACTGTGCTTCATTTCGCTCCTCCACGGGAAAGTCGAGCAGGTTTTCTAAAGATTTCTCCTCATCGTACTGTCAGCCTTCCAGATCCACGACACAGGAAGCCTACAGAGGCCGTTCCCAGGCCTGCGGAGCACAGCGTTACTGTTGCACGCAGGGCCGGATGCCAGCGCCAAAGCAAGCCTGATCAACCAGGATGTCGGGGGGGCCCCCACCCGTGCACCCCAGAGGGAGGCCAGCTGACGAGGTTCATCAGCGAATGGAAAAAGATCCCCACCGACAAATGGGTTCTGGATGCTCTGGCCCAAGGACATACCCTGGAGTTTCAGCGCAGGTGTCTGCAGATCCCTCCAGTGGCCCATCGGGAGCAGCACATCCCTCAGCTCTTGGAAGAAGTACGGGCCATGCTGCAAAAAGGGTGATGGAGCTAGTTCCCCAGCGACTCTGCAGTCTATTCCAGATACTTTTTGGTCAGAAAGAAGACTGGGGGAGCGAGGGGGGAGTTGGAGGCCCATTCTAGATTTCTGAACAAATACCTCCAGTCACAAAAATTTAGGGTGGTCACATTTCAACACATGCTAGAAGAAAAGGAGATTTCTTGTTGTCGCTGGACCTGGAGAATGCATACTTCCACGTCTCCATTCACAGGAAACACCAAAGGTTTCTATGCTTACTAGTGCAGGGACAGCACTACCAGTTCAAGGCCCTACCTTTCGGCTTGGAATCGGCCCCCAGAGTGTTCATGAAGTGCCTGGCACAGGTCGCGGCTCATCTGTGCCTATGGGGTATGCATGTATACCCGTACCTCGACGACTGGCTGAGCCGGGCCTGCTCCTGAGATTTGGCCGTTCGACACACGGAGATGACCGTCCAACTGCTGGCGGATCTGGGATTCGCCATCAACTATTCAAAGTCCTGCTTGACACCATCGCAGAATGCACTGTTCCTCGGAGCCGGACTCAATACAGTGTCCTGCCTGGCGTCGCCCTTGGAGAAAAGGGTAGCAGCCATTCAATGGAAGGTGCATTGGCTGTTGTCGATGAAGACCGCCACTGTGCGGACCATCAAGTCGTTTGCTCGGCATGATGTCATCCGGCATCTACCTCATCCAGCTCTCCAGGTTACAGATGCAACCTCTTCAGGAGTTCCTGGACGCTTGCTGGATACATGTGTCCGGAAGCTTCGCAGACAAGATCCCGGTCAACGAGGAGTTTGTTCGGGCGATACGGTGGTGGGGTGTCCGCTCTGACATCGCCTGGGGTATGGGTTTCAAAACACTCCATACCAGGAGACGGTCACCACGAGCGTTTCCCTGGAAGGCTGGGGAGCACACACCGCACGTCTGCACGCCAGAAGCCTGTGGCTGCCAGAAGAGAAGGATCGCCATATCGACATTGTGGAGCTACGGTCAGTGTTCTGGGCCCTGAAGTCGTTCCTTCTGTCTCTGAAGGGCAAGATGGTGAGGATCTTCACGGACAACACCACCACAATATTCAACATCAGGAAACGGGGGGGGGGGGGCAGTCTCCAAGGAAGCACAGGACATGTGGCGCTGGGCCATCGGACAAGAGATGCTCCTCGTTCCTCTTCACCTAGCGGGATTCGAGAACACCATTGCTATCTCCCTCGGCAGGGAGTTTCACTCCTGCCACAAGTGGGAACTTCAGCAGGACCAGGTGGACCGCATCTTTGCCAAGTGGGGCAGGCCACAGGTCATTCTGTTTGTGACAGCCGTGAACACCAAATGCCAGAAGTTTGCCAGCAGATTCCATCAACAATGTACTGCAGTTTGTTTTTTCACCTCTCATTTAAACACGCCCCATTGTTCGGCACGCCACCGGCCATAGTCCGTGGGGGGGGGGCTTCCTGCTGGCATCAATGCTTGTGGTGAATGTTGGCATGCGTGTATGATGTTCCCCGCCAGGGTCACTTCCTTGCATATATTCGCAGAAATGGTTCTAATTCTTTTCAACAGTGATTTACCCAATAAGGCTAATCTAAAATTAATAGTGTTGCAGGTTGCCTATAAAATAATAATTGGTAGTTGAAATCTTGGTGTACATTTCAGGTTTTAGGCCACTAGCCAGCCAAAAAGGCACTTGTCGGCTCGATTCTAACCATACATACAGCACACCATTGGTTAACTCGCCAAGAGCGTATTGGCACTAGCTTTGGCTAGTGGCGAGTGCAAATTATGAGCCCTGAAAATCCTTTCCTTTTGCTGAGAAATTTGGCTTACACAGTGAAAGGTTGTTCAGGTATATGCATTAATTGTATACTTGAATGAATCAAGGCCCTTTCCACTGGTTCCTTACATGCAATCTTAACTGGCAAGAAATTTACCATGTGTGACCTTTTCATCTGTGCCTACTAAATCCCCAACTATACAATTGCCGATTCATAGATAAAGTATGTTTTTATCTCACAATAGGTAGAACTTGAAGAGAGAGTATCCACTTTGCCATACTTTGACAGTGGATACATGTAGTTTATCAACAATATATCACATAATAGATGCTCAGCTTTTTAGGCAAACAGTCCAAATAACAAAATGTATATTTTGGCGGCAGAGGCGTACAACTATACAGACAGCAACAGAGCTACCTCACTCTGTTCTAGCCCCTGACCGTTGTGGGAGCAGCATTAGGTAGTGACTTAAGGGAAGTGGCTGAGAGCCAAGGGTGACTTGAGACTGAAACAGATGGTTTCTAAACTGAAATACTCTAGCCTAGGTGTGGCCAGCGGTGGTAGCTGTCCAAAGAAAGAAAGTGGAGGTGGAAAAGAGCCACACCCATCAGGGAATAAACTGAAGCTGCTGCAGATGGCCACTGAGTTGCTGCTCTTCACACCTAACCAGCTTTGGGCGCATGGTCAGAGGAGACAGAGATCTGAAGCAAGCAGGAGAGTAAACAATGCGTTGTTTGGGCGGGGGTGGGGGGGTTGGCAGAAGGGCATCTGGGTACCTAGAAAAATAATTACGCCACACTGGGGGAAGGGAATCTGATTAATTCCTTGCGATATGACCTCTATTTTTATTAACAACCCAATGAGACAATTCCTGGCAACCTTTTCTTACCATGATATCCTCATAATTAAAGTGTTTGATCACCATGGCATGTTAGTATGAAACCTTTTTGCAATTGTCTAGAAGAAAAGACTCCTTGCCGACCTCTGCTTGCATCCATCTTTGGATAATCGCAGATTGTCCCAATATGGGATTTTCATACATTTTTTTATTTTTGGGCGAGTCAGCATTCCTGTTTTGGTGAACTTGGACGATCAAGCTGCTGCAGAGCTGGTTTCTCTGCTGAGCCCAGTCTCTTGATGAAAATGTAAAGTAGGATTGAATGAAGTTGTTCTTTTGGAAATGCCTTTAAAAGACACCCACTATCATGATATTATTTCGTAGGCAGAAGAAATAAGAATACTGAAAGAGAGACAAATGGAACAAGAGGAGCGGATGGCGAAGGAGATAGCAAAATTAAACCACGAAAAATTGAAAGATGAGAAACTGAGGCAGCAAGTGAGAGAAAGCAGGTATTTCTTCTATTTTTTTTCTTCTTCTATTCATCCAATTGGAGCACTTCTGAGTGATAGTCCTACAATACTTGTTTGGTCAAATTATCCAAAATCAAATGTACGCTCTTGCAAGTGTTTTTACAGGGCACATCAACAAATGGTCCTGGTAAGTCCTAAATCATCTTGGTTCCATTGGATGCCTATTCTGTTTCCTGCAGTGGGAGAGACCCTGCTTGTGCACAGACCAGTTTAATATCCAAATATGGGCGTTATTCAAGCAACCTGTAAGTGGTAGATCTGATGCGCAGCTCCTGTGTCCCATAGACACTGCCTCGTCTGTCTGACTCCACACTAACGTGTTATACATGGGAGCTACGCATCAGACATACTGCATCCATATTTTTAACAACGCGTGCATATTCCACATGAACATTACCAAGGGATGAAACTGAGCTCATCTTGTAGCAGTACCACAAGAGAAATAATTTTGGAAATTGAATCTTGTAAAATCCTGGAAGTTGCTTGCACCATTGTACAACTACCAAACTTTAATGAGGGAATAAACTGGCATTGCCTCCAAGCCAGTACACACTTAAAGGTCCTGATGATTACAGACAAGGCTTTCTCAGCAGAAACCGGTCGATGCAGTACAATCCTACTGTAATGCATTGATATGCTTTGGTAAAGTGATTTTTTAAATTTTTTTAAATTTTAAATGAGGATATTTTTTTAGTCACAAGTGTGTGTGTATACTACCGCATCCACTTATAAATTAAAGCACATTCATTTTTGAGACCACAAGGGTAGTGTACATTGCATTGATATAGGGGAAGGAGCTCTTGAATATTGCATATCTGTTGCTAATTGTAAATTTGCATTTCTTCTTTTTATTTAGCTAGGTGGCACAGCCGTGCCTCAAAGGGCTAGATTAGCTACTGGGGTTCAGGTTTGCAGAGCATGTAGTTCTACTACTCTCCTATTTTTCTTTATAGTGAATGAGAAATACATTTAAGGTATGAGTTTTTTTATTTGCTCCCTTTTAGTGTCAAAACAATGAAACCATGGTTAAGCGGCCGAACAATCTTGGATAGGGCCATATTAGTGGTATCTGTCAAATTCATTCATTTCTGAATTCCATTCTCGTCATTTAATATCCTGAATACTTTCCTGCTTGCCACCCTTTTCTGCCGTACTTAGAAATCCCGCCACACACAAATCATTTGGAACTGGCCTACTAGTCAACTTTTTACTGCAGTGCAAAGCTTGAGGGAGAGAGGGAGAGAGGGAGAGAGGGAGGGAGGGAGAGGGAGAGGGAGAGAGAGAGAGAGAGAGAGAGACACTCTGATAGTTTGTGTGTGCGCCAATGTAAACTGGGACCTATCTGTAAGAGGCTAGTAGTAGGAGAGCAAGGTTGCAGGTTTTTTCCCCTTGCAGGGACTGCTTTCCCCGACTCACCTCTAAGATCATCTTTCTTATATATAGACAGATTTCACTGCCAAACCCACAGAAAGCAGACTGTACACAGGAACCGGATTCTTCTGACCTGCACCCATCAACCCCACAGGTGTCGCACCCACCCCACCCCACCCTTATTCTTACAGGACCTTGCATAGGAGGACACCAATAGTGACCGGGGTGGTAACCTGTATGATATGATATATGGCATTTATGACGCGCCTATACACAAGTGTTTCAAGGCGTGACGAGGCAAGGTAGGGGAACAGGGGGAAGACAGACAACCGATCCTACTAGGCCAGGTATCATTCAGATCGCCAAATGCATGGGAAAGGGAAGGGGGAGAGTGCAGTACATGGGATAAAAGAATAAATAATAGTAGAAGTGCGGCCAGCAAGTGGCAAGGGTAAGTGCAGACAACATGTATCAAGTGCTGGAAGTGGGACTGAGGGGATACAGAAACAGTCCCCAAGTTGCCAGGAAGGCAGTGCAGGTGTGCAACGGGCTGGGTAGGGGACCTGGGCCCGAGATCAGAGGGTGGCCAGGTAACCAGTGCAGGTTAGGTTTCAACCAGGAAGCCAGCAGGGGATAGGAGGAGAACAAGCCAAAGCAAAGAGAAATGTTTTGCGGTGCTTACGGAACCAGAGATGGTTCTCAAGTTTCAGGGAGGCCGTTCCAGAGGGAGGCCCCAGCCGAAGAGAGAGATCTACCACAAACTCGTTGCTTGGAGAAGCAACTGACCCTGAGGGAGTTGGAAGCGGATGAGTGAAGAGCTCGAGAAGGTAGATATTTAGGAAGAGAGTTGAAGGTTTTGCAGCCCCAGAAGGCCTTGTGGACAACACAGAAGGTTTTGAACTTAATCAATGCAGTCACAGGGAGCCAGTGCAGAGATTTCAGTCCTGGAGAGATATGATCCCTGGGCTTGAGGCCAAGGACCAGTGTCACAGTCCTGTTTTGGATGTGTTGCAGAGGGCGGAGAGTAGAAGCAGGAAGATTTAGAAAGAGGCTGTTGCAATAGTCCAGCCTAGAGAGAACCAGAGCTCTGGAGACAGTGAGCTTCTGGGGGGAAGGAGAGGAAGGGAAGGATACTTCTGAGGAGGTGCAGCTGATAGTGTGACTTCTAGGAGACGTCAGAGATGTGAGGAGAGAAGGAGAGTGTGGAGTCGAAGATGACCCCAAGGTTTTTAGCCACACGGGTGGGAGCAGGCGGAAGGCCAAGAGAGGCCGGCCAGAGAGTGACAGGAAAGGAGGGAGTCGGAGTGCCAATGAGGAGGATCTCTGTCTTACTTGCATTAAGGCAAAGATCATTGGCAGCACACCACTCCTGGATGGCGGAAAGGCAGTCAGAGATGAGAGAGGGAGAAGAGGTGGCTGAGGGTAGCCGGAAAACAAGCTGAGTGTCATCCGCATAGCACTGGAAGTTGGGGCAGAGCGCGGCAATGCGGTGGGCAAGAAGTACCAGGTATTGGTTGAAAAGCCAGGGAGAGAGGTTAGACCCCTAGGGAACACCAGAGAGAGAGGAGAGGAAGGGCCCAAGTTGAACCTGGGAGGGTCGATCAGAGAGGAAAGCGGTCAGCCACCCCAGAGCCTGGCCGGTGATATCCAGGTTATCACAGAGACGGTTGAGTAGGCTGGCGTGGTTGACCGTGTCGAAGGCAGAAGAGAGGTCAAGAAAGATGAGGACACAGTGGGTGTTGGAATCAAGGTTGGAGAGCAGGTCTTCACAGATGTTCAGGAGAGCGGTTTCTGTGCTTCTGGCAGCTCTGAAGCCAGACTGATGGTCATGGAGACAGCCAACAGATTCAGTGTGGAGATTGAGCTGGGAGATGGCCAGCTTTTCCAAGAGTTTGCCCAGGAAAGGAGTGATGGAGGTTGGGCGATAGTTAGCCGGGCAAGAAGGGTCGGCAGAGGGTTTCTTGAGGAGAGGGTGCACAAGGGAGTGCTTCAAGGGTGAGGGGAAGACTCCAGTGGCGAAGGAGTAGTTGGAGTGAAATTGGGACAAACCATGAAACGCAGTGGTTCCTCGATCTTCAGGCGAATCTCCCACAGCTGGGAAAAGGGTTGCTGCACAGGAGAGTTGAATGTGGAGCCCATAATGTGAAGGAAGTTATCTCCTGGTGAAGAAAGACTCCTAGGTCAGGATGTGCCTGCAGGGTGGAGAGGCAGGCTGAGGCTGAAAAGCTAACCATCGTTTGCAATAAAGTAACACGCTACAATATGGAGGTGCTTTGGGTGCACATGTCCTGTCTTGAGGTAAGGAACCCATGGCTCCTCCTGTGAGGTGGATCTGGAACAAAATGTACGGTATTTTTGCTGATTTCGACATGAAAGTATACGGCTGAAAAGAGAGCTGGTAGTGTGTCCTGCGCTTTCAGGCTACCAGAGGACGAGCCGACCACCCGAGGAAAGAAAAGGCCCAATATGGCACCGCCGATTGTGAGCACTGAAAGAGTTTAGGTGAATGTGTAAGTAGAGCGTGTGGGAGATCAAACCATGGCTGATACGAACAGTTGCACGACGACACAGTAATGACGGTACAGTCCCGTTATTACTATATAAGGCACCACAGGAATTACCATCATCACAACCATGCGACCGTGTAATAATATACCATTATTGACGTGCTATTTTAAATCCTGGATCGACTTTATCATTTTTTTTAAAAACATTTATTTCTCACCATTTGTAACCAATGCTAGTTAGACAATGTATACATTTTTATTTCGTTATCAAAGGTTTAACAATGTTTATTATAATCAAATATGTTTGGAGCTGTTCATGGTTTTATTAATGGAAAATGCCCATAATAATCAACTAGGATTACACGTTTTTTGTCTTCTATGTACTTGGAAGTTAAGGCCTCACTGCAACGAAACAGAAATGATTAAAGTCCGCTGAAAACCTATACTGCAGAGTTTCTTTAAGGTCTGATTATTGCATGTGCTCTCACCTCGAGGGCTGCTTTTTGATTCAAACATTTAACTATTTTTGTAGTTGAAACCCGTTTTGGTTTACTAAATGCTTGTGAATATGCCCTTTGATTGGAAAACACGTGGCTGATAAATGGCCTATCCCGTTCATTGTACCTTATACTCTGCGCTGCTCAATAATGATCTGTTTTCTACAGTTTGGAGCTTCGTGAGTTGGAAAATAAGCTGAAATCTGCTTACCTGAACCGAGAGCGTGCTGCACAGGTTGCAGAAAAAGAAGTCTTAAAATATGAACAAATGGTATGTGGATTTTTTCAATGAATAAATTGTATCAAAGTATTTTTAACTGCACGTTCTTTTAGACCATTTAATTACATCAATAGAATGATGAGAATTTATATGCAAAGGGAGGTCATATTTCACCGTTTTTATTTGCTATGCACCAATAGATGCCTTTAGAGGACATGAAATTGGGGTCCGAGGACAAGACACAAAAATGAATCGTGTGGCACCATATGCCCTAGACAACCTTGGGGTCGGTGGGGCGATTACTGAATGCATTGAAGGAGGCGATGATTTATTGGCCGAATGTAGGGTTGTAGAATTAATATGTTGCCATTTCGAGGTGGGGGTTGGAGGGCGGGCAAGGACATCCTTGGCTAGAACTAGCCAGGGAGCTAGGCTGGCTCTAAGGGCCAACCACAAGCCGGAAAATGGCCACACAAACATTGGATGTCATATTTTGCACTGCACACAAATATTTTTACAATCCAGTGCTAGTGTTGGGAAAATACATGATAACATTTCAAACTCTGTTTATATTCCGGGTTCACCACTGAACCAAAGTATTTGATCCTGGACATATCACCTAATCTGTGGGATTGGGTTGGGGTACAACTGTAAAATTTGGAGCGCTCTGGCTGTCGATATGTCAGGTGGGCAGGCTGCCTCGGCACTGAGAGGGACTCCCCTTGCCTCTCTTCATAAAAACTGCAAATGATGGGTTAGTGTTGGCGATTTGCGCTCAACCTAAAAGTTAGTTATGGTTCTCTTATATCAAACAGGTAATTGAGAAGTCCATATATAGCAGTTGCAATTTATTATATTAGAAATTCTCAGCCGACACGTGTCTCGACAAACTCGTCTTAAAGGCATCTATATCAGGGAATAGGAACCCCTGCTTGTTGCTCCAAAAAATTGTGGTCAGAAAGATGTCATGTGGCCCCAGCATTCATTGGGCATAATCAAGTTCTTATTTGTATTTTTGTTTGCTTTAAAGTGCTACAAACGTTTCATTGGTCCTGCACCAGTGTGTGCATAAAGTCTGATCTCTACAGATAGCCTCTCAAACCTATTTAAAGGTCCATAATTCGTCGGGTTAGGTCACCTAATCACACTGCCTTTGCAGCTAAAACAGAGCCACTATAAAGGATTCAGTTTGCAGCTTATCTAATGGAAAACCATCCTCTGCCATGGTCTACTCCAACCATATATAATGGTGACCATTCTAATATTGTCACAGCAAAAGCTTTTTCCCCTCTTGTCTTACTTAGGCCAACTTCTTCAAACATGGCAACAACTTAATTCACGCATCACAGGTCTTTGTATTGTTGAGGGTGCACAAATATGTTGCTCAATGCACTGACTGCAAAATCGACTCATTCACATTGCCTCTGCTCCCTTCCAGTGGAAACAAATGCGGGTGTGTTGGCATCCTAGGATATATTACCGGTATGGTCCGTTAATTATTTAGCCCGTCTTCAGTTGCTTGGCATGAGAGTGTAAGCAGGTTGGCCTACACCCCAACGATTAGGAATTTAGCTACTCAGAACCTCCCCTTTTGAGAAGTGGGCCATCTCATTGCATATCTGTCCCCCCTCCCGTTCAGTTTCCCTTTCATGGCTCATCATTCTTGTTTCTCATTATTAGGCAAATCATTCTTTTGTTGTTGGTGTAGTGGTCATTCTGCAGGGATGCATCTCCTGAAACCGCCATTGGTCATTGGGTGGTGGGCAGAGTCTGTAGCTTTCTAGCACCATGCCACTTTGTTTGTTATAGGCAAAGTCTTGTTCTCTTCCTGTGTTTCATAATTTCTCCAGCATTGGATCTTTCATGGATTCATATGCTTCGAATATTCCCCGTCGACAGACTGGGAACCCTCGGTAAGCTTATATAGCCTTTTCCTATAGGAAAACGTTCGACACTTTAGTGTCCTATCTACGTCGTTTTGGGCCAGGCATGCCCTACCAAGACGTAGCGGTATAAATGCCCCGCCCCCGCGGCTCCTTCCAGATTTCGACCGTCTCCAAAGTGGGAACACCTCGTGTATTTTTCTACTTGGTTAGGTTGCGCTCTTCTCCTGATGTCAGGAAAAGCACTTTTCTGCCCGTGCGCTACGTGCGGCCTAAAGAAGGTCTACAAGGGGGATGCGCATATGGACTGCATTTACTGTCTGCACCCTCACCACTCGGCTGACGACTGCGACATTTGTTTTTTTTTTTTAATAATTCTGTTTGTTACGTTTTAGGAACATAAACAACAAGACAAACATGAATCAATGGTATACAACAGATCGTGGTAGCAAGGCAGTTTTCAAATGGCAAAAGGAACCCAGTCGGGTCAGGAACCAGCAGGCATGTGTGGGATAGGTCAGGTAACCAATGTTAACATCTGTACATGTCTGTTTTCAGTGATAGATTTCAGTTAGCGTCCAACCACTTATCCCATATTTTCCCGAATTTGCGGGGGCAGCCTCGTGCATTATAAATCCGGCGCTCCACGGCCGCGCATCTGTCCAGCTCATTGCTCCAGCGGTTCACGGATAGCGGGTCGGCAGAGCCCCAGCTAGCCGCGATCAGTCTTTTGCTTGCCCCCAATACCAGTGTCAGAAATATTTTCTCATATTTCGACAGGTCCACCTCACCTCGGATTCCCAGCAGTATCATTTTGGGGTCCCTGGGGATTGTTGTCGCCAGGGTGTCTGCGATCTTGTTGATACAGCTCTCCCAGAAGACCTGTAATACTCGGCAGTCCCATAACATATGGTAAAATGTGGCAGGTTCTGTTTTGCACCTGAGGCATGTCCCGTCTTCCAGTCCCCCCCATTTGGCCATGTCAGTGCGTGAATAGTATGTGCGGTGGAGGATCCTCAGTTGTATAAGCCTGAGCTTGGAGTCTATGCCTATTTCTCTAGGGGACATCAATGCCTCTACCCAGTCTTCTGGTTCCATTAGACCTATGTCTTTTTCCCATTTTTCTTTGAGCCCATCTAGCTGCGTCGCCCCAAAGGAGTTGACTGCGACATTTGTAAGGGCTTCTCCCAGACTTGTCGCATGGTTGAACGATGGAGCGGGGGCATACCCGCCTTCAGAGGTGGGCTCAACACGCCGCGTGGCCTCGGCATCGAAATCTTCAGGGGCCCCGCGCCGCTCATCGTCATCGGAGCCCCCGATGAAGAAACCTAGACCGGTGGGCAAGGAGTCGTCGGAAGGCCGCTCGAAGGACTCGGTGTCGAAAGGTGCCTCTTCGTCCTCATCTTCGACGAGAAAAGATAAAGACAAATCCAAATCCTCCTCAGGCGATCGTCATGGATGGACCTCGAGTCGAGAAAAAGAAAAACGCAGGTCGAGTTCAGAAAAGGCGGGAGCAACGCATAAACCTGCACGACCACCACCGTCGTCGACGGTTGGGCGGTCGCCGACGACTTCTCTGCCATTGACGCAGTTAACATCTACCGCACCTGCATTGCAGACGTCGGTGTCTTCGGGGGACGAGGTTGAAAGGGTAGCTGCCCCGGCAGACCTGGGGTTACAACTTACCAAGCCTGTCTCCGAAAGCTGTCCAGGTTCTACCCCTCTGCTGAATCCACAATCTATTCTATCGTTGGAAGTCTTATCCACGCTGCAATCTCTGCTACGGACACTGGACGATAGACTGCCTCGAACATCCCCGGCCGGGTTGGTCGTCGAGAACCTGGGCCCGTCTCGCCGTCCTCCACCTGCAACCCCCACTGCAGGGCCTCCGGAAGCAAGCCTCTCGGTTCCACGCCTCGAGGAAGGGGAGCTGTTGGATTCGGAATCAGGCAGCAGGGCGTCGTCAATAGTCTCACTTTCCCCCTGCAGGGATCCGACCTGGGAGTCTGATGTGGAGTTGGAAACGCCGAGGAGCCCAGCTCAGCCGTCTTCCCCAGACGATATCGGGTCATTCCATAACATGATGGCTAAAGCCTGCAAGGAATTTGGGCTGGCACAAGAAGAGGAAAAGAAAGATTGCTTTCTTTTCGACCACATGGGTCAAAAGAGAAAGTCAGTGTTTTCAGTACCCATCCTAGAACACGTGTGGAAGGAAGATCTGCAGACCATGCGTCACCCTTTCTCAGAGCCGGAGAAGTTAAAGGTCGTCTGGAAAAGAAATTCAAGGCCCCGGACTCTACTCCCAAGTGCCTTTCCTCACAACCGACACCTGACTCTGTGGTATCGGTGGCGAGAAAGGCGAGGGCTCAACACAAGTGTACGACACCCCCCGGAAAGTGATGCTAGACGCCAAGATGCGTTCGGCAAGAAAGTCCTGACGGTAGGAGCTACCACGGTTAATGTTAGGCAGAAACCTGTGCAGTTCCCTTAGGGACCACTACAAAAGATTTAAGACTACAGGTGTTGGCAGTAAACCCACTTGGTAGCAGTCTGTACCACCCAGATTTACCCGGTAGCTGTGGCTGAGCAGTCAGACTTCCCTCAAGGAGAGTATGCAAAGTATACTCAATAGGCACTCGGATACAATAATACAAGCAAACACTGACCAGAGCTTTGGTATCAAAGTATATAATTATTTATTTAAAAACCCACAGTTTGAAACACTCCAGCACTCTTATTGTAAAATATTCCAAACACAGTTACTATTGTAATATACACACCCCTTTGTTTCCTATCAGATAAATCCCAGTAAGACACCACTTATTTTCATACAGAGGTGAGCGCTTAACTAGATTGCACTCTGATAAGTTTGTGAGAAAGGGGGGAAAAAGACAGAATATGGAAAGGTACACCACTCTAAGATTCAGGAACACTGTTAGCAAGGCAGAAGAGCAAAAGTCACGGGTGAGCCAAAGTCCAAAGGCTGGGCCCACTCTTAGAGAGAGCAGAGCACAAATGCGCCCAAGATCGCAGTTACACTAGGCTTAGGAAGTCTTGCAGAGGGTTCAAAAAGAGTTTAGAGAGGCTTAGGAAAGTTTAGCCAGGGTGTCCCAGGCTAACCCAGGTTCAAAAGCCGGGGGCTAAATCTACCCCGTACAGTCGGTAGCAAGGGAAGCCAGGCGGGACACGGTACCTTAAGTGGGAAGGATCCTCCAGCGGTGGCAGTTGTTCCTGGTAGTGGGTGCAAGTTGCGTCGTCATCCAGGGGAAGAGAAAATCTCGACTTGGAGGAAAGATGAAGGTCGTTGCACTACCAGGGAAGAAACCAGCTGCGGAGTCTTCCAGTTAAAGGTGGTACCTTTGTTTCACGGTCGTGGTAAAACGTGGTATCCCGGTTGCCGGGGTGCTTGGCACAGGCAAGGCGGCCACGAGGTACGTCGGGAAGGCGAAAAGACGGTGAAACTGGTTATCCCCACCAGTCAAAGGAAGAAGACTCTCCGGCAGGAGATCTCCTCTGTCGTTGGGAAAAGTGGTGAGGCAGTCCAGCAGGGCCCCACCGGTGGTGGTGTTGTGGCAGGTCGGCTCAGCTTCTCCCTCGTCGGATTCTTAGGTCCTGTGGCGACTTCTGAAGTTCCAGTCCCCAAAGCCCTGCTTTTATGCAGCAAAACCCCATTCACTCAGCCTAGCTGTCACTCAAACATGCTAAGTGGTAAGCCGGCCGGCTCACCACTTGGGCCAATCAGGATGGAGTGCGACTTGAGTTGCCTAGGCAACTCAGTCCAGGGTGCCTAAATTCCCCTCCACCCCTCCTAAGTACCCCAGACATAGTGGCACCACTTTGGAGGGCTTCTGTGGAGAAGCCCGCCAAAAAGTGGAACAAAGGGCTCGACTTGGGTTGGAGTCACAGAAGAGAACACAAACGCCATTTTAGAATCAAGTTTTGGCAAAAAATACCAACTGGAGAATTAATATTAATTAAATAAACCGGCAGTATTTTCGAGGCTACCGTAAATAATTTAATAAAGATAGTAGCCTAAAACAATGGGAAATCCCATAGGAAAATATTTGCGGTTGAATATAAAAAGTAGTATCCACTGCCACCAGCCAAAACTCGATCAGGGGGGACGGAGACATGCCCCCTCGACTAACAGTCCCCAGGGCAATTGAATTGCCCCAGCCAGTACATCCACAATATGATGGTTTGTACTGGTTCTGTTCAGATTTTAATACTAGTAAAGTCAATGGTGACTTTACATGCCCTGGGAGACAGTAGTCGGTCCCAGGGTATGGAGTCTATACTGGGGGGTCACTATGACACCCCTGTGTCACTGCACTGAGGGTGCTGGGTAACACACATCACAAAAACACATGAAGCCCTATGGAGTAAAAGACCCCATAGCCCATTAAACACATCTAGATTCAAAGAAACACACTCAAATCATGCCCAAGAGTGAGGGTAAAAGAGTCTCACTCTTGGCAGGAGAAAAAAATAAAACCCAAAAATCCAGCAAAGCTGCTGGGGGACTCACTAGGTTAGGAAATTCAGCCTAAACAGAGAATTCTCCCTAACAGTTAAGGCGGCCAATTCTCTTGCCATAGTCGCTAGATACGACAGGGAAATGTGGCACCGGCTGGCACCCATACTCGAACACCTTCCAGATGAACATCGAAAAGAGGCTATATTGCTAGTCAGGGAAGGTGAGGAAGCTTCAAATCATGCAATTAACATCGCAGTAGATCTTGCAGAGTCGGGTTTCAAGCAGGTGAACAATGGTGTGGTCCTCCGACGGCAGGCGTGGCTGAAATGCACCAACTTCCGACCCGAGGTGCAGTACAAGGTACTGGATATGCCTTTTGAAGGGGACCTCCTTTTTGGCGAGAAGGTCGACGAAGCCCTGAAGGGCATGAAGGAGGACTCGGACACTGCACATTCTTTGGGAGCTCTCCAGAGTGGTCGGGGTTCCCGGTCTTTTCGTCCCTTCAGAGGAGCTTCGGGGAACTCCAGGTTCTCTTCCAGGGACCGTTCCTTCGGTAGATCAACACATTCCTCTCAAGGATACAGAGGAGCTTCACAAGCAGCTAGACAGCGCCGGGACTACCAAGCCCCTAAGAAAAGGGCAGGTTTCTCCTCGTCGACGAGGGATAAGCAAACTAAGAGTCAGCATTGACGGGCATCGGAACGTTCTGGGGGGCAGAGTATCATGTTACATCAAGGAATGGGATCTTATAACCACAGATCAATGGGTGTTGGACACCGTAGAATACGGACATTCCCTGCAGTTCAAAAGCAACCCTCCGCCTATTCCACCGGTGCGTGTAGCTCATTCCCATCTGAGCGTGTTGCTGCAGGAAGTAGCACTTATGCTACAAAAAGGGGCTATAGAACAGGTCCCGTTGTCGCAAAGGGGTCAAGGGGTTTACTCCCGGTACTTTGTGGTGAAAAAGCCGAATGGAACATGGCGTCCCATCCTAGATCTGCGAGAACTGAACAAGTCGTTGAAGAACATAAAGTTCAAGATGCTCACGCTCCAAGAGGTAATCTGGTCAGTTCAAAAAGGGGATTTTCTGGCGTCTCTGGACCTGCAGGACACATACTTTCACATACCGGTGTGTCCGTGGCACAAGAAATACCTCCGGTTTGTGGTAGAACACAATCACTACCAGTTCAGTTCTCCCTTTTGGACTAAAATCTTCCCCCAGAACGTTCACCAAATGCCTGGCTCCGGTGGCAGCCTGGCTGAGGAGGCAGGGCCACCATGTATACCCGTATCTCGACGACTGGTTGGTGAGGGGATCTTCCCCGTCGACGCATGACACTCTACAGGACACATTGAATCTATTGGAACGATTGGGGTTCGCGATAAACTTCGATAAATCCTCCTTGACGCCGTCCAGAAGCTTGCTGTTTCTGGGTGCCCAGTTCGACACCCAGCTGGGATTAGTCAAACCATCCCTCGACAGGATCACCAGGCTCAGTCATTTGGCAGGCCAGCTGAAGATCAATTCCAGGTTGTCGGTGAGAAAATATACGTCAATCCTGGGAGCTATGGCGTCCTGCATTCATCTAGTGCCCAACTGTCGCCTTTTCATGAGGCCAGTTCAACAGTTTTTGGCAGATCGTTGGACGCAGTCTCAGGGCCTTTGGTCAGACAAGTTGACCATCGACGACGTCAAACTCATGTCAACCCTACGGTGTTGGAGGAATCGTCACAATATTTCCAAGGGAGTGCCTCTACAGGAACCGGAATTCCAGTTCACAGTGGTGACGGACGCGTCCCTAACCGGCTGGGGAGCGCATATGGGCACTCTGCAGACACAAGGCTGCTGGTCTCAGAAAGAATCTCTCCTACACATCAACATTCTGGAATTGAGAGCAGTCCGCTGGGCCCTGAGAGCATTCCTGCCTCACATCAGGGGATCCACAGTGAGAGTTCTGACGGACAATACCACAACAATGTTTTATTTACGAAAGCAAGGCGGTACGCGGTCCAGGACCCTCTCCATCGAGGCTCAGGTGTGGCACTCGGCGCTGAAGCACGATGTATCCATCATAGCCCATCATCTGCTAGGAGTGAAAAACGAGCAGGCGGACTCGCTCAGCAGAAAGATGGACCAGATTCACGAGTGGGAAATAAACGACAATCATTTGGCGAAGGTCTTCCAGAAATGGGGTCAACCAACGCTGGACCTCTTTGCCACGAAGGCAAACAAGAAGTGCAAAATGTATGCCGGCAGATGGCCACAGGAAAATTCAGTTGGGAGAAGCTTTTTCCTTCCCGTGGACGGACGAGTTCCTCTATGCCTTCCCTCCGTTTCCCCTGATACGGAGGACTCTGCAGTGGATACTCGGGTACAGGTGTCGAGTCATCCTGTTAGCGCCATGTTGGCCGAGGCAACCATGGTTTTCTGACCTCCTTCATCTGTCAGCGGACCACCCGATAACGTTCCCAAAAGAGCCCAACCTCTTGTCCCGGAACGAAGAAAAGGTGTGGCATCACGACCCAAACAGTCTCAACCTCACGTCTTGGCTCCTGACTTTTCGGAGTTTGGGGCCTTGACCATTCCGTCGGACTGTCGAAAAATATTACAGGCTGCGCGGGCCCCGTCCACCAACAAGTCTTACAGGTGTAAGTGGAAAAGATTCTGTGTATGGTGCCAAGGGCGGGCAGAGTGGAACCTCTGAGAGTTACTCCGGAACAGATCCTCCCGTATCTGTTTCATTTGGCGAGGAGTGGCTTCACCTGGCGGCCATCTCTAGGTTCACAAGAAGGAGGAACTCTACGCCTTTGTTTAGTGACAGATTAGTTAAACATTTCATGAGAGGTTTGTTTCCGACGTTTGCACCGGTTAAGAGTTTTCCACCAACGTGGAGCCTTAACTTGGTACTTGCAGGTTTGCTGAAATCACCTTTTGAGCCAATGGCCATGGGGTCCATGAAGTTTCTATCTTGGAAAGTGGCTTTTCTAATAGCCATAACGTCGGCTAGACGAATCTCAGAGTTACAAGCATTGGTCATAGACCCTCCATATCTCAGATTCTTCAAGGACAAGGTGATCTTGTCGACGAGTCCTCGTTTCATCCCGAAAGTTCCTACGATTTTTCATAAACACTCTACCATGGTCCTACCCACCTTTGCAACGCCATCGTCGGCAGCGGAAAAGGTTCTGCATACCCTCGATGTCAAGAGGGCTCTAAAATTCTACCTGCATCGTACCCAGCAACTTCGATCGACACAGCAGCTCTACGTTGCGTATGGCCCTTCAGCAAAGGGGAAAGCAATTTCGAAACAAGGTCTGGCTCGATGGGTCTCGTCGACGATTGCTTTCTGTCACTTGAAAGCGGGAAAGCCGCTACAAGGGCGTCCGAGAGCCCATTCGACCAGAGCGACCTCGTCGTCGACGGCATTATGGGCGGGGATCCCGCTGGCAGACATTTGCAGAGCAGCAGCATGGTCAGTGCCCTATACATTCACCCGCCACTACTGCTTAGAACGGCAGCATGTGGACGAAGTTCAAATGGGCCGAGCAGTCTTGCGGCATCTCTTTCAATAAGGTGTAAGCCCTTTCTCTTCGAGAGGGTTCTATGCTGGTTGGATATGTGTTTATACATGTGTGTGTGTGTGTGTGTGTGTGTGTGTGTGCATATATATATATATATATATATATATATATATATATATATATATATATGCTTTTAATTATATGCACAAACATGCGTATGTGATTCCAATGCGTGCTTTATGTATCCTGTTTTAACTTATGTATATTGCGGTATGTAGTACGTTGACAGGTGGTTAATTTCGAATTTTATGTAATCATGGTTCGTTTTCTTTGGCAGAATGGGGTGATTGCAGTTACACCTCCTTCATTGTTTCACGTTCACTGCTGTGCATTCTATTCTAAGCATGTGAATCCATGAAAGATCCAATGCTGGAGAAGGGAATAGTTTCTTACCTGTAACTCCATTTCTCCAGCATTGGTATCTTTCATGGATTCACATGCGCCCTCCGGCCTCCCCGAAATGCAATCTTTGCATTTTTTCTGGTTTCACCCTGTTCCACTTGGAGGGGACGAAATCTGGAAGGAGCCGCGGGGGCGGGGCATTTATACCGCTACGTCTTGGTAGGGCGTGCGTGCGCGGCCCAAAACGACGTAGATAGGACACTAAAGTGTCAAAAGTTTTCCTATAGGAAAAGGCTATATAAGCTTACCGAGGGTTCCCAGTCTGTCGACGGGGAATATTCTAAGCATGTGAATCCATGAAAGATACCAATGCTGGAGAAATGAAGTTACAGGTAAGAAACTATTCCCATCTACTCAACTCCCTTAAGTTTGCACATGTTAAGGTAAAATGAAAAATGTATTTGTTAATAATTACCGTTTTCATAGCGTGCCTTCTGAATTATCCTAATTCTCATACTTTCAAATATTTCCTTGAGCGTAGAAGAACACAGACTGGACATGCCAGTAACTATCTAGAAGGCTAGACCATTTCTTTCCTTTGTTGCTACCAAAATTCTTCTTTCTTCTCTTATATTTTTCACTGACTGTTCTACGGTTCCTCTCTTCTCGGTCTTCTTGTGCCCCTCTTTCTCCTCTTCATTCAATCTATAATTCAGCTGTTGGTCTCATTTTATATTTATCCTCCCACAATTCTATTGCCACTGCTCTTGCTTCTCTTTAATGGCTCTTGCGAGTCACATCTCCTATTCAACTTTCTCTGTCTGCTCTTTTAAATTTCTCACAACCTTGCCCCTCCCGATCTTCCTCTTATTTCTTTTTACGTCCACTTGACTCTCAATCTCTCATCTTACTGTTCCTCACACTCCTTGTGCTAATTCCAGTTTCCTATCTTTCTCCCCGTTGGCCCCTAAGCACTGAAACACACTTCCCCTTCGTCTTCCATCGCTGTCTTCTTTTCCCATCTTCCTTTCGCACATTAAAACCCATCTGCTTACTGGATAATTTGTGTTTTTCAATTTGTTTTAGATTCATTTATACCGTTTTATTTTTGTACAGCGCTATGGTGTACAGAGCTATATAAAATAAAATCGAGTCAATATCAAAGTACAAATGCCCAATTCTTTGAATCCACAGCAAAAGTGACCCAGAACTGCATTTCAAACAAATGTTTCTATTTGTCACAATGGGAAATGATTATGGTTGTTCTACAACTAAAGACAGTGTTTCTGAGTTAGCAAATGGTACAGGAAAGGGACACATAGCAACTTGTCATTCTATCTGTGAGATGTTGGTCTCCCTCTGCAATTCAGTTGGTTCCCATTTCCTTTTTCATGGGTCATTGCAGAGACTTTCCTTTGATCAGGTGGTGTGGTGGGGTAAACACCTGTAGTAGGATTTTTCCACAATAGAACATTGTGTTCCTTTTGCTGGACAAAAAGGAGTAGGGAACAGATGGTCAGTAAAACAGTCACTATGCTTTATCAAAGATCCTTGGTAGTTTTCCTTTCCTTTTTCCAGGGGTGCCACGACCTGCACGCTTCTTGTCCTAGCTAACCAAGGGCTTTGATCTGTTCAGGATTATAGCACCCAACTCCCTTTTCTTACTCTGTAATGCATAATTTCAAGGATGTAGTGCTCAGCATGCTTTTGGAAACAAAACCGTCCCAGAAAATGGTGCCGAGCTGCCTTTGTTGTCTAAAGCAGTCTTGGCCATATAGCAGCCAGCTAGCTATTTGCAATATTCACTTCCAATGATCTTTGGCCCTGCTAACCATGATTTAGTGTCCAGCTCACATCTTTGGGGATCTCTTTCCTAGATCACTTTGGAACCAGTGAAATAGCAACCTGCATGCTGCGCAACCAGCCCAAGATATTCTCTCGCTCCTTGGGACACTATCTTGGGTATATTCTCCCTCTCTCGTTGCGTCACACTCTTGTGCAGAGTTCAAGCTCGCAGATTGTGGTGCTGCTGGTCCTCGCAGCTCTCTCAATTTCCAAGGCCTCCGATCCTACTTGGGTATCTCGGTTCCTTAGGAATGCCTGTCAATTTAACTTGTCAAAGCTTGCTTTTTCTCCTGCGGTTTTGTGATGTTGCTCTGCCTGCCCTCACTTCTGTTTGGTTCGGGTAACAGTCCTTCTCTCAGTGCCGGTTTGTGTTATTTGTATGGTTTCCTGGGTTGGTGTTCGCTTTTCTGCCTTAAGACTGGCTAAGCCTTCCCTCACTCCGTCAGCCTCTCTAGTTTGTTTCTCTATTCTTATGAGCAGTAGCATTTACCCTTTGTGGTGGCACATATAAGGCATCTATCTTTCACTCTGGCAGAAGTCCCACTTCCTTACAATGGTGCAGTATTGGCTATTGGTGGGATCCTGGTGTTTCCTACAGTTTTGGTTGCTTTGCTGGCCCCATTGTCTCCATCCCCCGTCTCTTCCTTAGTGGGTAATTGGGATCCAGTGGTATAGTATTGCCTTGGCATCCAAAAGCTTGCACGGCCCCAGCCCATTGATACTGAGCCTGGACTTGGCAGCAGTGACTCACTGCAGTATAAGGGACAGCTGTCACTGGCCTCGAGTGTACGAGAATAGGATTCTGGGATAGGTGAGGAATATCATTTTTAAGGCCAGCATATCTAGGACTTAGGTAACCTTCCTAAGGGGCGCATGGATTCTGGGTTCCCACTCTTGCCTGGCTCTAGTTAGCTCACAGCTTTGGCATGAGGGCCCTGGTAGGCTGTTTTTCCCGATCTGCATAGTTCTCGCCAGGTCTTGCCACAGGATCAGGACTCTAATTTCATCACACAGACCATGAAGGGAGCGAACAGGAGTAGGGTTATAGAGAAGAGAAATGGGGTGTGGATGAAGAAAATGCGTAGGATGGAACAGTTAGGTTGGGGGGATGGTGGAAAAGGAAACTTGTTATTTTGGTTACTGTTATTGTGCTTGACTGCCTTGGGGGCATTTTAAAGTGCTGTGAGGAAACTGCAGTGGAGGGCAAACAGAAATAGGAGAAGGAAGGAGTGAACAGAAGAGTGAAGGCAGGGTTTGAAATTGAGGGGAGCAGGGAGCTTTTTAGCTTCTGCTTGTAGCCTAGAAGAGCCTGGTCAACTGGACACCAACAGCTACCAGGAGCTACCTTTCACTCCCACGCCAACGCATGCAGAACAAACACATCTATGTGAATATAACTGTGTGCATTTGGGATAATCTGAAAATAAAGATTAAGACACATATTTGCACCATTTAAAGGATATGGGTGCATAAATAATGGACAAAATTATATGTTTGCGTCTTCTGTGGAAGTTGCATTTGCAGAATGCTATGCACTAGCTTCTCGCTCCCCAGTGGTAGTTCCTGGTCACTGTTTAATGCAAGATACACAGGAGCTGCTTTTAGCTCTTGTTTATCCAATCTCAATTTCGAGCCCTGGAAGGGGTTTCATATTTTGATTGCTTCTAACAGACACCCACATAATTAAGTGAATAGGTCTGTTCTATGCTCCAGAGGAATTTACTGTCCTAGATCAGTTGAGAGAGTTAAAATGGATTTAGAAGCTGCTGTTACTTGTTCACGAGTCAGAATAGTGTGGAAAAGAGCCTTCTTATTCTAAGGCCAACGCCCCGACCTCAACAACCCGCCCCCCCCCCCCAAACTCTCAACCACACCCAGTGGGCAACATGAAAGACCAGAAAAGGCACAGGACTCTGCCACCTCAAGCCCCACCTAGCATCACCCTTGCTCCACCCCAGATCCCAATCCTTGCCCCCTTGCTACAGCAACCAAATCTCCCCTCCTGCTCCCAACCCAGTCTTGGCTGTATTCCCCTCACCCCACTTGCCCTTCTTCACCTCCCTCTCAATGCCCTCCACTTGCCACCTCATCTGCTTCCACCACCCCATCTCCACACCCACTCCTTCACTTCAACAACCTCCCCCTCCCCCGCAACCTATGCAAGCTCAAGCCTTCCAGCACACCCTTTATCTCCAAACACACACACTGCGACTCTGTGCTACCGGGAACCATCCACCCCCCCCCCCCCCGATCACCCTGCCACAACGAATTTCACTCCCCACCCACGCTGCAGGCCACACCCTCAATGTGGTTTTCAGCACCACAAACCTCATATCCATTCTGCCTCCATGCCCCCTAATCGGTCAGATCACTCTGCAATCTTCTCCTCTTACCATCTTTACCTCTGCCCCCCCAACCTCTGCCCCCCCAACCCAACTCTAGTACACAGTTATTATTACCCTGGACCTAGCCAATTCCCTCCTGAACTCACTCTCCGTACTCCTCCCTCCAGGAAGCGCCCCCCAACATCAAACCCTTCGATTCCTGGCTCTCCAGCACCCTCACACCCCTCCCTCCAACTGAAATGACCTCTCAGGGGTCAGCCCCCCCTCCCCCAAATGCTACACCACCCACCTCAAATCTCTCAAAACCCTCAAGCACTGTCTGGAAAACGGCCTGGAGAACCAACCTGACCCCCAACCCACCCCCCTAAAACAAAATCCACCTAGCAAGACTAACAAGGGCCTACAGGTCAGAAATTAGAATGGCCAAATAAAATTCCATCATTCTATGGGAACAGGATCTTGAACTCTCGCAACCCAAGCAAGGAACTGCACAAAATCAACTCTGATTTCAAGGTTGCTCAACCCCTCCCGCACCGAACTCCCAATCTCTATGCGATGTCTTACCTGAATATTTTCAAAACATCGCTATCAATAGACATGGTGCCATTGTCTCTAAAATGGCAATGATGCCACTGCCCGCTCCCCACCCACCTGCTGTTCCCTGCCCCAATTCCCTACTAATGCAAACCTTCCCTGCTTTTTCCCTGATCTCACACCAGGAGTTCCTCTCACTCGTAGCGCAAAGCCACCTGTCTGGATGCCCTGAAGACCCATGTCTTCCCACACTCCTCAAAAACATCCTAACATCAACATGCGCAGGCAGTATTGCACACTCAATCCTTAACCAATCCCTCACATCGGGAATCTTCCCGGAAGCCTTCAAAACCTCCTATATCAACCCCCCATCCCTCTTGAAAAACCCACGCTCAGCGCTCTCATTCACCCAGAACTACCAGCCCATTTCCAACACCCGTTTCACTGCCAAACACATCGACCATACAGCATACAAGCAGCTCTGCCACTTCACTGAAGCCAACAACCTTGACCCTGCCCAATCTAGCTCCAGAGGAACTGAGTCCTCCCGGGTGTCTGTTTGGGATGACCTAAAAAGAACAGCGGACACAGAATGATGCACAATGCTCCTTTTTCTTGACCCCTCAGCTGCTTTCAATACTATTTACCACACCATACTCCTAGACAGGCTACACTCCTTAGGAATCAAGGACACTTCTCTCACATGGATCTCCTCCTTCATCTCTAATCACTTTCAAATCGTGCTCCTCCACCCTTTCACCACTGCATCTCGCCTAGTGCCGAAAGGGGTTCTGCAGGGTGCATCCCTATTGCTCCTCCTCTTCAATATCTATCTCGGCCCACACCTTGCAATCAATCACTCCCACAATCTCACCTGCTACAACTATGCAGATGATGCCCAGATCATCCTCAAAATCGCCAGGTACCAGCATGTCCAGATCTTTCATCATGCCTCTCTGATAGTGACCACAGGATGACGACCAACCACCTCAGCCTCAACCCTGGGAAAACTGAAATTCTTGTTTGTGTTACCATTGCTCTTCTTCCCCAACCTATCCCTGGCGTCACTCTCTAGCCCCCAAATCTTCCCTGCTCCCCCTCCTCTGACAAACTCTACATTGTGAAAAATCTCAGATGCATGCTGGTCTGGTATCTATCCCCCTCCCAACACCAACTCCGTATCAAGAACCTGCTTTGTCCACTTACACATCCTCAGGCGAATCTTTCAATACCTCACCTATGTGAGACAGGCATGGTATCAAGAGAGATCACACAGACAATAGAAGTGTAATTCTAAAAAAAACGTTATTAATGGTCAGGATGGTGTAACGTCTGACTTGTCTATCGTATAGTGGGATTTTTCCTGCCTTAAGGAACTTAAGGGAAGTCTTTGTCTGCAAGTCCAAAATGAAAGTCTGTCTGTGTCAAAACCTATGCTTGTCCTCACAACTATAACCGAACACATTTTGTTGAGAAGATTCCCACATCATAAGTGTTCAAAAGTAAAGACTGAACTAATTTCAGCTTCAGCTCTTGGGTTGCCTGTTTGAAGTTCAACACAATTCAACCGGATACATAGAACAAGAATTATAAGGACTAAGAGACCTTTACCCCACTAACATTATGCTCAAATCTCTGCATACCTAACTTGCATGATGAAAATCCACACAACCATCCTCTCACTCAGCAAACCGCACGCACTTCACCTGTCATGACCACTGCTTCCAAGGAGTCAGGACCAGCCCAACGTCCTTGGAAGCAGGCCCCTAACCTTAATCCTAGGCACCAGCCGGTCCCCACTGGGACCTTTTGGACCTTGTCCTGGCGCCGGTGGCGCCAGGCTCATCAATGCCATCGGTCCCAGCACTGGAAGCGCCGGGCTCATAATCTATATGAAGATGCTTGGGTGGACTTACCTGCAGCAGACCATGCTGCTTACTTACCAGCTGCATAGGAATCCTCAGTAAGCCGGAACTACTTTCTTACCTGGGTGGGGCAAGCTCCACTCCCTGGATACAACACTGGAACTCTTCTGGAACAGGAACTCTTTTCTTACCTAGGCGGGGCCGTGGAGGAAGACGCCTCAGCACTCCAAGGCTATTTAAACCACACCCGATTGATGAAACGTGCTTCGCGTTATTCTGCATCTGCAGCAGAACGCTCACCGAGTCTGTTCCAGCTTTTTTTCTATCCGGGCCAGAACCTGTAAGAACAATACTTACCATTCCTGCATCCAGTCTTCAGCAGAACCTGCAAGAACAATACTTACCATCCCCGCATCCAGTCTTCAGCAGCACCTGCAAAATAAGAAACTACAGGTTAGCACGGCAACCTTCATACGAAGCGCATTACTCACCTGATCCATCGGCAGCGACCATTTCATCACGCTGCATCTCTGCCTGTGAAAACAAAGGCATAGTTATTTCTTACCGGCACTCTGGGTCTCCAACGCTGCAATCCGGACCTGAAAGACAAAAGGAGAGACATTAGACAGGTATTTACTTACGCCTATCGCGCTCGCCATAATAGAACGCCTGCAAATACTCCAGCGTTTTCCAGCATCTCTTCAGCACGAACCCGCAGCTGCAAGAGAAAAGAAACAGTTAGAGCGCTTGCATTTACTCACGCATTTCCAAGCGCTTCATTCCCATTCCAAGGCTCTGGCTCCAGCTTCGGCTCCCTTCACACCATCTTCTGTCTCCAGAGCCCTGCAAAACAAATAGGAGAAAGCATTATACCAAACCCTGATCTACATAAAAGTGCCCTCGCACCTAAAGACTTTAAGGACAAAAGGTGTCCGGAAACTCACCGCTCGTGCAGTTAACGGCGCTAGCGATCCTCTGATGTTAAGAGGCCTACGTTTTACCCAGTGAAGGAACTGGCAACGGCACCCTGCACCAGACGCAGATGGAGAGCCTAGCATTCACCTATCTAAGGTGAGCACGTTGACCTGGGGGATTCTACGGGGAAGCTGGGAATAGAGAGAGAGAGAGAGAGAGAGAGAGAGAGAGAGAGAGAGAGAGAGAGAGAGAGACACTCAACTGCCCAGATCATTAACCCCCATATTCTCTCACCTGCAGAAATCTCACCCTTCGAGTTCGACACACAGTGCGAAGAGGCTCAGCCCCAGAAGCCAACCGAGTCCTGCACATCACCTTTCGTGTCACAGACACCTTCCTGCCTAGACCAGCGCCTCCGTGGGAATCAGGTGAGCGTTACATCACCACACCGCAAGAACCAAGAAACAACACATAAACCGCACCAACAGCACACAAGTCTCGCATCAGTCCAATATTCACACCAAAGCTCAGCGCACGGTCAAAACCGAACAGAATCTGTCAACAGCACACCACTCTCTCACTTTCCTATTCCCTCTTCATCCGACTAACCTTTTCCCACCTTCTTGTTTACAGATCTGCCTGAGCGCCCGGGGGCCACTTCCATTGGTGCCGGTGCGAAATACCTTTTAACATTAACAATTCCAATAAAGGTTCAATTCAATAGTGTTTGGTCACGTTCAGAAATTACTTTCTCCAAGTTAAAATGTAACACCATTTACACAAAACGATGGTCTGGGACTTATCCTTAAAGTTCAAGCATAGTACAGTTCACACAAAACAAAGGCTTCTCTTTCCCAAGTTCAAGGGTAGAGTAAGAGGTCCTGTGACTCCCTTCCTCTAACATAAATTTCACGTTGGTTGCATTTCCTCAAAGTTAAAAAAGAAAACGCTGGGTTTGTTTGACCGTTCTTCAGGTTTGCTTCACCAATTATTTCACAGTTCGTTACAGCGCATTCACTGTTTCCTGGTCTATGCACAGTTTTTCGAGCACACAGTCCACCCATCACAGGTAACGCAACCAGTAACCCTACATATTGTGAGACTTCCTGGACTAGGTGCAGTTGTTGGACTGCACGGTCCACCCATCACCGGTCACTCGACCATAAGTTTCTCCAAAGCTGTCCTGCCCCTGGTAGACTGTTCTGCCTTGGGCTTGCACTTTTCACATTTGTAGTCCCTATAAATACCCTTTGATACCAGTTTTTGGCTTGTAATATACGTGAGGCAGGCATGGTATCGAGAGATGACAGACAACTAAAAGATAGTTTGAAAATCTTTATTTTACTAGTCACAATGGTGTAACTCCTATCTTGCCCTGTTGGGAATGTTCCTTATGGGAAGGTAAACTGAGGGAAGATTAAGCCTGTCAGTCCAAACTACTGGCTGTTAGGAAAGATTCCTCTTAACAGCACCTTTCCTTCCATTTTTATGGACCCCCAAATGTTTTGCTTTTATTTTTTATAACTGGCCTGTTATTTTTACAGGGCAGTAAAGTCTTAAGCTTAACTACACTGGCTTTTGCTCATCTGTTATGGGGAAACCGACGTGTCCTTCAGCCTGTCAGTACTGGGAAAACATTGTTTCCCTTAGTCTCGTTACTTTGTTACTACTTTTAGAAATTTGTGTGAGAAACCTGAAGGTGTCTCACCTGCTGGTCCCTGGAGATCTGTCATCTAGGTGGCCAGGACATGAACATTGATATTGGATCCAGTTCCTGGGGTGGACAAGTGGGGGAGGATCATCTTGATGAGGAGTTTTCAGGGTGATTTGGGGGTGTGGAACCCCCTTCCTTGCAACACCCTTTCCCCGTCACCTGCAGGATATCTAGAAGCTCTATCCCCACACCCTTTTCCGACACAAACTTTCTTCCACCGTGACAGACAACGGACTAAAACCAGAGCCTTTTACCTGACCTGTTGCAACACAAGGGTCAGGCAGAGCCAGGCAATTGACAATAACTGCACACACCTGACTGACCTTTACCTTCCCCACAGGGATAAAAGGCAGAGCGCAGGAGCACATTACAAGCAAGGCCAACCGCACTAGGAACCAGCTATTCCAAGACGGCAGTTCAAACGGAGAAGGAAGGCGGGGAAAACTGAAAGACCAACAAGGAGGGAAGTACCCCTGCCCTTTTCAACCCAGACCTGCAAAGTCTCCGAAAAAGGAATCACAAGACCGGGATTTACAGCTGACGTGTGGAGTAATAGATGCCAACGGTGCACAGGGGCCTCCCGCATTAATAGCACAGGCAGGTAGGCACGCTGGCTACCGAGGGACCGTCCTTGACTCCAGAAGCAAGACAAGCCAACGGGTTCAGCACAGCCGGTGAGTCGGAGAAAGGTGATAGCAAACCGAATTGTGTTAAGCCCAAGGTTGCAATTGGCAACATTACATGAACGTAAGGAACTTGTGAAGAATGCACTTGTGTGTGTTTGAACATTTTGGGAAAGCCCAGAGAAGGGCCTGCTGCAGAGTGGTCAGGTGCCGTAGGAGTGCTCATTCAAAGGACTCTGGCTGGCCCATTTTCTTTGTGTTGCAACTGCAAGTACCAGAAGGCCCTAGGAAAGGGTGGCGTGAGGTGTCAGAGTGGTCCTACAAGGGTCATCTGATATCCCTTGTACAATCGAAAGTCTCTGACCCATTGCCAAGAGAAAGCTGAAGGAAGGGAAACCACGCTTTCTGATGAGATGAAGCAAATCATGAACTGGGTTAAAGATGGTGTAGGGGAGGACTGGCCGCGAGGCCCTCCTCACCTGCAGCCTTCTCCCCAGGTGAGGACCATGACTCGGTGGGCGTCCCCTCATGCCACCCGGGCCCAGGTGGAGGAGGGTTCACCCGCCGACGACATTGCCCACACGTATCCGTTCCCTGCATATACAAAAATTCAGTTAGGCCTAGAAGCCATCTTGTCTAGCAAAGATGGCGTGAGTTTAGCACACTGTAGCGTGGCCCCCCACCTTTGGAGGGCTTTCCAAGCATCCCTGCCGCCGCAGCACTATGGTAGATCCGCTGCGAGCGCGTTCCCATGAGAAAGCCGGGTATGAGCTAACCCGAGATGCTAACACTGTAACATTTCGTCGTTCACAATGTAATACTGCATCCCGTGTGACCTGGTCCGCGAGGCCAGGGCGACGCAGAAATGAATTCAAGTGGTGATATTAGTGAACTGCTCTTCTTAAACAGAATCTGCAAACTATGAATTAGCCATAAAAGTGAAATGTTTATATGACTTCACATTGTGACTGTACTAATGCTGCTAGATCACAGAGGGAGTATCTTTAAGTCATATGTATACACATGAACCCCTATATGTCGTCTTAAAGTCACCCATAGTGGCAACCGTCAATCTCTGTGGTCCATAACATAGTTCTACCTCATGTACCGTCGAATGTATATAAATACTTAAACACTGTAGTAGATATAATACCATGTAATAAAAAGGTACTCGGACCGAATGTATTGAAGAAATGTGTAACAAAATTGAAATATAAATGTGTGTTTGAAGAAGTATCAAAATAAGGCAAAACATTATAAAAGTTCTGCATTCAAAAGTCAGCAACGTACGAGGAAAAAACCTTTGTGAATATATGCAAGGCCATTCTCCCTCCCACCCTACGAAGCCTGCCAGATGAAGAAGCTAAGGCATGTGCCGCGCTCCCTCTCCTCCCCCAACCAAGCTGGAGCCGCTTCAGAGAATCAGAGGCCCCAGTACCGCACCCAAGGCCACAGCCCGCCACCTGTGTTATTTACAGCACGGTAATAAACCCACGTCTGAATCCACAGATCTACCAGCACCCTCTCGTAAATCCCATAACCCCCCCCCCCGACCACCCCAAGAATCATGACCCCGTGCAAAGACGACCCCCAACGCCGGGACAAGACACAGAGACCCATTTATATAATAACTTCTAACGCAGCAGACAGACATGTATCATTCGGACCAGGCCCCAGAGCCCAGCCCCTCGACCTGAAATACCAGACGTCAGAACACCGGTAAATCCAATAGATGACCACCAGACCCCTCACAAGGTGCATTCCTCCTGTGTTGTATTTCTTTGATTGAAAGATTTACTGTAGCAGTTAGATATGGGGTTTTAAGTAACTGCAATGTGCATGATCTAGGGCACCCAAGTCAGGGAAGGTATTCATCTTTGTCACAGGCTGCCCCAGCGAACCAACACCGCCCGGATGACCTCAAGCCGGCCTGCCAGGCCCAACCCAACCCACGAGGCTGACCAGTGACGTCCTCCCACCCGGACCAACCAAGCTGCAGCAACACCTATAGTTAGTCGACGCCACCCAATCCCAATTAACTTGTGCCCCCTATAGTGTGTAGGTTCTGATGACGTTTTTTGTATTAGAAATACGCCTGTCTTTGCTATTGTCAGACAGAGCGCTCTCGGAGGTTGCAGAGTTCTTTGCATGCCATATTCTTTTGATAAACTCCCACTTACGCTCACCCGCACTCTGTCTTGGCCTTATTCCCATTACGGGAGTGTCCATTATTGTCTCCCATTGCGGGGAGGATCGTGCTAACTTGGGGGCGCTTCCTTTCAGTGGTGACCCCGATAGCGTGATATTTCCAAATTATTTTTCATGAACTCCTTTTAACGACCCCCTTTTGGCACGAGAATCTCCGGTCAAAAAGGGAAACGCACGGTGAGCCGGCTCCGGGAAGCTACCCGCCAACGGCGACCGGTACGCTTAGAAGTGCGCACTCAAACTAGAAGGGGTACGGGATCCCGGTTGCAAAATCCCCTTTGAGTACCGCTCGCCGGAGCCGGGGCTGACTGTTGAGCAGAAAGGCAACACCGCCTGGACGGACCCAGTTTCGGAGACTATCGGTTCAAGACGGGCACGTGAGTACCGAGTGCGAGCGATCATAAAGGGAAGGGGAGGGGAACTTGTGAACAGGAGAACGTGGGCAGATAGAGGAGAGAATCACGGGTGTCTACTAAAGACAGGTCTTAAAACTTTCTTTATCTTTTCTTTGCATATGGCCATTAGGAGTAAGAAGTAAGTGAAGAAGTAGAAGTGACGGGAACCTAGCTCCGAAAGGGGGTGGAAGGCGGCGCCGCATAGTGCTATCTAAACTAGTACTGGGAATATATGAAGAAGTAAAAAAATAAGTTATTGGTGTCTGGCAAAGGGAGACACTTAGGATACTTTTAGTGATTGCTACTCTTTCTATTTCTTTTGTTTCCGTTCCACGGGGTAAGGGGTGAAAGTGAAAAGGGTATAAGATAAATATACTTGTAGAAGAACTATAAAGTAGGGAGCACATTTGTAGGAGTGGGGATTAAGTAGTGGCACGTACAGACGTGAACACAGTAACCATAGCAGGAAAACAGGGACAGCTGGCCAGGGAGGAAAGGGAGGAAAAAGACGAGGTGTGAGTGGGAAAGTACTGTGAGGGGTGCGCGCACCGTGTGAGTATTGGAGACGAACGGTTGACCGCGAGGTGGTGCCAGAGAGTGTTGGCCATAACTAGTAGTTGATTAGTTGCAAGTGAAATCACATGAGAGTGTATCGGAATGGGAAGGAGATGAGCTATGGTGAGTGAGAAAGGATTTGCGCAGTGAATAAAATTGGGTGATATCTTTGAGACGTCCGCTCTTGTCTGTGCCATAAAGGTATACATACACATATCTACACCTAACTAAAAGTAAAGGAGGTGGACACGGTCGTTGCTAGTGATTTAGAATATGGGGGCAGAAACTCCCTTGTCACATATTTGTACGAGCTTACCGGGATACGCTGAACGAATAAAGAAATACCACGATCAATGGGTAACAGAATTAAAAGGGGAAGGATTGCCCCAGATTTGGCCTGAGGGGGGGTCTTTTGAAAAAAGCGTTCTAGATATGGTACGAACGTGCATTCACCTCAAGTATAAGGGCAAACAGTGGCAAAACAGGAAGGAGATATTAGATCTCTGGAGACTATTTGAGGAAATACCCCCACCCAAAGCTCCGGCACCAAATATTGATCTACCTTCCACCACAGATAACCCATTGATGATTCCAAGAGAGGAGAAGGAACAACTAAATACAGAACAACCTGTAGAGGTGATTAGTTTGTACCCGATATTACATAAACCGGCCCCCGCAGCAGGATATAGTGATCCTACTTATGTGCCTCCCCCTACAACTACTACACCCCTAAGACCAACAGCCCCCCCACCATACGAAAGCACTAGAGAGCGTGCCCAGACAAGCACGCAAAGAGGGGACATAGAAAAGCTAACGAGCGATTTAGAATCGAGGCTCTCGATAGCAAAGGATGAACTCTCAAGAATAAAAGACATATGTGAGCGTACAGCAGGCACTCCCACTCGATCAGGACGTGTATCCAGAACATCAAGTGAAAGTAGACAAATTGAGGAAGGATGGAAAAAGGGTGAAATATTGTTCAGAATTGAGGAAGAACCGACAAGAATAATACAGGTGGAAACATCAGAGGGGAGCATCGGTGATGTATCACGGCAGACAGGGATCAGAGAGGACCTGCTATGTGATGTCCCAGGCGAAATAGGTGAGAGTGATAGGTTGAGCATGGCAGTAGGAGGGGAAAGCGAGGAGCTGGACGGTGCATGCTCGCTAGGAACAATAGATGACGAGTGGATGGGACGACTAAGGAATAGAGTGGGGAGGATGGCGTCATTGGGGTCAGCGACGACCAAAGTGGGTGAGGGCGCAACGTTAAAAGGAAAATTACAACTTCCACTAATACACAGAGGGGGAGGAAGACCAAACTATATACCCTGGGCCCAGATGGATAAAGCTAATTTGATGAAGTTACTGCCCCCGTTGTCCGGAGGGGCGAGCAAGTGGATATATGCATTCGAGAAACATACTGCCGGCATACCGCTGGCAGTAGGCGATGTGAAAAGCCTACTAGTATCAGCAGTAGGAGATCAAGCAGACAGGGTATGGGTTAAGGCTGGTTTCCCGGCAGTGACATTAGATTGTGACCGTCATGATGGAGCGTCTTTCAATACAGTGCGGGCACGGGTTTGGGATGCGCTGCGGGAGACGTTCCCAGATACTCCAGACTTAGTCAGTAATGCAGTGTACAATGAATGACGGGGAAGATGCTATGGATTACATTCTCCGGGTGCAGGAGATGTGGAGAGCGGAAACGGGCACACCCTGGCACCAATCCACATCTCTATTTTATTTTATCATTAAGAGAGGGCTCCCAAAAGAGGTGCAGAAGGCACTCGATAAAATAGCGGGCATTGAAGCAAAGGGGTGGCCAGAGATCCAAAGTATAATAGTGCACCATTGCAAAAGGATAAAAGAGAGAGAGAGGGAAGTAGCACAGAAAAGGTTGGCAGACGAGGCAAAGTTGGTACAATCAAAACTGGTGAAGGTTGCAGCAGCAGTAGCAGGGCTCCCACTCATGAGGGAGGGAGACGAAGGGGAGGAGGGGCAGATAGCAATACAAGGGAGAATAGCAGCTAATTGGGCCGGACAAGGCCAGCGACAGTGGAGCGAGCAAGAGCAGAACGGAGGTTTAGCGTGGCAAGAGTGGGCCCCACGAGGGGGAAGAGGTGGGTACAGGGGCCGAAGAGGAGGACAAGGGTATGGAGGAATGGGAGGAAATGGGTGGCAGGGTCCCAGAGGTCCACAGGGGAGCTGCTGGAATTGTGGGAGATGGGGACATTACTCAAGGGAGTGCAGAAGCAGACAAAACAACGGGTTTCAGGAGACAGAGCAGTACGGTCACCCCCACCCAGGAAGCCCATACGGCCTCCCCATGGGACAATACCAGCAACCAGAAAATGCAGGACAAAGAAGTAACGCACAACTACACGGACATCAGTACAGAACACAAAACCACCCACAGAGTAATGACAATATACAATACACGCCAGGTAACACTTTCGCCACAGTAGCTAATGGAGCGCCTGCCCCCGCACCTTATAGCGGCGTGTCAGTAGTTTCGGGGAACATTTTTGATCAAGGGGGGGCAATGAGACACCCCGCATAGGACAGCCCACAGAGAGCACTTGCGTGTCCGGTACTATCTACGACCCACAATGCATCAGAGGAACCATTGATAGGAGCGCAGATAGGAGACAAGCAATTCATATTCATGGTGGATTCGGGAGCGGAAAAATCATGTATTAAAGAGGGCCGGTTCCCGTTATCTAATAAAACTTTAGAGACGCAGGGGTTCTCTGGGGCTGTAATTGAAGTTCCTTACACAGAGGCATTGGATGTGACAGTGGGGGGTAAAACAGTGAAAGCACCCTTACTGTATTATGAACGCTCCCCCATTAATTTGCTGGGGAGGGATCTCTTAAGCAAACTAAATATGACAATATCATTCACAGAAAGTGGTATCGTATGTTCAACACCTGGCATATGTCCCCTCCGCATAATGGCAGTAATACATGGCCACACAATCATGCAGGAGATCAGAGGGTTACCAAGAAACGAGGAGATGTTTATTGAGGGCATGAGAACATTGGCTCTTATAGTACCAGAACTAAAAAGGATGGATTGGAGGATCCCAGCCGAATTCCTTTTCCGCCCCATAGTGAGCCCCGACACAGCTCCCGGGTCAGTGCTATCGTTGGATTTACACGCAGTACACGTGTCAGCAAACAGAATATGTGTGATTGGCATTGACATGGAAGGATGCGAGTGGCGGACAGTACTGTGTACAAATGCAAATATCCCACTGCGGGAGCTATCGGACGAGGAGCTATTTTCCGACACTGAGACAGATGGCGAAATAGTGATGGAACTAGCAATGCCGTGCGACATTGTAGTTACAGCCAGAAAAACTCAAGTTGAATTAATGGCAGTAGTAGGAGCACCACATGCATTTTTTGATGACGACATGAGGTTAGTACCCACCAACATATGGACAAATGGCCCCCATGATGTGGGGTTATTACATGGGGTTCAGCCTGTGGTAATAAAACTGAAACAGGGAGCAATTCTACCCCGGGTAAAACAATATCCATTGTCACGCGAAGCAGAAGAAGGGATCAGAGAGACAATAGATGCACTGCTAGCGCAAGGAATAATAGTGCCCTCAAACTCCCCATGTAACACATGCATTTACCCGATTAAAAAGGCGAAGGGAGGTTCATGGAGGATGATACAAGATTTACGCCCACTCAATGATGTGATTCAGAAGGAGTTCCCTTTAGTCCCGAACCCGGCGACAATACTATGCAATATTCCAAAGACAGCGTCCCATTTCACGGTCATTGACTTGAAAAATGCATTTTTCTCGATTCCCTTAGCAGAAGAGAGCAGGTGCTTAACAGCGTTTACACTAGGGGGGAGGAGGTTCGAACATTGCAGACTACCACAAGGATATTGCGAGAGCCCAAGCATATTCAACAGGATACTACATGAAGATCTGGGGAACTTGTCTGTAGAAAGCACGGTGATTCAGTACGTTGATGATTTATTGGTTTGTGCACAAACTGAGGAAGAGTGTAGAAAGGATTCAATAACACTCCTGATATTATTGGCCAATAAAGGGTACAAAGTGGACAAGGGCAAGTTACAATACTGCCTGACAGAGGTCCTATATTTGGGACAGCTGATATCAAAGGATGGCAAGCGGATCATACCAGACAGAGCACAGGCGATTAGAGCAGTTGGGGAGCCCAAAACAGTAAAAGAGATGCAGAAATTCCTGGGTATGTGTAACTACTGCCGAGCATGGATATTGGATTATGCAGCATACACAAGGCCCTTATTACAGGCACTCAAAGAAGCCCAGCAGGAAAACAAACACGTAGAATGGACAGAAGAAATGAACACATCATTTAACTCACTGAAAGAGCTGATATCAAGCGCTCCAGTACTGGCAAATCCAGATTATGGGCGCGAATTCTTCCTATTTTCGCACTGCAAAGGAACACTGATGACAGCAGTGCTGACACAAAAGACATCGTTAGGGCACAAGCCACTGGCTTACTATAGTGGCACTCTAGATGCAGTAATGCAAGGTCATTTCGCGTGTGAGCAATCACTAGCTTCAGCCGCGTTCGCCATTGAAAAAAGTGCCACGATAGTAATGGGCTGTCCTGTGACACTATTTGTGGAACACTCACTCTTTGCAATATTAGAGCGATCAAAGAGCACATTGACAACACAACGCGCCACAGCATATGAAATAATATTGTCCAGTGCAAACATCCATATAGTAAGATGCAAAACAGTGAACCCAGCCACATTCATCACAGAGGCGTGCACCATAGAAGACATGCAGAACCACAACTGTGCAACATACACAGGTGACGAAGGTCAGGACCAGGTGATTTTTGAGAATGCCCTCAACGAAGGAGAGGTGTATTTCGTGGACGGGTCAGCCTCAATAGACATGGAGACAGGAGAGAAACATGTGGGTATGGCAGTGGTACGATTAGAGGAAGGTGAATACGAAACACTAGTGCAACACCGCCTCCCATCACACTATTCAGCCCAAGCAGCCGAACTAATAGCACTAATAGAAGCATTGCATGCAGCTAAGGGATGCGCAGTGACAATATATACAGACTCAGCATACATGACAACAACAGTACACGGAGGGCTGGCACGGTGGGGGCGGAGAGGGTTTCGACGAGCAGATGGAACACCGGTTCAGCATGCAGAATTATTGAAAGAACTGATTGAGACCCTGCAAGAACCCACGGCAGTGGCCATCGTAAAATGCCAAGCCCACACTACAAATACAGATCTTATATCTTTGGGGAACGCGGCAGCAGACGCCGCCGCCAAAGAAGCTTCATATTTTCAGAAAGGTGAGGTAGGAGAATACATGTTACACCACACAGCAAGCCAAGAGGTCCCCACAGGATACAACATGATGCCTACACAAGAAATAATAGAGCTGCAAGAGGGAGCAAGTGCAGAAGAGAAATTGCTGTGGAATAAGAGGGGATGCAGCAAATCGCCGACGGATTTATTGTGGCGACAAGAAAGTTCAGGAAAAGCAGTGATGCCAGTCACATTGTTAGAAATAGCATTTCAACAACTACACTTCCCCGCACATAACGCAAAACAACACATAATGGCGGAGATACAAGAAGATTGGTTTGCACCTTGCCTCCAGGAACACATCACAAGGCTGGCATTGGAATGCACGACATGTCAAATTTATAACTCGGGTATGACATTGCGCACACTAAGGGGTACGATACCAAAACCAAATGGCCCATTTAGAGAGCTCCACATCGATTATGTAGACATGGGAGAAAGATGTAATGGGGCCCGCTACATGATTGTGGTTGTATGTCCATTTTCAAGGTGGGTGGAGGCAGGTCCTTGTGCGCGCCCTGATGCGAAGGGCGCCGCAAAGTTCCTAGTACGGGAAGTATTCCCGCGCTGGGGAATTTGCGAAGTTATTCGCTCAGACAATGGCACACATTTTGTTAATGAACTGTTCAAAGAAGTGACTACGTTATTGGGAATAAAGCACAAATTATGCTCGATTTATCATCCTCAAAGTAATGGCGTAGTGGAAAAGATGAACGGCCTGTTAAAAAGCAGATTGTCAAAACTGTGTTTTTCCCTTAAAAAGACCTGGATGTACTGCCTACCCTTGGCCCTGTTCGAATTGCGCAATCAGCCAAGTAAAGACCACCATTTGTCCCCGCATGAGATCGTCACGGGAAGGAGAATGCACACAGCGCACTCGCCTCTCCGTGAACGTTCTGATGCACACAGAAGCGCAGCGATATTGGGAGAGGAGTTCACAGAGTACTTGAAAAAACTAACACGGGCAGCACGCATTATAGCGAAGCAACTCGCCCCCCCCTCTACAAGAGAGGAGGGGAATACAACAGAACGGGTACCACTGCCTGACAAACAATTACAACTAATGCCAGGTTACTTTATATATGTCAGAAGTTTTGTGCGAAGGTGGAATGCGCCACGTTTCCATGGCCCTTATGAGGTAGTGTTTTGCACGCCCACAGCAGTAAAGGTGAAGGGCCTAAGATACTGGGTGCATTTGACAGACGTACGCAGAGCCTATAGCGCCGTGGAAGGTGAGGTGCAGGACGAGGCACAGGCAACAGCAGACAGTGGTGTTATGGAGAATGAGTAAAGGTGATTTTGTGTATGTGCAGCGATTGACAATGAATGCAACTGATCACATGGCATTCGTACGGAAAAAGAAAAACCTTTTTTTTCTCTTCTCTCAATTTTAATGTTTTTTTTTTGTTCTCTCATTTCTTGAGATTTTTCTTTCTTTTGAAGAAGATTTTATATATATTGTACAATGATCTAAACGTATTGATTGCAAATACCCTTGTCTGTGGAAACAAACCCTTCCCCTACCCACGTCCATGCTTTATGGAAAAAAAAAAAAAAAAAAAAAAGTTAATAACGTCCGGGAAATGTTTACATGTCTGTACTTAATGCACTTTTGTATCTCAAACAGGAATTACCATGGCATCTAATGGGCAGCCTGCAACTAATAGATTTGTTAGGATTAGAGAAGTGTTGATAGATAGACTTACATATTCATACGAATGCGGATTGTCAATTTGTGTTATTATATTTTTCCTATCAATGTTTTGCCTGGTGACGTATTGGTTTATAGCGTTCATCTCTATCGAGATGAACGAGGGGGGAGGGGGGAGTAACATCACCCGAGCTCTGGGGAGCAATACAACTACAAGTGTAAATATAAAAGAAGGTGATTTTTTACTATGGGATGGATCACACTTTGTATGGGGTTACTACACTGAACCACCAACTGTCGCCCTGTCAAACTCAAGAGGTATACAAACAGAGATGGAAAACAACACAATGTCCACACCTGAAATGTATAGCAGCCCCACTACCCTCCCCACCCCATTAGAAGAAAGTGATTTGTTGTTTATTGAGGAAGATGGGAATGTTATAACTATGACAGAACCTAAGGAAACATATCAGAAGTTTGACAAGGGGGGTGGGGAGGAGGAAGGGGGGCCCATTTTTTCATTTACCAAAAGCAGACGTAGGAGAAGCAAGGATAGTAGGCGGAAAAGAGAGACAAGCAGGAGGGGGTATGATGAGTACTATGGGTTAGGCTTAGACAAAATGGAAGACCCCCGGCACCCCCACCAAGCAAATAAATGGTATGCTGATATGAGTGCCACAGCCAAACAAACGACAAATGAGAGCTGTTATGTCTGCTCGCTTATTCCCCATGCATCAGGCACACCTAAAGTGTTGTTGCCCAGAGAATTGCCCATTGTAGATGCCCAGTGTCTCCTTCATCTCACGCTATGCCGAATAAAAAACA
This sequence comes from Ambystoma mexicanum, assembly GCF_040938575.1. Lineage (NCBI taxonomy): Eukaryota > Metazoa > Chordata > Amphibia > Caudata > Ambystomatidae > Ambystoma > Ambystoma mexicanum. Next base: position 1,351,601,543 of record NC_090934.1, on the reverse strand, counting down.
CCTTCCAGGCACACGACGTCACTTTCAAGATTATACAGACGGAAAAAACGTGCTATCCAAAAGCAGCTGGAGTGGTATGTCTCAAAGAACCATTTTTTGCGATACAAGGGACACTATTTTCTGAAAACAAATGGAAAGATGAAGAAGTACTGTGCAAAGCGGAAGCACTGAGAGGTGTCCAACCAGCCAGGATGCGATGGATAGAAGAAACATGCACACCAGTATGGAAGGAGCACATTTCCAAACTGACATGGGTAACAGCAATGGAGAAACCCTTCAAACTACAAAGTGAGATCAAGAACGAACTATGTTTTAAGGGAGAAGGAAAAGTGGCAATAGGGACGAATAAAAGCTGCAACAAGACTCTCACCATCCCAGACATGAGAAAAGGAACAGCCGCATTAATGGACACATACTGGGTATGTGGGAACCAGGATAATTGCACCTTCCCCAGGCATGGAGCGGCAGCTGCTCGATGGCCACACTGCACTCGGCCCTAATGGTGATTCCAGAAAGCCACGTTGATGAAAATAAAAGGACGCCAGGGAACATGCACCAGGGTGCGGTTCCTCCTACTGCAAAATCACACCTCTATGTCCTGTCCTCCGGAGGGAAGGGAGAAGAGCTATCACGGAACAGACGGGCATCAAATTACATATCCCAAGCTTCATCCGATTTATTGGCACAGATTCCAGACAGGTACCGACTGTTCAGCTCTGTAGAAACATTCTTTGCCTCGCTGATCTCAAGTGTCCAAGCAAGGGCAAATGCAAAATGGCTCCAGATAACACGGTGGGAACTAATTCAGTTAGCCAATGACACTGAAGAAGGGTTCAACATAATAAAAGTAGAACTGCGAGCTCTACGTCTGATGACCATGCAGAACAGGTATGTTCTGGACCTGCTGACTGCGATGGACGGAGGTGTTTGCCGAAAAATAGGAAGTGCCTGCTGCACTTTCGTACCTTCTGAAGACGCGGAGAATGGTTCCTTATCCCACGTGATCGAAGCAGTACACAATCTGGGAGAGAAGATGAAGATGGAAGGTGGAGCAGAAGCCAGCACGTGGTTCGACAATATCTTCTCCTGGGTTCCCTCTTGGCTTGGAATGACAATTAAATTTCTGGTACCAGCTGTGGTGTTTCTCCTCGTGGCGTTCTGCCTGTGCCAGGTGGGCCTCCGATGTTGTGCAAATGCGGTCCCTAACGGCGCAATGATGATGGTGACAATGGGCAACTCTGGTGGTACAATGAGGGCAACACAAGAAGTACATGTACAGACAGGAGCAGATAACACTCCCAGGTACCAGTTAGTGCCTATGTACCGTGACAAGTACATAGTAGACAAACTATGGCACACCACTATCAAAGAACCCCGAGATGTGGAACTGGAATGGTATGAGGAGGTCTGGGTAGACTTGGAAGAAAGTGGTGACTGTATATATTTAACATGTACACCAGACGAGTATGCTAGAAGAGGTGAGAGCTTGAGGGGAGTATGTAGGGCATGGATGCCTAGAAAAGGAACACCTGCATGGGATGACGCAGTGATAGAGGAACAAGAATGTAGAAGATTGGAAGAGCTAAAGAATTCGTTACTTTAGTAACGAAAGGGGGGAAATGTAGGGGAGGACTGGCCGCGAGGCCCTCCTCACCTGCAGCCTTCTCCCCAGGTGAGGACCATGACTCGGTGGGCGTCCCCTCATGCCACCCGGGCCCAGGTGGAGGAGGGTTCACCCGCCGACGACATTGCCCACACGTATCCGTTCCCTGCATATACAAAAATTCAGTTAGGCCTAGAAGCCAACTTGTCTAGCAAAGATGGCGTGAGTTTAGCACACTGTAGCGTGGCCCCCCACCTTTGGAGGGCTTTCCAAGCATCCCTGCCGCCGCAGCACTATGGTAGATCCGCTGCGAGCGCATTCCCATGAGAAAGCCGGGTATGAGCTAACCCGAGATGCTAACACTGTAACATTTCGTCGTTCACAATGTAATACTGCATCCCGTGTGACCTGGTCCGCGAGGCCAGGGCGACGCAGAAATGAATTCAAGTGGTGATATTAGTGAACTGCTCTTCTTAAACAGAATCTGCAAACTATGAATTAGCCATAAAAGTGAAATGTTTATATGACTTCACATTGTGACTGTACTAATGCTGCTAGATCACAGAGGGAGTATCTTTAAGTCATATGTATACACATGAACCCCTATATGTCGTCTTAAAGTCACCCATAGTGGCAACCGTCAATCTCTGTGGTCCATAACATAGTTCTACCTCATGTACCGTCGAATGTATATAAATACTTAAACACTGTAGTAGATATAATACCATGTAATAAAAAGGTACTCGGACCGAATGTATTGAAGAAATGTGTAACAAAATTGAAATATAAATGTGTGTTTGAAGAAGTATCAAAATAAGGCAAAACATTATAAAAGTTCTGCATTCAAAAGTCAGCAACGTACGAGGAAAAAACCTTTGTGAATATATGCAAGGCCATTCTCCCTCCCACCCTACGAAGCCTGCCAGATGAAGAAGCTAAGGCATGTGCCGCGCTCCCTCTCCTCCCCCAACCAAGCTGGAGCCGCTTCAGAGAATCAGAGGCCCCAGTACCGCACCCAAGGCCACAGCCCGCCACCTGTGTTATTTACAGCACGCTAATAAACCCACGTCTGAATCCACAGATCTACCAGCACCCTCTCGTAAATCCCATAACCCCCCCCCCAGACCACCCCAAGAATCATGACCCCGTGCAAAGACGACCCCCAACGCCGGGACAAGACACAGAGACCCATTTATATAATAACTTCTAACGCAGCAGACAGACATGTATCATTCGGACCAGGCCCCAGAGCCCAGCCCCTCGACCTGAAATACCAGACGTCAGAACACCGGTAAATCCAATAGATGACCACCAGACCCCTCACAAGGTGCATTCCTCCTGTGTTGTATTTCTTTGATTGAAAGATTTACTGTAGCAGTTAGATATGGGGTTTTAAGTAACTGCAATGTGCATGATCTAGGGCACCCAAGTCAGGGAAGGTATTCATCTTTGTCACAGGCTGCCCCAGCGAACCAACACCGCCCGGATGACCTCAAGCCGGCCTGCCAGGCCCAACCCAACCCACGAGGCTGACCAGTGACGTCCTCCCACCCGGACCAACCAAGCTGCAGCAACACCTATAGTTAGTCGACGCCACCCAATCCCAATTAACTTGTGCCCCCTATAGTGTGTAGGTTCTGATGACGTTTTTTGTATTAGAAATACGCCTGTCTTTGCTATTGTCAGACAGAGCGCTCTCGGAGGTTGCAGAGTTCTTTGCATGCCATATTCTTTTGATAAACTCCCACTTACGCTCACCCGCACTCTGTCTTGGCCTTATTCCCATTACGGGAGTGTCCATTATTGTCTCCCATTGCGGGGAGGATCGTGCTAACTTGGGGGCGCTTCCTTTCAATGGCTATGTGAACCCGACGGTGGGATGCCAGAGAAAAGCTAAGAGAGCTAAATCCTGCCTCGTGATAAAGCAAAGTAAACTGTGGAATTGGCAAATGTGAACCCGGTTGAGGGATGCCTGCGAATCTGGGTGGAGCATGATACACCAAGAACATTGTATTGATATTCAGAGTGAAGGACCGTAGTGAACCAGACGGAGGGAGGCCCATGTTTCAAGAAGGATCAGACTTGGCGGAAGGGAGATCCAAAGAGAAATCGCCCAAGGTGCAAGATCACTGAAGGAACTTTATTTTTGGTCCTGCAGGCCTTCTAAGGCAAGAGACTTTGTACAAAAGAGACTTGGCCCCTGAAGGGTCTGGTATCATTTAAATGGAATTGTGAACCGCGTGCTGGGGAGGCCCAGGAGTTGTCTGTGCTCAGGAGTCCCGCCTTGTCCCCTGCTAAAAAAGTTGGGAAGGGAGACCCAGCCATACCATCCTGACTTATCATTTTGAGAACACTTCTTTCTTTTCTGGTGAACATTACCCCACACTATTTTGTAACTTGGCGGTAAGGATTCACAATAGGTTTCTTTAGCATAGGCCCTTTTTATTTGACAAGACACCACTAGGACTGCCTTATTATTATTTGATGGTTGTAGCTTGCTCCCATATTAGATTTAGATTGGGTGTTTTTCTCACCCATTATACAGTTTAATAAACACCCTATAACTGTAATCACATGTCTGTCTTTACTGTTGCCACCATGAGTTTCTTAAACTTGTTATCACTTGTGGTAACTTTTATCATTGTACAATGCTGCATCTTCCAATGGGGTCCATTTTTGGTTTTGCCCTAGACTAACACTCGGAGGATTTTTGGTTACTCTAGGTGTGCTAAATGGACAAGCTGGTGGCAGCAGTGACCATGTACTATTTATTTATTTATTTTGGGTGCATTTTGTTTTAGTCTTACTGCATTTGGCTACTAACTGTGGCTAGTGGTCAAATATGGCCATGCCACGAGATTATTTGCTCGTCCTTTGGCCATCTTGTCTTTTAACCTTTGAGGCCAGGAAAATCCTTATATGGACTTCCAGTACCGAGAAAACAGAGGCTTTTGGCAGGCTACTGGTGGGTTATGTGTGTTTGCTGCCAGGAAGTGGGCTGCGACTGTGTGTCTGGGTGGAATGAATGAGTGTTGCCACCAGTGTTCCTGATTGGACCACCACTGTTGGGGGGGGGGGGTGTGTGTGTGTGTGGCTGTGCGTGTGTGGCTGTGGCCCAGATGTGTCATTGGCTAGTGGGGGCAATGCTTTTACCTGACATTTTGGATAAGAGGACCCCTGCACCCACTCGAGAGAGCCTGAAAACTCCTGTCCAGCTACAAGACTTGCACGGAAACCGTGGACCCGTCGCAAGAAGGCTTGGTGACCAACTTCTGCTGCTGCCCTGGTAGAGCCCTGTCCTGTAGAAGACCTGCAGCAGTCCTGCGAAGGAGCTGCAACCCTTGGAGTGGAGGGAACATCCATTATCGATGTCAGCTCAGAGTACTACGAAGAAGAGCCTTCGGAAATGCCCCAGGACTGCCCTGTGGCTGACCAGCTCTGAATTTGGGCTACTGTGCTGCAGATGTCACCGTTCCAAGTTGAGGCCTGGAATTTGGGGGATCCTCGGCTTGTTCAACAAGACCTAGCTCTGCAGAATGTCATGGTCCTAGCATCAAAGGGACCTGAGATGGGAGGGAAAGTCTGACCGCAGCAAGTGAATTCCTTTGCGTCGCCGTGCATCAGTGGCCGTCATCTGAAATTGCTTACATGCGTCCATTCCTGTCCTGAGAGGGGCCCTACGTTGAGATTTGCTGTATTCTTCCACGGGAGCCCTTTTGCCAGCATCATACACTGACAAGAGATCTGCTCGAACCTGCAACCCCTGGAGATCAAGGGCTGAGGCTGATGGCGGAAAAGCTACCTCTGACCTTCACCTGACTTGCCAAGTCTCATGAAGAATCGGACTACAGGGGGTGAGTTATAGTAATACTTACCTGCCCCTAAACTCCCTTTAAAAGTTTGCTAACTTTTATAAAACTTTTCTAACACTTTGGCTTTGCCAGTGCTTGTTCACACAAGCACTCCGAAAGTTGGGAACACATTTGTTAGCCAGTTTAACTCGTCCCCTGACACTTGGAACTGTTCGTTGGACCCCACAGACCCTACCTTCATTTTTTCCAGCTTCACAAACTATGTGGAAACATTGCTGAATTTTCGGGCACAAGGCCTCAGACAACTTAAGGTTGGACTTCTGAAGTTAGGGTTGATTCTCTGTGGACTTGTAGTGCTAATATTAATATGTACCTTTATTTTCAGGGATTTGATATGTATTTTGCCATACAGCAGTAATTGTATATATGTATCTAGTTTTTAGAATTGAGTGATCATATTACCTGTTAGTAGTCATTTTTCACTGTGTTATTTGGCCATAAGTAAAGATTTTTTTATACCTGTTTGTCTTAGTGTGTTCCTTGACTGCTTTGCTGTGTGTACTCATTGTGGACCCCTTACAAGCTCACCACCTCTTGAGACTTAACCTAGACCACTCGTCTTGCTACCTTGAATTGGTTTGGTTATAGCTCCCCAGAGCTGTTCCTGTCACAATATAGGTTGGCCTTCTATACATATGTCCACCAGGCCAGAGTATACAAAATCAGTCGTAACATCTGTGTCAAAACCAATGCTTGCCCTCACTACTATTAAATTCCAATGTGTATGGTACTTGGTATACTCAGTAGTGTTCAAAGTAAAAAATAGTTTGGCAATGGAGTTCTTTTGTAACTCCCTTTCCCAATTTTAAGGCACTGAGGATTCACTTGTCAAAAGTTCACAGTACATGATTCACTGGTCAAAAAATTCACAGTACCTTATTTGGCTTCTCTGGATTTCCTCTTCCTGAACCCACAAGCCCGTTGGTTTACAATCTTCAATGGGTCTCCCAGGCTTCCCTTGCCCAAGCTTAGACCCTTTTGATTCCACAGAGTTCACTTTCAAAATGCCAATGTTCAACTGGTTAAGTTCCACTTTCTTTAACACAAGTTCAACTTGCAGAACCATGACAATTCAACAGGTTTTCTTTGGGGCTCCCTTCCCCATTTTTAATAGCTCCTCTTTGCTTATTTTACTTAAGTTTGTCAGGCAATTCACTTGTTCAGTGGGGCTCCCTTGGTTGTGGCGCAGTTGTCAGACCGCACAGTCCACCCACTACAGGTCGCGCAACCAGGCACCTTGGGCTTTAGTTGCGTTCGCTTGTTGAAGTTCATTAGCCAAAATAAGATCTTTGAACATTCACTTTGTTTATAAATTACGGTTGCCTCATATTTTCTTTACCATCTTTATTTCAATAAAAAGAATTGACCATAAAAGCCAATATATACATAACAAAGCCAAATGCGATCAATTTAAAATGAGAAGTTTTGCATATAAACAGGAAATGCACATTCAGCCTATTAGTTGGATTTAAAAGCTAGCTATCAGTACCTATTTTAAAAATAACTATCATCCCTGCCAGTTCAAGCCAAAGTGCTTCCGTGCATAAGGTACATGGTTTTTCTATTATAGGTGAAACGTACATAAAAAGGAAGTAATTGTAACTCCAGGCCGGGCAATAATTCATCAATCCGTCGAGTAGTAGGACTATTAGACGCACCATACAACACAATTGTTGGTCTTATGGGAGCAGATTGCTCTGTTTTGTTCTTCTAGACCAGGCCCGAATCAAAAACCAGCCCAACGTAAACGTAGCCAGGGGAACCTTAGCAAGGACCCCAGCCACAGTTGAGACCTGTGGCTGAAGAAAAAGGTGTCTTAATTACATGTTTCGAAGATCCTTGTAGATCGGGCAAAGGAACAGGAAGTGAACTCGATCCGCCCTGGACAAAAAGGACAATCTGAGCTCACATTGGGATTCCATTTTGATTTCACAGGTGCCAAAGGTTAAATGCCAAAGAGAGCTTTGAGTAAAAGAGAGCACATTGCCTTGGGACTGGAGATAGTCTTTGTAGCACTAGACCTGTTTGAGGGCCAAGTAGCTGCTAAACTGCAATTATGTGACTGATCTCCCTACTATCTCCTTCATTCTTTCCAGAACTTGGGTCTTGAGGTTGCATCAATGGTCATAGGGTCGGCCGAAAGCTCTTCACGGTTCAGTTAGAGTAACTCCATCTTTACATGCGTCACCCAGGGGAGTGATAGTCCCCCCTCCTGGGCCATTACATCTTTTAGGGATATCCAGTATTTTATAGGGATTTGATTTTTTCCACCATCTAATCCAATGCAGAAGCGGCTTCGCGCTGCATATTTGTCTAATAGACTGTAAATCCAGTTCCAAAAGAATCTGGAAAGTCGAAGTACTTGATGGAAGGCCCCATATTCTTTTAAGAAAGCTGTTCTCTCCCACAGATAGTTGTGCAACATTGGTCCATCCTCATAGTTCAGCCCCTTAAATAGCGGCCTGCCTGGCCTGGGCCTTGTAGGCCTCTAGAGCCACGCAAACAGCACCACCCCCATGAGATTTAGCAAAGTTAGCTATGGAACCACCGTATCTAGACAAAGACGGCTCTGCCTTTTTAGATTGTTCACCTGAAGTACAGTCTTCATGCACTCTTATACCCAGGTAGTCAGACTTTTTAACCTGCTGAATCAGTGACCCATTTAGGGTCAGATCAAGCATTGGATGCTTTTTTCCCCCCGGACACCCTTGAAAACCATGGCCTTGGTTATATCTGTGTTTATTGTCTGGCCATTTCTGTTACAGAAACTAGAAAAAATCTCCAGATGGCGCTGAAGTCCCCTAGGTGTCGGAGACAGGAGTATGGCATCATCAGCAGACATCAAAACCTGGATTTCATCATGAGCTAATGTAGGGGCATCCGTAGACAAAGACAGTAGTTTACAGATAACACCATTTATAAATAAACAGAACAAAATGGGGGCTAAAATTCATCCTTGGCAAATTCCTATCTCAAAACTCACTTTACCAGATAATGCCACACCCATGCCATAATGCACCCTGGCCACATTATCTTGGTATAGTAGCATAATGGCTCTATGAAGGGATGGGGGAATACCCAGGTTTGGCAAAATGGTCCACAATCAAAGGCCGTCCTAAGGTCAAGAAAAACAGAGTGTATATATAGCCATTTTCCTTAGCTTGACATACTTGTCGCATTGCAAACAAATCCTTAGTGACTGATCTACAGTATTGATACCCCTTTAAAACCCTGCCTGGAAATGGTTCAAAGCACCAGTCACAGCAACCCATGCTTCCAAGTGAACCAACAACGTATTTGCAAAAATGTTCCTCCAGCTTCAAGGCGGGAGATAGGCCTGTAATTGGCTGGATGGTGACTGTCCCCCTTCTTGAAAACTGGGACAATGATTGCCTCGGTTCAGGACGTTGGTGCTTGGCCATTACGTAAGACCTCATTAAACAATTTAGTCAAATAGGGCACCCATATTGGGGACTCAGTGGCAAAAATGTCGACTGGGTCATATCGGGCCCTGGGGCTGTCCCCCCCCCTCCCCCTCTTTTGGGAACACAATGCTGTTTTTATATCGGTCTCATTGAGAATTAGCCCTTCCACTATAGATGTTTCGGTGGAAGTCACCACCTTCCAGCCCCTAGTTTCAAAGTAGGCTCCCCAGATGTCTTCAGAGATCGCCCTCTGCGTTATATTTTGCATTTGTGGTTGCTGTCTGCTGACTAAGTCCCCAATAATCCTAGTTTCACCATTTTTTATGTCGTCCATCAGGGAGGACCAAAGGGATTCTTGATAGTCAGATTTCTTTGATTTCATCAGCCAAGCATACTTTTTACGTGCTTCGCGGACAGGTGAAATCCCCTCTACAGAGACTTTTCATACTTGGGCTATCACAATAGCTTTTGCTCTGCGACAATCACTATCATACCAGGGGTTCTTACAGACAGCCCGTTTCCCTATGGCCTGTACAGGTCTCACTCGTATCCCTAAAAAAGAAAACCAGGTCCGGGAGAATGGAGTCGTAGATTAGTGGAATTGTGGTTTCTACATCCGCCCTGTTCCCACTTCAATAACTTCCTAGTGTAACCAGTGATGTGGACCTCAACTGTGGGTGACACCATCTCGCCCCCCGGTAGACCCAGGAAGTTTGGGGAACATCTCGAGAAGGGGATTATGATTACTCTCCATCCTACTTGGGTCCCCTGAAGTCCATAATGTAGTGCCAGGCCTCAAGATTAACCATGATATAATCAATCAAACTAGAGCGATTCCCTATTTGAAAGGTTTTACGCGCGTCAAATCCCCTGCAAAGTGTCCATTGCATATACAGAGATTGCTGACAAGGACTATCGCTGCAATTTTCTCTGCATTCTTGTAATTCCTCTTGGGGTGGAGACCCACTAGCTGAGGAATACCCCATAGCGAATCCTCATCTTCTGTGAGACTGGCCATAATGTCCACTGATTCATGTGGAGATTGAAGTCTCCCTCTACAAAAATCTTAGAGGCTTGGCCATGGGTTGACCTCCAGCTCTGTTTAGAGGCCTGTACATAAGAAATCAAACCCAGTCCCCCTGCGGTAGTATTGCGATTATGAAGGTTTATTAACATGATGCTGGACCCATCCAGCCCTTTGGATGCAATTCCAACATGTCCATAGGAGCACTCTCAATAACTCCAACCCTACTATATTTTTCAGTGCAGATCCAAAAGAGAAGCCCGCCACTAGGTCTTCAACCACTACCCTTAGATGCAGGCTTCTTTACTGGGTTTCTGTGGAAACCTTCCCAGTATATATTTCTTTATGGTGGGGTCTCTGCGGCCCTCCTGGATCACTCTCCAGCCCTGGGAAAACCCTGAAGCTTAATTATTCTTTATAGGTTTTCTTTTGGATTTTGCTCACACTTCAACTCTTCGCATAGCTCCCATTTTCTCTCATTTCATTTTTGCTCCCATTTCACAGCTTCACACAGCTCCAGATTTTTTTCTAAAGGTCTTCCTTCTTGACACAGAGGCTGTTTGCTTTAAAGTACATTTCACATGGAGACTTAGAAAACGCCCCTTCCCTCCTTTGAAGGAACGCAACCACTCTGATACAATGTATACTTTAAAACTGAATAGAATATAGGGCGTGGCTAAGCGCCGTGGCGGTCAGAGCGGCTCTGTGAGAGCTCCCGGCTGGTGCTGCGCATCCAATGAGTATGCACCAGTGAAACTACATCTCTGAAGGAGAAAACCACAGTGAACGGTAGCCCACGATCTGAGGCACATTCTGCTCAACTCGCGGTTTCCTGCGGCTCTGGTGCCGGGAGAACCTCCATTCTACAGGTCTGCGACGTGGTGCAAAGAATCGGGCAGCAAAATGGCACCCGCAACCTCGCACTAATTCAACTAGAGGCTCAGAGCACAGCTATGGAACCGGACCTCCGGAGCAAGTACTGACAGGCTAACCTCATGCTGGCGCTGACGGTTTCCTCTTTCGCCCCCCCCCCCCCCCCGGCTGGAGCCTTGCGGACTGTTAACTCCGTCCACTTGGCTATCTATCCGCAGCAATCCTGACCCTCACAAGCCCAGCAGCCTGGTGGTCGCCCTTGGCGGCGCAAGCCCCGGAGCCAATGGACACATAGCGGGGCCATACCACAGCTGGTCCGAGGGAGTAACTGCACCCACAACTGAGCTCTCTATGGCAGGACCCGCTCTCCTCCCGCTTTTCTAGCACAGCTTGGGGCCCTTCTGCGCTCCTGGGACACCCGGCTTGATTACACCCACCTCAGCTTGCCCTGGTGTGCTGACCTGCTGCCTAGAGTCTGCTGGGGCCGCCTTACGCCCTCCCGAGGAAACTCCCCACTGCTGCAGCAGCTCCCAGCACTCGTCTAGGAGCCTGCCCCTCAACACACCGCCAAAGGCACAAGCAGACCCCCTGACAACACTCAAAGTTGTTGACGGCCTGAGGGGCTCCACCACAGGGGACCCCTGCAGCTGGGGGTAACCTGCCTTCTGCTGCTGCAGCAGTCCGCCCCTCGCTGCCTCGTGACACTGCACCTTCAGCCCGACCCGTGGCCCGGCACCCACAACGGCCCGTGGTCAGTGCTGGGTGCTGTAAGGACTATTGCAACACCGGACTGGGAGCGGTCACAGCGATCGGCTCTGCCCTGCCTCTCCTGACTCCCTCTGCGCCTACTTTAAAACTGAGCCCTGCAGGATAAGGGCTCCTGCAATACATCGAAAGCCTGGACGGCTGGCCCTGCACATAACCCACATGTGAAGCCACTACAGGTGAACCTTGACACCACGCAGGTGCCAACTGTGCACAGATTGATCTGAATTCTGCAAAGGGGCACGTATCCCTTTCTGTAGCAGTCCCCCATATTCCAAGGCTCAGGCAAAGAATCGGAACACAGGGGCAAGGTGACATATGAGCGAAGGTAGTGGCAGCCCCATCCCGGTCACTCAAAATCCAGGTCGCCTACCTCGGCTACCCCCCACCCCCTCATACGGATAACCCTGGGTCCTCGCAACACAGAGGACCCCTGTTCCACCTAAGTAAGACGCAAGTGACTTGCCCACAATGGCCAAACACCTGAAAACCACCAAACAGACATTGCCGCGCTGCTGTCAACTCCAGCCACAGTGAGACCAAAGAGTGGTGACCGCATCAAAGGTACTGAAACCATAACTATGGATTCCCACATGGAGCCAGAACCCGGACTCCCATCGCAAGCGGTTACGAAGTCTGATCTCCAGGAACTGCTATCAGCCATCACGAAGGAGTATCGGAAGGGAATAGAGGAGGTCATGAATAAGATCACTCCTCTGGACAAGCGTGTCAGGGAGAACCTTTTGCGAACACAGCTACGAGATAGATAGGGTCTCAGACTCACAGCACTAGAAGCCAGATGCAAGGCCCTCGAGCTAAAGCAGGACAACGCCAAAAATCGCTCTCTGCGCAACAACTTTCGCCTGAGAGGGATTCCCACAACAGTGCCTGACAAGGACCTGGAGTGATATGTCAATGACCTCTTCCACTTTATCTTGATGTTACCCGACGAATCCCCCCTCGTGCTCGATAGTCCACAGAATGAGAACAAGATCGATCATGTTCACCATGCCCGACGTCCTCGTAAAAATACACTATTTCGAAGTGAAAGAAGAAATAATGCGAGAAGCTAGAAGCTCTCCCCGCACGCTTTTCAGAGACGCTCCATCTCCCTATGTCAAGACCTTGCAGCCATCACGCTAACGAAAAGGAAGGCCCTGAGACCGGTCAAGGGATGGCTTAGGGAAAATATCCCCACCGCTGGGGTTACCCTACATCCCTGACCTTCAACTGGGAAGACAAACCATGCCGCATTCGCAACCTCCAAGAAGCCGAGAAGCTGCTGAATTCGGAAGAGGAAGATGAGGACCCTGGCAGAGACTCGCCATCCAGTCGAACCGCCCCACAAGCACTTAAACACTCCTGGACCCGAGTGGAGAGACGCTAAAGTATCGGAGGATGGGAATCTGGCAATGCCGATAGGGGGCAAACTGACCAACAAACACACTGGATTTCCAGCAGGCTGCTGTAAAAGGCAACCAAAGGAATTTACACACAGTCTGCCCAGATGATGAACAACGCCAAGGAACTCACCATGGTAACATGGAATGTTCAAAGGCTGAACGTGCCAAGAAATCGCAAATCCGTTGAGCATCGACTCGCCCATCTTGCAGTGGACTTTGAGTGTTTGCAAGAGACACATCTGTTGACGCCTGATGAGAGAAGGATGTTTTCAGCGTTATCCCAGGCGATTCTTCGCCTCTTCAGGCCAGAAGAAGTGTGGCGTTGCCATATTACTCAGCGTCTTGGTACCCATAACGAAAATTAAAGTCAAACGGGATCCAGCGGGAAGATACCTGTTACTCAAGGGACTGTTAGTCGAACTCCCAATCACTATCGCAGCAATATACTGCCCAAACGAGGCTCAGGAGCTCTTTCTACGCACCATCCTCCCAACAATAACCACCTTTTTCGAGGGCTGTCTGTTGATCAGAGGCGACTTCAACCTTACCTCAGACCCAAACGTCGACAAAACGCTGCCGCCTACTAAACCAGACTTCGCCCAAGCTCTATGGATGGCAGAGTTTCTAAGGGAAACTGGAACAATAGATGTTTGGAGACTGGCTAACACCGTAGCCCGCAATTGCACTTTATTTTCGCATGTCTGTGGGGGCTTCGCGAGAATCAGGTTACTGCTGATGTCCAGTGCACTATTCCCATGCATTGAAGACATACATATCGGCCTGAGGATAATCTGAGACCACGCTCCAGTAATAGCCTGCCTGTGAACGGATGGCCTACCGATGCCCCCGCAGAGGTCAGGGAAATTCCAGGATTACATCTTGTCTGACACAGCATCCAGCCGTGAAAAAGCGATCTCCCTTACAAACTATTTTACAGAAAAAGGGCACCTCGGAAGCCATGGTCTGGGATGCGATGAAGCCAGTGATTCTGGGTATAGCCAACAACTGTACAGCGGCGCATAAACGCAGACACCAACTCCAGCTTTCCAAACTAGAGGAAGAGGTCGCGGAACGAGAGGCGAGTTTCAAAGAACGTCAGACGGCGAAGACAGGGAGGGCCCTTAAAAAAGCAAAGGCGGCACTCAAAATGCACCTGACGGATCACACAGCCCGTGCCCTGGTGTACACAAAACAATATTACTATCTAAAGAGCAACAATGCCAATCGACTACTAGTACACAAGCTCAAAAAGCTACACTCCAGGAACAACATTGTGATCCTCCAGGATCAGAGAGCGGCAAGCCTTGCTGCGTGGAAGCAGAACAGCTGGAAATCGTGACAGAATACCACAGGGATATTTCTCGTCGGTTTTGCCTCTGTGATCCACCGTCAGTCCCTGTCCCACACTGGGCACTGGCCTTTCCAAGATGGCCTCATCTGTTTCTTGCTCCTTAATGTGTCTGCTCTGCCTGACTCCCATCCCCCATTGGCTGCCTGGGTCTTCATTGCCCAATGAGAGCAGCAGGGAGGCGGGAGCCGGCACCAATTCCGAAGGCCCACGAGGAAGGCCCCTGGCTTCTTCCCTGTCCGCTGACAGGCCGCGACACAAGACTTATTACCACAGCGCAACCCTCATTGAGGCTGTTATCCCGGGTCAAGTGGACTATCATGACTCTTACCTCACCCTGTAGGGGTTAGTTACCTCCTCCTGACTGCCCTGTTCTCTCAGCTCTCCCTATACTCATTTAAGTTGCTCTGTACTCACCTTCAACATCTGACTCCCACTTCGTCACCTTAACGGGGCTTTGCATTTAACTTGTAAGTCAAACTTGGGTGTAGTTTACATTCAAATTTGCCCATTGATTGTAACCTGCTGGCCCAGTGATTGTTCTATACTGCTGTACTTGCATACTCCTCCCTCTGCCTCCTCTCTTCCCACCCATGGCGCTTTCTGTTTCTCCCATCTATTCGAGCTGTTTCTCTATCAACTATCCTTCACTTCTCACAAAGTCTGGAAAGAAGATATTTAAAAGGGATATCTTGGCCTCCAACCCTGGTCTCCCTATTGATACCTATTCCAGCGCCTCTTCCAGACAGACCCTCACTGACATCCTCTTTGTAGTTTCTTTGCCGGATCTGTGGACCCCGCATATGATATCTGTGCTCTGTCCCGTCTCCTCTTCTCCTATAAATGGTGGCACCCGCTGGGAAGTCCTCATGGATTCCTTCGACTCATCTACTCATTCCTTCGGGAGAGGGAAGCCCTGGGATTGTATCTCTCCAGCTCAGAAATCTCTCCATTGGCTCCCAGTGGATGCACAGATTAAATTCAAAACCCTATGCATTGTCCACGAGGTTTTCTGGGACCTGGGTCCAAAATACCTTCAGCTATCCCTTCGCAAATACCTCCCGTTTCGAGCTCTTCGCTCCTCTACCTCTAACTCCCTCATGGTGAGTCATTTTTCAAAGAAACGAGCCAGGGGTAGATCTGTCTTCGCTTGGGGTCTCCCTGTGGACCAGCCTCCCCGCCACTCTAAAGCTTTTCGGAGAACCATCTCCGGTTCCGGAAGCACCTCAAGACCACCTGCTTTCGTCCTCCCTCTCCCCTGCTGATCTGTTGCTCTCTTTGCACCATGCACCTGGCCACCCTCTGTCCTCCGGGCCCAGGTACCTGCTCACCCTGCCACCCTCCAGCACTGCCTACTGGCCACCCCTTGCACTGGGGTCTGGATCTGTACCCATACAATCCTCCCTTTTTCTTCCTGCACTTATCAGACCTACACTGTCTGTCGCCTTAAACCCAGCACTCGCCATTTGCGGGCTGCACCACCACTGTTTGTGGACTTCATTATTTATTTATTTATTTATTACTATTTATCTGTTTTCTCCTTTGCTCCGCACTTTCCATTTCTCCCCCCTCCCATGCACTTTCCCACTCCCCCTCTCCCATGAACTTGCACGTTCTCACTGTCACTGGGCCTAGTAAGATTGTTGTTTTTGTTCTGCCCCGTTTTCCCCTCCCTTGCCTTGTCGCACTCTGAAACACTTGTGTACAAGAGCGTTAGAAATAAAATATAATATCATAATATCATTTAAGTCAAAAGGAGAATAGATATAAGTAGCAATGGATTATACATTTAAAATGGAAGGCCTTGTGAAGCATATTTCAAGCATGTATTATGGGCAGGCCTCAAAATTTTCACTAGCCCATTGGTGAGTCATAATGTACTTTTGGCAAATAAATGGCGTGCTTGCATCCGTGTTGAAAATTAAGGTGGCAAGTAGTAACTTATGCCTGGCTAGTAGCTTGCAAAGACTTATGCCTAGACTTGGGACCCATGCCTGCTGGGCCTAGAAACCCAAGGTACACCTTCCGGATGACACCCATAAGTGTCTCTGGTTGCTTGTGGTTTCATGCAGAAACGATGTGAACAAGCTGTTTGGGCTGGGCTGTCCCTTTTTGGGGTGGGAACAATCCAGATTTGCATATGGTATTTCCCCATTCTTTAACAAATTGGCAGCCTGAAAAACAACACTCTGATGTTTGCTCAGAGCGATGCCAGAGGTTAAGATTAATTATACATTTTCCAGCCATTCGCTGTAGTAGCCTTCAAAGGTGTAGGTCTTTATATCTGCTGATTTTGGGGCATTTGAGTTTACCGTCGGAACACCAAATTAAAGTAGAGCTAATTGAATCAAGATTTGCAGATGATAGTGGAATCATATGAATTCGTGACTCTTATTCCGACTTGAACGTTAAAAGAAAACTTTCAAAATCCAGTTTTCCTTATTCCAACAGCAAATGTGCATGAAGAAGTTGAAAGATGTGTCGTTTTTTTTTATCATTATATTGTGAAAGATGGGGTATCCTCACTGTTAAAATGTCCATCCAGTGAAGCATTTTGAACATGGCCAGAGATCAATTTTGAAGAGAACGTAGGCATGAACTCGCTTTACGCCTATGTCCCGTCCCCTTTCCTCCATATGTTTAGGACATTCCGTCCAGTGGGATGGGACCGGAGCACGTTTGAAAAAAAGCATCACATTGAAAAATGTGTCCTTCTCTTTTTACGCGGGGTACCGCACGTGGGCGTAACCCTGCCCTCCTTGGCTCCGCCCGCGCATCACCCTTCAGTCCTTTTCTCTGCGCGGTCAGGGCTGGACGCACTTGCATCACCGGAAAGACATTATTCTTCTTTCCGTTGTCGTCCTCTCCTGCTCCGTTTCTGCCGTTGCGTAGTCCTCTGTCTATGCCAGATCATTTGGGATTTGTCTCTTGTCCCTTTTGGGAACGTTGTTTCTCATGGGCGGATGCCCATTCTCTCTGTTTGGAGTGTCGGGGATTGGATCACCGTTGGGACTTGTGTTTCTACTGCGACTCCCTTTCGGTCCGGGCACTTCAGCGTCGTCTTCGTCAGTGGGAGGAAGTCTTCAGCGCGTTCCTCCACTGCGTTTTCAACTTTTCATCGACGGTAAGAAGAGACGCCAGGTAAGTTCTTTACTTTTTAGGGCACCCCAGCCAGGGGACTCCTTCCCGGGGTGCTCCAGGTCCAGGAGGGGCTTCAAGAGCTCTGCTATCAGGGTTTCCCCTGAGGTGCCTCACAGGCCTAATAGACGTACCAGGGTTTTCTCCGAGGGGCCTGCCGCCACCAGATTACGATCCGAAGTTCACCAATCAGGTGCTAATAGTCAGCCCAGTCCTTCTCAGGCATTGGGTACTAGAGTTCGCTCCGAGGTCTCCTTGTTTGGAGCTTCCCATACAGGCACCGGGGTGCACCGTCAGGCCTCTGAGGCTTTCTGTACCAAAACATGGTTCGAGACCCCTCCCAGGGATGCTTTTAAGACCGGACTCCGTTCTGAGGTTCCTCTCTTTAAGGCTAAGGTGTGTACCGACAGAACTGAGAGACCTGTTAGGGTCTTGTCTGTGAGGTGGATTCCTCAACATTCCCACGCTCGCAGTGATGCCGGTTCTGTTGAGAGGGCAAAGGGAGAGGTCTCTGACCGTAACTCCTGTTACCAGCTTTGCCGAGGTTCCTCCCTTGGAGGCTAATTCAAGGGTCCACGTCAGGATGCCCAGTAAACATCTGAGGATCCTTGCGTCAAGGCTAAAGTTTAGATCAAGTCCCCTGACCAGTCTGTGGAGATGCCTGCCTCATCCACACATGTGACGCAGTTCTACTCAGATGTTAACAAATGGCGGACCTTCCCACGTGATCTACGGTGGCCATTTTGTATTTTTCCCTTACACCCACGCTATCGACGGTGGGTGCTGGGAACCTTCTGTTTGGTGGACAACCTTTTCCATGGGACAGTGTGAATCCTTTCTGCCCCACTTATGACTGCCGGCGCGCGGATGCCACTAACGCATACAGTCTCGCTTCCTCCTGCTTCTGCCCCATTGGTCTATGTAGACCCGGTTGGTGACCGGCCCTCTTGGCAGCCTTCCTCATTACGTTTGTGGGGCTATGCCCCCTCATTAGCGGCCTCTGCCCACTCCAGTGCCTAAAACTTCGGCAGGGGATGCCTTTTTTGGGAAGTGTCGGAGTCTTATGAACTCTGACCCCATGAGGGAGTACTTTAAGGGTCTTTTTACGGAAATCTGCCCTCCGGTGCCACATCCTGCCCCGACAGTTCCAGCTACGGCACCTGTCGCCCCGGCAGCGGTACTGCCTCTACCTCCCGGCCCGACTCCACCTCTCCCGTCTCTGCCTCCTTTTTCTCAGATTGACAAGGCTCCAATAGAGCGAGACTTCAATTCGACATCGGTCGCATCGCAACCGTCTTATCCTGACACACTGGATGACCCTCAGGCATATCAGGATAGTGAGGACCAGCCCTGCTTTGTCAGCATTCTATGACCGGGTCCTGGACATGTCTCTCCTTGACATACAAGTTCCTGAGGCAACCGCTCCGCAGGAAGGGGTGCTTTCGGGGGCGCTCACCCTGTCTCCGCAGGAGCGCACCGGCCTGTTCCTTCAGAGGGACGTTCTAGCCGAGGCCCGCAAGGTCTGGGATAAACCCCACACTGGGCTGCATATCAATAAGAGAATTGACGCCCGTTATCGGCTTCACACCTCCGAGGAAGTTGCCTTGGCGTCATGTCCGCTTCCTTCCTCAACAGTGGTAGAGGCCGCAACTCTGCTATCCAAGCCGGCCTCTGCGACCTCTGCAGCTGCGGCTCAAGTTCTGGCCAAGGAAGATAAATTGCTCGATTCCTTGGGCAAGAAGGTTTTTGCCAGCTCGGCGCTGCAATTGCGCCAGGCTAACGCAGAGCTCATTTTGGCAGCAGCGAATATGAAAATGTGGAGGGATTTGTCCGATTTCCAGGAGGTTATTCCTGTGTACAGGCTGGAAGACTTTAAGAGCGGTTTGTCAGACGCCAGGGTATTGGCGCAGGATATGCTGGAAGCTGCTGTGCACCATGTTGATACCTCAACTCGAGGTCTTATGTTGGGGGTAGACACCTCTCGTCAAGCTTGGCCTCATACAACGAAGTTTTAGAAGGAGGTGCAAGATAAAGTTCTGGACCTGCCTTTCGACGGCAAAGAGTTGTTTAATTCCTCAACGGATGGCGAGGTCACAAAGAGTAAGGCGAGCACTCAAACTGCCAAGTCTGTCGATGGTAGTGAAGGCCAAGGGCCCCAGTCAAAGCTCAGAGATCTGGATCCCAGTCTCGGTCCTCCTCAGGCTTCAGAGGATTCCAGGAGCGCAGGTCACACAGAGCTGATCCTCCGACAGGTAGCTCCTGTCGGAGAGAGCGCAACGGGTCGATTTTTCTCTCGGTCTTCAGCCACCTCTTCAGGGACAGGTAGTCTCTCTGCCGAAAAGTCTGCAAAATATTTTTTGCCGCTCGCACGAGACTCCGATGGGAGTCTGGATTTCTTCTCATCTGGAGGCGTGGCAGACCATCACCGAAGACCGGTTGATTTTGTCCATCGCTCGGGCGGGCTTCCGCTTGTCCCTCCCCCTATCCCACCCCTCAATCCTCCTTTTCAGCAGTCGGGAACACCCTCACTCAGAGCAGAGGTCCAGAAGTTTCTAGACCTCAAGGCGGAACGTGGGGAGGGCTTCTACTCTCGTCTGTTCAGGGTGCCCAAACCCAAACAGGCTGGCCTGCGCACCATCCTCGACCTTTCCCAGTTCAACCTTTCTCTCCCCTAAGAAAAATTCAACATGATCATGCTCTGCTAAATAAAGTCCTCTCTTCGGAAGGGCAACTGGCTCAGCGTTGTGAACCTTCACAACGCATATATGCATGTCCTGATTTGGAGCCTGCATCGGAAATCTGTGGTTCTCCCTGGGAGAGGAGCATTTCCAATTCCGAGTGCTCCCTTTTGGTCTCAGCTCAGCGCTGCGTGTCTTTAGGAAGATGTCGGTCAACGCAGCTTTTCTTCGGCTACAGGGTATTCATGTGTATCCTTATTTGGACGCCTGCCTTCTGCTCAGTCCTTGTCCAGTGAAAGCCCCGACCAACCTTCAGTCTCTCCTCCAGTTCCTGTTCTGCCTTGGGCTGTCTGTGAACTGGCGGAAATCCTCCATGATGATCTCTCAGGACCTGATACTCCTGGGTTTCCGTTGGAACACAATCTACTGCAGGGTTTATCTGACCGCGGACAGGATGGCGGATCTGTTAGACACATGTCAGGTTTTCTTTCAATCATATAGCATGTCGGCCTGGTGATTTCAGAGGCTTCTAGGCCTCATGGCCTTGTGCGTGCTTGCTCTTCCCCCTTGGGCGTCTCAAGATGAGACGCACGCAGATGGCTCTTCGGTGCTCCTGGCTTCAGGCAGTGGACCCGGATGCCAAGAGGATTCTGGTTCTGCCCTACATGATGACAGATCTCCTATGGTGATCCTCTTCCTGTAATCTGTCATTGGGTGCTCCTTTTCAGGAGCTCTGCCCTCAAACGACCATAACAGACTCCTTCCTTTTGGGGTGGGGTGCGACGTTAGATCATCTTCAGGTTTTCGACCTATCATCGCCACAGGACAATTTCACATAAATTATCTGGAGCTTCTGGCGATTTTCCTGGCGCTCAAAGCTTTCAAGACGGTTATTGTGAACAAAGTGGTCCGCATCCGCACAGACAATGCAGTATCCATGTTTTACATCAACAAGCTGGGCGGTACCAGGTCATCTCCCCTTGTAGATCTAGCCATTCAGATTTGGGAATGGGCCATTCAGCATGGTGTCTGGCTGCTGGCAGTACACATTCCGGGTCAACTGAATGTGACTGCAGACTCTCTCAGCCGACGAGCAGTGGTCAGCTACGAGTGGGAACTGAACACAGAGATCCTCTCTGACCTTTTTCGCCATTGGGGCACTCCAGAAGTGGACCTCTTTGCGACATTGTCAAACAGGATACTTCCTCTTTATGCTTCCAGGAAGGGACTCTGAGCTTCTTCCCTGGGGGACGCTCTCGAAAATTCTGTGGCACAACATGAGGGCCTACGCCTTCCTGCTTCTTCCTCTGATTCACTGGGCGCTATGCAAGCTCAGGAACACGACAAATTGTACTCTTCTGTTCATAGCCCCTTGGTGGCCGGCCAGATTCTGGTTTTCGGAACTTCAGCATCTGTCAGTATGCGCCCCGATCAGGCTTCCGCGGATTTCCGACCTGCTTCACCAGAGCGATCAACAGATGTAGCACCCCTCCCCACAATCATTCAGCTTGGCGGCCTGGTGCCGGAGTTCAAATCCTTGGAAAGTTTCAACTTGTCCGCGGATAATGTGCGTATTATCCAGGTGGCTAGGTCCCCTTCGACAAGGTCTCAGTATAGGAGCAAATGGCTCAGGTTCTGTCACTGGTGT
Source organism: Ambystoma mexicanum (assembly GCF_040938575.1). NCBI lineage: Eukaryota > Metazoa > Chordata > Amphibia > Caudata > Ambystomatidae > Ambystoma > Ambystoma mexicanum. The sequence goes on along the minus strand of NC_090934.1, from coordinate 1,351,579,766 downwards.
TTAGCTAAGCAGCTGGACCCCAGAGATGCTACCATTGACACAGTCCTGTCTTTCGTTTCTCACCTGGCAACTTCAGGCATACATGTTTTGTAGGACTTATTTTTCAGCTATCGCTGCTTACCTGTCCACGGACACATGATCTTTTTTATTGACAAACCCTGTAATTAAAAGGCACTTTGCAGGTCAATTGCATCTTTATCCACCTGTGCGCAACCCGCATCCTAAGTGGGAGTTGAATGTAGTCCTCACTGCCTTATGCCATAAGCCTTTTGAGCCCATGGCTACAGTGGACTTGAACTTCCTTTCATAGAAAATGGCTTTTCTGATTGCAGTGACTTCGGCAAGGCATGTGAGTGAGCTTCAGGCCTTGTCTGTAGAACAGCCATTCCTCACCTTTCATAAGGATAAGGTTGTCCTCCGGACTAATCCTTCTTTCCTTCCAAAGGTGGTATCCAATTTTCATTTGAACCAGTCTATTTCTTTACCCGTCTTCTTTCCAGACCCGTCCTCAGACGCTGAGAGGGTATTGCACAATTTGGATGTCAGACGAGCTCTTAAGTTTTCTTTGGACAGAACAACTAAACTTAGGAACTCTTCCCAGCTTTTTGTGACCTTCGGAAATCCGAAAGGAAAGCTGGACTCGAAAGCAACTATCTCCCGATGGATTGCTCCTGTATATCGGAGGCGTATACCGTTCAGGGCCTTCAGCTTCCAAATGGAATTCATGCCCATCTTGTGCGGGGCAAGGCTGCTGCCGTTGCCTTCCAGAAATGTTCCTTGGAAAACCATTGCCAGAGCAGCTACATGGGCTTCCCCATCAGCTTTTTGTAAGCACTACTGCTTAGACCTGAGCTCCAGAGCCGATGCTCAATTCGGTTAGGCTGTTTTTAAGAACCTCTTTCAGTAAAGGAGTTCCATCCACCCGCTTTTCCTGTGAGAAGTGCTTGGTAATCTCCCAAAAGTATGGAGGAAAGGGGGCGGGACGTACGAGTATAACAAAGTTACTCACCGTAGTGACTCTCATTCCTAGTCCATAGTCCCCTTTCCTTCATGCGCCCGCCGTCCCCTCTAATAAGTATCCTCTATTATTGCTTAAAGGTCTCAGACCTGGCGATAGAAAAGGACTGAAGGGTGATGTGCGGTGTGCAGCTGAGGACGGCAGGGTTACGGCCACATGCGGTACCCCACGTAAAGAGGACACATTTTTCAATTTTATGCTTTTTTACAAAAGTGTTCCGGTCATGTCTCACTGGACGGAATGTTCCAAATGTATGGAGGAAAGGGGACTATGGACTAGGAGTAAGTTGGTCACTACAGTGAGTAAATGTTAAACTCTCATCAGGAATAACTGTTGTGTTCCAGGGGTGTAGCTAGCGGCCATGTGAGGCAGACATGCTCACTGGCAGCGCCTGCAGATTTGGACAATAAGAAGCTTTCTATGAGGACTTAAACCACTAGAAAATAGTTTAAATGCAGAGAAACAGCAGCCGGAAACATCTGAGAAGCTGGATGGCAAGAAGCGGTGACCAGAAAGACTCTGTGCAGTGAGCACTGCCACGTTGGAAGGGAGCCACGAGAGATGGTTTTCAAATGGTGGCCGAGAACAAAGGCGGCTGCAAACAGAATTGAGGTGCACGGCATCTGTGGAGGCGGCGAGTGGACCTACCCAGCTGTAGAGGAGAATCCCAGGCGCATACGTGACACCGGTCAGCAAATAAACGTGGGAAGTCGAGAAGGGGCACCTCGAGGGCTGCTGTCGGGGGCACTCTAGCACGGACAAAGGAAGGCTGCAAGCAGTAAAGTCTGGGAGGCTGGGACATGACAGACGGGCCACAAAAGACTGAGGTGTTGCCGCAGGCAGTGAGCAGGCGATGGAGACATTGTGGTGGGGTTCCTTCAACGCCCGAGGGCTGCTGGAAGGCGAACCAACTCTGGCAAGGCTAGCTACGGGCTGAGGCGGTATGGCAGAGGAAGAGTGACAGTGAGAGGATCCCACAGAGGACGAATACGGAAGATGCCAGCAGAGCTGTGGCACGCGGGGGCTTTGGGGTGGGCAGCCCAGCACTCAGTGCTCCCGTTATAAAGTGTAGACTGCAAGGAAGAGCGCTCCCCCTCACCACCTGCGGATCTCCGGTGCGAGGAAACTAACTTGAGGCATGGGTAGTGTGCCTAAAGGGACGGCACCATCTGTAGTAATAAATATTTATCTCCCTAATTGAAAGTAAGTATAAGCATTGCAGAGGGCACTGATCAGAAGACTTTAGCCCCAGCCACGGGGCGCGGTACAAACACTGCCATACAAATGGAGCATACTACGTGCCCATACACCCTGGGGCCCAAATAGGGGGTTACAACAGGTAGCCTGCAGATCACACCCAGCGGGCCGGTAGAGGCCCTAACCCCCAAGAGGGCAATCCTTCAACCCTCCCGGGGAACAGAACAGTATGGAGTAAATAGCGGGCGAGGGCCCGCGGGCTACGGCTTGAATTGCGAGCTGGCATGCAAAGGGTAGTGCAATACAGGAAGTCGGTGAAGGCCCCCGATAGCGGCAGACCCGGGGAAACGGACAACTTCAGGCCTGCTAAGACGCTGCCACGCTGCGACAGCACGAATGAGAAGACAAGGAAGACATGACCCCCTGGGAGGGCAGGCTGACCTTCTCCTCAGCTAACACAAATGGAACGGAAGTGTGTGTATGGGTCCTGGGTGTGTGTATACCCCAGCCCTTATTTTTTTATTTTTTTTTTTTTACGCTACTTACCTTGTACTGCACTTCCCCCCCCACCTCCTCCCCCCTGCACTTCCTCCTTTTCCCCTTACCTCTGCACTTGCGCGATCTGAATGACACCTGGCCTAGTAGGATCGTTTGTCTGTTTTCCCCTTGTTTCCCTCCCTCCCTGCCTCGTCGCGCCTTGAAACACTTGTGTATAGGCGCGTTACAAATACCATATCATATCATATCATTGAGGTGCCAAACAAACAACCCAATGTGCGGACAGGAGGGTTGCAAAGGTCCCAGAGCTAAGGCGGACCATGAGAGGGAGCAGGCAATAGAACAATCAAAGTGGACACAAGGCAGCGCATAAAAGGCCTGCGCAAGACATTATAGCCAATCACAGGCAATATAACAGAGATCCAAGCAAATAGGAGCTGCTGGGCATCGAAAGAGACAAGGAAGAGCCTCAAAAGACCTAGCCCGGGGGAGAATATACGTGCCACTGCATTCAAGACTGTAGCCGCGACAGGGCGCTGATCTTGGAAAGATGTAGTGTGCTAAAGTGAAAGGAACCATAAAAGAAGTCGGTGGGAGCAGGCGCAACGGCACAGACCACTAAGGCTAGCCCTAAAACAGCTCATCTACATCAGTGCACAGGGATAGGGCGAACAAACCTGGCGAAGGAGCAGGCAGTGGATACATTCTGCATGGTGAGCCAGTAACTCCGTAGGGACGAAGGCGGCAGCACGCATTCCATATGGCACGCTGATCCTCCTTGGTGCAAGCGAGAATAGGGTGCACCACAAGACTTGCGGAGCACAATGACGACCAGGGGTGGTAAAACCAAACACAAGCAAACCATTCTGGAAACCTTCACGAAAGGTCATCCCAATTGTCAAGAAGACAAGGGGGATACAGACAAGGAACAGGCATTGCTACCCGAAAACATGGCGGAAACGGGGCAGCAGCAGATCCTGAAGGCCATCGTGGCACTCCAAGCAACGCTAGAGGCCAAGATCGACGCAGTGGCCATCGACGTGGCACTGTTACGGCAAGACGTCTGAGCCATCGCAGAAAGCGCCGGGAAACTGGAGCAGCAGGTCGGAGAATAGAGAAGTGAGGGTACAAACGACAAAGGACATCGACATCCTTCAGCAGAAAGTTAAACTACTGGAAGATGGGGCTGAGGAAGCGGAAGGTCGGGCATGCAGAAATAACATCAGGAACGTGGGGCTGCCTGAGAGAGCGGAAGCGTCCGATCCCATCACGTACGTTGAGAACATGTTGATCCAAGAAATAAGGGCGGAAGAACTTACGCAGGGGTTTGTCATGGAAGGAACACATTGTTCCCTCATCAGAAGACCGCACAGAGGTACCCCGCCAAGACCAGTGATAGCTAAGGTACTAAACTATAAGGACCGAGAAAAGGTCCTTGCCTTCTCTAGGTTAGGAGGGACGATGCAAAGGGCATCAGCAAAGATCTCAGTGTACCCCAACTACACTTTTCAGGTTCAGAAGAGAAGCCCAGTACATCACACCAAGCCCAGTCTCAGGAAGACAGGCCTAAAGTATATGTTGTTACATCCAGTGAAGCTAAAGGTGATGTACAATGGTAAAGCTCTTTTCTTTGAGACACTGACGGATGCACAGGAGTGGATGGACAGTGCCCAAATACCAGACACGCAGCAACAGTGCCAGTGTACCTAGGCGAGAGGAGAGGAACCCTGTAGAGTCGGCTATAACAGAAAAAATAACTAGAGAAAGATGCGTGTAACTGGGTGCAGACATGTTTAAGCTACATAACAATTGAAATGTATGAGTAAATGAGTAAATATGGGAGCGATAAGATAGGTTACAGAGGGAACAGGAGTAATACAGTGGGCACAGAAGCCCACTAGAGGGAACGCTGAGAGCAGACCCACTACTCTTCCACCCCCCTGAGAAGTAGTTTCAGGGCCACAGTTCAGGGCCCGCACTTAGGGCACCAGGAACCTTGTATAGCGGCTAGGCTGAAAGCAGTGTAAACGGGGGGGCTGGGGTGGGCGTCCCAGTATGGTTTACATAGCTGGACAAGTTGAGTTCGAGTTTGGTTTGGAATGGGGTTGGGGGGATGGCAAAGGGGAGCCTGGCTTACATGGTCAAACGCTGCATCGAACTCCTAGGCTGGTGGCCTCATTGATGCCCCGGACTTGGTATTATAATGGCTGGCAAGGTTAAAATCATGACATGGAATGTCCGGGTGCTTAATAATTATGTGAAACGTAGAAGAGTGAACATGTATATCAAGAGGAGCAAGGTAGGGATAGCATTGTTACAGGAAACGCATTTAGATGGACAAAAGCAGAAAAATCTGGTGGCAGTGTGGGGACGGAGTGATGGTAGGCTCCACTTACTCGATATATGCAAGAGGGGTCCTCATCTGGGTGGACCCCGCTATTCCATTCAAAGTGTTGACCACGAAGACAGATAATGAGGGCAGAATGGCAATGTTACACGGTGTATTGGAAAACTTTGAGAGATATATTGTGAACACTTATGCCCCCAATCATGACCCACAGTGTTTTTTTAGATCATTGTTTGCAAGGTTGGGACCCTACAAGAATGAGATACTGATTTGGGGGAAGGGAGGGAATTTCATTTGCACATTGGACCCAACCGTGGATAGACACAAACGGCCGTCTCTTCCGGCCAAGGTGTTGACCTCGATGCTGAAGCACTTTCAGTTATGAGATCTATGGAGGGTTCAACACAAACAAGGTAGGGAATACTCTCATTATTCTGCCCTGCATAAGGTATACACAAGAATAGATAGTGTTTGCTGGTGAGAAACACGAAGTTGAGTTCTCTGAGGTGGAATATCTAGCCAGGGTCTTGTCTGACCACTCCCCACTCGTAGTGAGATGGCGGGTGTCTGCTCAGAGACCACCCATACCTACATGGAAGTTGAGAAGCGAGGCACTGCTAGACAAAGCATTTGCGAAGCACGTTTCGGAAGAGGACAATTTAATACATTGCAGTAAATGAGGGAAGTGTGCAGAAGGTGGATACGATATAGGAGACATACAAGGTGATTATCAGAGGGGAAATGATAGCGGAATTGGGAGGATTAAAAAGTCATTGTCAATGAACTGCAGAGCATGGAAGAGAAGCTGAAGGTATTAGAGATGGAGGTGAAGGTAAATAAGGAGCATGTAGGGGAAGTAATAGAACTGAAACAGGCATGGCCAACGCAATGGGACGGATTAGGGAGGTTTAACTATGTGAAATACCTGGAAAGGAGCCATGCTCAGGGGGATAAACCTGGGTGAATGTTAGCCTGGTTGTGTAGACGAAAAGACACTAGATCCCCTATATGTTCCATCCAGAACAAGGACCAAGAGGAGATAAACACGCAGGCGGGTATTAATAAGGTTTTCTGAGTATTACAAAGCACTATGCGGAACCCCTGGTGGGGGAGGAGGGGGACCTGCAGGACGTACTTTACCTCATTACTCTACCCCAATTAGATGCACTTGATGCAGAGTCACTAGAAGCATCCATAACTCTGGAGGCAGTTGTAGCCACCATTAGAACACTGCCTACAGGTAAGGCCCCAGGCACAGATGGACTCCCCAGTGAATTGTATAAAGCCTACAGAGGTACGCTGGCACCGCTGATGGTTGAGGTGTACAACGAGGCATAAGCAGAACATATACTCCTGGACAGCTTGAGAGAGGCCCTGATAGTGCCATTACTAAAACCGGATAAGATGAATACATACTGCGGATCTTATTGACCACTGTCACTATTGAATCAGGACAGCAAGATCCTTACAGTGATCTTGGTAAATAGGATCTGCATGGTAATACATGTGCTGATCCATCCAGATCAGACTGGGTATGTACCGGGATGAACATTACTGAGAACCTCAGGAGATTGCACCAAGTGATCTACAACAGCGGGGTTCACGGAAGAGTGTGTGGTTGCTTCACTAGATGCAATTAAGGCATTCGACTCAGTGCACTGGAATTGATTGTACGCCACAATTGCAAAGATGGGTATTGGGTCACAGTACATGAAATGGGTACAACGGATATATACTGAACCAATGGCCAGAGTTGGGAGCATATACTCGGACAAGTGGCCACTATATAGGGGTACGAGACAGGGCTGCCCACTGTCCTCAATGCTATATATTATAGCGGCATAGCCTGTGGTGGCGTACTTGAGGCAGGAATATGGAGTTGCAGGGATAGAGACAAGAGGGATGAAGCATGTGGTGTCCATGTATGCTGACGATATGTTGCTGTATCTGTGCAACCCAGAAGTCTATCTGCCATACATTCTGGAGGCATTGGACAAGTCGAGTGCACTGACAGGCATCGAAATTAAGAGTAAGTCACACTTATTCCCACAAGCCGCAATGGCGGCGGAGGAGGACTTACCAATCCTTCCTCTGCCTTGGAGCAAGAACTTCTTTAGGTACTTGGGGATCAACATTTATCAAGACCCTACACAGGAACACAAATTCAATACAGTAAGGGCCAAAAATGGGTTGATGAAATCTATGGAGTTCTGAAGTAAGCTACCCCTGTCTGATGGGCAGAGCAGCGCTGCTGAAAATGGTGGCGCTGCCGAGAGTCCTGCATTGTTTCGGGAATGTCCCGTATAACATCCCAAGGCAGTTCTTCCGAGACTTAGAAAAGATATGCAGGGGGTTCTTATGGCAAGAAGGGAGGAACAGGGTGGCCCTGAGTACACTGCAAAGACCGTACGAGCAAGGAGGGTTAAAAATACCAGGTTTTGAACTGTACTTTCTGGCGTGCTAGCCACAGCACGTTGTGCAATCGATGGCCGATGACTCCATGACAGAAACAGCGCTGTTACAACCGGCTATCAAAAGAAGGTACCTAAGAGACCTACTTTGGATTCCCACTGGGGAACAAACCGGTAATCTTTATTTGGTAGAACTAGGCATCTGAGTTTGGAAAAGGACTTGAGGAATCATGGGACTAGTGGATCCGCTCTCGCTGCAGGCCCCGATAGCCGCAATTATGGAGGGTAAACCAAACAGCAGGGCAATGGTACAAAAAAGATGGGAGGAATCTGGTATACAGTGGGGGACCTAGGAATGAAAAGGGTCTGACATTTGCAGAGTTGCAAGAAACCACGGGTATACACAAAGACCAGTTTCTCTTACATAACACAGTGATGAAGGTATTCTGAGATAGATGGCCGAATAGTAATATTGAAACCATAGAGAGTGAAGACATTGAGACACTGTTCGCAGTGGCAGAGGGTGGACACACCGTCTCTAGGATCTATGAAGTATTGATGGACTGGAATTTGAGAACAGAACTGAAGTGCAAGGAGGGATGGGAAATGGAATTGGGGAAGGCGTTCGAGGATAAAGAATGAAAGGAGGTGAAGTTGTACCACAAAAAGGTCTCTAGGAACGTCAGACTACAATTAATACTTTACTTTTTTACTTTTACTTTATTACATTTATATTGCGCAGCCATAATCCCATGGGTGTGAGGGCGCAGACAAAACAGATAGGGTTAAGCAGACCGGTAGGACCGGGAGCAAAAAGGAGAAACTGAGGATCGTGTAAATAATCGCTGTATATTACACAAAGAGCATACCTCACCCCTGCTACTATTGAAACTTTTAGGGGAGTGAAAAGACAAGAATGCCCCAGATGCAGGATGGCAAATGCTGGACTGGTACACGTTTTGGGGCTGCCCGATAGTGCAAGGATTTTGGCGGGAGGTGGCACACAATGCATCGCAAGGTAGCATAGAGCTGGATATCCAGACCCCAGAAGCTTGCATGCTGGGTAGATATAAGAGGAATGTAAAAGATAAACCGTTAAATAAAATTAAAGATCTGATATGTAATAGCTAAGCAGAGTATAGCTATGAGGTGGAAAGATGCTAGAGGGTCACTGCAGAAATTGGAGCAGTGGAAAAGGCACTGAACTAACAAAAAGCTGAGTTGGGAATGGACATTCAACGATGGATAGCGTTAACTGGGACTTTGTTTGCATACAATGGTGAGGAGGAGGCCACGCAGGCTGCACCAGGAGAGGTAGATGCAGAGTGATTAAAAGCATATCTCGTGACATGTTATGCACAGGCAGAGGTGGGGGGGGGGGATTTGGTAGAAGTAGATAAAGTTGGAAAACAGATAGGATAATAATATGCTGTACAACATTGAGTGTTTTGTTGTGGTTATAAAATGCAATAAAAATATTTTAAAATAAAAAAAACTGTTGGGTTCCCGGTGTTGTTGCAAGGAAAGTGGAAATAATTATAAAATATATACTGGAAGTGTTTCTTTTTAATAGCTAAGCAGTATCCATGCATTCTCACAAATACGTTTTGAGGTTACAAAAATGATCGCTGCTAGATTTTAATAGGTTTTTGTCCTGACTCACCTGGACTTCGTTAGATAGCGATTTTTTATTTTTAAATTCTAAATAGTGCCAGGCAAATCATTGAAGAAAACACCAACAGCTGTACTGCAGTTTATTAACAGATTGGGGACTTACACCGGAATGCTATAGAAAGTCTTATTTTATTTCTCTGGGTAGCCAGAAAGAAAGTGTGTGCTGGAAATTTTAAACAGTATATGTTGCCTCCTGGGAGACGGTAAGCTCTGTAGTGCTGAATGTATTTGTTTCTAGAACCTGCGTAGTCTCTGTATTGCAGCAGTGATTTGCCTAGAATTTGTGTGCAGGGAATAGCGTCATACTTGAAAGCACTGTCTTGTCATCCAAAAGTGAAAAACGCCCTGCCCTCCCGCTTACATACATACATTCCTGAGCAGATGACTGCTGCAGTGGCCTGTCCTCCCGTTCAAGGCCCTAAATATTTTAAAAGTAGTATTAAACTTAATTGCAAGACCTGCAAGCAGTGGGTAGAACAAACGTTCAATTTTCGTAGGTTAAGAACGACTCCTTAAAGTATTTTGCAGAACTTATTTACCTTGCTTTTAAAGATCCGTGCAAATTGCATACTTTGTGTGTTTCATTTAAAACACGTATTTGCAGGTTACCCTTTTGATTCAGAAGCTTTCAGGTCAACACGGGTCCCTTCCTAGGGTAGATTTCCATTTTGCAGCCATAACAGACCTATTCATCATTTTTTCACTGATTGAAGTCTGTTCTCCTTGCTGTGTGGGGAAATAACCATTATTAATTTTGCCTCCAAGTTTTTTCTTTTAGAAGGTAAGTGTTGTGTAGATAAGGCCCTGGGTTCACTGAAATGTTACCACAAGGAAATGCTAGTCTTATTTCAGGAATGTACAGGCAAAGCCTTGGTGAGTTTATAATGTTACCATTAGCTCTATTAAACACGGAGGTATTTTTAATTGGGAGATCTTTCACAGAAAAAGTAAATAACTGAATGTTCTCCCTTCCTCTTTCCTTTAAAAAAAAAAATCATGTGAATAAGAAACGCGATTCTGAATATTTCAGAAGAATGAAAGAGGAGCAGGAGAGGGCCATTGAAGAGGAAAATTCCATGGGCAGTAAACGCAATGTGGAAAAATTGAATTATCAAAGAGATTTAGAGATGCAGCTCGAAGAAAAGGAACGGATGCGCCAAGAAGCTTATAAAGTGTTTTTGAAAGAGAAACTCCTAATTGATGAAATTGTGAGGAAGATCTACGAAGAAGACCAAATGTGAGTATTTAAAAATACTTCTACGCTTAGTAAAGTATTCATGGTGTAGTGAATTTATGTAGCAATTGCATTGTAGAAGATGGGGCTAGGCGCAACAAATTGCGACGCTTACAATTCTGGATCATTTTAATTAGTCACCAAATCGATAGTTATCAGAAATCATGTTTTTAATTACATTCCTTCCTCATGCTTGGATGATAAGATAAATGTCATTGAGTCGTTGTCTGTCTGACGTAATTGCCTGTGATGTGTATGAGGATTTGTGTGTCGTCGGCATAATTGGTGTACGAGATGCCTAGATGGTCAAGTTTGTCGGCTAGGGGCTTCGTGAATATATTGTAGAGTGTGGGGGAGACGCAAGAGACTTGTGGTACCCCGCAGGTGACTGTCGATGGAGATGCGGAGGCTGTTGGTACAGACACTCTAGTTCAGAAATGATTGTATACAGGCAATGGCATCGTTAGAGAAATGTGCTGCTGAGGAAAGATGGTTAGAGAGGGTTTTATGGTCAACTAGGTCAAATGCAGCTGATCTAGTAAGAGAAGGAGGGCGAGGTTCCCTGAGTCTTTAATATATTCAATCTGGGTTACTAGATCTATCAAGGCAGTTTCTGTGCCGTGTCTTGGGCGAAATCCGGATTGTCGCAGCCCGAGCAGGTTGCTTTCCAAGTGGTGCTGGATTTGCAGATAGGCTGCTCTGTCAATGATCTTCAGAAGGAAGGGTACCGTAGTGATTGGTCTATAATTCGAAGGATTGTTGGGGTGGAGGGATGGCTTCTTGAGAAGTGGCATAACCCAGGCGTCCTTGAGGTTAGCGGGGATGGCATTGGATTTGAAGGTGGCGTTGATTAGCGAGGTAATGAAAAGGGTGATCTCCTTTGCTGTTTCTTTTTTGATAGGTGCAGGGCAAATGTCACCCATGCATCTGGGGGGTTTTAGGCTTAGTATCATTTCTTCTACTTCTTTGACGCTGAGTGGGGCGAATTCCCCTCTCCCCCTTGCCCCCTCTTCCTATCTCCCCCTCTCTCGCTCTTCTCTCCCCGCCCCCCCTTCCCTAAAGTGAGGGACCCACCACGAGACAGTATTGATAATCTAATAAAAATATTGACCCTCAATATGTTAGTAAAAGAGGGAGGGGTTGATGATATTTACTTCCTATGTACACTGAAGAATAACCTGCCAACTCACCTGCTCTACATAACACAATGCGAGTGCTAGAGCGAGCATTTCCATTTGCAGCCTCCTTCTTTCATCAAAGAAGTGGGCCCAGCACTAAGGGTGTCTGGGAAAGCGAAATTGACAACATATAATGGGTAAGAAGGAAAGAGTCTAAGGAGTGACATGTGAGTTTGGAGAATTAAAGAAATCGGTGTGCAGGGGGGGGTTTATAAGCTGGATAAATGATTGCAAAAAAGGACACCTTAGACCAGTGGATGCATTTGGAAAATGGTTTGAGGACTGCTTGAAGGAAAAAAGGTCAGCTCTTTCTGCCAGTCTACTCGTGGGACTGTTTTGATCCATTTAAATTAAAACCCAGTTCTGTTGCGTATCTTAGTGGTTATTTGGAGCTATAATGGACTGTGGCACATTATGAGTGTGTTTAAATCACAGGGAATTTCTTTTGTTGTGTACAGGTCATTAGCCTTGCCTCGGTTAATAGACTTTTTATTGGGCTTTAATGCAAGAATGTCACAATATCTTGCTCTCAACCTTTCTGCAACCTTCCCCCTAAACCTCTGTCTCCATTTATCTCACTTATTCACAATACAGTCTTAGATTTTGTTTTAGATGTGTGGCGTGTCAGAAGGACACAGACTTATTGAGGACATGGTGCCAAGTGTTTTATTAAATAAACATTTTAGAGCCTATCTTTTCCTAACACTATGGGTATTCCCTGCTTATGTTATTAAACTAAGGTGCTTGTCAGTCCGTTGTAAATGTCGAAAGGAAAGTCTTCTGTCCAAAACTACCCTTACTGACTACTACTATGAAACAAAACAACTCCAATCATGAGAATGACTCCCTCCTCCTGAGGGTACTTCTAGTACCAATCTTTAGTACTGTGACAATTCACTAGGTCTCGTCACTTCTCCATGGGTGGTAGCCTCTTCTCATGAGGTGAGGCCACTACCTAATATTCCCCCTAAGGGTGATTTAATGCAGGAGGACCTCATGTGGAGGAACTCACCTCCTGGCAATAAGGATGACCACCTGGGTAAAAGTCAGCACAACACCCCAAACCTAGCCCTCTCATTGTAACATTATACCAATTATTTCTACTAAGACAAAGATTGCTGACAATGCAGATAGTATGACTAATTCCAGTACTGGCCCAGAAAATTCAACAAAAGCATGAAGATTACTGGCAAGGCCAGTACTGAGACGAGGGGACAACCAGGAGCCATGAAGAATGGCTCGGAGAAGATACAGGAACGGAATAGACATCAACGAAGTAGTTGTCCTGTGAAATGCATAAACCATGACAAAGCTGCAAACCAGCATGAATGACAGTCCAGCCCAGGAAGTTCGATGAGGACGTAGTGGGAAAGCCAAGAGCAGTATGCTTCCAAAGGCAAGAGGGTGACAACAGGAGTCCTTCACCCAGTGTTGTGGATGACGGCATACACCTCTGCACGTACACTCCAGAGTAAATGCAATCCGCTCGGGACTAAGGCCAAGAGATAGTTTACAAGGGTAACAAGGTTTACTTGTACAAAATACAAATACCAGCAAAGAACTCTGCTGCTCGAGAGTGCTCTGCCAAAAAGCACACAAGCAGCACATTAAGGAGGCCCAACGCATCAGTGACATCATTTCATATAGTAGAAATCCACTGTGCTGCTTGACTAGAACATACACATGGGCCCTGCTCCATAGGGGATGCCAGGCACTAATTGGCTGCTTTGTCCCCGTCGATCTTGGTGCACGTGAGGCAGCTGGGCACATCTTCGCAGTGAAGGTCAGGGCATGCATAAAAATACAATATATCTAATCTAAGCTAAACTACTAAAACCAGTTATTCATTCATTATGACGGGTATCTGGGCAACACAGGAAAGGGGTGCCAGGGAGAGGAGAGGTCAAAATACAGTTGAGTTGTGCTGACCACCACATTCAGGGCCTCATTAATACCGCGGTTCCTGCACCCAAGGTCTTCCCCCTGAGGATTGATCTGTGATTTCCCCTTCCTGTAGAGATATACAATTGTGCAGGCTTTCGATCTGTGGTGGGCACCTTGGGGAGGTCAGAGCCTGGGGGGGTCAGATGAGCGGGTCGGTGGAGTGGGGCTGGCTCCGGCCTGGCTGGGTGGGGGTCAGAGGCTCATTGGCAGTTTAGTGGAGATGGATGGACGTTGTGCAGGGCCTGGTACTGTCTCGCACTCTCTGCAGAGCACATTCCTGGGAGTGATATGAGATAGTTGCAACGCTGAAAGGACAAGAGGGAAATGGACTTCCGTGGTAACCGGGCTCGCGAGGAGCAGGCTTGGTGTGTGCTGATATTGAGCCTGGCACCTTTGTGACAAATTCACCCCCCCCCCCCCCATATTTTCATTCATTAGCACGTCTTTCTGCTTCTTCCCAGGCTGGGGTACCTTTTTATGGGCATTCATGCTCTACACACACACTTCTCAAACTTTCACCCTGTCGTGCATACTCCTCAGACGTGCTGGTCATGTATATGCATCACCCGCCAAATCGACCCAAACTTCCTTATAGTTTTCAGGGTCGGGTGGGGGCGCAATGGTTGTGTGATACATGGTGTCCACCTCATGCCCATGCCCGTGATAGGTGTCTAGTCAAAGAATCGAATCCAAAGGGTCGACAGGTCAAAGGATCGAATATTTCTTTTAAATTATATATTTTTTGGGGGGTTTTCGTTTAGGGAAAGTGATTTTTTTACAAAAAAAGGGGGTTTGGGGAGGGGACCATCCCAAAAAAAAATAATTTGAAAAAAAAATTATTCGATCCTTTCACCTGTCGACCCTTTGGTGTCGATCCTTTGACCTCTCGACCCTTTTACTGTCGATCCTTTGACCTAGAACCCCCGTGATACAATGACACCATTCGAGGCTTACAATCTTCATCTTGTTCTGGCTGTATTTCTACTTCCTGTGTAACACGAGGCGCCTTTTTATTACTACTCCCAATTGTCACTATCATCATTGAACTATTAGGTACGGCTTTGACCCAACAATGAAGACCCAATTGGCACGTACAGAAAATCACCAAAATGAACACGATGATGGGGACCAGCATTTTCCATCGTTCCAAGCCATGATGGTACCCATCCAAACGCCATGTTCACCTAATCGTCGTCCTGGATCCCTGCTTCCTTTTTCATTTTCACTCAAAGTTCATGTACTGCTTCTATTACATAGGATTGTGTTCCATTGTCAATGTCTGAAGAAGGTACGAACGTGCAACATGAACTCCCAATCTTTTTGCAAACACCGCCCTCCATGGCTGTGAGGAGTTTGAGGATATACCGGTTCTACGTAGTCATTGGCCTGAGTGCTCTCATTTCCACTTTGATGACGTTGAACCCCTCTTCAGTGTTTGCTAACTGGATCCCATTGGATGATCTGGAGCCACTTAGCATTGGCCCTTGTTTGGATTCTGGGCATGAGATGCGAAAAATGTCTTTACTGAGCTGTAGAGTTTGTACTCATCTGGTATTTGTGCAAGCAGGTCAGAGGAATCCTGGGAGCTGTAGTTAGACAATTTTTTTCTGTTAAACTGGTCATGGCATTACTCTTCTGGAATAATTCGAAAACCTGGACGTGACGTAGTGTACATGGCTTCTGTTGTGTCGGGTGTCACCTGGCCGTTATCCGGCAATGGTCCCCCCTTTAGGTGCTCTTCAGGCACTACCAGCAGGGCTGAATGCAGCGTTGCAAGTCAACAGTAGCCCCTCCATGATGGTGGGAGGCGCAAGTACGCTTTTTTGCCACAAACCCAATAGTAGTCCATTAGTGCTGCGGTTTCCTTTTCGGAGGTCTGGAACGAGCAGTGTTCTGTTGCAACGTTTGTTAGATCCCACTAAGACATCCCCTTCACTGTAAAAACAAAGTTCATAGTTTTCTTCTTGCTGCACCGTCACCGGTTTCTCAATTGCTCTGTCCACATTTGTGCACACATTCTGTCTGCGAGAGCTAGTGTCTCATCTGACTAACCAGAAAGTCCTTCAGCCTTACACATAAAGGTTGCATCTTGTCATTTATTTTCTGCAAACTTTGTTCCTTGTATGGCTAGGAAGGGTTCTTTGAAGCACTTTGATTCGTCAGAGCCCGGTTTGCATTTGAGACCGTCTAGCTCAAGGAGATTTAGTTGGACGCTGCGTGCCTGAAAAGAGCCTTTCATCCTACATAGTGCAAGGTGGATGAGACATTGTGTCATCCAAAGGTATCTCTTGTGACACTAAGACCTTGGGTGCCCCAGATGCATGCAGTATTAAAGAGCAAACATAGCAACTCTTCTTAGTCGTTCGCCTTCCCATTGCACTCATGTCCGAGTACCAGCTATTTGAGTGGCCGGGATGGCAAAGGGCTTCCACCTTATCCAATCCTAAACCATGGTATGCATCATATTTATTCTGGCGTGCCTGCCGTTTTCGTCTATCACTGCGCAGGGGAAATTGTCTACTATCTAAAATGGTTCTATATGATTTATTTCTGTTGCACAGTGACCGTTGTACACGTAGTGTTAACAATTGAAACATTATACTATTACACAATTTGGATTGGGAGTTGGTATAGTAGTATTTGTACTATGTGGCATTTTGCAGTTCTCTCCCAGGACAGACAGTTGGGTGCCTGATATAAAAACATCATTACTTTCATTGACACTTTCATTTGAGGTTATAAAATGGGAAAAACCTAGAACCATGTTAGGGGCTGGGGTGGACAACATGTTAAATACTGAAGGAGGTGGTTGAGAGTTAAATACTATTGAGGGTGCAAAAGTCGCATTTGGGGCATCTGATAATCTTTTGGCTACATTGTCAGAAGATATAAAAATTCCTGGGACTTTTTTCATTTTTATGTAGGCTAGTGATGTTTAGGGATGTCCCCTCCAATTCCATTTATAGCCATCCCAGGTCCACCACCCCTCTCCCCCTGCCTGCCCCCTTCTTTTATATGGGGCCCCCCAGATAGAAGATGCTCCCCAATATGCACCCAATATGAACAATGTAAATGTAAACAATATCGCAGGTAACTGCAATCCACAGTTGAAACTATATGTCCTAGTAAAACTTATTCTATGCCGTTGCACCTGTAGGGGGAGAGAGAGCGGGATGGGTGCGTTATTAAAGAGTGAAGAGAGAGCGAGTGAAGAGAGAGATATACACTTCTTGTAGCCAGTGCTCTAGCAGCAATGCATGTTCTTGTTACATTCTACATGCATGGATAAGGTCAGCATAAGGCCATTTACGTTGAGTTAGTATACAATATGATATATGATATGGCATTTATAACGCGCCTATACACAAGTGTTTCAAGGCGCGACGAGCAAGGGAGGGAAACGGAGGGAAGACAGAGACAACAATCCTACTAGACCAGGTGACCTTGAGATTGCAAAAGTGCAGAGGGAAAGGGGAGGGGGCAGTGCAGTACATAGGATAACAGTAAAATAAAGACAATAAATAAAAGTGCAGCCAACTGGTGGCAAGTGCAGGGGAAGTGCAGACATCCGGTGGCAAGTGCTAATAGGTACTGTAGCGATACAGAAACAGTCCCCAAGTGCATGGGTTGCAACTGGCGTGGGGGAGGGGGGTGGGGGGGGACCCGGGACCCGAGGGTAGCCAGGTAACCAGTGCAAGGATTCAGCCAGGAAATCAGCAGGGGACAAGAGGGGAGAAAGCAGAAGCAAAGAGGAAGGTCTTGAGGTGCTTCTGGAATCGGAGATGGTTCTCCAAGTTTCAGAGAGGCAGGGAGGCTGTTCTAGAGGGAGTCCCCGGCAAAAGAAAGAAATCTACCACCAACTCGCTGCTTGGAGAAGCGACTAACCCTGAGGGAGTTGGAGGTGGATGACTGAAGAGCACCATAAAGAAGATACTTAGGAAGAGAGAGTTGCAGGTATTTGGGTTCCAGGCCCAGAAGGCCTTGTGGGCAAAGCAAAGGGTTTTGAACTTAATCCTCGCCGCCACTGGGAGTCAGTGCAGAGATTTCAGTCCTGGAGTGATACGATCCTTGGGCTTGAGGCCAAGGACAAGTCTTGCAGTCCTGTTTTGGATGAGGTACAGAGGGCGGAGAGTAGAGGCAGGCAGATTTAGAAAGAGGCTGTTGCAATAGTCCAGCCTAGAGAGAACCAGAGCTCTGGAGACAGAGCCTCTGGGGGAAGGATAGGAGAGGGAGAATACCTCTGAGGAGGTGCAGTTGGTAGAGTGACTTCTTACAGACATCGGAGATGTGTGGAGTCGAAGATGACACCAAGGTTTTCAGCCTCACAGGTAGGAGCAGGAAGAGGGCCAAGAGAGGCCAGCCATAGAGTGACAGGAAAGGAGGGAACAGGTGTGATAATGAGGAGAATCTCGGTCTTACTGGCACTAAGGCAGAGATCATTGGCGGCATACCACTCCTGGTTGGTGGACTGACAGTCAGAGATGAGAGAAGGAGAAGAGGTGGCTGAAGGGAACCTGAAAATGAGCTGATGTTGGAAGAGAAATAGACGAAGTAAGAGCTTTTGCACCGAAGATTAATGGGAACCGGTTGAGCTAAATGCTGCATGCCGACGACATCGTCTTACTAGATGTAACGCCGATTAGCCTAGAGTGTAAGCTCTCTGCCTTGAAACTATACATGGAAAGAAACGGGCTGTTGATAAATGCCGCAAAAACAGAGATCCTAGTATTACAAAACTTAATAGGATCTAAAAGAAAAAATGAGAAATGTACTTGGACAATTGGACAAGAAACAGTTAAATGTACAAACCAGACACAATAGTGTACTAATTAATTCACACATAACCGACGAACCAATGGTGCATAAAATCAAAAGGAAATGCTAACTCCTAGCTTCGCAAGGCGCTACAATAAACAAAGAGTTTGGCAAATTTACATTGAAACCAGCCATTGAGTTCTATAAAGCCAAGGTTATACTCGCCCTGATTCGGTGGCGAAGCGATGTTGGGATGCTCATATTCAACATGGTACTTGTGCGAAAATATATACTAGAGTAAAATTCTGCAATTGGCAAGAGGAACTCCGACAGCTTGTATTAGATATGAGCTAGGTCTCACCTCGATAAACGCAAGGGTCCTGTGGAACATGTTATCAACATACAGGAAAGTGATTGGTGCAGATGAGCTACCGCAGTACAAGATCTTGAACACACCCTCAAGCGAAACAGGTGTGACCATCCTTGGTGAATGGAAACAAACCTGTGAATTACTCCTTGAACAACTAAAAACGAACAAAGACGACCCGATTCACAATCCAAATGCTGTAAAAAATAAAATTGTGGGAGCAAGACTGGTGTGAAACATCAGAACAGAGATCTCTGCATAGATGTATGCGACAGGCTGCCCCGAAAGTAAGAGCTATGAACACACTGCCTAGATACCTAGAAATATTTCTGTGTTATAGTAAAAGGAAAACCTTTATGAAGCTACGCTTAAACCTATTTCGTACTAAAGAGGTCCTTAACTTGAGAAGTAGAGGAGTTGAAGACGACTCTCGATGCAGGTTCTGTGATGCGACGAAACATTGAAGCATCTTGTGTTATACTGTAGCAACCTTGGAGAACTTAGAACTGTACATCTGGGTACCGAGATTGCTAAAAGGCCATGTATAAATGGAGAAGAGTGGTGGAGTGCGATGGAGGAAGCGAGTGATAAAAAGCTAACTTTTGTGCCAATATTTTACTTGGAGCATTTGGAATACAGACTAACTGCCTAAGAAAGCTGAGGAGACAGTACTATGCCTAAAATGATACATCAATGCCTGGTACAAAATGTGTGGATTGCTTAGTTACATTTGATTGCTGATTTCTTGTGGTCTAATTTCTTATTTTGCATGGTTAGAATTGTGATAATCATAAAGACTGTTGTATAATATTTTAAAAGTTTGTAACAAAGAGTTGAGTGTCATTCGCATAGCACTGAAAGTTGGGGCAGAGAGCGGCAATACGGTGGGCAAGAAGTGCCAGGTATTGGTTGAGCAGCCAGGGCGAGAGGTTAGACCACCGGGGAACACCACAGGTAGAGGTAGGGGAGAGGAAGGACCCAAGTTGGACCCGGGAGCGTTGATCGGAGAGGAAGGTCAGCCAAGCCAGGGCCTGATCGGTGATACACAGGTTATCACAGTGATCGTTGAGCAGGATGGCATGGTTGACCATGTCAAAGGCAGAAGAGAGATCAAGTAAGATGAAGACACAGGGGGTGTTGGAATCGAGGTTGGAGAGCAGGTCTTCACGGATGTTCAGGAGAGCAGTTTCCGCGTGCTTCTGGCAGCTCTGAAGCCAGACTGATGGTCATGGAGACAGCCAACAGATTCAGAGTGAAGATTAAGCTGGGAGTTGGCCAGCTTTTCCAGGAGTTTGCTCAGGAAAGGCGCGATGGAGATTGGACGGTAGGAACGGTCGGCAGAGGGTTTCTTAAGAAGCCGGTGCACAAAGGAGTGCTTCAGGGGAAGGGGAAGACTCCAGTGGCGAAGGAGTGGTTGCAGAAATCAGCAGGAGCAAGGGTGTCAATGTGGTACTTGATGGTTTTGGAGGATCAGGGTTAAACCTGTTTTGACAAGACTTTCATAGATCTGACTTGTCTAGCAACCTCACCTGGGGAGAACAGGGGAAAGGCAGAGAAGCAGGGAGGAGAGGTGGTCGAAGAAGGGCCAAAGGAGGAGCAGACAGTAGGAGGAGGAGAGGAAGAGAGAGAAGACAGGATTTTGTGAGTTTTAGAGATTAAATGAGAGGCCAGGGCCGTGCAGAGGGCCTGGGAGGAGACAGGAGAGGTAGAGACTGCAGCAGGATTGGCCTGCTTCTTGCCGATTTTGAAGAGTTCGGCCGAGTTGTTAAATGCCGTGGAGACGTAAGCTTGGATGAGGGCTCTCTTCTTGGTGCGGACAGAGAGCTGGTATTGCTTTTGGAGCAGGCGGCAGGCCAGTTTGTCAGAGAATGTACCAGAAGCATGCCACTTCCTCTCAGCCACCCTGCACTTGCGTTTAAGGATGTCGAGGTCTGAGTCGTACCAAAAGTTGCACTTGGCTTTGGGCTTCAAGCGGATCCTCATGACAGGGGCAAGAACATCAAGAATATCAGATATAGCAGAGTGGAGCATGGAAAGGGCTGTCAGGTTGTGAGTCAGCCAAGGAGGGAGGGGGGTGAGAAAGTGAAAGCGAAAGCCTCAACTGACAAACTCTTCATGGGTCATTTAACTGAGAAGGTAGGTGGCAGTGCTGGGGTTGGCTTGGCCTGAGGGGTAGAGCGGGTGAGATGGGAGGAAAGGAGAAAGTGATCACTCCAGGAGAGAGGAGTGGTGAGAGAGAACGAAAGGGGGAGGTCAGAACAGATCAGAACATCCCGAGTGTGCCCTGCAGAGTGAGTCGGGCCAGAGAGGAGATTGGAGTGAGAGTCACAAAGGTCACGATAGCGTCCAGTGGAAGGACAGGAAGCATCCAGGTGGATGTTGAAGTCTCCAAGAAGGAGGAGTTGAGTGTTTGAGACCAGGAGGGAAGAGGAGAGGTGGAGAGGTCCGCCCACTCAGAGGAAGTGGTGGGGGGGGGTCTGACCAGGTGGCCGATAGATGGTAGCAACAGTAAGGGAATGGCCAAGGGTGGAGAGAGCCTGCAGATGAGGCATTCTAAAGAGTAGTAGGCCTGCGTAGGAATGACAGAGACAGGAATCCACTCCGGGAAGATCAGGCTACACCCCCTCTGGAACGGTTGAACCTGGGTGCAGAGAGGATCTTGTAGCCATCAGGGAGGAGAGTGTCAAAGCTTGTGATGGGTCTGGCCGTGAACCATGTCTCGGTGAAACTGAGGACATGGAAGTAAAGTTCCTCAAGGGGGTGGCAGATGTCTGAGGATTGTTTGACAACTGAGCAAGAATTTAGAGTGGCAATATGGAGAAGGTTGCCGCCCTTGAAAGACTTCTGCGGAGGGATACAAATCAGAGGTATGCCCGGCGGAGGTGTAGAAGCAGCCCGAGGGGAGGCAGAAGAGGAAGGAGGAGAGTGCAAGGTCGCCAAGGAGGAGGCAGCAGGGGCAGGCCAAGAAGCCATGGAGGGGAGACGGGGCACAGCAGGAGAAGAGAGGAAATTGATGAGGCGCAGGAAGCGTCTATCAAAGAGGAGGAGGTTGGCTTGAGGACAGTTCAAGTAAATATTAATGATGACCTTAGAGGAGTAGGAGGAGGCCAGGAGGGTCTCCCACCGGGTGCCACCATTAATGGGAGAGGAAGAGAAGCGAGAGGGCACAGAGACCATATCTAGAGTCCATAGATCTGGCGAGGGAACGACAAAGAGGATGTCGGTAAAAGTCTGTCTGGAGGAGGCACCGGTATAAGTGTCAGCGATAGGGAGGCCTGGGTTGGAGACCAGGATGTCCTTTTTAAACTTCTTCCTACCAGATTTAGTGAGGAGAGCAGGATAGTCGATAGAGAAGCAGTTAGAAAAGATAGGAAAGACCGAGAGCACCGTATGTAGGTTAGGGAGAGGAGAGAAGCGGAAGGGAGTGGGAAGGGGTAGGGGAAAACATGAGGGAAGGACACAGAGCAGGTGCAAGCAGATGAGACAGACGAGACAAGTAGACAATTGGACAGTACGACGGGCGCTTAGTGGTAGAAAGGTTTGCTAGATGAGTGCTTTTGCTAGGAGGCAAAGCCACAGAATGGCACTACTTACACAATGCAATTTTAAAAACAGGACAAAACACACCTAAGTTTGAGAGTACTGAATAGTGGGGAAAAGGCTTAGGTTTCACAGTGCAGTTTTAAATACTTTCATCATGCAATTTTAAATACTTTTACCATGCAATTTTAAAGCTGTGTCCGTTGTCAGGTTACCTTCTGGTGTGTGGTCTGGTGCTTTGCGAACGTCCGAGAGGTGTATTCAGTAACTTAGCCCTTTCACCTTTACTGCAAGAGGGGTGGAATACAAAACCTCAAAAAGCCTGTGGAATTGCAGTGTGTTCTACTTGCGGACAAAGTTTTTTCCATAAATCCATTCTCCCGGCAGCAATGGCTGCAATGGGGGTGATGAATTTGGAGGGTCCCGTGGTAGTTTCTCTGTCCTTTGTGTTGGGAGGTGCAATTTGTTTTGATATGCATTTTATTGCACGTGTGAGTTGTCAGGTACTGCTTGAACTCTTCTCCTAATATAGTTGCTGTTCTGTGTGCATCAGATGTTCTTCTTACTGGCGACAGCAGCGTTTGCATGGGTCTGCCAGTCACTATTTCATGGGTGGACAGGTAGTGGTCCTTGCTGGGTTGTTTGCAGAGCTGGAACAACGCGAGGGGGACACAATACACCCAGTTTTTATTCATTGTATTGCATAGTTTTGACAATCTGCTTTTGAGGAGGTTGTTTACTTTTTCTTCCAGCCTGTTTGCTTGCGGGTGGTAAATGGAGCATATTTTGTGTTTTACACCCCCAAAAGTGTTGTTACTTCCTTGAATAAATCATTGTAAAAGTGAGTGCTGTTGTCTGAACGGATGACATCACACACTCCCCATCGGGGGAATACCATTGACCAAGAATTTTGCAGCACACGTTGCATCTGGGTGGGCGCAGGGCCCTGCTTCCACCCAGCGTGAGAATGGGCACACCACCACAATTGAGAACCGTGCTCCATTGCACCTTTCTCCCATGTCTGCATAATCCATGTGCAACTCACAATACGGTGGGGTGGGGTAAAGTCCCCCTTAGAGTTCTCAATGTCATTCCCGTGCTAATAACTTGACATGTGATACATTGGACCACCATTTGAGTTAGGTGTTCCTGCAAATTTGGAATGAACCAATCTTCTGGAAGATCGGCAACAATATGCTGTTTTGAACTGTGGGCTGGAAAGTGCAATTGTTCGAATGCTGTGTATAATAGCTAGACAGGCATGACCGTTTTACCTGTTGCTTGCTGCCACCATAGGAGATCAGTGGGGGACTGGGTGCATCCACGTTTAGCCCATAGATCTTTTTCTTCTGTTGGCGCCCTGTCTTGTAGCTTTATTATTTGTGCTATGGGCAGTGCTGTGTATCTGTTGGTTGTTCTGTGTCTGCGTCTGCGGTGGTGGTAACATATTCTGCACCAACATGAATTGTGAGGTAAGCTGCTTTCTTAGTGGCTGTGTCTGCTGCAGCGTTTCCCAATTATATTTCGCCTGTATTGCGAGTGTGAGTTAGGCACCTGATGACAGCTACTACAGAAAGCTCTGCCAGAGCCGAAATTAATTAATTCAGTAATTCTGCATGCTGTTCTGGGGAGCTGTTGGCCCTTCTGAACCCCCCCCCCTTCTCCATCTGGACAAACCCGCATGCACAGTGGTGGTGACATAGGCGGAGTCAGAATAGATTGTCACACAGCACCCCTTTGCTGTGTTTAGTGCTTCAGTCAATGCTACACGCTCTGCTGCTTGTGTGGAAAAATGCTTGGTAATCTTCTCATAATTAGTGTTTCACATTCACCCTCCTCCATTCTCACTGCTGCGGCCCCAAAATGTATATCACCCGTGTCCTGATCTATGGATGCTGACCTATCAACGAAGAACACCTCCCCTTCTTCCAGGGCCCTATCTCTGGTTTTTGGGATGTCACCCCCTTCTCCCTCCTATGTTGCACAGTCATGCTGCTGCAGGTCTTCCAATGTGCATGCTTCTGTGAGAAACGTGGCTCGGTTTACTGTTTTACATCTTACCACTTGGATGTTGGAACTCGACAGGATGATCTCGTATGCAGATGCTCTCTGTGTGGTCAGTGTGGACTCAGATCGTTACAAAATCACAAACGGGGAATGCTCGATGTGCAACGTAACTGAACACCCCATCACGATGGTAGAGGTTTTTTCAACGGCGAAGGCTGCTGTGAGCGCCTGTTCGCAAGCGAACTGCCCTTGCATCGCGGAGTCAAGTGTGCCGCTGTAATATGCCAGCGTTTTGTGTCCCATTGAGCTTTTTTGTGTTAACACTGCGGTCATGAGTGTGCCATTCGAATGGGAGAACAGGTAGAACTCCTGTCCATAGTCTGGGTTTGCTAGAACTGGCGCGGTAGATATCAAATTATTTAGGTCCTTGAACCCAGTGATCCTTTTTGCTGTCCATCTAATGGATGTGCCTTCTTTCTGTGCTTCTTTGAGCCATTGCAGCAGTGGCTTAGTGTATGCTGCGTAGTCTAGAATCCAGGCCCTTCAGTAGTTGCAGAACCCCAGAAATGTCTGCATTTCCTTCACTGTATTAGGTTTGGCAGTTGCACGTACTGTTGCAGCTCTATTTGGGATTATTCTCTTTCCATCTTTGGAGATGAGCTGACCCAAGTACAGAACCTCTACCAAATAGTACTGGAGTTTTTTCTTTTCTACTTTATACCCCTTCTTTGCTAGCAGCTACAGTAAAGTGATGGAGTCTCTCTGACAGCTCTGTTTGTGGTCACTACAGACTAGTAGGTCATCCACGTATTGTATGATGGTGCTTGCGACTAGAATGTTACCAAGATCTTCATGCAGTATCCTGTTAAAGATGCTGGGGCTCTCACAGTACCACTGGGGCAAACGGCGATGCTCGTATCGCTTTCCTCCCGGGGTAAAAGCTGTGAGTCTTTGTCAAGGGGCACTGAGAAAAAGGCGTTTTGAATGGATTGTGTCCTCCCATGTATTCCACATCTTTGACATGTAATGTCCACAGCTCTGCTGTTTCGGATTTTTTTTCGGCAGAGGGCGTCCTGCGTCGATGTCCCTCGAAGGCCTCCGTCGAGGGTGATGTCACCGGATGTTATTAATGGCATGCACGGCGCCCATAGGCTCAGTTCCGTTTTTTCCACAAACGTGATTGCTTCGAGAACTCTGCGCACCTTGTGTGAAATTCTTTGAAGAAAATGTCTTCATATTCTACCCCTCTGACTCCGTGGTCTGGGTTTAAGACATGCCGGGACTGTAAGTTCAAAATGTCGATTACGGACACTCACTGCATCTGCTTGTGGTGTCTGGGTGAAAGTAATGGTACCGACGACTGCTCGAAGTGCCAGTTGTTGACTGCCAAGGCCGGCCTTGCGGGAGCATAAGGGGAAGTTACAGGTAGGTCGGGTTTTTAAACCTCGGACATCCCGAAAAAGCGATGGGGATTTCCACCGTCGATTCGAGGGGTGACCCCCCTTGTCGGAAGGAGTCCAGGCGATCTCGATCCCAGAGTGGGTCCCGTCACTCGTGATCCTCGTCTCGGCACTTCTGGAACCGGAATCACTGGTTGCCTTCCCTGTCCTCGTTGAATGATGGCTCCGCGAGGAAAGTGGCTTGTCCCACTAAATCCTCGACTCCTGAGAATTGGGAGGCATTCGGGGAGCAAATTCTGGCAATTTTTCAATCCCGGGGCACAGTTCCATCCACACCTTCGGAAGAAACCGGCAGGGAATGGTCTCGATCCGGTGCTCGCACACTTTCGGGCCTGGGCACTCGGCGAGATAAACATTGGGAACCGTTGAGATCCCGTTTGGACAAGGCTCCGGTGGATCGACAGAGATGTGCCAGATCCAGATCTCGGTCTTCGTTCCCAG
The DNA here is from genome assembly GCF_040938575.1 of Ambystoma mexicanum. Lineage (NCBI taxonomy): Eukaryota > Metazoa > Chordata > Amphibia > Caudata > Ambystomatidae > Ambystoma > Ambystoma mexicanum. The sequence goes on along the minus strand of NC_090934.1, from coordinate 1,351,553,695 downwards.
CGGAACCGCAGAAGTCTGAAGGGCTCGGTCGGCGCTGTCTGTCGAGTACGGCTGTCAGAGGTTTGCCTTTGATCCAGCCCTCAGAGCCTTCAGCACTGTTGTCGACGCCGAAGCCATCGGCGCCCTCAACGCCTTCGAGGCCATTTGGCCGGAATTTGCCGGTGGATGCCCCTGGTACTGTGGACCCTCCGAGAAAGGCTTTATCCAAGACTGTGAGGCCTGTTGGGGCCGCTCCTGCCCAAGGAAGGAGTTCTTTAATTCTCTGCATGATATTAATGATGAGGGCTCAGATATGGAGCTTGAGCCTGTGGGAACTCATGAGGCTCCTGACATGGTCTTTTCTGAAGACAGTCAGTTGGAGGAGTTGCATCAGTTGTTACATGCCAGTGGCCTTGACACATCTCCTGAGGTGGAGTTTGGTAGGCAGTCTGGGGCTCATGCTGAATCCTCCTATAGGAGGTTGATGTCTAGAGTTAGAGTATCTTGGGTGGTCCAGTCCTGCGGTTGCATTCGATCAGGATGACCTGACTGATATTTTGGATCAGGGTTCGTTCACCCAGTGTTGCCTTTTCATTTGGCATTGCAAAAAAGGGTGGTGGCTACTTGGCAGACCTTGGAGGCTCTTCCGGCGCTCTACAAGTCGTTAACTCAGAAATACCACCCAAGTCGTTAACCAAGAAACACCACCCATCCAGTAGCGACCCCAGCTACCTATCCACTCACCCCACTCCCGAGAGTTTGGTGGTTCAGACAGCTACTGCCACTTCAAGGCAGGCGGCGTACCCTACCATCCCCCTTGATGGGGATGACAAGCAATTAGATGGTTGGGCACGCATGGTATTTTCTGCTGGGAGTATGGTGCTGAAGTCGACCAACTCTACTTGTGTCTTAGCAAGGTTTTCACACACTCTGTGGAATTGTCTCTCTAGCGGCTCAGCATATCCCCAATGGGGAAGAAAGGGATGGGTTCCTTGCTCTTGTGCAGGACGACAGGGATGCCATGAGTGAATCCCTTCAGTCTGGGTTGGACACGGCTGATGGTGTTAGCTGGTCCATGGCTGCGAGCACCATGATACGCAGGTTTGCGTGGTTGCGGGAGTCGTGTTTTGCTCCGGATGTGTAGGCCCGTCTTCTGAACATGCCCTTTGATCACTCATTTGTTTGGCAGCAAGGCTGACGAGAGGCTTGAGAGGTTGCAGACCTCACAAGCTGCTGCTAACTCTTTGGGTGCAGCTGTGTGTCAACCTCTGCCTTTTCGTCCCAGGGGACAACAGTGGAGGGGGGTTCCTTTCGTTACTACTCCTTTTTTGGTGGAACGTGAGCAGCCGCTAATCAAAGGGGCCACCGTAAAGGTACCTGTGGTGGATGGGGAAATAGAGGTGCCAAAACCGCTCAGGTAGCTGCCTCTTTGCCTTCAGGCGCTGCCGCAGCCGCTCCAAAACAGCTATGAGGGCACGTTCCATTGTTCCCCGTTTGGGGCAGACTGTCTCAGTATATCGAAGAACGGCAAGCTATTACTTCAGATGTGTGGGTTCTGGATACAGTAGCCCACGGGTACTGCCTTCCCGCCTTAAAGCGGCCTCACGACAATCCACCAGGGAATCTCTTTGAAGCTTCCAGATCCGCTCCTTGTGCAGGAAATCTTGACCTTGCTGGAGGAAGGCGCTATAGAACTGGTACCTGTGGCAGAGAGGAACAAGGGATGGTATTCCTCATATTTTTTTATCCCAAAGAAAGGCTGGAGGACTGAGACCCCTCTTGGACTTAAGTTGGTCGAACAAGTTCCTCAGGAAGGACAAGTTCAAGATGGTCACTTTCTCAGGTCCTTCAAGCCCTTCGTCTTAAGGATTGGTTGGTGTCTCTGGACCTACAGGATGCTTATTTTCATGTGCCGATTCATCCAAAACACAGACCACACCTGAGGTTTGCAGCTGGCAACTCGCACTTTCAGTTTCGGGTCCTGCCATTCGGATTGACCTCCACCCTGAGGGTCTTCACAGAGCTAATGGTGGTGGTGGCAGCCTATCTCAGACGAGGGGGGGTTTCACGTCTACCCCTACCTGGACGACTGGTTGATCTGAGCGCGTTCTCCCGAACAAGCTTTGGATCATCTCAGCCTCAACTGCCGTGCCCTTCACAAGCTGGGCTTCTCCCTCAATTTCAAGAAGTCACATATGACACCTTCCCAACAGCTCCAGTACATTGGGGCAGTGTTGGACACATCCTTTGGGAAGTGCTTGCCTCCCAAGGTGAGGGCTCATCACATTGTACAGATGGTCAACAAATGTCAACGTGCCCAGAGTCTTCCAGCTTTTGAATTCTTAAGGTTGCTCGGCTTCATGGCATTCTGCATTTTTCTGGTGCCAGAGGCCAGACTGAGGATGAGATCCCTTCAATGGGTTCTCAAGATGCAGTGGTCGCAATTCTCAGGCAAGATGTCGGATCCCATTCAGATTCCACTCTCGGTCTTGCAGGATCTTCTGTGGTGGGCCATCGAAGGGAATCTGACAAAGGGGGAGCTGTTTTGGCAACTGTGGCCGGAGGTGAAGGTGGTGACGGACGCTTCACTCACAGGATGGGGAGCTCATACCGACGATCTGACCGCCATCGGTTGTTGGTCTCTGTCGGAGTCCAAACTCCACATCACCCTGTTGGAGCTTAGGGCCATCAGGCTGGCTCTGAAGGCTTTTCTGCTGTCTGTGCCGGGGAAGAGTGTCCTCATCATGACGGACAACACAGTGGCCATGCATTACCTCAACAAAAAAGGGTGGGTAGGGACACTCCCGCGATGCAGCTCTCGTTCTGGGCGATACAGCAAGGAATATCACTCTCGGCAGTTCATCCAGCCGGAGAGGAGAATGCGGCGGCGGATGCTCTGAGCAGGCAGTGCACGGTCTCCCATGAGTGGGAGTTGGCTCAGGAAGTCCTTTTGGAGATCTTTGCCCTTTGGGGGAACCCCTCAAGTGGATCTGTTCGCGACCAGTACCAACCAGAAGTGCAAGAGATTTTGCTCAAGGGAATCTCCTCGGAGGAGCCTTGGGGGACGCATTTGTTGTGGATTGGTCATTCCCACTTCTGTACGAATTTCCTCCGGTCCCCGTCATTCCTCATGTGCTAAGGAGATTGTGGAGGTTCGGATCCCACATGATTCTCATTGCTCCGGATCGGGCCAGGAGAGCGTGGTACCCGGACCTTTTAGAAATGTCCATCTGCCCTCCACGTTGTCTTCACCACAGAGAGGATCTTCTCTTGCGCGAGGGGGTGGAGGGGTTGGGTTCTCCATCCAGAGGTCAAGACTCTCAACCTTCACGCTTGGTTTCTGAAAGGTTGAGATATAAGGATTGGACCTCCCGGAGGACGTGATGGAGGTGTTGCTTTCGGTGAGGCGGCCGGCAACCAAATCCCTGTACCGTTGCTGTTGGCGTAAGTTTTGAGACTGGTGCAGAGGACACAATGTCGATCCTTTTCAGTGTTCCATTCCGATGGTTCTTTCTTTCTTGCTTTCCATGGCCCACAAGGGTCTTCAAGTGGGTACCATTAAAGGTTACCTGGCGGCGCTTGTCTGAAGAATGTTCTTATTTTAAGATTCCCAATTTCTAAAAGGGCACAGGAATGTGATCCCGCCTTCCCTGTTTCAGGTGCCGGTTTGGGATCTGACTTTGATCTTAAAGTTCCTGATGGGTGCTCCGTTTGAACCACTGCACTCTTATCCTTTGAGACTGTTGCCTTTCAAGACTGTTTTCTTGGTTGCAGTTACATCTGCTCGCAGAGTGAGTGAATTGCAGGCACTTTAGTCTAAGCCACCCTTTAGTGTGTTCCACAAGGATAGGGTTGTACTCTATGTACGTCCATCCTTCCTATCGAAGGAAGTGTCTGAGTTTCATCTAAGCCAGAAAGTGGCGCTTACTGCTTTCTATCCTCCCCCTCATCCTGGTAAGGAAGAGGAGAGACTCCATAGGTTGGACCTCTCGGAGAGCTTTGAGCTTTTATATTTCTTGGATGTCCAGGGTCAGAATGGACGACAAGCTTTTTGTGGGGTACACTGGACAAACAGACCTTGTCCAGGTGGATTATCCTTGCCATTACTGAATGCTAGAGATTGGCGGGCAAGGACCCTCCTGAGGGATTGCAAGCTCACTCCACTAGGGGCGTGGTTACATCCACAGCCCTGCAGCGGGGAGTTCCTATAAAGAATATTTGCGATGCAGCAACGTGGTCTTCCATCCAGCCCTTTGTCGGATATTACTCCCTGGATACGCTCCATGGTCAGGATATAGCCTTTGGTAAAACAGTGCTTTATTCGGCCATCTGATTGGGTATTTTTTTTTTTTATTTAGTTGTTATGGTCACGAAATAAAAGTCGAGACCTTTGAACTTATTACAGAAAACAAATCGATCTTAAAGAACATTTTTACATGACAAATTAGATACTAGTAAGCCAAATACATAAAATACATCAGATACATGATATAGATTTGCAACAAAACAACAAAGGAAAAATGAAAACTACACTAAAAATATTTGTGATGCTTAGCATAAGATAAAAAATTAAGGATAAAGATGGAAGGTAAAAACACATGAATCAAAACAAATAACATCTTGTTACACGTATTCCTGATTTAGACACACTAGTTCCACTGTTAACTGCTGAAGAAATGTTATTTTTGGTTCCCCCAGTTTGTTTTCGAGTCTTGGAACCCGAGTTGGTGAAGATGATTCACTACAGCATATCTAACCAACTTCCTATTTGTGTAAAATAACAAACCCCACAATTTATCAGCTGTCATGTCACGGTATTCAGAAAATAGATGCTTGTATTCCAAACATCTATACGTCACCAATTCGACACATTCTGCGTATAAGTGTTTTAAGGTTTTTGCATATTGATCACAAAATCGACATTTAACATTCAAACTTTCAACAATTCTGCACCTATTCAATACATCTCTGGTTAAACATACATTTAAACGAAACCGCATGAAGCCATCGCGATGTAAGGGGCTTGGGGATTTCACCATATAATTTGCGACCTCATTATTGTAAGGCTCACCTGACTCCCACGGGGGCGCTGGCCTGGTTCGCGCTGCTGTGACCTCGTCTAAGGTGATGCGCAGGGTTCGGAAGACGGACTGGACCGGGCCCCAGATCTGGCTTGTCTGACTCGCAGAAGTATCCTTCTGTAGGTGAGAATAGGGGGGTTAACTGTCTGCGGGGTAATGCAATCGGCCTCCCACTTACCCCTCTCACCCTCCTCAAAACCCTTCTGTGCTTCCCCGTAGCGTCTCACCTTAGGGTCTGGAAGGACGAGCTCTCCATCCTGCTTCTGATGTAGGGGCGCGTTGGTATCCAGTTACGTCACTGGATTTTCGGATGGGTGAGAACCAAACTTGCTTGGCTTCCAGGTAAGTTTTTCTATAAGTGGTTCCCCTTGTGTCCATGCATTAATGTTCTAATGCTAGTGTCTTTTTCCCCATAGGGGCCGGGGTACGGAATGCCGGGGAACAGGCACCGACCCGAGGTGAGCGGTGAAATTCTTGTGGAAATCAGGTAAGTCTTTAATGAGTGTTTTGGTAATGTCTTTTCATTCACTCATTAACGCTCATGTCTTTTTCCCCTTGGGGCCGGGGTCCGAAAATGCCTGGATGCGGCGTGGACCCGAAATGAAAAGGGAATGACCCAACAGGTAAGTCTTGACATGGAGTTTTAGCTTCCCTTTTCCCTTCTTTCTCTCACCTTTGTTCTTGTCTTTTTCTCCCTAGGCATGGGGGCGCGACTGCGAATCCGGATGGTCGCTGCTGAACATGGAGGTGCCCTGTAAAGGTGAGTAGAATGCGGCGCTGCAGCGATCGATGTGATGTGCTTTTAAAAATAAATGTCTTCCTTTTCAGGATTGTCGGCGAAATGTCTCTGGGATGCAGATTTAGCAGGTGAGGCCTTTTCCTTCTTCTGTTCTCTTGTTCCCTTCCTTTGCAGGTGATTCAGGATGCTGGCAGGTGTGGCAGAAGTCAAGATGCAGGAGCAGACACGGTGAGCGTCCAGCTGCTAGATGCAGAACAACGCGAAGCACGTGTGGCTGATCGGGTGTGGTTTAAATAGCCTTGGAAGAAGTTCCTAGAATGTGTCCTTCCTCCAATCAGGTATGTATCCTTCCCCGACCACGCCCGGGTGGTAAATGAGTCCCACAGGTAAAGTAGTTCCTTTCAGGCCTCAAGGAGGCCGGGGTTCTGCAGCATGGTCTGCATCAGGTAAGTGCACCCAAACACTTTCATAATGAGCCTGGCGCCTATGGCGCCAGGACTGACGTTTTCTATGAGCCTGGCGCCATAGGCGCCAGGACGCTGTCCAAAGGGCCCCTATAAAGGGTTGCTGGGACCTTCCCCAGGGACTTGATGTCTGCTTTCGGGGACGCAGGGCCTGAGCCGGCTCCCCGGGAGCGGGCATCGTGACAATTATAACATTTCATCTCAAAGGGGTATGCAATGAAGTTTTGATATTATATATGTGGTTTTTGTTTTAATCCAGTCTATTTCCCAAATGTTGGTTTTAGCTCCATCCGGGTTCTCGATCGGCATTGCTGCATCGATCTGTGCCTCATCAAGTATTTTCTGAATTTGCAAACGCCAGAGCTTCGGAAATGAATCTAAAGAGTTTAGTAAATAGGTTGCTATAATATTACAAATACCTGTAGTAATTTATTCATGAGACATTTGCGGTAGAGCGAGCATAATTTCCACTTATATATCGTATATGGAGAAATTAGGCCAAGCTCGTGTCTTATTAGTGGTAATGGTTGCGAGTTGGGCAAATTTAGCACATGCTTCCAATATCGCCCTTCTTTAATTGCCCAATGACTATGAGAACCTTTTGTTTCAGCACCAGACATTATAACTGGCTTTACTTTGAATTTATAATAAGTGATTAACCGCAATATTGAAAATCTACAGAACCTTGCTTTAATAATGCGTGCTTGAGAGATTGCTGTTTGAAGTTTTAGCATTCCTTGTTGATGGTATGTATCATCTGCTCATTGATTGGAAATGGTCGTACCTAAGTAAATGGAAGTTGTTACCACCGAAATCTGACAGTTTTGCAGAGGCCACTGTAGTCTGGCTGTTCTTTGCTTTTTTTGTCCCAAATTGGATTATTTTAGTTTTTGAGATATTAATGATTATACAATTCCTTTGAACATACCCATTCAGGGCTTTCAGCAATGTATGCAAGCCTTTAGGGTTTTGAGATATAAGAGCCATATCATCGGCGTACAATAACCACTGTACCTGGGATCCCATAATCCTGGGGGAATCAGTATTGAGTTTCATGAAAGCATTACTCACATCCGAGATGAAAAAATTAAATAATGCTGATGCCAACAAGCATCCCTGCTTTAGGACCCTGGCAGTTTGAATCGGATCCGTCAATAATTCACCCTTCGTCAATTTTATTTGAATAGTGGTGTCTGTGTGTAACTGTATTATCCCCTTTAGAATTTCCCAAGGACAATGTGCATTAGCAAGTTTTTTTTATAAAGAAGCTCTCGCGGAACTCCATCGAATGCCATCTTAAAATCAATGAAGGCAATGTATAGTGCTTGTTTATACTGACGGGCCCTCTGTATGATACTGGTGAGAGTGATCATATTTATGGCCGTGCCTATTCCCGGTAAGAAGCCCGTCTGAAACGGATCACAGATATTCTGAGTGTCCAACCACTTGTTGAAGGAGTTCAATAATAGTCTGGCAAATAGTTTGCAAGGACAATCCAGAAGCGCTATCGGTCTATAAGACCTAGGATCATCTCGATTTCCTTTCTTGAATATTGGGAGTACAGTTGATTTTTTCCAGCTTTCAGGAATACTACCAATTTTAAAGACATAGTATGTTCGAGATAGGATACCAGCCCATTCATCCGGATGATTTTTAAGCATGACAATATGCAACCCATTTGGACCTTTAGCACGAGAAGTACTTAATTTGCTTATGCAACATTTGATATCATCAATGTCAAGCAGGAACTCATGGAACACAGCCTCTCTTTGAAAGGTTAAGTTCATACTAGAGAATGGTGATTGTTACAGGTCTCGAAAATAAGCCTGCCATGCCTTGGAGGATATTGAGTTTGATTGCACTTCCACTTGTGAGTTGCCTGTGGCCTGATTAATCTCGGCACCGTCTTTTTGATGTTGTATGAATTTTCTAGTTTTAAGCCGCATTTTATACTGGCTTTTTAATTATTTGATCTTTGTGATTTTATCTGCATTATCCGCTCGGTTCAAATGGCGAATCTCTCGCCTAAATTGAGCTTTCTTATGCTTCAACTCAATATCAAAGGCATGGCCATGCTGGTACTTGATGCTGTTATCTAATAGGGTAACCTGTCTTAACCTCTGCATTGCATGAGTATAATCACCCTTCTCTATTCCTGTCCTATGAAATTCTTCAAGAAGGATGAGTTGACATATATATAATCCAGAGTAGTCTGCTGGGAACTTCGATGCCATGTTGTCTGTGATGGCATATCTCCTGAAACACTACAATTCAACATTATAAAGTTTCTTTCGGCCATGATTGCAGACCATATAGCTTCATTACCAGATAGCTCAGCATTTAAACCCGGATAAAGATACAAGTTGAGATCTCCTAGTTCAATGGTTTGGGTAATTCCAGTATCCAATACCAAAGCGTCAAGTATAATAAGAAATTGTTTGAAAAAGTGTTTAGGGTTTGAATGCTCCAATAGATGTTAACTATTGCTAGTTTCACTTTGCTAGTGGATAGCTTGATTACTTGGAAGGTGGAGGAGGGAGAATGACAAACCCGACTTTGGAACCCACAACCTTTCTTTATGGCCAGTAATAAACCACCTTTCGGGTGTCCCAGAAAACATTTTGCAGCAGGAGTAAATACAATTACATGGGAATCCCAAATTGGTGGTAACAAGAGCCATTTCTCCTGGAGGGCAGTGATATCAAACCCAGCTAAGTCACCAGTTGACGCATTGCTGAGGTGTCTATGACCTCTTGTATTCCAAGATATCAAACTTAGACTTTTTTGTATTTGAGGATTGTTACGAATTCATCACTTGCGTTTGGTAACTTAACTCTTGGGATTCTCTGCCTTTTGCAACAAAAATGTGTGATTTGTAACCCTGTGTCATTGATGCATTATAAATCATTTCTTGTGTTAGGATCTTGTGTTAGAATGAAGCCCCTATCAAATAGTGCCGTTCTTGCTTGCCAGAATGTATTTGCTACTAGGGCTGAACGTATGTACATTCGGGCTTCCGTCAAGTCACTATGATTAATAAATTCGATTAGGTCAATGTCTCTTGTTATTTTGGACAAGTCTGGGATCTCTGCACATATATTTAGAATGCTTGTTCTATTCAAGTCATATTTGTATATGGAAGATCTCTTCATTTAATAATGAATCGATTGTGACCCATATTTTTGGCTTCTTTGTTAGGGATTTTTCCCAAGCACAATAACCAGCTCTATCAGTGTGTGGACCCTGGTGCTCTTTGTTGCTCACTGAAGCCAGTTGGGGCGGTCCGAATACCAGGTGATCAGAATTAGTTGGTTGGCCGGTCTGAGGCCCTTTTAACAGTGGTGTTATTGATGTAAACATTATTCCTGTAGATTGTTGGTACTCTACACTTTGATTGTTAACAGTGGAATGCGTCATGTAAGCTTCAATAGAGGATTTAATTTCGTCACGTAACTCCTGCCTGGTAGATCTCGTCGGAATTACAGGAAATGTCGTGAGCGTTTGTACCATCTGTTGTTGCTGGACATCAGATGGATTTTGAGCTGTGTTCTGTGTCATATAGGCATCAATAGAGACTCTAATTTCATCACGTAGATCTGAGATGGAAGGCCCAGAGGAAACTGCAGGGGTTTTGGCCGCGACTCGGCTAGGTAATTTCAGCTCAGTTTGACTCGCAACCGATGATATACCAACTTTATTATCTTTGTAATGGATAGACTGAGGTATATTGTTAATTTGTTGATTACCCTCTTTATCCTCAGCATTAACCTTTTGGGGTTTAGAAAAGTCAAGCTTCATGTAAGATTCAATAGAATTCTGAATCTGTTTCTGTATGTCCAACAATGAGGGAAATACAGAAACATGTGTCTTTAAATCCCTTCTCTCAATTGGGGAACCAATAGTAACAGGAATTCCAGGTAGCTCTGGGGTACAGGTGGAACTTAAAAGGCTTTGTGCATTGCCACCCTTCCCTGATGCTACCCGATTATCCATAGAAACTGCTCTTGTCAAGCGTTCTAAGTCATCAAGTGGCTTATATGCCAAGCAGTTCGCCTGACAAGGTTCTACTACATTTTCTTGCCTACTATTTTTAAGAGTATCCATTCTATCTTTGACTGAGTTTATTTGAATACATTTTCTTGGTTTGAGTATTACTGGCTTGCTCTTACATTTCGTTCTGGGTTGGGTAATTTGACACCATGGTCATTGTTTTTCGTCTGTACGAGCCCTAAGGGTCACAGTTTTTCTCCCTGCAGTCGCAAATACTTTTTTCCTCTGACATTGCCGGTGTCATTGGTTTTATATTTTGGTCTTCCAGAGATCTACTAGTTTTACTGGACGAGTATTCAACGTCACTTGTCGATCAGTCTGGTCCAAACTAGTGGGAAAGCCTGGCTCCATAATATCAGAGGCCAGTATGCTTTTATCTTTGTCCCCAGTTGAAGGAAGGAGATTCAGATCACTTGCATCGTGTTCAGTCATCAACCAGTTAGTTGGATCACATCCTGTATCCGGCAACAGACCTTGTGAGCCCTGCCAAGCCTGAATCGGAGTTACACTTACTAAAGATAGGAGCTTTTCAATGTGCTCAGACTGTTTCGTAACTTTAGTATCCAAGATTTCATAAAGTTTTGCCACAGCTAATAATGCCGTGTTGATGGCACTTAGGGTGATATTCAGTGCCGGGGCCTATGCAAAGGAGCCCCTTCCTGGATGGTTAGTGTGAATAAAAAACTCAGAATCACGTACTACAGGTTCAAATCTTGATCGTCTGGGAGTAGGTGCTACAAATGAGTCATCTGCAAATTGTGTGTGATTTGTCATTGAGCATAGATGTTTCCGTGTGCCCCTGATCTTGTTCAGGAATGTTAGCCAGAACTGGCGATAGTGTTTACAGATCAGGTTCTGATGCATTTTTTAACCCTTACCCTTCTAGTTGAATTAGATCTCCCGTATTAGAGCAAATATAAAGGACTTCATGATCACTTTCCTGAGATTTATTGGAAATGTTCATGAGGTCCATATCGTCATCATCAACTTCGCCTGCTATAGTTAATTGTGCATGCGCCTGCCGCAGCTTTTTCTGAGCTAAGACAGAGCAAAGCGCAGGTCTAAGTATATTTTCAGCGGCCACGAGATCTGACAATTGCTGACTGTCTTCAATGAGGCTGGCAGCAATTAAAGTAGTATCTGTTGGAGCTCCACTATTTTCGTCTTCTCTAACTAGATCACATGGTTCCTTATATTGAGTGGCCATTTCACTTTCCTGGCCTGTATTAGAGACCTGTTTAGATGAGGCATTCTTGGCGGGGGACACTGTAAGCACCAACGGGAGGGGAACTTCAGAAACACTGGTACCGGTATGATCTCTACTGCCGGTACAGAAAAATCTGATGTCCGCTGTTACAGATGCCGACCGCTGAGAAATGGAATGCACTGCACGTGGATAGAGATTTGTTAGGCGACTCTGAGGTAACGCTTTGGCAATTTCATTGTCCCGCTGTATTGGGCCTAATTTCGCCCTTATTACTGAAATGGGCGGCATGTTAGAAGTCAGAGTATATTGTTTGATTTGGTACAAAAAGAAATGCACTCAATAAAAACGAAAAATGGAAAAAATAAAATAAATAAAAACACTCACTTATCAGTCCCGTGAATGTATAGTTTAACAAAACTCACTCACTACCTCGGTATCTCGCTAGACAGTGAGACAGCAGCAACCACACTTTCTCAACCGCACTTCCACAATGCGCGCGGACTAATGCGCGAGCGCGGCGGTAAGGTTGCTCGGAGCAGGAGGCGGGCAAAGCTCTACAAAGTCAAGATAAATAGTCTTAATCACTCCAAACCACTCTTGCACGAGCATTCGTAACTAACGTTATCAAGTTAGCCACCCACCCCTCAAACCAAAGTCCATTCAAAGTCCAGGATAAGCGCATGCCAAAATATGGTCCAATAGGATGCCTCCTTCAGTGAACCAGGAAGTCCACAGGACTCGTAGATGCTGGGCTGGTTCAGCAGTCAAAGTCCACAAAGTGAAGAAACAAAAGGCAATGTAGCCCGCAGCAAGATAGCAGCAACCACACTTTCTCAACCGCAATGGGCGCCTGATTGGGTATCCTAAATCCTTCTCCCTCCTCCATTCACTGATACTGCTTTGGGAGTCTGTCAGAGATGTGGAATGCGTTGGGGGACACAATCCATTCGAAGAACAAGTTACTTACTAACTGGTAACGTTCTTTCAACTGGATGTTCCTCCAATGTATCCCACATCGCCCTCCCAGCTTGTCCCTCTGAAAAATTTCCTATGCTATTGCAGCTTGCGTTCCCGCAAGGCTATGTGCAGTCAAGCAGCCGTTGTGTACGAGCATGTTACACGTTATGGAGGAAAAAGCATAAACTGTGACTACGGGCACCGTGCATCCTATTTGTAACATCTGGTGACATCACCCTTTTTTTGCAGCCACATCCGCCGGCATGCGGGAGAGCCGGCCTATTCAACGGCCTTCTAATGCCCTGTTTGCCCCACATCTTTGCAGACTCAGGATCCAGGTGGTGAAAGCATGAGGACCCACCCACCGCTGCACCGGAGGATCAGTGCTTCGCCACCTCCAGCAACGCCGAGTGCCACCCAGCATTACCGCAGCATCGATCGCTACAGATGTCCCCTGCCTTCATACATCATTGTCGGTGATGTTCATACCCCTCATTTGGTGAAAATCACCACTTTGCCTTACCCATTTCACCCTATGCAGCCTGGGCCCCGCGCCTGCATCTGTGCCGACATTCCATTTCAAAACAAAAGGTCGGGCGCGATGCAGCGCCACGAGGCTGGGCGTCCTACTGGTTGCTAAGCAACCGTTGTTTGAAATTGAAGCCACATCTGCCGGCAGGCAGAAGAGCCGGCCTATTCAGAGGCCTTCTAAGGCCCTGTTTGCCCCTGTTTGCACCGGGGCGCATACAACCCCCGCCCTGACCACTAGCACCTACCCTGCTCTCCGCCAGAAGCCTTGACACTTAAACCCTAAAACAACGGATCAACCTGGATCTAATCTGTTGGAACGCGTGCGAGTATGCATACTTCCCATCATAGACCACGTTACTGATCATTCACTAACATTTAATTTTGTAAACCCTGTATATGCACCTAACCAATTGCCCGCGTTTGTAATTAGCCTGTATCTTTGGAACCCTCATGGGGGGGTACCAGCTTGTTGACCGTATTTTAATGCTTTATCATTTCTGTAACTCGACCCTCTCATAGGCTAGCTGCTTTGTATGCCCATTCAGCCCACTAGACATTGTATGCCAATATGATATAGCAGATCAGCCTATTCAAGCTTCCTGCCCAGGCCAACCATCCTTGTCCCAGTCATCACAGCTGGCGCTGAACTTTCCGAGCATGAACTTGGTGCCAACTTGACTAGTCATTTACATGCTCTATTTGTCTAAGTATATCTATGCTAATCCATTCCTACTTAATGAACTGTTTTAATTTTATTTAATCTAAGCTCTCATTAGGATCAACGTGACAAGATTATTTGTTAGTTCTGAGCATGTACTTTTTTGCATTTGCATATTTTTACCTGACTTAACATACATTGTACACAAATGAATGATTATTCCCTGCCTGCCCACTTCACCAACTAGACAGACCAAGTGATTCATTGCTAGACTACTTTCCTGAATGACCTAAGTGACCTTAAGTGATTGCCTATTAGCCCTGCCCACTTGTCTAGTGCACCAGGCTCCACTTAGTGCTTTATGCCTATCCCACATTATATACCCTTTATACCATCTATGTTCGTATTTATTGCCCACTGCCTCACATTGCTTGCTTCACAGTCAAACCGCCTCATGCTCCCTACCAATAATATTGACACAGAAATTAAGGCCACCCCCTTCCTACCAACGCTCAACCCCTTCATCATAGATGCCAGAATTAAACCTACCAGCTTCCTACCCAAACTACTCACCAACATCCCTAATACCAATAAGGGAACAACACTTAAGGACCCTACTCTTAGAAGTAACATAAAATTCAAGTGGATTGTGTCCTCCAACGTATTCCTCATCTTAGATGTATTCCATCCAGCTCTGCTGCTCTTCGGAAATCTTTTCGGCAGAGGGTGCCCCGCATTGATGTCGAGTCGATGGTCCCTCGAAGGCATCCGTCGTATATAAGTAGCATGTGCGGCGCCCGTTGGCCTCAGTTCTGTTTTTTCCGCAGTTATACGTTGCTTCAGAGATTCGGCACGCCTCGAGTTCTGTGAAAATCTCCTCGACGCGAAAGGCATCGGTCCAGGTCCCGAAGCGATTCCCATCGCTCGTCGTCTTCGCCGAAAAAATCGAAGAAACAATGCCACAGGTCCCCCTCCACCTCGTCCTCGGACGAGTCCCCAAAAAGGATGAAATGCCCCACGAAGCATTCGTCCTCCGAAGAGTGGGAAGAATTCAGGGTCAAAATGATGGCGGTGTTTGAGAAAGCGAAGCCTAGGTCCGCGCCTTCTTCGGAAGCCGGCCGGGAGCGTCATCGCTCCGACACTCACGCGCCCTTGAGCCCGGGTGATCAAAAAGGATGGATAGAGAACCTTCCAGGACGCCGAGTCGAGCCGACCGCTTGAGCTCACTGACGCCGTCCGAGACCCAATGCACCTCGAAGGGCAAATCTTCGAAGAGCCCCTCGACACCCTCGAATCAGGCCCCGTCGACGACCACCATTTCGTCGACGCTTTTGTCGACGTCGACCCCGAAGTCCTCGGTGCCAAAGGCTCCAGCCAAGCCAGGCCAGCCAGAAAAAGGGAAAGACAAGGTTACAAGACCTGTAATGCCCTCAGAGCCCTGTAATACACCTCTTCCTCCTCCTCTCCCAGAGAAGGTTTTCAAGCCTCTCCCTAGTACGGAGTTTTTCAAGTCCCTGACCTCAATTTTTCAGGAACAGGAAAGATCTGATGAGGAGAATGTACCTTTTGGGCTAGAATATGGCACCCCAAATGTCCCAAAATGCCTGATTTCAGAAGAAAGCAGAATGAGGCACTTGATGGAATCATTACACAATGCAAGTGGCATTGACCCATCTTCTGAAAATGACTTTGGCAGACCAGAACCATGAGAGCATGCCAGTCCATCATACCGTCAGTTAATGACGAAGGTAGTAGATAACTTAGGATGGGCTAGACCATCAGTCCAATTCATCCAGGATGATTTGACAGATATATTGGACTATGGTCCCACCGAAGACCCAGTACTACCCTTTCATGTAGCCCTGCAAAATAGGGTGGCCAAGAATTGGGAAACTCTGGATTCTATTCCTCCGGTAAATGAATCCCTCACCTCAAAATACCGCCCTGCCAGTAGCGACCCCGGCTTTCTGTCCAAACATCCCACTCCGGAGAGTCTGGTCATCCAGGCAGCCACACCTTATAAAAAAAACTTGCATACCCTTCTATCCCTCCAGACAGGGACGATAAGCGTGTGGATGGCTTGGCACGGAAGGAATGTCAGCTTGGAGTATGGCTTTAAAATCTGCCAACTCCACATGTGCCTTGGCAAAGTTTTTGTATACTTTGGGAGTGCATCACAATGGCGGCAGAGCACATACCAGAAGGGGACAAAAGGGAAGGGTTCCTAGCCATCGTTGGAGATGGAAAGGAAGCCATTCAGGAATCCCTTCAATCTGGATTGGACACTGCGGATAGTGTAAGCAGGTCCATGTGCACGAGCACAGTAATGCGCAGATTTGCGTGGTTACGGAAGTCGGGTTTCACACCGGACGTACAGAACTGCCTTCTGAACATGCCCTTTGACGGGTCTCACATTTTTGGCAGCAGGGCTGACGAGAGCCTTGAGAGGTTGCAGGCATCAAAAGCAGCTGCCAAATCTATAGGGGCTGCTATTAGGCAACCTCAGCCTTTTTGTGCGCCAGGACAATCGTGGAGGGGACGATCCTATCGTTGCTACTCCTCGTATGGAAAGGCAGGAGGAATGGCCAGTCAAAGGGGCCAGAGAAAGGCCACTCGCGATGGACGAGCAAAACGTCCAAAGCCAGCTCCAGCTGCAGCCTCTTTGCCATCAGCGGCTGCAACAACCGCCACAAAACCACTTTGAGGACTTGCATCACAAAACACCTGTAGGAGGCAGGCTGTCACAGCATCTGCAAGAATGGCGAGCCATTACTTCAGATGTTTGGGCTCTAGAAATAATAGCCCAAGGTTACTGCCTTCCTTTTCTAACGCAACCTCAAAGCAATCCACCAGGGAGACACCCTTTGAAGTTTTCAGACCCGCTCCTACAGCAGGACGTTTCTGGAGAAAGGTGCTATAGAACCAGTACCTGCAGTGGAGAAGAACAAGGGATGGTACTCCCCGTATTTTTTGATCCCCAAAAAGGACGGAGGACTGAGACCCATCTTGGACTTAAACTTGAACAAGTTCCTCAGGAAGGACAAGTTTAAGATGGTTACCCTTTCTCAGATCCTTCAGGCCCTTCAAATTCAGGACTGGTTGGTGTCATTGGACCTCTAGGATGCTTATTTGCATGCGCCGATTCATCTCAAGCACAGAAAATACCTGAGGTTCGTAGTTGGCGGCTCACACTATCAGTTTCGAGTCCTGCCATTCGGATTGACCTCCGCCCGGGGGTCTTCACCAAGTTAATGGTAGTGGTGGCAGTGCACCTCAGGAGAGGGGGGATTCACGTAGACCCCTACCTGGACGATTGGTTGATCAGGGCACGTTCCGCCGAACAAGCACTGGATCATCTGAAAGTCACCTGCCACTTCCTCCACAGACTGGGCTTCTCCCTAAATTTCAAGAAGTCTCAAATGACACCTTCCCAACAGCTCCAGTACATAGGAGCTGTATTAGACACATCCTTGGGAAAGAGCTCGCCTCCCAAGTCGAGGGCTCAAGACATTCTTCAGATGGTTTCCAAATTCCAAAATGCCCAAAATCTCCAGGCCTACGACTTCTTAAGGTTGGTCGGCCTCATGGCATCCTGCATCTTCCTGGTGCCAGAGGCACGTTTGAGGATGAGATCCCTTCAATGGGCTCTAAAGACTCAGTGGTCCCAGTTCTCAGGTCAAATGACGATCTTCTCCAGATTCCAAACAAGGTTCGACAAGATCTTCTATGGTGGACTTGTACAGAGAACATCCTAAAAGGAGAACTTTTTTGGCAACCATGGCCAGAGATCACAGTAGTGACAGACGCCTCACTCATGGGGTGACCTTCCAGATGACGTCATGGAGGTGTTGCTTTCGGCAAGAAGGCCAGCAACAAAATCTCTATACCGTTGCCGTAAGTTTGGCAACTGGTGCAGAGAAAAGAATGACGATCCTTTTCTATGTTCTATTCCGGAAGTACTGTCCTTCCTCTTGTCCCTAGCGCATAGAGGTCTAAATGTTGGTACCATAAAAGGTTATCTTGCAGCGCTTTCCATCTTCAAGTGCTAGTCGGAAGAATGCTCCTATTTCAAAATTCCTTTCGTAGTGCAATTCTTAAAGGGACTCACTAATGTGTTTCCTCCTTACCCATTCCAAGTGCCAATTTGGGATCTTAATCTGGTTTTAAAATTCTTAATGTGTGTTCTTATTGGGCCTTTGAAAACTTGTCCATTAAGTTTACTGACATGGAAAACTGCTTTCCTAGTTGCTTTAACATCTGCAAGAAGAGTGAGCGAATTGCAGGCACTGTCTTCTGGGCCACCCTATACTGTGTTCCAAAAGGACAGAGTTGTGTTGAGGGTTAAATCCTCATTTTTACCTAAAGTAGTATCTGATTTTCATTCAAGTCAGAAAATTGTTTTACCCGCATTCTATCCTCCACCTACTATGGAGGAGGAAAGATTACACAGGTTGGATCCAAGAAGAGTTTTTACATCTCTAGGCTTTCCAAGCTTAGAGTGGACAACCTATAACATGGGGGGTTGTCCTCCCCTCTATGAATCTGAAAGGTGTACGGGAACAATTCAGTGTACACTGGTTATTTAGACCTTAATGGGAACACATATCATTCTGGGCAACCATTAAGAAAAGCAACATGCTTGCTGGTGCTAAACATATGACTCAAACGATATATGCAAAATGAATTTTTAATTTTTCATTTAGCTTACCATTAGCTTTTTTTTAGAAAAATGTTTTTGGTGCAGAAAAAACAAGTTGTTTCTTTTCATAACAGTCCATGATGTCCATTCATGTAATAACATACATAGTTAAAAGGTTCACTGTATCAAAAAGAAACTGTACTTAGTGACAATAGATGTGAGTTCAACATTTTTGCATATGACCAACATCTTCAAAATCAAAGTATCCCATGTCATTGGGGATAAAGAACACACTGTGAGAATGTAAAGTGAGGAGACGGATGAATCTGTCTCCTGTGCCCGGCTGAAGTCTGACCTTATATTCGGTCTAGAGTGGACAACCAACTGTTTATCGGCTACACCGGAAGGAAATTGGGTCAATCAGTGACAAAACAGACAATATCACGCTGGATTGTGCTTTGCATTTCAGAATGCTACAGATTAGCACAAAAAGACCCACCAGAAGGGTTAAGGGCTCATTCCACCAGAGGCATCGCCTCTTCGACAGCCCTTCTAAGAGGTGTTCCAATAAGGTAAATTTGTGAAGCTGCAACTTGGTCTTCACTGCACACCTTTTCAAAATTCTATAGTCTGGATGCTTCCCAGTCTAAGGAGCTGAATGTTGGTAAAGCAGTACTATATTCAGCCATCTAAGGGCATTGAAAAATCTAACCCCTCCTCCAGAGAAATTATCCATACTGCTTTGGGAATCTATCTAAGATGAGGAATACATTGGAGGACACAATCCACTCGAAGAACAAGTTACTTAACAACTGGTAACGTTCTTTCGATTGGATGTTCCTCCAACGTATTCCTCATCGCCCTCCCAGCCTACCCCACTGTAGATTTTTCTGGGTTATTGCCAACTGAAGGCGAGCGTCCCCAGATAGCACGATCCTCCCCACAATGAGAGACAATAATGGACTCTCCCAAGATGGGAATAAGGCTAAGACAAAGTGCGGGTGAGCTTAATGGGAGTTTATATAAGTCAGAATAGGGCATGCAAAGGACTCTGCAAACTCTGAGAGCGCTCTGTCTGACAATAGCAAAGACAGGCGTATATATTTACAAAATGCGTCATACGAACCTACACACTATAGGGGGCACAAGTTCGTGGGGATTGGGTGGCGACGACTAACTATAGGTGCAGCTGTGATGTGGTTTGCCGTGGTTGGTGGACGTCACTGGTTACCCATGTGGGCCGGACCGGGCAGGTCAGCTGGGCTCATCCGGGCGGTGTTGTTGTGCCAGCCGTGACCTGTGTCAGTGATAAACGTCTTTCTTGGCTTTCTGCCCTAAGGCCACGCACACCGCATTCATTCAATATTGCAATATTATCTTCCCCAGTAAATCTTCCAATAGGTTATTCTACAGGTTAATGCAACACAGGAGGAATGCACCTAGAGTGGGGTCTTCTGGTGATACATCAATACATGGTTACCATCATCCTGTTGACCGGGTATCATAGGTCGTGAGGTTGGGTCTCAGGGCAAGGGTTGAGCTGTCCAAGTTATCATGTCCCGTTAGAAGTCGTTATGAATGTGTTCCTGCAGTGTTGCTATAATATTGGGTGTCCTAATTTCACAGGGGCCATTAACCTGGGTGAGCTGGTGGGTCGTGGAGTCTAAGAAAGGGCGCCTTTGGGCCTGCGTTTATGGCCGGGGTTTACTGCTGGGTTGTAAATAATTCAGGTGGCTGGCTGCGGCCCTGGGAGCTGCGGGGGAACGTGAATGTTTGAAGCGGCTCCAGCCGAATTGGGGGAGGTGAAGCAGAGCAGCACAGGCCTCTGCTTTTCCGTCTGGCAGGCTTCAATGGGGAGGAATGGGGAATGGCCTTGGATATGCCCACAATGGTATTTTCCTTGTGCGTTGCAGATTATGTGGAAGAGGCATAAACATTCATATAATGTACAATACTCATTGAGTCTTTTCAAAGCTTATGTTTTCTACATTGTTAGTGCCTTTACATGGCCATTTCAAATGCGTTACCTATACCCATTTTGCAATTGATAACTATATGTTAAGTATTTAACAACCACAACATTTTGTTACATTTCTATACAAGCACGGTAAGCGAGGTAGTAGTAAGGTTCGTGGAGCAGGCAGGAACAACTGGCCAATGAGACTGATGGCAGTGACACATGGTGAGCTTGGACATACATATTGTGCATTTTCGTACACCATTTACATGAACTCCCAATGGGGTTGAATTTGTCTTCCTTTGCACTCTAGCAGCATTAGTTCAGTTATGGCATGGGACCTTGGGGTGCATTCTTCTCGGCGAAACATATAACATGAAAACCCAGGGACACTTTTACCATTTGCGCATAGCTACGGGGATGTGGGTACTTCAACCAGAATGCCATATAAACACACATTCTGCCATCTTCATGGAGGTTACATGTTTTTAGTCAAAAAGGTCATGAAGAGAAGAGTTTCATCACAGGTGGTTTGCTCATTAGTATTCGGGGGCTCCGCTTTTGTCAGGGGACCATTTTACAGTTCTTTTCCACCCCGGCCCTGCTGGCCGGGTCATACTGGGAACAGTGATACACTGCGGAAGGTGAATGTTACAGTGTTTGCATCTAGCGCTAGCTCATGTCCGTCTGTCCGTGGGAACGGTCTCTCAGCGGATCTGCCAGGGAGCTGCGGCCGCAGGGACAAGTGACTCTCCAAGGGTGGGGGCCGCGCTGTGGTGCACAGGGCTCATGCCATTTTGATTTCACAAAATGGTTTCCAGGGCCTAGCTTAATACAGCATGTTTGGTCAATGTCTTCAGCCAGTGGTCCACCCGCCACCTGGGCCCTGGTGGCAGGGGCAACCCCCGACGAGCCATGGACTTCACAAGGGGGAGAGGCTGCAGGGGAGGGGGGGTCTCTTGGACCAACCCTCCCATACACAACTCAACTCTCGCAAGGCTGATACTTGTCTGCCGGCACAATCTACACAGTACAAAATCAAAGGTGAAAAGGGAAAAACAGAACTGAGGCCAACGGGCGCTGCGCGTACTACTTATATATCCGATGATGTCACCCTCGACAGAGGCCTTCGAGGGACCATCGACTCGACGACATCGACGCACGGTGCCCTCTGCGGAAAAATTTCCAAAGAGCAGCAAAGCTGGATGGAATACATCTAAGATGGGGAATACGTTGGAGGAACATCCAATCGAAAGAACGTTACCAGTTGGTAAGTAACTTGTTCACCACCACTAACCTACCTTACATACACCCTAATACCAAGCTTGGAAACCTCTGACTCCGCTCCAGGTTACCCACACACTGCCAGTCTGTCCTACTTGGGAACCACACTAGCGTGCCACATCCTATTATCGCAATGTATCACTCTAAGGGGCTCCAGCCTACACACCTTACCCGGTCCAGCAAGATATCATCCATACAAACCAAAACTGACACTACTGTGCCAGTCAACCAGAAAATACGGAGACAAACTAAATCTAGCAATACAGAGTAGCTAAACGCACACGCACGCTTTAATCAATACAAGGTCACTGGTTGCTCACGCGACAGATGTAGCTGACACCATACTAGCCAACAACTTGGACTTCTTAGCTGTAACGGAATCCTGGTTGCATGCAGCAGCAGGCCCTACACTATCACTAGCCTTACCGGATAACTGCTCTATCATTAGAGTTAACAGACCTACTTCCAGAGGAGCAGTCATCGCCCTCATCTTCATGAATACACTTGACATAAGATTAGTCCCCTCACCATCTTTACCTTCATGCGAAATCCTCTCAGCAAAATTACAAACTTCACATAAAATGACCACCTCTATTCACCTTATCTATAGACCCCCTGGTCCTTCAGACACCTTTGAAGAATATATAATGACCTTACTGTCTTAACATCAAAACCACATCACAATCCCTTATATTAGGAGAGTTCAATCTAGGCTACAATGACCTCAATGATATACCTGCAACCTCTCTAGCCAATAGTCTGGCCAATCATGGTTTTATTCAAAGAATCACTCAACCCACTCACGAGAAAGGAAGGACCCTTGATTGGGTAGCAGACTTAAATTGTAACCGCTCAGTAATAGGGATTACACCCCAAACCTGGAATGACCATCACCCTATTGAGTTTGAGCTTATCACGGCCCCAGCACACAACAACACATGTCCCATAGCACCCCCATGCCCTACGAGAAAGAAATGGGACATCACAGTTGAGGCCATTATGCCCCTTGTAATCTCGATCCTTAATGCATTACCCAACAGAAGTGACCCCAGCATCCTGGTAGATGCATATAACTCTTCCATGCTCAAAGCTATTGACTCAGTAGCACCCCTCAAAACGCGAAAAGGGAAACCTAGAGCCCATGTGAATTCATGGTTCACCCCCGAGCTGAGAATGATCCGAACAGAAAAAAGAAAACTCGAAAATGTATGGAAACTCACACCCTCCCATGAGAATAAAACAAATTTAGTCACCATCTCCACTAAATACAAAAATGAGATCACCCGTACCAAACGTGAGACTTATGATAAGAGCATAAATCAAGCAGCTTCCAAAACCAAAGAACTCTTCACTATCCTGCGATAAATGGAGACTCCTAATCCCCCTACAGATACATTCCTAAAAGACAAACTTTGGTGCACTAACATCCAAAGTGCGCTCGCCAACATAATTATCAATTTACAGACTAAAATTGCGAACAAATGGAGACTACTTACCAATCAAGTAGCTACCAACAACACCCTGAAAGATAAAGGCGGCTTGGCCATACTGCTCTTCCTAGACCTGTCAGCAGCGTTTGATCTGGCTGACCATAAGGTATTCTGTGATCATCTGAAAACGGCTACCTTTTTCTCCAACTCGGCCATTGCATGCATACAATCATTCCTGAATAAAAGGACCATGCAAGTCTTTTCTCCCACTGCAGCAGCCGACCCTATACCCATTACCTGCGGTGTGCCCCAAGACTCATGCGTCTCACCCACTTTGTACAATATCTTTACAAAGCCATTGTTTGACAAACTGGATCGTCTGGGTGCCATCTACACTAATTATGCAGATGACACTCAGATACTCCTACCCCTTACGGGATCATACGACACAGATGTACTACGGATAAACGAAATCTACACCATCATTCAGGCATGGATGGCCACCCATGGCCTGTGCCTGAATGATGATAAAACAGAACTACTTCTAGTTGGCTCTTCAGCCCAACTATAACCCAACTATAATGTATTCAATATTGACGGGAACAACCAAGTAGACAAAGCAGTGAAAACGCTTAAATTCTATCTAGATGCCACCTCTAACCTTAGCAAACAAGTAAATATGACTGCCTCAGCCACTGCCTACACAGGTAAACTGATAAGAACTTGCAGACCTATGCTATCTGCCGAAAGCTGTCTTAACCTAGCTAGAGCCCTTATAAGGCTCCAAATTGGACTATTTTAACAGGCCAAACTTAGGTGTCAATAAATCAGCAACTAATAAACTACAGACCTTGCAGAACAATGCTCTCCGAGCCGCCCTAAATATACCCCGCAACGAACATATATCAGCAACTAGGATACAACACAAATGGCACTCTATAAATGAAAAAATCAAACTTACATCCCTATGCCTCACCTTGAAAGCACTGCATTATACAGCCCCCCTTATCTCACTGAAAAGTTTACCTGGAGATCCTCTACATGTATCGCAAGATCCACAGATATGTCCTGCCTGACAGTTCCCAGAGTTCACCTAAAAAGATCTGGTGGTTCCAGCTTCCCGGTCCTAGCTGCCCAATTATGGAACTTCCTTCCTGCCAACATTAGGACCATTCAAAGTTTTGACAATTTCAGGAGAAGCGTCATATCCTGGAATCTTAGAGAAAACTAATCACTTCTGCAATTGTATGTTTCTACCTGTTGGTAATTTGTTTTTTCTTTTGCCTATGTGCTCTCCCCCATGAATGACAATCCACCTTCTGTACCTAACTACTAATGTATTAATGTATTGACTCACCTCATGCCAATGTGCCTTTCCCAACTTGTATGTAGTTCCCCTCTTTTGACAAAGTGACTGCCATATTTATGTAACCATACCTATGTAATCATATTTCAAAGCGCCCAGATACCCATGGGTCAGGTGCGCTATATAAATAAAATAAACAAACAAACCAACACGACGGAGGCCTTCGAGAGACATCGACTCGACGCAGGACACCCTCTACCTAAAAAATGTCCAAAGCAGCACAGCTGTGGCCATTACATGTCAAAGATGTGGAATACGTTGGAGGAACATCCAGTCGAAAGAACGTTACCATTTGGTAAGTAAGTGAAGTGGGTGGTCTGCTTCATGGTATCCTACACAGAATGGATGCGGGGTTGGGGACAAGAGGAAGTTCTTTCTGTACAACATCATTAAGGGGCCGATTGTCCTGCATCATCCTCCACCTCCAGCAAAACAAGAGGTGATGGCTGGAAGGTTTAGAATGAATCTTAACCTCTGGCATCACTCTGGGCAACCCTCCAGACCATCTTTCTTCGCCTGCCAAGCCATTACAAAAAGGGAAAGACCATATGCAAATCAGGTTTGGTCCCACCCCCAAAGGGGTAGTCCTGCCCAAACTGCTAGGTCACATCCCTTCTGCACGAGATCACAAGCATCCCCAGGCATGTTTCAGCCTTGTTGGGCATCATCAGTGAGGAGTAGCTTGGGTCTCTAGGCCCAGCAGGCACGGGACGCACATCTGGGACGCATGCCGAATCCTCCTATAGGCGTCTCATGTCAAGGATGACTTAATACTTCGGGTGGTCTGCTCTACTTGTTGATTTTGATCAGGATGATCTGACAGACATCCTGGACCAAGGTCCACCCGCTGACCCGGTGTTGCCATTTCACATGGCTTTGCAAAGAAGGGTGGCGGCGGCGGCTTGGACTGCTCTGGAGAGTCTCCCGGCAGTGAATAAGTCGCTTCTGAAAAAATACCGCCCAGCCAGTAGTGACCCCCTGCTACCTGTCGACGCACCCTACTCCGGAGAGGTTGGTGGTGTAGGCAGCTATGGCCCCTGCGAAGCAGGCTGCGTACCCTACCATCCCTCCTGATGGGGACGATAAGCGCTTTGATGGTTGGGCGAAGAAGGTATTTTCATCTGGGGGTATGGCTTTGAAGGAAGCCAACTTCGTTTGTGCCTTGGCGAGATTCACTCACACGCTGTGGATTTGTGCATCTTTGGCGGCTGAGCATATTCCCGAAGGGGAGGAACGGGATGGTTTTCTAGCCCTCGTGCAAGACGGCAAGGATGCCATGTGTGAATCGGTTCAGTCGGGTTTGGACATGGCAGACTGTCAGCCCGTCCATGGCTGCGAGCACTGTGATACTCAGGTTTGCGTGGTTGCGGAAGTCTGGGTTTGCTCCTGATGTGCGATCCCGGCTTCTCAAAATGCCCGTTGATGGTGTCCATCTGTTTGGCAGCAAGGCTGACGAGAGCCGTGAGAGGTTGCAGACCTCCAAAGCTGCAGCGAAGTCTTTGAGCGCTTCAGTACATCAACCTCTGCCTTTTCGTCCTAGGGGACAGCAATGGAGGGGAGGTTCTTTTCGGTACTACTCTACCTTTGGTAGATTGAGAGAAGCTGCCAGTCAAAGGGGCCACCGTAGGAGTACGAGAGATGGAAAGCAAGGTACTCGAGGTGCCAAAGCTGCTCGGGCAGTTGCCTCTTTGCCCTCAGGTACTGGCACAGCCGCGTCCGCTCAGTCATGAGGCCATGTCCCATGGTTCGCCGGTTTGGGAGCAGACTTGCGCAGCATCTTTGAGAATGGAAAGCCATTACTTCAGATGTGTGGGTTCTGGAATAACCCACGGCTATGGTCTTCCCTTCCGGCAGAGGCCTCACGACAATCCACCGGGGAAGCTCTCTTTGAAGCGTCCGAATCCGCTTCTTGCACAGGAAATCCTATCTCTGCTTGAGAAAGGTGTCATAGAACTGGTGCCTGTAGCAGAGGGATGGTATTCCCTTATTTTCTGATCCTGAAAAACGACAGGGGATTGAGACCCATCATGGTCTTCAGAGGGCTGAACAAGCTCCTCAGGAAGGACAAGTTCAAGATGGTAACTCTTTCTCAAGTCCCCCAGGCCCTTCAACTTCAGGATTGGTTGGTGTCTCTCGACCTCAAGGATGCTTACTTTCATGTGCCGATGCAGCCCAAGCACAGGAAGTACCTGAGGTTCGCGGTTGGCAACTCGCATTTTCAGTTTCGGGTCCTGCCGTTTGGATTGACCTCCGCCCTGAGGGTCTTCCCCAAGCTGATGGTGGTGGTGGCAGCGTATCTCAGGAAAGGGGGGGGATTCATGTCTACCACTACCTGGACGATTGTTTGATCAGGGTGCGCTCTTCCGAGCAAGCTTTAGATCATCTCTCCGTCACCTGCCACTCCCTTCACAAGCTGGGCTTCTCCCTCAATTTAAAGAAGAGATCTCTGCAGTGGGCTCTCAAGATGCAGTGGTCACAGTTCTCCGGCAGCATGTCGGATCTCGTTCAGATTCCACCCTCGGTCGCAAAGGATCTTCTGTGGTGGGCCGTTGAAGGCAATCTGATGAAGGGAGCTCCGTTTTGGCAACCTTGACCGGAGGTGACGATCGTGACGGACGCATCCCTCACGGGTTGGGGAGCTCATGCCAACGATTTGGCGGCCATTGGTCTCCATTGGAGTCCAGACTCCACATCAATCTGTTAGAGCTGCGGGCTGTCAGGCTAGCCCTGAAGGCTTTTCTGCCGTCTGTGCGGGGGAAGAATGTCCTGATTATGACGTACAATACAGTGGCCGTGCACTACCGCAACAAAAAATGGGGGGGGCAGGGTCACTCCCGTTGTGCAGGGAGACGATGAAGCTCTGGTTCTGGGCCAGCCAGCAGGAAATTTCGATCTCGGTGGTTCATCTAGCCGGAGACGAAAACGTGGCGGCTGATGCTCTTAGCAGGCAGAGCACGGTCTCTCACGAGTGGGAGCTGGCTCAAGAAGTTCTGTTGGAGATCTTCGCCCTTTGGAGATCCCCTCAAGTGGATCTCTTTGCCACCAGTATCTGCTCGTGGGAATTTCCTCCAAGAGGAGCCTTAGGGGACGCGTCCGTAGTGGAGTGGTCCTTCCCACTGCTGTATGTGTTTCCTCCAGTCCCTGTCATTCCGCAAGTGTTGCAGAGGTTACGGAGGTTTGGTTCCCGGATGATCCTCATTGCTCCAGCATGGGCCAGGAGAGCGTGGTACCCGGACCTTCTAGACATGTCCATCTGCCCTGCACGCCGTCTTCCCTACTGAGACGATCTGCTCTCACGGGAGGGGGGTTGGGTTCTCCATCCAGAGGTCCAGTCTCTCAGCCTTCATGCTTGGTATCTGAAAGGTTGAGGTAGAAGGATTGGGACCTCCCCGAAGACGTGATGGAGGTGTTGCTTGCGGCCAGAAGACCCTCAACGAAATCCCTGTACCGTTGCCGTTGAAGAATGTTCTGTGACTGGTGCAGGGTACAGAATGTGGATCCTTTCCAATGTTCCATTCCTTTGGTTTTGTCTTTTTTGCTTTCTTTAGCACACAAGGGCCTGCAAGTGGGTACCATTAAGGGTTACCTGGCAGCGCTGTCCAGATTTTAAGCGCTCGTCTGAGGAATGTACTTATTTTAAGATCCCTTTGATTTCTGAGTTTCTAAAAGGGCTAACTAATGTGGTTCCACCGTCGCCTTTCCAGGTGCCGGGATGGGATTTGAATTTGGTAATAAAGTTCCTAATGGGAGCTCCGTTTGAGCCCTTACAATCTTGTCCGTTGCGACTATTGTCCTTTAAAACTGTGTTTTTAGTTGCAGTTACTTCCACACGCAGAGTGAGTGAGGTGCAGGCACTTTCCGCCAAGCCACCCTTTACTGTGTTCCATAAGGATAGGGTTGTCCTGCGGCTGTGGCCTTTTCTTCCGAAGGTTGTCAGAATTCCATTTGAGCCAGAAGGTGATCCTTCCGGCATTTTATCCTCCTCCACATCCTGGTAAGGAAGAGGAGAGGCTCCATAGGTTGGATCCTAGAAGAGCTTTGAGTTTCTATCTCTCAAGGATGTCCCGGGTCAAAGTGGACGATCAGCTCTTTGTTGGTTATGCTGGAAGGCGCTTGGGTCAAGCTGTTTCCAAACAGACCTTGTCTAGGTGGATCATTTTGATGATCTCGGAGTGTTACCGTTTGGCGGGAAAGGACCCTCCAGTAGGCTTATGGGCTCACTCTACTAGGGGTGTGGCTGCCTCCACTGCTCTACAGAGTGGTGGTCCGATTCGCAATATTTGCGAAGCAGCCACATGGGCCTCTGTCCATACTTTTGTGAGACACTATTCCTTGGAGTCCATCCATGGGCAGGATTTGGCCTTTGGTAACGCAGTTCTTTATTCAGCAATTTGATTGGGCATTCTAAAGTTATAAATTGTAAATTCTTTTCACATCTCCATATGTTGGTACTGCTTTGGGAGTCTGTCATAGATGTGGAATACGTCGGAGGACACAATCCCTTCGAATAACAAGTTACTTACCTTATCTGGTAATGTTCTTTCAATGGGATGTTTGCAGGACGCCCTTTGCCGACATTTTCCGAAGCAGCACAGCTGTGGTCATTACCTGTCATAGATGTGGAATATGTCGGAGGAACATCCCATCGAAAGAACGTTACCAGATAAGGTAAGTAACTTGTTCTTCTTCAACATCCGCCACCGATCCAAGATCTCTCTCCTATTCTGCAGCGATTTCCCCATATATTTGGCAGTCCAGTATGTGGACATCTGGTCTAAGGCACACTTATCGAACAACCCCCCTGCCCCCATCTGGCCAGGAGTGGGGCAGTTCTATTTTTTCTCCTTGTAATTCTTTTTCCGCACTTTTCAGGACAGTGCACAGTCGCGCCACCTTCCCCTTTCTTGCGAGAGAGGGCTTCCTTTCCTTCCTCTTTTTAAACGTTAAACAAATCAAGAATAGAAAATGGCCATAAAAATCAATCGCTACTATCCACTCTACACTTTCACTTTCATTCATTGCGTGGTCCCTCAATCATACTTTTCTATACCTACTTCGACAACGCGTTACTCCTCGCAATCTATACTCGCGTGTCCACGTTCTTCCGAAAGCCTCAATTTGCGGGTAATCCACACCATGTCTGGGCCTCTCCCTGGGGCCGTTCCTGGCTCCAATGAGCAGGTGTGATTTTTGCAAAGGACCCACAAGGACCACTTCTGCTGTGTACGAGTTTGGGAGACTGGTCAGCTGTAGGTGGGCACAGCCTTTCCGGAGAGGCCCATTGCAGGGTCACCAAATGAAGGCATACACCTCTGCACGTACACTCCAGAGTAAATGCAACCCGCTCGGGAATAAGGCCAAGAGATAGTTTGAAAAGGTAACAAAGTTTATTTGTACAAAATACAAATGCCATCAAAGAACTCTGCTGCTCGAGAGCGCTTTGCCAAAAAATACACGAGCAGCACGTTAAGAAGGCCCAACGCATCATCAGGGACATCATTACATATAGTAGAAATCCACTTGGCTGGTTGGCGAGGACATGTACATGGCCCTACTCCATAGGGGATGCCAGGCACTAATTGACTGGTTCGTCCCTGTCAATCTTGGTGCACGCGGGTCAACTGGGCTCATCTTCGCATTGAAGGTCAAGGCATGCATACAATATATCTAATCTAAGCAACTAAAACCAGCTATTCATTCATTATGACAGGCATCTGGGCAACACAGGGAAGGGGTGCCAGGCAGAGGGGAGGATAAAATACAGTTGTGCTGACCCTCACATTCAGGGCCTCGTTAATACCGTAAATCCTGCGCCCATGCTCTCAATCCTGGGGATTTATCTGTGATTTCCCCTCCCTGGTACTTCATGTTACAGGAGATGTGTGTAGCTATTGGAGCGATAAACAATTGTGCAGGCTTTAGATCTGTGGTGGGCACCTTTGGGAGGTCAGAGCCTGGGGGTCGGATGAGGGGGTCGGGTTGGAGTGTGGCCGGCTCCGGCCTGGTGGGGGGGGGGTCAGAGGCTCATTGGCAGTTTAGTGGAGATGGATGGATGGATGTTGTGCAGGGCCTGGTACTGTCTCATGCTCTATGCAGAGTGCATTCCTGGGAGTGATACTAGATAGTTGCAACACTGAAAGGACATGAGGGAAATGGACTTCTGTGGGAACAGGGCTTGCGCACAGCAGGCTTGCTGTGTGCTGAAATTGAGCCTTGCACCTTTGTGTGAATACGATGCATGAACATCGCAGGCCATCCGTTTGTCTTTTCGAATCCTAATACAAAATGGAGTCGTGACGCAAGGGCTTGGCTAGTGCTATTCACCTACTTCTATGGGCTACAAAGCCTTTATATGTGATCTGGGCATGTGGCCCGCTCCCCCTTGTGTTACATGGCCTTGTATGGGGTTCGCCTTATTTGGAAGCACCTAATGGGGTGGGATAAGCTCATCTCCATCCCAACATGGAGCAGGTCAAAGTCATTACGGTAGCTTGGCAGACGGTAACGCAGCCTCGTGGATGTGGACAGAGCGGTCCAGTAAGAGCACCCACACAATCAGCAAAGAGACCACGTAGAAGGTACGTGGAACGAGAGCAACAGAAGCCAGAGATGCGCGCATGGCCCTGCAAGAAGAAGCAAGCACCCAGGAAGAACCAGGCCAGAGTCCCGTACCCAATGAAGGTAACGGGCACACCACAGGGACCGTTAGGGACTTGGAGGTGCTGAGAGAGACAATCTACACAGGGATAAAGATATGAAGCATCTTACTCATGGCAGTACTTGGCAGGGGAGTGAACCAAGTGTGCTTGATGAAAGAACAGAAACCAGGGTCTGGGACCCAAACCAAATTAATATCAGCACAAGTTATCCTCCTTGTGGTAGTACTTGACCGGATGAACCAAGTGGGCCTGACAAGAAAGGAGGAGCGAACAGGGTCTGGGACCCAAACAAATACAAGGGAAACGGGCTAAGGAGAGCCTGGAACTGCTGCAAAAGTTAGCTAAGACCTGTCAAGGGAGCCATGCCCCTTTGATCTTAACAAACCTTGTTGAAACTAGACCTCCAGAGGAAGGGAGTCATTCCCCCTGGACACATTTGCCACTTTGGGTGAAACCATTATCCAGGAGAAGTGAATCATTCCCCCTTGGTCCAACTCGAAGATTATCAGGGATGCCAGGCGAAGGAAATCATTCCCACTGGTATTGATTGGGGTCCAGAAGAGACTGTCTTTAAAAACACCAGGAGAAGGGAGCCATTCTCACGGTGAGAGAATTGTACTTTTGATTAAGACTCTTTGGTAATAGTGTGTGATAGAGTTAAGGTTTTGACTTAGGGCAGTGCTTTCTTTAGTTACAGACATTCTGACAGACCTTTTAGGGTTTTAGTGTGAGCCAGGGAAACCCCTTTTAGAGTTGGGGATAGCTAGGTTTTTGCATATAATAAGTCTTTATGAACCAACATGACACCTCCTGGTCAGTTGCCTTCTTCTGCACCTTTCAGTACCAATAGTCTCTCTTGACTTATTGAACCAGAACTCTTCAGTTCCTTAGTTGGAGTATTGGACTTTCTCTAATACATAATCCTTAAATAATCTCTCGTGATTTCTTGAATCAAGCTCTATAATTCTTTAATTGGGCTAATGGATGTTCTCTCCTCTTTGGGGATCCTTCTGGGAATCTCTTAATTCTCAATTCTTTGTTGTAGTTCTGTGTGTGTTTCAGTGGAATTTAACTGAGCTTTGTTTTAATTTACGTGATGTATAATTCAACTGTTGCCTTTCAATAATCTTACACATATCTGATTTTCTCTTCAACATTCTATTGGCTTTGTTCACTTTGTTGAAATACTTTCCCCTTTTCCCAGGGCATTTTTGTCAATTTTTGCCCTCTCTTGTTATTCAGTTACTCAACAGTTCTTTCTCTGTATTTAGAATACTTGTCTTTACTTTGCTTCAAGTTTAACTTACTGGGACAAATTAGCTGTGCAGCATAATAATTCACCCC
The DNA here is from genome assembly GCF_040938575.1 of Ambystoma mexicanum. NCBI lineage: Eukaryota > Metazoa > Chordata > Amphibia > Caudata > Ambystomatidae > Ambystoma > Ambystoma mexicanum. The sequence continues at coordinate 1,351,521,350 of NC_090934.1, read as the reverse complement.
AGTCCTTCTGTGCTTCCCATTACATTTGTTTTGGTAGGAGAACGCCTTCGGAGGCTTTCTTCCCCGGAGGCTGTTTTTCGCTCCAGAGAGCATCAATGCCTTCTCTTCCCTGGTGTCCCTTCCCTTCTCTTATGTTCTCCCAGTTCTTTACACTGTCTCGGTATTCCGTTGCGTGATTGAACACCTGGCAGACTTCTTTGGTTGATGTTATTGGCAAAGTTGTTTGGATCCCCGTTTCACCACAGACTTTCTTTTGTGCTCTCGCCACCACCTCCTATGAGGCTTCTGCCCTTCCATTCTCTCTTGCATTGGGTCTGCTGTCGCTCCGGTCTACCGTTTTGTGATACTCAGCAAGTTAGAAACTCGCCGGTTTCCTCCTCCATCAGGAATGACACAGCTAGGGACCTGACATACGTGATTCTCTCTTCTGTCTCGTTCTCTCTAATCTCTCTAAATGCGAGCGTATGCATGTATTCGTCTCAGGGGATTGGGCATCCTGATTTAAAGGTACGCGTTTTTTTCTCCATAAGATTATGATATCTAGTATGAGTCTCTTCGTCCGGTCTTGATATTCTGCTATTGTGGTTTCTTCGCCCCAGTCTTGTTGGCTTGCAGGATTTGGTATGTTGCAGCATCTCATGTAGGCCACAGTATGTGCTGCCTGAGGGAGTTCCTCACAAGAGCTGGAGTCCTTGTCCCCAAAGGAGGAGTCTCTCCCGGTGAAGTCCCACTTGCCTCTACCCCTAGGAGAGGGTATTGCGGAGCAGGCTCACCACGCTAACCTCACAGGAAGGGGATCCCCCTTGGGGAGAAGGGACGAATTCCCTCGATTTTTGTGATGGATGTCAAAAGGCTATTTCTGCAGCCTGTTTTTTTCCACACCCCAATCTTCCTTTTTTCTCAGATCTCTCCCCCACTCTTAGTGCCTCTGTCTCTTGAGCACCTCCCCACCTTCCTTTTTGTGTTCTTTCTTCTTCACACTGCCCGTGTGGCTGCAGGATGGTGTTACATTCATTAACAGGCCTCTTCATAGGTTTCCTTTCTGAGATTAACAAACCTAGTTCTGCTTTGTTTTTAATGCTAGCTTTTTATTGGAATTTACCAATACAACAAGTGACTACAATGCAATAAAGAATAGAGGATCGCAAGCAGTGCAGTATATGACATACGCCAAAGTATGTGTCCACAGAATCATCAACCATGTGTGCTTTTCCCGATACTGGTTTCCACATGAAGGTAACAATTTCACCACTACCTTTCAGCGACCAGCTAAGTAGCATATTAGAAACGTATGTTGGAGAATTTTTCTCTGACTGCCTTCTTTCAGTTCATATCATTTCATGGATTTCCTTTGGTCTTACTATTTGCATTTCTATTTTCACCCACTCTAGTCCGTCATCTGGGTTATCGCCATGTACGAAGTGGTCAAATTTCACTAAAAATGCCTGGTGTTCTTTTCGGATGACCCGGAACCCACATGATATCACCTTACCGTGCCAAAATAATACGTATTCTATCTTCGGTCTCATGCCCTCGCCCCATACAAAGCGACTCAATTTTGGGAATAAAGAATACAGGAAGTAAATCCATTTTAACTGCATTGATCTTTCCCCATGAAGAGAGATTCAAACCATCACCTTGCAGAGTCCAGGTTTAATAACTGCAATCACCTTGTTCAAATTCAATTCCAGTTCTGTACTAGGTGTATAGCCAGATATTGTGTCACATCTTTGGCCCACTAAAGCACATGTGAATGAAAGGGAGAACTTTTTTTGACATACCCTAATTTATCAGATCACCTGATTCACTCCCCCCTAAATCATAGTAGCATTTCCATTAAGAAATCCACTGAATAGCAGCTTATAATAACACATTATGCAATTTACTTTAGCTAATTATACCACTTCTATGTTCCCTCTAGCATAGCTAAAGAACATGTTAAGAGTTCCTTTTATTGAGGTACAAAAAGTTTGGTACTTTGTTGTTGGCAAGATTTTGTCCGAAGCACTGCTGTACAGCATTGTTCTTCTTTTTTTTTTTTAAGTAATTTTTATTAGTTTTCATAACAACGAAGAAACAGCCCGCAACAATCCCTACCCCTTCCCCCTCCCTCCCCCTTTCCCCTTTGATGGCGCGTGGACGACGGGTGCTAACAATATCTTGGTTCTGATGAGTCAGAGAATGTTCAGGATGCGGGTCCTGTGTGGACACCATTGCAACTTATAGTCACTTTGGAGATACTGCATTATGTCTCCCCAGTTCGATTGAAATTCTTCCCGGGACCCCTGAATCTTACAGGTCATCCATTCTAAAGAAAGGAAATTCCATACCTTCTGGAGCCAGTGATACTGTGTGTGGGGGGCGGGGGGGTCCTTCTGTTTCCAGCCTTGGGCTATTGTCAGCCATGCTGCTATTATAAGAGCCATTATCCCTTTATGTTGGCGCCTAGTGTGTGATTGTCGCGTTGAGTCCCCTAGGCCCATTAACCGCACACTTTCTTCCAGTTCTTCTGCTCCTTGAATCATTTTCCACTTTTGCGTTTGGATGTCCCTCCAAAAGTCAGAGCGCCGGGCACTCCCACCAGATATGTTTCACATCTCCTTTTTGCTGACAGCCTTGCCAGCATAAGTCGTCTGAGTTTGGAGAGAACGTCTGCAATTTCGCCGGGGTCAGATGCCATTGCAGAAGCACCTTTTGCCACATTTCCCTCAATTGGGTTGATCGTGTCAATTTCGGCATCTCACGCCAGATCTCTTGCCATTGGGGTCTTGGTATTGTTCTCCCTAATGTATGTTCCCACCTCTTCATGTTTGACCAACGGACCCCTTCTACTTGTTTATTCAGGAGAGTATACAAATTCGAAATGAGTTTACTGGAGCCTGAGTCTGTTATTAGGAACGTCTCAAATTTTGGCAATTGCCTCGTTCCTGCTTCCTTATACAGTGGGGTAGATAGCCAGTGTGCTAGTTGTGTGTGGTGAAATTTCTCTTTCAGTGGTATGCTAAAATCTCATAAACATTCTTCAAATGTCCTTATGGCTTGACCTTCAAACAAATCTTTAATCTTGGAGAAGCCGGCCTGCTTCCAGGCTGAATATGCGTTGGGATTCATTCCTGGAGGAAAGTCCGGATTCCCGAATAGCGGGGTAAATGGGGATGGGATTGTGGTTATGTTTCCCCTCCTAACAGCTGAGTCCCAGGTCCCGAGGCCTGCTCCTATGACGATGCTGATTTTGGTGTTTGGGTGCCTGAGATTCTTTTTGTTCCACAGCAGGTTGGAAATTGGGGCACCTGCCACAGCCTCGTCTTGCCTGGTCCATAATTGTTTGGGGGGGGGGGGGGGTTTGCTGTCCATTCCTTCACCACCATCAGTTGTGCCGCTTCATGGTATCTCCTGAAGTGCGGTAGAGCCAGCCCTCCTTCCTGTGCCTGGGCCATTATCATTGTCATAGCTACTCTTGGCTTCTTGCGTTTCCAGACGTATGCCGCTGTCATTTTGTTCAGTGACCTGAAGAACGTGTTTGGGGGGTGTCAGCGGAAGTGGTTGGAAATAATAGAGTACCTTTTGGTAGAATCGTCATCTTTACCGCTGTTATCCTCACCACCACGATGTGTTGACGGGGTTTCACTTTTCCAAGAGATGTTGGAGATGGGTGAGAAGGGCCGGAAAGTTGGCTGCGTAGACATTTGAAATGCATGGTGTCAGTTTGATGCCCAAGTAGGATATGCTTTCTTGTGCTAGCTTCATCCCAACCGTCCGGGATAGAGATGAGATTGTCTCCGGGTTGGCCGAGAGGTTCAGAATCTCCGATTTGGTCTTATTTATTTTGAGGCCCGAAACGTTCCCAAATTCTTCAAGTTCCTGAATTAGTGCTGGTAGGGATTGTTCTGGCTCATTGAGGGATATCGGCATGTCATCCGCAAAGGCCATAGCTTTGTTTTTTGCCCCCCATGGGATCCCTTTGATGAGGTGGTGTGACCGAATTTTCGCTAAGAGGGGTTCCAGGAAGAGGGCATAGAGGAGGGGCAACAAGGGGCAGCCCTGTTTCCTGCCTCTAGATAGGGCGACTTTAGATGTCAGTGTACCATTTAAAGAGATTCTTATCGTGGGGTTCCTATAGTTTGCTGTGACCATTTGCATAAACCCTCTCCCAAATTCCATGCATTCCATCGTGAGAATAAGCTGCGACCATTCGCCCCTGTCAAACGCTTTTTTGGCATCCAAAGCAACCAGGGCTGCTTGTAACTTTGCATGCTCAGCCTTCTCTATCAGGTGGCACACCCACCTTGTGTTGTCTGCTGTTTGACGTGTCGGGATGAAGCTCGCTTGGTCTGGATTCACCAGGGCTGTTAGGTGCACGGAAAGCCTGTTTGTAATATTTTTGTGTATAATTTAGCATCCAAATTGATATGGGCAATTGGGCGGTAGGAGCCCGGTTGAGATGGGTCTTTTCCCGGCTTGGGGAATAGCACCAGTTTTGCTTCATTAGTATTTTTGTTTTGTTTTGAGTAGAGCCATCTCAGCCCTTCTCGTTTGTAGTAGGTTCAAGGGGCCTTGAATGTGTTTCAGCGCTCTTTTTGCTGGCCTATTGGGGTTGTTCGCCACTTCCCTCCTTGCTTCTTTCAATTTCTTCTCCAGGTCCTCCTCCCATTGTGCTAGCTGTTTGTCTCTCTTTGCTATGAGCGCTATTAGCTCTTCCCGCATGACCGCTTTGAATGCATCCCATACCACTCCCTGTGGGGTCCCTCTCATGTCATTCTCACCGAAGTATTAATTTTTCTCATCTAACCCTTCCACCACCGTTGCATCTCGGAGAAGTTCTTCGGGGAATCCCCAGGACCACAGCCATGCCACGCGGGACCCCATAGCCATTGACACGATCAGGGGGGCGTGATCCGAGAAGGAAATCTGGCCCTGAAGTATCTCTTTGGTTTTCCCGATTATCCCAGTTGATGTCTAGATATAGTCTATCCTTGATTGTGCATTATGTACATGAGAGAAGTATGCATAGCCCCGTTCATCTCCTCTTTTGGCTCGCCATAGGTCTTGGAGGGATAATGTCTCAAAGGCCTTTCTCAAGGATTTTAATGGGGCCTTGGTATCGTAGCTGGTTACGCCGCTCCTATCTAAACTGGGGTTCCATGCTAAGTTCAAATTGCCGCCCAGAGCTGTAGAGCATTCTGAATAGTTTGGTAAAGGAATCACAAAATCCAAACTTTTTACAGGTGCATTCTGTCCATTTTATAGTGTCAGATTTGACATTAAAGGAACCTGCTGCTGTCTGGTCTGCTTTATCTTGACGGGCAGATAGGATGTCAATGAATTGCCTTGTATGCCCTGTACACAATAAACCTTCCAGAAGCCCTGCGTGGAATTGGTGAAGTATTTTTCCAATGGAGTTTTCTAATCTTAGTGCAAATATTTTGCAATTACTCTTACATTGCAAGTTAAATATTTGAATTGGTTGGTAATTGGTACACTGAGTGTAATATTTGTTAGGTTTGGAAATGAGGGTAATTAATGAGAGCTCCATAAATCATGTTGCACAGAATCCCTTTTGCAATACAGTTAAACAGGTGAAATATTGGTGTCAATAGTGTGGGAATAGGTTACATAAAATGCTGCTGGACCCCCGTCTAATCTGGGAGATTTCTCTAAAATACTGAGTCCTATAGCAGAAATCCTCTCTTCTACCTCAATGGCAGGTTCTAATCTTTTCCACAACTAATCAGTCTAACTTTGGAAATTGAATATTGGGAAACAGATTCAGATCCTTGATGTGTGCCTTTGTCTGTCTGTACTGGCAGAGATCCTCCTAAATCGTAAAGCTTAAAAAAGCAATCAGTTATCCCCTTGTTAGTAGCCACTAAAATAGCCAATCTGATCTTGATTTCCTTTCATTTCATCTTTGCATACTTCCATTGACATTTCTTTACTTGCAGCCAAAAAACACTTCTCTGATTTGTTCTGATTCTTTCTCTCATCAACATTGATTATTTCAGCTGCTCAATCGAATGATGTCCGTTTGACTTTGCTAAGTGTTGAACCACTAAGGGTTCTCTCCTATGTTCTTCTTTTGTATCTTCCCCCTCTGACCCTGTTCAGATACCATCGCGTTCACCTGTTTTTTCCCTTTTTGTCTTACTTCTCTCTTCTCTGACTCAGACACCATCCCTTTTCTATCTTGCACCCACCATACTGCTTCTCTTGATCCTTTACCTTCTTATCTTGTTCCCAAGGTTTATCCTCTAATCCTCCCCTTTTTAACTTCTCTCTGTAATCTCGCTCTTCAAGGTTTAGCCTCTAAGCCTCCCCTTTTTAACTTCTCTCTGTAATCTCGCTCTTCAGCTTCAGCTTTCGCCAGAGTATTCAAACGTGCTATTATCGTTCCTGTTTTTTTTTTTTTACCTCCTTTTACTCTTCTCATCTGGCAAATGTCCACCCAACTTCTTTGCTTTCTTTTCTCTCCAAAGTTCTTAAATGGATGGTTAATGCCCAAATCTTAACTTATAACCATCACCACCATCCTTTTTGGCGTTATCAATATGGTTTCTGTCAATCTCGCCCTACTGAAACTGCTACATTTTACATCATTGATTGTCTATTTTATGCATCAATTCTTTTTCTTCCTGACCTTTCTGCACCTTTCTTCTTCCTGACCTTTTTGTGCCTTTCAGTACTGTTGATCATCTAACTCTCACATCTTTAGGGCTTTGTGACTGTCCTTTAATAGTTTGTCACCTGTTTGGTCTTTTGGGCTGGTCAGCCATCCATAGCTTTTCTTCTCCACTAAGGAGTAAACCAAGGCGGTTGGCTCTGTTCTTCTCCCCGCCCCCCCTCCCCTATGCTTTTCCTTTGTCACCTATTATCCCATATTCCAACCCTTCTTGTAATTTCTACATGGACTCCGCCCAACTTTCCTTTCTTTTTTCATTCTATTCACACACCCCCCCCACCACCCTATCTGCCCATGTTCTTGCTATTCACTCATGGATGACTACTAATTTTCTTCATCTTAACTTCTCCAAAACTGAAGTGTTTTTTCCCCTTCATTTTCTATTCCTCTTCCTGTTCTTCCCCCTTCTCGTTCCTTCCCTTCTCCCCTTTTATTCTTCAGCACCCAAAGCTGGCGTTATCTTTGATTCTAATCGTCCCATCTCTCTACATATTTCAAAACCCTTCTCATTCTGCTCATTTTAATCTCTACATTGTTAAGTTTGCTCCTTTTTATAGTTTTGTGCTGTTAAAGTACTTACTTTTTCTCAGATCTTTTCTTGGCTGGATTATTGCTCTGCGCTCCCAATTGATCTTCCTGCTTATGAACTGGTACCTCCTTCGTTCAGAGTATAGTTCTGCCATATGCTTTCTTTTCGGTTTTCCCCCTGTGATTGTCATCTAATCCCTTCTTTCCATCTCCTGGCTACCCTTTGATACTAGTCGTCTTTCTTACTTTATTTGTATTGTATTTAAATTGATACATTGTCCTGCCCCATGTTATCTTTCGTCTCTTGTCTCTATAGACCAACTACTATCTGACGCAGAGACACTGCTCTACCACTGGTTTCTGACACATCCCCCTCCCCCATGAAGCACTCCTTTGTGCAGCCTCTTCTTAAGGAACCCTCGGACGACCCTTCCTGCACTATTGTCCAATCTCTATCACTCCTTTCCTGGCCGAACTCCTGGAAAAGCTGACCATCTCCCAGCTTAACCTTCACAGTGAATCTGTTGGTTCTTTCCACAACCATCAGTCTGACTTCAGAGCTGCCAGAAGCACGGAAACTGCTCTCCTGAACATCTGTACAGACCTGCTCTCCAACCTCGACTCCAACACCCCCTGTGTCCTTATCTTACTTGATCTCTCCTCTGCATTTGACACGGTCAACCATACCATCCTGCTCAACCATCTCCGTGATAACCTGGGCATCACCGATCAGGCCCTGGCTTGGCTGACCTCCTTCCTCTCCAATCGACCCTCCCAAGTCCAACTTGGGACCTCCTCTCCTCGTTTTCTACCTGTGGTGTTCCCCAGGGGTCTAACCTCTCCCCATGGCTGTTCCACCAATACCTGGCATTTCTTGCCCACCCCATTGCCTCTCTCTGCCCCAACTTTCAGTGCTATGCAGATGACAGTCGACTCATTTCATGCTCCCTTCTGCCACTTCATCACCTTCTCTCATCTTTGTTTTTATTTGTTACAGCTGAATAAACAACTTTACAATATTTTATATACAATCATGTTTACATGTTATTAAACTTAAAACTAACTTATAATTACTCAATATGCGCAATCAAAGTCGAGTAAAAATAAAGAGAACAGAAAAAGAGAAAATATACAACTTGTGATAATGTAATTTCATGTTCAAATTCATAAATTAAGATAATTACCACAAGTAACCTATATTGCATAAAATAATCAATCCACGTGAGGAGAATTAATTTGAACATTCGTCATTTTTTTAAAGAAAGGAAATTAGAACAAGACAGTTCTGATAGCAAATGCTTAAATAATTCTCAACTTTCCATGCTGTTCAATTTAAGCATTCTTGACATACTAGTGGCAACCATTCTCAAAGACGTATTATGTCCTTCTACTAACAGGGCCCACAAGGAAACAGTTAAACCTAGAAGATGTTTTAAAGCTGGTTGTAAATAGTGCACTCGCATAGTTATTAACTCTTGACACTGCACCAGAATGTGTTGCAGATTTTCGATTTGCCCAGGTTTGTTGCAATATCTACATGTGCTTTCTGAAGATTCAATTAATTTCCAGCGTATTTGAATTTCTTTCATTAGCCACAAATTTAATCTTGGATGCATGAAGTAATTTCGATGTTGTGGAGACGGAGAGCGACAGAGGTACGGGTCTGGTGAGCTATACTTTTTATGGCTAAGCATCTGACTTCCATAAGCTCTATGTCCCAAATTTTGGTTTCCTGTGACTCGCCAGTCATTTTGGAACAATTTTGTTTTAGCATGCACTGGGTTTTGCTTGAGAAGATCTAACGATATGTCAACATCCACGAGTGCTAGTAACGCCATCGCTCTCCATCTTCGAACAAACATATCATTTGATTTGAACATGTGGTTGGCCACCAAACCTATAAGCAGATTAGAGTTGAACGCAACTAAACCTTTTCTGAACAGAGCAACCACTTGCCACAAGTATTTGGTGTCTAAAGAGATAATTCCCAGCTCATATCTCATTACAGAACCCAGAACGCAACTTGGAAGGTGCATAAGACGCCTCCAGAATTTAGCTTCCAATTTGTTCCAGATGTGAGCTGGGGTGGCTTCTTTTGGTTTCTGCCCCGTATAATAGTATTGGGGTCACCTTTTCCTGAAAGAAATTTAACGTTGGATTCAGAGAGAATTTTCCAAATTTGGCTTGAATTGTAACAGCCTGTGACATTAGGTTGCTCAATTTAGCATCTAAAGTTGCATAGTGGGCTACGTCATCAGAACACGAGGACATGGTAATCTCCAAATATATATATATGTATCATATATATATATATATATATATATATATATATATATATATATATATATATATATATATATATATATGATTCAGTAGGTCCAATGATTTTCCATGCAATGTCCATTTCAAGTTTTTCTTTAAGACGGTGACACTTGGGTTTGCAGATCATGACCTTAGTTTTTGCTGTATTGATAATCAGCATCAGCAGATTTCTCTGCATATACTCTGCTAAGGCGTCTAATGAACACTGCAAACCTTGTGGAGTCTTGGACAATAGTACTAAATCATCTGCGTTCAAGATGGCTGGAATGAGTCTCGAGGCCAACTTGGGCGCATCTGTAAGGATACCCATGAAAGCACCTTGTACATCTGATATAAAGAAGTTGAAGAGGGCTGAGTCAAGGATGGAACCCTGCCTCAGCCCTCTAAAAGTGTTAATCTGGGCTGATAGTGCACCATTGAAATCAAGTCTTATTTGCATATTGGTGTTAATATGCAAATCATTAATGAGATGGATCGGATAACTTAGACATTTAGCCACCCTCAGTTTCTCTAGTAATAGTTCTCGTGATACAGAATCAAACGCCGTTTTTAAATCGACAAATGCTACGTATATTACTTGTTGTGATGAGTTATGTTGTGCAATCATGGATTTAATGGTGAAAGGATTGATTGCAGTACCCATTCCAGGGACGAAGCCTGTTTGGTATAGATCTCGTTGAGCATGTTCACTGGTCCACTTGTTTAGATCCCTCAAAATAAATCTAGAAAACAGCTTCCCAGGTGCGTCAAGAAGGGCAATGGGATCATTATTAGGGCATGACCGATCGCCCGTTTTGTAGATTGGGACCACAACCGAAGATCTCCAAGAGTTAGAAAGACAATTTTCCGTCAAACACTCCTGGAAGACCTCATATAAAATCTCAGACCACAGCTTTGGATATTGTTTAAACATCCAGTTGCTCAGACCATCGGGTCCTGGAGCCCTAGAACCACTGGATTTCAAGATGTAAAAATATATATCTTCTTCTGAGATTAAAAGGTCTGATTAGCAGTTTGACATGGAAAGTTTCCCTGAAACTGCATGAAGTGGAATTTTATATAGCTCTTAAAAATGTGAGATCCAATCTTGTTGAGTAACACCATTAATTTGGGTCACTAGCTGCGTCATGTGAGTTGCAGTACTCAAGAGACAAAATCTCTGCCGTATTTTTTTAATAAATCGCTCTCAACATCACCTCACCATCATGTTGATAGTGTTGCTTTGTGCGATCATGTCCAGTTTTTATATTTGCAATTCAAGGACTTAATTGTCCTAAGTCTATTTGGCCAAGGCAGTTTAATAGCTTATCTTTTTTGTTTTCGTAATTCTCTCTTGCAGAGTGCGACCTCTTCATCAAACACATGCTTGGGCCTAAAGTTAGAGTGAAAACTGATATTATTGCTATGTCGAAATAGGAGCAGAGACGAAGTGTAAGGTTTGCCGGCCACATAGGGCCTCATTACACGGAAGGCGGTAATGGTTAACGGCCACCGTTAATGGTAACGGTGACCGTTAACCATTACCGCCTTACTACGAGGTCCCTTAATGGGTTGGTGCTTTAACGCCTGCTTTTTGCAGGCGTTAAAAACCAACCCGCTAAGGGACTTTGGAGCTAATTACGGCACCGCAAAATTGCAGTGCCGTAATTAGCGCCTTCCCCATTCCCATAGAGCCCTATGGGGCAGAAATGGGAATGGGGAAGGGCAATGGCGGAAGGGGGATTTACCGCCCCTCCAACCTTGGAATGGGGCGGTAAATCCCCTTTCCGCCAAGGCGGTGCCGGTATTTTACCGGCATGAGCCATGGCGCTAATAGCGCCATGGCTCACCGCCTTCCGTGTAATGAGGCCCATAGTGTTTTTAAATTCCAATAAAGATTGTGGGTTCCAGCAAAAGTGGGAGCCCGCCATGTTGATATTAAGGCAGGCCTGGTACCTCTTATTCTCAACCTTTCTATTGTAATCATTCATAGTCCAGGTTACCAACAATGACGCATGATCACTAAATGTTTGGGATATCACTTCAAATTCTTCTATTTGGCCAAATGTGTGAAGATCTGTAAAGATATAATCTATAATGGATTCACTTTTTCCTCGCTGCCACATGCTTTTAGGTGGCTTATCCTTAGCAAATACTCCATTGAGCATTGAATAAAGGCGTTCAGTCATGACCAGGAGCCATCTTTGTGTGCTTGGGCAAGTATTTGTTTGTGTTTTATCAGGCAATAAACATCGCAAGTTTAAATCTCCCACAATGAAGATGTTAGTAACCTCTGCTGCTTGTTTTACTATATCCAGAAGTAGCTCTTCAAAAAATGTATGATGAGCCAATGCGATTGGATTGCGATAGATATTCAGCTAAGCTATTACTTTGTTCCGATACTTAATTTTCACTAGTTGTAAATAGGGATTTGGGGGAGGCCCACAGAGAACTCTCAAACCCGTGTCTGCTCGCCACGGCTACCATCAAGCCAGATGATGGATGACCTTTTTTCTTTATAATAGCCGGATTTAACATGATCTCATATCCGTCCCATTGGGACACTTAACCATGTTTCCTGAAAAGCAAGGATTTGAAAAGAGGTCAAGCGGGCTGCACTTGATAGAAGCAGATGCTTATGACCACAAGTGTTCCAGCTAACCAGTGCAATAGTGTCTTCATTCTTTTTATATTCAAGTTATAACAAAGAATGAGCTGGTTGGTGTGGAATTAATTAATTCACCTGTTTCCCATTATTGCCGTAAATCCTCAAGGCTTTTATGTGATCTTCATAGGACCCTTGATCGCCACCATTTTCTTGGCCTAGTTCCTTTCGAGAGGAGGATCTAGTGCCAGCAAAAATCCCAGGGCAAATAAATCTAGTCTTGCTTTCCACAGTATGTTTCGTACAGCGCCAGACATAAGCCATATTCTCACCACCATGGAGTCTGTATCGTTTAAGAATTCCACTTGCGAGATGTCTACAGATGTAATATCTTGAAGATTAGGAATGTCTTCAAAGATCGCCAGAATTGAAGATCTATTCAGGCTATCGGACGGAAAGGGAGCAGGGCGGCATTTTAGAATGAAAGAATAATTAATTTGGGTTGCATGTAAAGACTGAACTTTGGGAGGTGCCTTAGGCGCTATTTTGTTTGCTACTTGCACTAAGTGAGGAGCTGCATTTCTGGCACCCTTTCGTACTAGCTTTGTCGAGGGTGAGACTGGCATAGCCGTCACCGGAGAGGGATCTTCAGAGGGCACAGAGCACTTTCTGTTGTGTCTACGTCGCCTGGATTGAAGATTGAATGAGGGCTTTGATTTGAGTTGATAAGGAATTTTCTATCTATCTGTTAGTTTTTGTATAGCGCACAATCGCCCAAAGGCATCAGAGCACTCATATGAACAACAACAATCACAAAAAACATAGAAAACAGGCAGTACGACAAGGGTCCAAAACGAGGAATAATCATTACTCATTGCCGCCATCTAACAACCACGTCTTGAGTTGCTTTTTGAATTTACTGATGGATCCAGTTTTTTATCGACCGAGGCAGTGAATTCCAGGTCTTGGGGGCCCAGAAGCTAAAGTTAATAATACCAACTCTTTTAAGGAGTGGATGAGGTTGGAGCAAATCTAAGTTGTTGTTGGAGCACAGGTGTCTCATGATAGTGCTTTCTGTATTTTATCCGAGAGATATTTAGGAGCCATCCCGGATAGACATTTGAAGACCATGACAGCACTTTTGAATTGAATTCGTTGTCCGTCTGAGAGCCAGTGCAGACTCCTCCTTTCAGCCGAGATATGTGAATGTTTGCTTAAACCATTTACTGCTCTAGTGGCTCCATTTTGGATGGTTTGCAGCTTGCTTATGTTTGACTTGGAAGTGCCCATCAACAAGTTGTTGCAATAGTCGAGTTTAGAGTTAACAATGGCGCCAGCTATTATAGCCATGTTAGGCTTGGATAAGTATGGGCAAATTTGCCAAAGAAGATTAGAAAAGAAAGCACAGGTAGATTTGAGATAGGATACATGTCTTTTTAAGGAGAGATGAGAATCCATAAAAAACACCAAGTGTCTTTGTGTGGTCGGAAACCTTAATATTCCTATTGTTGATTTTAAAACTTTGATACTTGTCCTAAAGATTGTTTAATCTCTGTGGGGTTCCAATTATCATTAGCTCAGTTTTAGCTTCGTTAAGGGCTAGTGAGTTTGATGCCATCCAGATTTGTATGGCTGAAAAACCTCTTACTCTACAGGCATCTTGTTCATAGTCTCCGGATAGTGTGAACACCAACTGGGTGTCGTCGGCATAGTTCGTAAACCTGACACCCATGGATTGTAACATATCACAAAGGAGTTTTGAGAAAATATTAAATGGGCGCAGCGACAGGCATGAGCCTTGCGGAAAACCACATAATAGTGGGATGATTAAGGATGAGAAATTCCCCTTAACTGCTGCAGATCTAGGGCCTAAAAAGGATTTAAACCAGTCTGCTGCAGACTGGGAGCATCTGCCAACTGTAAGAAGTCTTTCGGCAAGAAGTTCATGATTGATGAAATCAAATACCGAAGAAAGATCCAGCAAAAGAAGTAGTGAAGGATTACCTTTTTCAATAATGCATTCAATATTATTCTGAAGTTCCAAAAGAGCTGTCTCAGTACCATGATTAGCCCGAAAGCCAGATTGTTCCTCAAAGAATATTGTTACTCTGTACAAAAATCTGATATTGTTCATAAGCAACCTTGCTATAATCTTTAATAAAAACGGTACATTGGTAATAGGTCTGAAATTACCGGTTATTGAGGGATCAAGATTCTTTCTTTCTCACTTTGTTTTGAAATATGATGAGATGTCGTTTCATCGCTCAGGGATAATGGGGCTTCACACTGTTTGGGCAATACTGGATTACTTGTGTCAACAAGGTCTCTTGGCTGAGTGCCTAATGCCATGGGTTGCTCATGAGGAGAAACAATCGACCCAGGCAACAATTGCCAAGGTTTGTTTTGTGTTTCTGCTTGTTTAGCACCTTCTTCAGCTAGGGCTACTATCAGTTGGTTCAGAGGAGCATGATCAATAGGACAAAGTTCTTTTTTTGTTTTGTTATTGTTGATACACGAGTGGCTTTACGTTTATTCGCCATATTGCTCTTCTCAGCTGGACCTCTGCTGTTTCTTGATCTGATCATTGCAGCCACGGAGATTCATTTAGCAAATTGTTTGGCATTGGTTTTAGTCTGTGATGTTAAATTCTTAAAGTTTTTCTTTTTTTTCTATCTAGTTGTATTATCAATTGTGCTCTTGTGGAGTTTCAAATGGAATAGATTGTATGTATTCAATGTGTTCTGCCGGGCCCTCTTGCTCTAGATTGGAACGTCGGGCGGAATCTGTCGCCACAAGGGAGCTGTTAAGCGGCAACCCTGACGAGGAATTTGCCTCGCATCCTTGTTTATTTCAAATAACAGAATTGTCGATTTGAAGCGATTACTTGTCTTTATTAATCTCTTCAATATGCGACAATGGTGACGTAATGATTTGAGAAAAAGCTGGCGAGACATTCACTGCCGACGCAACCATATTGCCTGATTTAGGTTTATCAGTCTGTGTTTGTGTAAAGGCAAACCTTTTTTTTCTCACTCAACGATGATCTTTCCAAAGCATTCAGCCACTCTACAATTTGATCGAACTGGTTTAACTGCTTAGTGATCCTGTCGTCTAATGTTTCAAATAGTTTAACTAAAGCTGCAATCGAGGTGTTAATTGCTTGGAGTGTTACTTGAATGAGTGGAGACTAGTTATGATTTGCTCTCTGTAAATCAAGCTTATCCTCATGAGGAACTGCAGGTGATCTCAATCTACGTGGCATAGGATTTATAAAGGAGAGTGAATGGTTAATCTCTGTGTATGCGGTTTTCTCAAACTCTGTGAATGATTAACACTCGCGTTGTGCTTTTTTCTGAGGTTCATCAATCTGAAAAGCATTCCGGTATACCAATGGAGCTGTTAAACTTACTTTTTTCATCAAACAACTTCAACGAAGCATTATCTGCACTCTGGAGATCAATAGTACAAGCCTTCGATTCACTCGGAACATTTGCATAGGTACACACATTATGCTGGTCCGCCTAAGAACTTATTGCAGGAGACTTAATGTTAGATAAAGAATATATAGTGACAGAAGGTAACCCACGAGTCAATAAGCCCACCGCTGACTGAATCGTCAGGTTAGTTAGTGCCGGGCATACATTCGAATCATTCATCGGCTCGCACATTTCGGACATCATTTGTGTATCAGTTAAAGAGGCAGACAATATTGCTACCTGTGGGGTCAAGAGTTTCACAAGACGTCCGTTGAGTGTTGATCTCCATTGTATATGTAGATGTATCCAGGTTAATCGGTCGCAGATGACAAAAGTTCCTAACGTCTTCGGTAACGTTTCTTTGGTCAACTTTGAATGAAGCTGCACCTGTAATCTTCACTCTATTGGCAATGGCCAGAGAAGGTTTTGCCGGTGTCAATTTCAAGGTGACGGAAGTCCAAGAGATCATGATGTTTGCTGGCATTCCAGATTTCAAGGTATAAAGTATGAAGTTAAAGTATATGCTATTTAGAAGGCAAAGGACACGACCAGCTGTAAAGTAAGCTTTACCCCGTTGCACGTTCGCTATTCCACTGTGCTGCGAGCAGCAAACAGCCGAACAGCAACTTGGTTGCAACTTGCTCGGAGCGTGCGTGTAGGAGCACCCAGAATGCTGGGTAAATGGGCGTGTCCTCGCTTGTTAAGTACAAGCAGATGCTCAACACTGTCAATCCACTGTATGTCCAAGTTCACGCAGCGTTTCTGAAGAGCGTAGACAGCCGAACAGCAACTTGATTGCAACTTGCTCGGAGCTCATCTCGGACTGTCTGTCTGCTATCTTGGAATGGTGTGCCACTAATGATCTCTACCTTAATGCTAGTAAGACCGAGATTCTCCTCATCGGCACACCTGCTCCCTCCTTTCCTGTCACTCTCTGGCTGGCCTCCCTTGGCCCTCTTCCTGCTCCGACCTGTGTGGCTAAAAACCCTGGTATCATCTTCGACTCCACACTTTCCTTCTCTGCTCACATCTCTGACATCTCTAAGAAGTCACACTGCTAAACCTCCTCAGAGGTATTCTTCCTTTCCTCTCCTTCTCCCAGAAGCTCACTGCCTCCAGAGCTTTAGTTCTCTCTAGGCTGGACTATTGCAACAGCTTCTTTCTCAACCTGCCTGCCTCTACTTTCCGCCCTCTGCAACTCATCCAAAACAGGACTGCGAGACTTGTCCTTGGCTTCAAGCCCAGGGATCATCTCTCCAGGACTGAAATCTCTGCACTGGCTCCTAGTGGCGGAGAGGATTAAGTTCAAAACCCTCTGCATTGTCCACAAGGTCTTCTGGGGTCTGGGACCTCAATACATTCAACTCGCTCTTCCTAAATATCTTCACTCTCGAGCTCTTCGCTCATCCACCTCCAACTTCCTCAGGGTCCGTCCCTTCTCCAAGCAGCGAGTTGGTGGTGGATCTTTCTTCTGCTGCCCCCCCCCCCCCTTTGAGGCCTCCCGGCCTCTCTGAAACTTGAGGAGAAACATCTCTGGTTCCGGAAAGCACCTCAAGACCTTCCTCTTTGCTTCTGCTTTCTCTCCTCCTCTCCCCTGCTGATCTCCTGACTGAATCTGAAACTACACTGGTTACCTGGCTACCCTCTGATCTCGTGCCCAGGTCCCCCCCACCTCTCACCAGTTGCACACCTGCACTGCCTCCTTGTCAACCCTTGCATTCGGGGACTGTTCTGTACCTCTACAGCTCCGACTAGCACTTGACGCCTGATGGCTGCACTTTTATTTGTCTTTATTTATCTTACTGTTTTCCTATGTACTCCACTGTCCCTTCCCCTCTCCCTCTGCACTTTTCCCCTTCCCCCCAACCCCTGCACTTGTGCGATCTCAATGTCACCTGACCTAGTAGGATCGTTGTCTCGGTCTTCCCTCGGTTTCCCCTCCCAGGCCTCGTCACGCCATGAGACACTTGCGTATAGGCGCGTTATAAATGTCATATCATATCATGAGCCACATCGAGATACTTACCAGGAACAGGAAATCCCCATTAGACACAGACAAGAGTTTCCATCTCTTTTCGACATGATGCATGCAATTCAATGCACTTAGGGATCAGGAGTATAATTCCTAAAACAGATGAGCAACACATTTGGCCTTCACAGCTTTGCACACATGACAGAAAGTTTGGACAAAGGCAAAGTACATCGGCATCGATGGATTTGAGATAAAGCAGTGTTAAAATTACTTTAAGGAAAGTGGTTTCTATAGCACTCGAGCGAGGTCTATTGCATCGGCCCAAATGCATCGGCCAGGGCTTCTACTAACTACCTTTGAATAAAGACAATTGGATTATTTGCAATTTTGGATAATTTGAAGATTATTGCAGCTTAGTTTTTTCAACTAAAATACAAAATTATTAACTATAGTCTATTAATTTGAAGTAATATTTACTACGAATCAGACGTCTCCAGGCTCAGTGAGAGTTTCACTGAGCAACCTTTGCCAACTCCTATCCATTCCCAACTTCACTTTCTTCTAATTCGTGAGCCTCCCTGCACTCCCTCTCATATCCATTAATTCTCACTTCTTTTTTTTTTTTATTTAAAGTGCATTAGCCAAAATTTGACTTTTAACACATTTCATACACATTGTATTAACATAAACAATAAAAACAAACATTTGCAATTTCTAGATAAAAACATATATCATATCTCACTTCTAGTCCCCAAGCCCTGAAAGCTGTTATTTGTCAGTTCTTAATTCCCATTTCCTGTTTTTCGAGCTCTACTTAAACAAACACATTCTTCCTACTTCATTATAACTCAATGTGATATGATAGTTTATTTATATAGCGCCTATTCACAATGTGTTTCAAAGCGCTTCAAGGCAAGGGAGGGAACAAGGGAAAATACAATTACCTTCTTACAGGCCATGAACAGTAAATTGTGAAATTTAACTATCGTACTCGGCCTGACGACATTTCAGATAGTGCAAGTGCTAAAGACATAGATAAGGGAGGGGGAGAGTGGGAAGGAAATGGAAACAGACAGGCGACTACCATACTAGGCCTGACGACATTTCTGGTAGAGCTGGAGAAAAACAAAAGGTGAGGGAGAGGGGTGCAGAAAGGGAGTGGAGGAACAAAACAAGCAACTATCGTACTAGGCCTGATGACATATCAGATAGTCCTGGAGTGGGGGGAGGGGCGGAGACAGACGAGGTTGCTATCATACTAGGTCCAGGGACAATTCTGATAAAGTGCATAGAAGAAAGTAAGGGGAGGAGGGGAAGAGATGGGAAAAGGGAGAGGAGGAGAGAACAGAGAGTAAGCAGTCAAAGAGTGGAGGAGCAAGAGGGGAGAGCGAATACAATTGCAGAGTCAGTAGTAACACATAATGTTGCAAGCCAGGATACAAGATGAAGATGGGGCCACCATGAGTACAAGATGCAAAGGAAGTCCTGCATGAGATTTGAGAAAGGGTGACGCACCGTGAAACAATGAAGTCCAAGAAAGTCAAGTCTAACATTGGGCACAAGACGGTGATGGTCAAACCAGAATGTATCAGGACAGAATCCTGCAGAAGTAGGCTGGAGGGGGGAGGGGGAAGGGGGGAGCAGGGTAGAAGAATCAGTCCTATGTGCTTATTGCAACATCCACCATTTCCTTTTATTGTACTGTGGTTTATTTTTTTTGTACAGCACTTTAGCTAAATTGTTTTAGAAGTTTAATAAAATACAAATCCAATGGCGCCAACCTTTTAGAATTCCAGTTTTTGGGGGAAAAGGAAAAAGTTACCTCTTGTGTTTCATCAGAGTACATTTAGATATGTAAATCAAATGATATTAATACTGTTTTAATATATACGGTTTATTTTTGTACTGGCACAGAGAAAGACAATTGAAACTTGAAAAAATGAGTGCAACACAGAGGTATATTGAGGAATTTAAGCACCAGCAGGCGGCATGGAGACGATTGGAACGTGAAAGAATGGAGGAGGAAAATCAGAAAATCTTGTCGTTTGCAAATATGCAACAACGAAGGGAAGAAGATCGGATGGCTGAAGTCCGACAACGAGAGGAGCGGAAATTGGCACTGCAAAATATGGTATGTCTGAATATTCTACACACATACCTTCTTGAAGCCAACTTTGTGCCCACCCATTAAAAGAGTGCTTTAAATGGATGCAGGAGTGCCACCTTGGGGACGGGAATTTTTCAACCAGTAGTGGTTCTTATACATTCAATTACTTTGCAGCCAGTATTTCTACCTCTCCGGTTGGGAAACTGGTAATCATGTTTACTTTTATTCTACCACCATATTTAGAAAATGTAATCCCATTGATTAGATGGGCATTTCGTTTGAGGTTAAGCTCAGTAACACCCTCAGGGAGAAAAGAATTGCAAGTTCTAAGAACTACTTGTCTTACCAAAACACAAACCAGCTTCTCCGTGCATGGGACCTAAAGTTCACCAATTTTATAGGGCAAAGTTACGGCTACCAAAACAGCAGTCTTTCATAAAACAAACTGTACGTCAGCCAAAGCCATCAGGTTTAAGGGCTTATGCCGTTATCACAATGTTAAAATCCCACGATGGGATGTGGAGGCTTCAGATGAACAAGCTGAACAAGCCCTTGCTAATTTAAGAGTACTTGTACAGGCATGCCATTATGAAAACCCAGTGCTGCCAGATCATATTCCTCAACTTTCATTTCTATATTATTTGTTTATTTGTTTGCTATTGAAGAAACACTTGGGGAAGGGGTCCTGCCCAGCTTCATTTGCCTATGAGGGAGAGTGAGTTTTATTAAAGATTTGGAGGAATATTGGCTGCCAGCCTGTGCCAGTGCTTTACAGGTGGCTGGGGTTCTTGGTAGCTGCTGCAGCTGTGTGCTTTTCTAGCCAAATAGAAGGCCAGTGTCGCTTTTCCATCTGTGCCTGAGAAAAAACATGGTCTAGGAGGGCTATCAAGTTTTTATGTACTGCTTGCATCCTCTTGAGTGAGTCTATGGACTGTGCCAGGGCCTGTTCACCAAGACTCGAATGGGAGAGGAGACTCGGGCCTGGTGGCAGAATCTTGGAGGAGAAAAAGCAGCTAAGGAGTCCAGCAAGTATGGCAGTGAACAGGGAACGAAGGGGAAACTGTTTGGTAATGAAAAAACAGACCTAAAAGTGCGTCAGTCGATGGTGTCAAATGCCCTTAGACCAGCCTCTGAACCCTCAGGGATTGGGTACGAGCGTGTTTGAAAGAGTGACCTCTACACCACCATCATTGGGTGAGTGAGTTGCACAGGGAGCAGTGAACCGGCCTCATGCAAAAACCAACTGCCATCAATGCCCCTGTGGTTGATGGAGTAGGCAGCAGCATTAGTAGAATGATCATTGCTTGAACTTGCGTTGTCAAAGGAGTCTCCAATGATGGCCTGCTGTCTGTTGCCATTGTTGGAGATGATAGTTAAGCATTGCACAATGTGATTGGGGAGTTTTCCGAACCCAGCACATCACCAGTCATATGTAAGAGACTGCAGCTGGTTGAGGTCCCATTGTGAAACAAGGTCTATGGTTGGGGTCAAGGGGGTAGCTTTGGTACTCCTCACTGCCCCAGAGCTTCTCCTCAGACATGTATAAAGGCCTGGGAAACTAGTCGCAATGAATGGGGCAGAACACCTGCCTCCCTTCTTCGTTCCTTTCTTGAAGGTAGTTCAAGGTCAGGAGCCATGGCCCAGCCACAGACCCAATGTACTTCAAGCAAGAGTTAGAGGAGGCGGGCCACTCTCAAGTAGATGCCTTACTTTTGCAGTGCAGGATAATGTTGTCTTCCAAGGTCTGATGTTGAGAGTAGCAGGACATTGACATCTGGGTGTCAAAAACCCTGAAGAGGATCAAGTCCTCACTGCAAGGCTGAACATAGCATGCAAGTCGGCACTGGTAGTTGTGATTATGCCCATGGTATAGGGGAAGGCCAGCAGATATTCAAGCAGATATTCAAAGCTCCAGCATCAACGCCACCTTTTGGCCAAACCAGAAATAGGCCCTGATTCAGTGACTGCTTCTTCAGCAACCTGCTGCGGTTAGACTCTTGCATGGCAGCTGCAGTGAGACTGAGATATGCAACTCTGGAGCCTTCCACCACGCCTTCAGACATGGAGTCAAGTTGGATGCCATGGGATGTAAGTTGATCTAGTCTGATCCTACTTGAAGCCCTCAATTCAGAGGAAGCGGAGTCCATTGTGGAGACTTTACAACCGCTGGGCATGCCCCTTTGGTCTGGAGAACAATGGGATTTCAAGAGGATTCTGGGGTTCATGTTTTCTTGCATTCTGTTGATCCTGTTGTGCAGGCTGCAGATGAGACAACTTCAGGAGCAGCTGAACCTCCAGTAACCGAAAGGAAACTGGGAGTCCAGGACACAGCAATAAAACATAGTTTGGCATGGAGACTAAAGTGCATTGTCTTATCAAAGGTTTACCGTTCTGGGAAGCGTCCCATCCGGTGACATTAGTCATATGCAGTGCTTTTAAGTGTGAGAGCCCACCTGGATCCATCTCAAGTCCTGGGTCAGAGGGCGCAGGAGGAAGCGAGACTTGCATTTCAGTGCGCTGGCTCTCCAGGATTTTCTCCCTCTGGTGTTGGGGAAAGCTGTGAGGATTTGTCAGCATTTCACTTGGCCAGAAGGCAGAATGCCACTGTAGACTTACCGATGACCTTAGGCAATTGGTCCGTGAGGACCTGGCCTATGGACATCTTGGGATGTCTGCATAAAAGCTCAAATTAATTCAGAATGGGGAAATGGGCAAGCTTTTGTTTTTAAAAGCATTAACCTCTTACCTTGTAACTTAGATGAGGTCTTATCTTTTATTTCTAACTTGGCTGAATCGCTCATAAGTTGATTCATGCTGCACCTACTTAGCCATTCGGTATAACTCATTACAGATTCTGTTTATTTTCCTTTTTAGAACGTGGTGGTGAAAAGATTTATGAATAGCCTAATTTCCCTTTTTCCACATCTGAGGCCTCCACATCCCATCGTGGGATTTTAACATTGTGATAATGGCATAAGCCCTTAAACCTGATGGCTTTGGCTGACGTACAGTTTGTTTTATGAAAGACTGCTGTTTTGGTAGCCGTAACTTTGCCCTATAAAATTGGTGAACTTTAGGTCCCATGCACGGAGAAGCTGGTTTGTGTTTTGGTAAGACAAGTAGTTCTTAGAACTCGCAATTCTTTTCTCCCTGAGGGTGTTACTGAGCTTAACCTCAAACGAAATGCGTACACCATTGTTACAGTGAAGTGAATTACTTTGTGGTAAGTCACCTCGATGCAATTACTTTGTGTCACATATTTTAAATATGTATGTTTGGGGGTCAGCATTATAAGGGGTGTTTGGGAAGGTGTATATATATATATATATATATGTATATATATATACATATATAATTTTTTTTTTAATTAATATTTAGTTAAACAAAAATGTAAATGGAAAAATGTTTTGCATCGACGTGAATTCCCACAAAGTAATTCACTTTGATGTAACAACGTAGAACCCAAACCGAGCAGTGCCAGTATAGCTGTTACCGTCTATGCTGCAGCCCACTTGCAGGACGAGAAACGTTGGGAGAGGCTGCACCAGTTTATACAAGGAACACTTCTTGGTTGCTGATGGGAAGTTCAGGAAGTGAGAGGCCTTCATACTTTTCTCCGCAGATACCTCGAGACATTGCACAATTGAATGTGTGACATTCTGTATCTTTGAATATTGTGTCCTGAAGAAAGCCTTACATATACGACCAATCAATAAAAAAAGAAGGAAAAGTCGTTATGGGATTAAAACATTAAGGCTGCAAACGGATTTATGCACGTCGACGCAAGAAAAATGGGGATTGTTTAGCATAACAAGAATAGGCTATTTCAAAGTCACCCATGTGTTACTAACCTTTTGTTACAAAGTATTATGTGAATGAAGACAAGATCTAAATTGTAGATAGTTTGTCTCTTTTATTTGCTTTTTATGTATAATGAGTTTTGCAAATGTGACCAAATGGTCTGTTTTACTATAAAATATAATAAATATGAGAGATTTTTTCTAAAATTGAGCCTTCCATCTCTTTATATTTGCTAAAAGATTGATGGTTTGTGAATACATGGATTTGGTGTGAGATCCAGTTGTTACCTCCGGTGAGGATATCGAAAGGTAGCTTGTTGTTATCCCCTTTTCTGGTTCTCTGTATCTAGTCCTTTTTCAACAAGCCCCTACCCAAAAAAGAGCACTCGTGCTGTAAAAGCGTCTTCATTGATTTGTATAAGAACCCAAACATGTTACATGTTTTCCAGACCCATTGGGGGAGGCACAATGCACCCTAGCTGTAAGCAGTGTTCTGAAGTTTTCCCTCGAGTGACCTTTGGAAATTTCGATGCAGGCTACCTGTGACTCATTGGTGACCCTGGCAACCTCCAATGCCTTTTAAAAGCGTTATTTTTTTTGGATCAAAGTTCACAAATGTATGCTTTCTTTGACCAGTCCATGTTAAATATCTTTTTGGCTGTAGTATGCGCCATTGCCATCTCCCACATTTTATGTGGTTTGTTTTCAGTCTCCCAAATGTATGGAGGAAAGAGGACTGGTGTAGGGAGTAGGTTACTCTCCATACAAACTTTCATACTGCTAATAAATAGTCCCCTTGCCCCAAATAGCCCTCGCTCCATCTCTGCTATCGAGAACCGATGTGCTTATTGAAACATTGAAAAAGACTGGCTTTTGTTCCTAGTGACACATGAGAGAGAGAGAGGTGCCGGCACAGGCATGTCCAGTGCATGTTTTTCTGTTCAGTATTGCTCGAGTGCGCCCCAGTCCATTTCCCTTCCCGTAGACGACCTCCCAAATGCAGTGGGGGAAGTGGACTATGGCCAAGGAGCTCAGTAGTCACAACAGTGAATAACTTGCGCTAAACCCCTAGAGATTCGGTCCCATTGATCCAGACCTAGTCCCAGGATAACAGGTTCACCTTTCACATATTGCACTTCTTAAATATGTCCTATAGAGAAAAGCACCTTGCATACACATAATTGTATGTTCTTCCATAATAACTAAAGGGTTTCATAAGTTAAATGTAGATTGAACTTTGTGATGTATAGTAAATATGTATTCAGACCATTGGGAAGAGAACTGAGATAAAATAGCCATCTGCCTTCATCTTGTGGCTCCATATTGTTTCCTCCCGTTGGTTACATGGACTTCTAAGTGCGTTTGTGTGTTTGCAGTTGGTTGGTTGGTTGGTTTGTTTTATTGTTTGGTTTTGTTGGGTTGGTTTTGTTGGAATTTGGCTATTTATCCCTAGCATGTAAATTGGTCCCAAACATCCGATGTGTGTAGAGTTGAATCATTCTTTGTTTTGTATGACATTTGCTACTTTTGTTCTGTGTTTCAGCTTACAGAGCATATCCAAAGGGAGAAGAAGCAACGTGATGAGCTTGAACAAATTAGGCAAGAACTGTATCTTGAAGAACAGGCTCAGCAAGACAGACAAAAGCAGATTGTAAGTGTAACCAACATGTTGAACGTATGTGACTGTATTGCTTTAAGGGCCCCAATCACCGTATGCAGGATGAGCCCTATATCTTCACATGCACTGATCACTGCCCCAGAAGGCTGTCCGTTTGTGTGGTGGCTCTAATCTGTACTTTGTAGATGAGCAAATATGATGCTCTTCGCACATAGTCATGTACTGTTCTGCTCTTCAGTGCTGTGGCTTAGAGAACAATTCTGCTTTTCAAAATATTGTTTTCTTGGTCACCAAGACGAGACACAATGCAAACAATCGGTTTTAACAGGTTTTCTTGATAATCTTGGGTACAAAAGAGGTTTTAATTGTTTTTTTATGGTTTGGGGGTAACTCCTGTTATTTGTATTCCATTGCCTTCTGTTTTAAAAAGTAAGCATTTCCAACTCCAAATCCGGTGCATGCAGACCTGAAAGCAGGTCAGTGATTCAAATGAACATTTCGTCCTTGACCCTATTGCATGTAGGGGCTTGCCATCTCTTAATCACGAAAATATGATTCACTACATCAACCCTAGCAATTGTGTTAAGGTGGTATGCAACTTTTTGAAATGCTTGTGGGCTACATGATATTTTATTAAATACTAATGGGGATCCGTTTAGATTAAATGGTAATTGCATACAGGGGACCACTAACACTTACATTTAAGTGGTGCTGAGCCCCTGCATTTAATTGTAAACACTCCCAAAGCATAGTGTACAAGTAAAGAGTAAATAAAGGCGCCTTTACACTTAACCTTTTTATTCTCTGATTTGGGACAAATAACACGCTTCCTATTTTTAAAATGGATTCCAATGGAATCCGCCTGCTCGTTAGTAGGTGTTAATAAGAGGCATATTCTATAGACATTCTTTGGCTTTAAACCTGTATGAAAAGCTCATGCAGGTGTAGGACCAAATGCAATATGGAGACGGAGGAGGAAAGCGGAAGCAGAGATGCTATCTCCGCTTTGCTGCCCTACTATGCCTCAGGAGAGCTGTGAAAGGAGAGCGTAACCTGCTCTAACACTTTCCCTTACCCCTGGCCCCCACGCAGGTGAAAATGAACCTGCTATATGTTGATTAAAGTTAGCAGAACAAACACAAAACAATGATTTTTATTCCCTGGAGCGAGATAACTAAGTGCTTTTAATATCACCGTTAGCATTCTGTTATGGTTATTGTAGTGCTGTTTGAAACCCTGTAGGGACCAACAACTCAAAAATAGGTATTTAAAGAGTGCAGTCGTTTTTGGTATGGGCAATGCACTTTCCTTGGCACCAGTTTTGAATGGACCTGTTCCAAAAGGCAGAAAGAGGTAGATGGCATTGGACACTCACTTTTCTGTTCCTGAATGGACACTTCCGGTTAGCTGGCTCGCTGTTTGTCAGTTGAGGATTTTCCGTTGTGTTTAGGGTTCTGTTTTTCCTGACAGTGAGTCTAGTTGGATATTCTGGGCAAGAAAGTTAGTTCCTCTGTGGTAGTAACAATGAAAGTGGTCAAAGACGCAGCTAATCCTTGCAGATTTGATTTGAGCTAGTGATGTCGGATGCAGAGGTTCATAGAATCCTTTCTTAATGAATAGTGTCTGGGGCTGATCACGTAGTTTGAGGACCAGGCTATTGTAAACACATTATCATGATTTAATTGTATGTAGCAGACTTGAGTGCAATGGCAGTCTGTCATGGAGTCGTTCTTAGATGGCATTCCTGAGTAAACTGTGTGACGAATCCCGAGGTATCGTCACTGCTTTAGATGGGGGAGCCCCTTTCCATGAGGCTAGGGAGGTGAAGCCGTTAGCTGATCCTCCTCTGAGCACCAACCCCAGGGGGACTATCTCATGGGGGAGGGAAGACCCCATTGAGAGTAGTGACTATCCAGGGATAAATGCATAATCCCTTTGACCCTTTAATTCCATACTACCCAATGTCCCCATGTGTTTCTGTAAGATGTCTCAGGCAAGAACTACTGGGATGAGGAAGAGGTCACAAGTAATAATCACTCAAAGAACAAATGCATGCGCTATGGCCTTTCGAGTGATTCTATTGGTCAGCTGTCATTCAAATGCAACGAGGGAACAGAAGCATGATGTCTTTGTTGTCAGCTCGGCAGGAGCACAGAGGGTGCCCAGGTACATGCAGAGACGCTCTCATGGAAGGCCTGCGACATACAAGGCAGCCAGATGTTAGGGAGAATTCTCAGAAATGTGCTAATTCCTTTCTACCTTGGAGACCACCAGCTCTTTTGCAGAACTTTAGGACTTTCATTTTGATCCTGGTGGGAGTGAGACCTTTTTCCCACTCTCTCATGTATTTTTCTTTGATTTGTTTTTTTGGTTTTGGAGTGACACACAACACCTTCAGTGCAGTGATACAGGGAAGTCCTTTAAATTTCCCAAAGGTTTAAATACTTTCTCTTGGATAAACTACTGTTTCCAAGAGCAGTGAAGTGAAATTGACTTGACATACCCTTTGTAACTTTGTGGATCAAGCACACACGATCTCCCATAGAGTGCTGGAGGGGTTACTTAGTATCCCCTTTGTCTACATTCTCATGTAACATTTTATGTTACCCTTTCTACAATGAGTGGCTGGTGGCAGTGGTTTACTTTTTCCTACCAGTGTGTGTTTTTACCGTGGGCTGCGTTTGCAGCTGCAGTATAGCACCCATGCGTACCCATTTTGTCAAAACGGCCCAGGTCTTCTTTTTTCACCACTTCTTGTTGTAAAGGTCCTTCTTGAGATTTACTCTGCCCGCCAAACAAGGTTTGGTCCCTTTGTTCATTTTGTCTTTGGCAGGGTTCACTGGTGAAGGCTGCCTCTGGCATATCTGGCAGGGCAGGAAGCAAGGGAGGTTCCCGAAACTCCCCGTGCTTAGTCTCCTTGGTTACAGGAATGCACTCAAAGGTGATTTGCCGGCTGGCTGTCCTTGGAGGACAGCCACCCTGCTGTGTGTGTGACAGCTAGACTAGAATGAATGGGAGAGACTTGCATAAAAGGTGAGGTATTTTGCAAGGTAGGCAGAGTCGACCACTGGACAAAGGAATCCGAAGAACTTGGAAGAGAAGCTTGCTGCAACTCCTGGTCCGTTGGTTTGCCCGGTGAAGCACAGCTGTAGTGCTGAAGCTCCGAATTCGTCTCGACTAGAGAAGTCCTACAAAGGACGACTTCTCCCCTTAGGTTGGTGGGACCAATCGACCCCAAGACAAACTGGAATGGAAACCCGCTCTCTGCTGGCTGTACTTCCATTGCTGCTGCAGGAACTGAGTGCCAGGGGACTGGTACACCAGAATCGAGTGCATCGTTTTTAAGCCAGACCCGAGCTCCAGGAAGATCCTCTGGACTCCCTAGAAAATGGGCTTTCCAAGCCTGAGCCACCTCAACAGAGTGCTGGACCCCAAAAGCAAGGAAAGTGCACAAGGTGTCCAAGAACCGCAGTAGTGCTACTTGCAAGTAGCTGAAACAGCAAAGTGCCGCTGTTCTGAACTTTGCCCATTGCTGCCGCCGACCATCGAATCATACTGCAGGAGTCCCCAGACATCCTCCCTCTTGTCCCCACTACTGGGGCCCAGGAACAATAGGATCTGCCAGACTCCAACAGGAACAGAAGCCAGCTGCAACCATTTCTTCAGACCGAAGGTACTGTGAACTAAGGGGTACTTGCCTCTTGTTGTGTACCTTGCTTTCTCTGTGTTGACTTGCAATTGCTTCCTGTTGCAGAGTTGCCTGCAGCTTTGCCCTTCACAAGCCTCCCAGCCTGTGGCCCAACAGAGATTTCTTTTTCAACAAAACTCTATCTTTACCTTCAAGAAGTGCCTCCGCTCCCCTAGACTTTGCTTGATTGACATTGGCTGTCCTGACTCCCTGAAGACTCTTCTAACCTCTGACTTTGTGCCTTTGTGCTTTAACTATCCCTCCAAAATGTCATACATTTATTTATTTTTATATTTGTAAAGCACCTGGCAGCCCGGAGGCATCGCAGCGCTGTTTCAAGAATGTGACTTAGTTGCAGGGGGAGGGGGGGTAGGTGCATAAATGATGCATTGTTTACTGGCATTGTTCCAATGGTCATAAATTATAAATTTTTTACCGGCAGAGTTCCAATGGTCATATGCCTTACAGGTTGGCATGACGAGCGGACGGCTTACACGAACAACAAGGTTTTTAATGCTTTTCTGAAGACCGTGTGGGATTCAATGCCTCTGATGGCGGGAGGTAGCAGGTTCCAGTTGGTTGCGCTAGAACTGGGAAGCTGGAGCCGCCTGCTCTAATCCTGAGGCTTTTAGGAATGGAAAGTCGGTTGGTTTGGCTGGATCTAGCAGGTCTGCTCCAAGGGAGCGCAGAGAATCTTTGCTTGAGGTAGCGAGGTGCTGTGTCGTGGCGACATTTGTGGGTCAGTGCAACGGATTCAAAGAGAATGCGTTCTTTAACAGGCAGCCAGTGGATGGATTTTCTGGTTGCCGAGATGTGGTCTCTTTTAGAGATCCCTGTGGCTGCTCTAAGAGCATTGTTCTGCACTGTTTGAAGTTTCTTGATGTTCTTTGCTGATGTGCCTACTAGGAGTGTGTTGCAGTAGTCTAGGCGTGATCCTATGATTGCTCTAGCAATGGTGAGAGAGTTTTGTTGCGTTAGGAAGGGCCTGGCAGCAGTGATAAGTTTTGAGTGGTAGGCTGCTGCTGATGAGATAGCATTCACCTGTCTTGTCATGGTAAGATTGGAATCCAGGTAGACTCCCAGTGTTTTGATTGACTGGGATACATGAATACGAGAGCTGTCTATGAGAAAGGAGTCATATTGGGGACCCATTTTTTTGATTGTGGTTGGAGAGCCGATGATAAGAAGTTCAGTCTTTTCGCTGTTGAGGCAAAGCCAGTTTTCGGCCTTCCAGGTCTGGATGGTGGTGTAAATGGAATTGAGGGTTTTTTGGTCTGCCTTGTAGTCGCCTGACAGGGGAATGAGGACCTGTGTATCGTCGGCATAGTTGGTGTATGAAATACCCATCAGATCGAGGTATTTGAATAGGGATCTCGTGAAGAGGTTGTACAAGGTGGGTGAGATGCAGGACCCTTGAGGAACCCCAAACTTGATTAGATTTGGGTGTGCGCAAGCTTGGTCTGAAAAGACTTTCATTGCTCTCCCACTGAGAAAGGATGCGATCCACGCAGTGGCATTTGGTGAGAAATTGCCAGCCGTTGAGAGGTGGTGGCAGAGGGTCTCATGGTCCACCAGGTCGAATGCTGCTGAGAGGTCGAGGAGTAGGAGGAGGGCCGGTTTGCCCACATCTCTGAGGTCATCAATTTGGTTTTTGAGGTCCAATAGTGCGGTTTCTGTGCCATGGTTGGGTCGAAAGCCCAACTGTCAGAGGCCAAGCAGATGATGCGTTTCTAGGTATTTTTGGACTTGGGTGTATGCTGCTTTGTCCAAAATCTTCAGTAGGAAGGGGACCGTTGTGATGGGCCTCTAGTTCGCTGGTGATTTAGGGTCAAGTGTAGGTTACTTCAGCAGTGGGCACACCAAAGCTTCTTTGAGGCTGGAGGGCACTTGGTTAGATTGGAAAGAAGCGTTGATAAAGGCAGTGAAGAACGGTGCTAGAGTCGGGCCCTGTCCTTGATGAGCTGGGCGGGGTATGAGTCCCCCTTACAGTTGGAAGGCTTAGAAGTTTAGAAGGGTAAGGACTTCCCCTTCTGTCATCTGTTGGAATGAGAAGGCTGGAATTTCAGCATGGTAGCTCTGATGAAGATCGGAAAGTTTTAGCATTATGGCTTTTTTGGTGGCTGATAATTTTATCTTGGAGGATATTCAGTTTATTGAGCATGGCTTCTTGAATGCCGTTGCATACATATCTTACTTGTATAGCTGGGAAAGGGTTCATCTGCCTTGCATTGGGGGGGGGGGGGGAGTGTTCAAACGTGCTTACCTGTTTGAGAAATTTGTTAACCATTGTTTCTTTCCCTAACCTTTTCCTTGTTGCCACAACTTCAGTATTACCAATTAAGTGTGAAAAGTAATATATTAATGACCACAGGGTCCGAGTGATTGAAGTCACCTCAGGGTGTAGGAAAATGTCTGCCATCCCAAAAGGGTATCTACTTACTTTATTTAACTGAAGGAGTGTATTTTGAAGTGTATTTTTATTGTTGCCAATGGCTCCCTTCTAAAGGAGGCTTATTTTAAAACTGACTGTTAAATTGATAATTATTTAATCAAGAAACCGTGAGTATAATTGTAATACATGTCACTTTGAAACTCGGTTGCAACCCTACAGCTCATGTTGACACCTCTTGTGATAAGCGTGGCTGCTCAGTCACACTAGCAACTTGTGTAGTACTGACCTATACCAAAGGTTGGGTTACCTATTGCCAAGAAGACAAGGCTGGTGCAGTCTCCCACAGGGTTACTGCATACAATCTTACCTAACACCTGAGAAGAGAAAACACCTACCGGTGACCGAGGCAGCTTGAGTGGAAGAAAACCACAACCGAACTGCAGAGGAGACTCACTGAAGACCAGGGAAAGTCTCAGTGAGCCAGAGAAGCTGACGAAGCTCCTGGGAGACTCGCCACCTGTTAAGGATTTCAATCTGGCGACACACACCTTGGTATCGGCCTAGTATGTAGCGCACGACTGAGATGCCTTTCTCCCTATTTTATGCAGATTCAGTTTGAGATGGTACACAACTCGTATCACACCCCCTTTTTAAAATACCCACGGTCACAATGGACCATGAACCAGGCTGGTTTGTGTAATGCAAGATTTATTTATTTTAAAATTTAAAAGAAATCATGCAATTTTTAATTTGGGGCAGCAATCACCAATGAGGTGAAAATCGCAATGAAAATGGAGTCAAGACACTTGGTTACCCTTCTCCTAGAACATATACACAGAACAATTTAATAGGAGCACTTTTTAATTTAGGAAAGATAGCACCCAAGTTAAGGTTTCCCCCTGCAATGTTCCCTCAACCCACAAATAATCGAATTCTGAGTGGATAGAGAGAAGCAGCAGGTAATCGGGAACAAGAGGCAGGAGACCGAATAAAAATCTGACCTTTCCTCACAGAATAAGAGGCAAAAACGGACTTTAAACCCTTAGCAAAGGCCTGAAATAAGACTTGGAAATGGCAAAAATGAATTAATGTGTGGTTAAATTATAATATACATATGTTTTATCACACTAGCATGTATGTCATATCACTGGCAATCACAAGACAATGGATCAGCAAAAGGCATACAATAAATGAGTGAAATGTTTAGAGCATGCTGGAGCCAAATGACACATGGAAAAACTTGCAGTTTACTCAATTCCCGCTTTAAATTACCCAAACGGTTTTTAATAAAAACGGGTGAAATACTCTGATTTGGAGTGCGGGATAGATATATATCACAGGGACACTATAGAGTTGAAAATGGGTCTCCAGCTATGAAACTGGAGGAGTTATGCAAGATATAAAAAGGTGCGCTTTGAGTAAAATGAAGTCGTAAAATAGGAAAGGAAAACAGTTGTGACAAGAACAGTTTTTTACTTTAAACTAGAGTATTCAGACTAGACCACCAAAGATGGACACAGTAAGATTCAAGGTTGATTTGCGAGTTCAACCCTGCCACCCCAGCGCCCAACCTTGGGGAAACCAGTCCGATCACTCGAAATATTACTAATGGCTTAGGATTACAGAAAAAGTCAATATTAGGGCGCCTGGCGGGGTCCTGATATACCCAGGTGGGTACACATATAAATATCAAAAAATCAGGATGAGAGATCCTACAAGCAGCTGCGTGGTTCTGAACATATACATTTATTTCAAAAACACAGAATTTTTGGATGAATTCTCCATTATTTTACAGTACTTTCGATAAGCACGAAAGTAAGTGACAACGGACAAGTGTGATTATATACAGTGGAAATACAAGGTAAGTATCCACCTCTATAATGTAGAGGTAAAGACTCCACATAAGGGCACAGTCACATATGATATGAGGATAGACATACAGTTGAAAAAGATGCACCCGGGACGGAAAGTAGTCCAGGGCGTAATTAACACATGATGTACACAATATCTACAGAACATACACAAAGGGGGGGGGGTTTACAGTTGTGTAACAGGAGATCAACACAGGAGTGTTTCGGCCATGTAGGGCTGGATTGAAGCCTGTTTGAGTGTTGGCCTTCATCAGGATGGACACCGGATGTGGTGTTGTCTGTAATATCTGTGGGTGGGATAAAGGCTGTAAGGACCTCAGGGTATCGTTTAGTGATTTAGGAATTAATAAATAATGGCTTAGTGGTGCCATGATGATAGATCGCAGGGTGTATCGATACACAGCTTACCTGCTGCTGCTATAGCAGTGGGGATGCTGTGTGTAGACAGTCCTTAATTGGTTGCAGGATTGTGGGTGCGAAATGCACTACGGGTTTGCTGTGTTCCTGATGGCTGGATTTGTCTCAGGATCCTGGGGGCTGGAAACTGGCCTGAATCGGTCTCAGATCTAAGAAAAAAGTGCGTACCATAAGGCGTCAGTGTGGTCCGACATATTGTTGATACCATTTGGTGATGTTTCCAGTTGCCGAATGGGAGGAACCATAAGTGGTTACTTTGCCCATCAAACAAGCGGACCCGGTAGTAGGTGCTGGTAATTTTCTGGAACGTCGATGGTGTTGTGACTAGACGCTGTGTTTCTCGCAGAACGATATCCAAATAGGCTGAAAGTGCCGGCTGGAGGTACCCATGAAGGCACGGGATGTGAGATCAACCCAACTGGGTGGTCTCGACTCGACCTAGTGTGGGTGGTGGCCGTTAATGGAATTCTGTGCGGGGTGGGTGTCAGGAGAGAAGCCGGTGGCACTGTGCCGATTAGACTGTGGTATGACTAGCATTTGATTGGTATTTTCTCTGCATGGTGGCTAACAGGGGGTGGATTCAGTGATGGAGTGCAGCCACAAGATGTATATACAGTGCATGTCTAAGTCAAATACTGATGGTGGTAGAGTGGCTTACTGACTACCTCGAGGAACTGCGTGGTGCATAAATAAAACACTGTTGAAAAGCGTGCTACTGTGGAAAAGCGTGTGCGGGCACAGGTCCGCAGGATACAACTTACCGCGATCCGGAGCGTGCGAGCGTCACTGAGGGGTCCACAGCACGGAATGGTTGCTGTGAGGCTAGGTTTGTGATGCCTGGTAAAGAGTGAAACCTCTGGGAATGGGAAGCCAATAAGGATACGGGGTCAAGTTGGGAGGGGTGTGCTTCATCCAATCCCCATAGTCCATGTGGTGTGTGGGGGTCACCCAATCGAGGACAGTTCCAGAGCGTGCTGTGTCCCGATTATGTGCAGTAAGGTGGTGGATGTGTACCACATCCTGCACGTTTATCACTACGTTTGAGACATCGTTTCACCCTTCTGATAAGTTTTGGTAGTTTCTTTGAACCACATTTTGAGTATGAAAGATTCGGCCTAAAATTCTCTAACTTTATACACGTGTGTGGATTATCATAAGGGAGGTAAGTATTAAAATTCACAATGGCATAATGGATACTTTCCTTATCCCTAATTATTTGACATTTCTGTCCCCAAGGTGTCAGTGAATTCTACAATGTCTCAAATTATAAACCACAGAATCACATTTAAACTGCAAAATGTTTGCATTTTTACAAAGTCCTGCTGCAGAGATAAGTCTTTACATTATTATTAATAAATAGTCTTTGGAGGCAAATTTTCAATCTGTTCCCCTATGTGGGCCTGCCTTCCAAGGGTACCCCCCTTCAGGGGCAGGGCATCATGCAGATTCCCTTGAAGCTTCCTGTAGAAATCACGAGGAAGTGTGACTTTATTTCTCACATGTCCATTTCCTGGAGGTTCCATTATCATAGGGTTCAGCCCAGATTCTATCCAACCTAGTAATTATCACGGAGGTGTTAGTATCTACTGAGAGTTTATGGTGGTTCCCTTTCTTGGGGGAAGCCTTAGCTCTGCCAACTGGAATAACCTGTTTTTGGAAGCCTGCACAATCTAGCCAAGGCAGTTTAAAACCTTTCTTTTATTTGGGCCTGAATCAAAAAAACAAGCCGGTTGAATAGACGGCCCCTATGTGTTTCCCAGCAGCCAACCCCATCTCATTGCTAGGCACAGACAAGCTTTCATTCAGGTATTTTTTTTCTTTTTGTTGCAAAGCCCATTTTACTCATGTGGTGCAAGTTGCTAGCACTTTGCTTCTGAAATTCGTTTTTATTTTTACTTTCCATGTAGATTCCCACACTGTTTTGCAGATGCACTGAAATTGACATGGCTCAGATACCTGGAGTTTCTTTGACCCACTGATCTTTGATACTTTGTAAAAAAAAATGAACACGCTTCCCGTGCTGGTAAAAGTGAGGTTTCTTTGTGGATTTTTCTCAGATTTGGTTTGACGGAGCTTGTCATTCAGGAGTAATACTTGGTTTTGCTGAAGCACAATGGGGATATGAATTGGCATGGCAGGGCATTATTAATATCAGAAGTTTGAGGAAGAACAGATAAAAATAGCATCAGAGCAGCATCATTTTTAAAGGTGAAATGTTTCCTTTTTTTCAATGAGGACTTTGCTGCTTTTTCACTCTAGTTCTTTTGTATATGTAAGAACACACTAGCAGGCTTCCTCCGTGTGCCCCCTTGTTCCATCCTGCCCAATATGTGCTTGGCAAGATGGTGCAGCCATCTTTTTGTCGCTGCAAAACGCAGTTTTGAGGCCATGGTGCTCACTGGAACCAGCACAACGATTTTGCTGTTTCTGCTGAAGCGCAGCTTGGTTTTGGAGAATTTCTGTTCAGTGGGTCAATGTAGCCCACATATTCTCTCCCCCCCCCCCCTTCCCCCACGACTCTTCTGTGATCCTTGTCGAGGGTGAGTTGGGCAAAGTGGGCTTCATCAGTTAGGAGTCCTTTTTCCATCAGAGAGCGGAACGCCACAATCCTCTCGCTGTCTCTCGTTGGAGCGTGGAACGACACCCACACCTTTCACTTGGATCTTCGTTTATGGTGTTCAGTGACACCCCCAGATTTTCTTTTTTTCCCTTCCAGGTCGCTGGGGATGTCCTCCTTGGTCTTTGAATAGGCGCAACTAGTACAAATCTATTAAATAAATAAGAACTTGTTACTTCATTTTCCCATTAACTGCCTTCCAATAGGGTTGACAGCAGTGGGACACGGATACATTCAATAATGACAATTGATAGTGAAGAAAAATACTCCGTTACATAATTATACTTATGAACCCATCATTCCCTTCTGATTCTTCTTTTCCTTATTCTCATGCTTCAGATGTCTCCTCTATTTGATTCTCTCTTGGTTCCTCAATTTGCTGAAAAGTGTGCCTAGGGTGACGACTCTTTAGCTGTTTAATATGGACCCATTTCCCTTGTGTCAGTTCTCCTTTGGGGATGTGGATTCTATAGACGACAGGTGAAATTTTATCTACAATTTCAAAAGGACCGCGCCAACTTGGCAGAAATAGGCGCTCTTTGTTCTGATTCCTTTGGAAATTGTGCAAGTAGACCCTCTCTCCTACTTGGTATTCTTTTTTTGGTTGTTTTTAAATCATATTGAGTCTTCATACCCTCGGCAGATCTTTCCAGATTCCGCTGAGGGTACGCAAAAGCATGTTCAAGGTGTTTTCTTAGATTCTCAACATACTCAACATACTCATGAGTTGTGGAGGCTTTTATCAGTGTCTGCTCTTGTGTTCTGTAGAGCAGGTGCTGAGGTAACACCATCCTTCGTCCAGTCATCAGCTCAAATGGAAACGTCTTAGTTGCAGAAGAAAGCGTAGATCTGAGGCCATCAGGACAAGCGGTAAAGGATGTCCCACCTTGGCCTAGAGTCTGCCACAAACTTTTTTAGAATGCTCACACTGGTTTTATTGTACCTCTCAACTCCACCAATAGAGGACTGGTGGTATGCAATGTTTAGTTTCCTTTTTACCCCAGGTATCTCCCACATCTTTGTCATCACTTTGCTGGTGAAGTGACTACCTTGGTCTGTCTCAATCCTTTGGGGTAGGACAAAACGCGAGAAGATGTGGTTGATCAGGGCAGCTGCTGTTTCTGCCTTGCAATTTGGGGCCGGGAGACATTCCACCCATTTGATGAACAACAATGTTACAGTTAACATCTACTTGTTCGCCCTAGAGGATCGAATCACGGGCCCGATAAAGTCTACTTGTAAATCTGATCAAGGCAGTGTCCTCGCCTCTTCTGGAGGGGAGCTCATTGTGTGAGTGAAGTTGGCTGAAATTATTGTGCACACAGAAGATACCCCTTCAAATATTGGTCGAGGTCCTGCCCCATGTGTGGTGAATCTCGCAAGATTTGTAAAGTAGTGTGAAACCCCGATGACCGGCTGTGGCCGCATCATGGACGTGACTTAGCATCAGGCTTCGGAATGAGGTAGGGACCACCCACTGGTCACAGCCAGATATGGATCTCCTTACCAACAAACCGTTGTTAGGCAGAAACCTGTGCAGTTCCCTTAGGGACCCCTGCAAAAGATTTAGGACTACAGGTGGTTGGCAGTAAACCCAATTGGTAGCAGTCTGTACCACCCAGATTTACCTGGTAGCTGTGGCTGAGCAGTCAGACGTCTCTCAAGATGAGTTAGGCAGTGTATAGAGTATACACAATAGGTACCGAGACACAGTAGTACAAGCAAACACTGACCAGAGCTTTGGTGTAAAAGTATATAATTATTTATTTAAATACACACTTCTAAATTACACTAGCACAAAAAGAGGTAAGTAAATTCAACACACAGTCACTATTATATATATACAACCCTAATTACTTATTAGACAAGTCTTAGTGAGAAACACCACTTATTTTCAGACAGAGGTGAGTGCTTAACATAAGATGGCACTCTAATAAGTTATTAAAAAGGGAGGGAAAAGGCAGAGTTAGGAAAGCACACAAATCTCAATACTTTTCAAAGAACCACAGTGAGGCAGGTTAGGCAAAGTCTACTGGAGAGCAAGGAAGTTAAAATGCCAGGTCCACTCATAGAGAGAGCAAGCGAAATGTGTCCAGGATCACACAGTGGGGTTATGCCCAAAGAGTCTTGGTAGATAGTTCAGAAAAGATTGAGATCAAGTCAGGAAAAGTTAGTTAACAGGTCCCAGGCTAACCCAGGTTAGAAAGTTGAGGATTTTCTGTCACCCCGAACGATCTGTCGCAAGGGAAGCCAGGCGGGACACAGTACCTGAAAGTGGGAAGAACGCTCCAGCGGGGGCAGTTGTTCCTGGCAGCGGGTGCAAGTAGGTGTTTCGTCCAGAGGAAGAGGAGGTCTCGACGTGGAGGAAAGCTGAAGGTCGTTGCGCTGCCAGGGAAGAAACCAGCTGCAGAGTTTCCTGGTTACAAGGTACCACCCTTTTCTTCGCGGTAGTGGTAAACCGTGGTATTCCGGTTGCCGGGGTGCTTGGCACGGGCAAGGCAGCCACGAGATGGTCCAGGAAGGCGAAGAAAAGACGGGCAAACTGGTTATCCCCACCAGTCAAAGGAAGAAGACTCTCCGGACTGGAGATCTCCTCTGTCGTTGGGAAAAGTGGTGAGACGGTTCAGCAGGGCTCCACCGGTGGTGTTGTCGTTGCAGGTCGGCTCGGCTTCTCCCTTCTCGGATTCTTTAGGTCCTGTGGCGACTTCTGAAGTTCCAGTCCCCAAAGCCCTGCTTTTATGCGGAAAACCCCCATTCATTCAGCCTAACTGTCACTCAAACATGCTAAGTGGTGAGCTGGGCGGCTCACCACTTGGGCCAATCACACAAGAGTGCGACTTGAGTTGCTGAGGCAACTCAGTCCAGGGTGCCTAAACCCCCTCCCACACCCCCTGTGGTACCCAAATAGAGTGGCACCAGTTTTGGAGGCTTCTGTAGAGAAGCCCGCCAAAAAGTGGAACAAAGGGCTCGACTTGGGTTGGAGTCACAGAAGCGAACACAAACGCCATTTTGGAACCAAGTTTTGGCAAAAAATACCAACCGGTGAATTTATATTAATTTGATAAACCGGCGGTATATTCGAGGCTATTTTAAAAAGTGGTAGCCTCGAACAATGGGAAAATCCTATAGGAATATATTTGCGGTCAAATATAAAAAGTAGTATCCACTGCCACCAGCCAAAACTCGGTCGGGGGGGAACTGGACAGTGCCCCCTCGAACAGACTCCGGGGGCAATCAAATTGCCCTGACCAGTACGTCCACAATAGGATGGTTTGTACTGGTTCTGTTCACAATTTGAGACTAGTAAAGCCAATGGTGACTTTACATACCCTCGGAGACATTAGTCAGTCCCAGGGTATGGAGTCTATGTTTGGGGGTCGCTACGACACCCCTGGGTTACGGCACGGAGGGTGCTGTGTAACCCATATACCAAAAACACATGAAGCCCTATGGAGTAAAAGACCCCATAGCCCATAAAACGCATTACAAAGTCAAAGGATATCTCAAATCATGTCTAAGAGTGGGAGAAAAAGAGTCTCACTCTTAGCAGGAGAAAAAATAAACCCCAAAAATCCAGCAAAGCTGCTAGGGGACTCACTAGCTTTGGGAAATTAGCCTTAACAGAGAATTCTACCTAACAACCGTCTTGGATTCGGAACATTTTTGGACATTTCCTCAACACCCTGAGGTACTCTTTCCCAATGTAATCGGTATCCGTCAGGGCACAATTCTCAGGGTCCTCAGTGTGTTGATAAAATGTACCAATAATCGGACCCCCTTTTTGTGCCGTGATTAAATCAGCATCTGGGGTCTCCTTACTCTGCTGGGCAGTTGAGAGTTCATTGTGAGCATTCATCTGGGACCTAGTGATGGCAGTGACCTAGATTTCCCCAACAGTGCTCTATTTCAAGGAGAGCACCTTGGATGGCTCTGGTTTTGGCCAACTGATCAGCTAAGTCGTTTCCAGTTTTGTCTAGCCCCTCTATTCTGGAATGACCCTTGATCTTCTTCCAATGTATGGTCATCCCACTAAAGGTGGCCATCATCAATATTTTGGATTAGCTTTCCATGGTTCAGTGGTTTGTTATTAGCACACATCATGCCTCTGGTTTTCCAATTTACCAGGTGATCCACGAACCCGTTCCGGACATAATCTGAGTCGGTCATTATGACCAGTTCGTGGAGTTGGTGTTGGACGGCAGTGAGGATGTCCTGATGAACTGCCATCAACTCTGTCACCTGACTACTACCGGGACTGATTTTTGTACCCAGCAGAGGGTTGCGGGGCATCATTCACCCAGGCATTCCCAACGCCAGCCACCAGTTACTTTTCCCCATTGTTGTCAACATGGTCATCCAGACCTTGCGCGAGGGAACTCTTCTTATTTTGGCCATATCTGACCTCCACAGGGAAGCCTTGCATTGACAGAATCCAGGAAGTAATTCTGAAATTACTCACATTTCCGTCCCGGATTCTGTAACTTTGAAGGTATTGCAAAGGCTGGTTTGGAGTCTCCACTATGATGTGTTCCCCCTGGATGAACGGGCGGTAATTTTTCAATGCCCACACCATTGCCAGGAGTGCCTTCTCACAATCGTTGAATTTTTCCTCTAGATAGGATACCGTCTTGCTTGCATAGGAGATGACTTTATTGACCTTGTCATGCTTTTGATATAATACTGCTGTTAAGCTTGTATTCGAGAACCCTGTCTCCAAGAAGAACTCCTTGTTTCTGACAGGGTAAGCTAGACTATGCACATGTGAGAGGCTTCTTTTGTGTTACTTTACTGCTCGGCTTGTTCTGGACCCCACTCCCACTTGACGCCCCCCTTCAGCAGATGGATCAGGGGCCCTGTGATCTCTGCGTAATCCTCAATAAACTTCCTACTGTAATTAGTCAGTACAATGAGGCTTCTTAGCTCCAGCAGAGTTGTAGGGTCTTTTAGTTTTAAGAGTGCTTCCACTTTTTTCTCCTGGGGACAGAGACCCGCAGGAGTTATTTCATGTCACAAGAAGTTGACACAGGTTCTGCACCACTGCACCTTTTGGAAGGATAGTTTTGCTCCGGCAACCCTCAACTGTGTCGGAACATAACGGATTTCCGCTATGTGTTCCTCCACAGTTGAGCTTTTTATCAGGACATCATCCACATAGGCCATTTACCCCTTTCACCCAAGTCAGGCATGGCCTTATGTAGGAAGATGTTGAATTGTTGCTGGAGTTGATGTATCCGAAGGGAGTC
This sequence comes from Ambystoma mexicanum, assembly GCF_040938575.1. Classification (NCBI taxonomy): domain Eukaryota; kingdom Metazoa; phylum Chordata; class Amphibia; order Caudata; family Ambystomatidae; genus Ambystoma; species Ambystoma mexicanum. The sequence continues at coordinate 1,351,480,039 of NC_090934.1, read as the reverse complement.
TGGGTCCAGGTATACTGCTGCCCCGAAGGTAAAGGCCAGCTTGTATTGGTCCTCCCTACTGACGGGCACGGTCCAGTACCCATTGGTCAGGTCAATGGCAGTGTATATCTTTTGACCCTTGGATCTGGGCCAGCCCCATGTCAATATAGGGGAGTGGCCATCGGGACATGTGGACCCTTTTTTCAGCTCCCTCCGGTCAGCACAGAGTCTCCACGGGCCGTTTGGTTTTAAGATCCCCAGCACCGGATTATTAAAGGTGCTGTGGACTGGACGAATTATCCCACGGGACTCAAGGTTTTTGATGATTTCCGTCAGGGACTCCATGGATGCGAAAGGCAAGCGATATTGGTTCACAAACACAGGAGTCATTGAAGGGTCTGTGGGAATAGTTGTAGTATGGATCTTGGTGCGACCACAGTCATATGAGTCCACCGCAAAGATCTTGAAAATCTAAGAACACCTGTTTCAACTTTTGCTTTTGCTCCGGAGTCTCGGACATCAGCTAGGTTGACCCGCGCTTCAACCATTTGCCTGAAGCCTGGAAAGACTTCCGGTTTTGCTATCTCAGCAGTCTCCTCCAGCTGGATGGAGAGGTCCCTGGTTAGAGTATTGACCTGGACAGAGGGTTTCAGGTACGAGAGGCTGTCGTCGTGGACCTGGAAGATCACCTCATCCTGCCTGATGTCACAGGTCACCTCTTCCTCACCGTAAGGGCAGGAAGAGTACACCAGGAAATGCCCCCCTTGCCAGGTGAAGATACTGTCTGGTGGTAAGTCATTGTCATTGTCACTGTCAAAACAGTCATTGGCGATTGGTCCTATCAGTTCATTTCTTAGATCCATGGAAAAATGTCAGTCATCAACTGCCATTCCAATAATGGTGTCTGAGCCCAGAGTGATACTCCTAGGGTCGCTCTTATCCATCAATATTGGAATGGTGTTGTTCTACATTGACTAATGGTGTTGGGTTTAACCCCAACCCCTGCTGTTGGAGATGGGTGTTGAGGTGTACATATGCGTCAGGATTTTTCAGTTTCTGTCCTCTTTTATAATTTTTAATTCAAGTGGCAACAGTGGGGTCCATCCTAGCATGATGACCTCCTATTTAATTTGAACTTCAACTGCATACACTAGCAATTGGGCTGACCGAAATGCTTTTTCTGAATCATCAAAGCCCATGGGATCTCCCCCTAGTCGGGACAAGGCTTTGTAATTTATCAGGTCCAATTTAATGGCAAAATGAATATTTGTCACTGCCTAAATAAAATGCAGCAGGGACATCTCGCTCGACCCAACAATTGTGTTCTATGCTTTTGTTACCTATAGAAATTTTGAGCATGCACATGCTAGGCCGGAGATGCATTGAATTGGGAGTTTCCAGGCCCAATTCCCACTTATTGATCAATTTAAATGTGGGAATGGCTGGATACTTTGGGAGCTGCCTGAACGTGGCTTCGCTGATAAAGCTCTTACAATTGTTCATGCACACTCGGGCGAGAACAGACTCCCTCCCCTCATTTAACTGAATAGGGAGGAACAACTCTTCTCTAATTTTCTGAATATCAGCTAAACTTTGAGCTGATTTCACATCACTTTTAACTATGGAATTGGGATCTTCAGATTGTGAATCAGTATAAAATTTCAAGTATTTCCTTCCAGTGTGGAATGCCACTTGAAACTGGAAGTAAGGTTGATTTCCAGGAATGGAGTGGAGTTCCCATCACCAGTCTGTTGTCCTATAGCAATTACTGTCACGTCAGGTATTTGATTGTTCTGGAAATGAAACTCAATATGATCAGGTTTTTGCTCATCCATGTGGCATGTGCCATTTAAATTAACATGATTTTAATTTTATTGGCCTGTAAGTCTGAGTCCAGAGGACCTTATTCACACAGTCTACTAGTGGGGGGGACAGCCTGCGCAGGATGTCATTCCCTAGTAGCCAGGATGTGCCCTCTGGAGTCACAAGTATGACCGGGTGTTTGACTTTGTGTCGCCCAATTTTTTTATTTCCAAATCCGCAGTCCCCTCGACAGGAATTTCATTCCCATTGAAGTTCTGGAGTTGTCCAGGAAGAGGGGTGAAAGGGATCTGGTATCTCTTCCCCCCCCTCTGGCTGAATTTAGCTGCTCAAAGGCCCTTTTTGACAGAACAGTGGCTTGGGATCCAGTGTCCACCAGCGCTTCAAATGTACATTGCCTTTGCACTTGGACCGGGGCATAAAATCTACCCTCCTTCTCCTCAAGTGGGCAAAGATAATGTGCATATTGGGCAAGCTGGGTTGTCAATTTCCTTATTTTTGACTCCGGCACAGGGGTAGTTTGGGCATAATTCTGTGTTGGAGTTTGGGGATCTGAAATTCTTTATTTAAAATTGATATTTGGGGAGTTTTAGGCTCCTGAGGGAAGTTTAGGAGGGACGTTTCCTGGGAAAGTACTTATCTAGCGGGACCCCCTCCTGCCTTGGGCTGGAGGAGTCCATACGTACCCCAAGATAGACCGGTTGCCCTAGTACCTGGGACTTATATAATCAGGGGAGTTAGGGGTCCCATTGGTGGGATTACCTCCCTGACCGCCACCTATTTGTGATTGGCCTGAAGGCTTTCTGGATCGCTGATTTTGTGTAGGTATATTTTTAGGCTCCCCAATCTCTAGGTCTAAAATGGGGGCAACCTTCACCTCCGCCACCTTAGCAGCAGCAGGGGTGTTGGCTGGTTTGGGGTTTTTGGGCACATTTTTATTTTCAGCAGGTTTTTGGACTTCATAAATCTGGGTCGCCTGCTCTATGACCCAGTCCAGAGATCTTTTATTGTGGAAGTCCCTCACCAGCTGGGTTATAATATACTTTGGGAGCGTATGAAAGAAGGTAGTTATGAACTCCCTGCTATCCGTGCGCACCCTCCTAGTGGTTTGTGCAAAGGCGCCTTTTAGCTCCTGCACAAATTCTCGTGGGGCCTAATCTTCCCCGCACTGCAGATTGTAGGCCGCTTTGCGAGCCTCTTGGGGGTTTCTGTGGGTGGAAAAGTGTTTCAAGATGGCCGCCCGGTAGGTGGACCATCTTGAATGGTTCTGGTCCTCCAGTCCAGCAAAGAAGCTGGAGTACTCGGGGGAGAAGGTCCATTTAACATACTCTATGCAGTTCTGGTTCTCTTTCAGGTGAAAAGTGTCCATCTGCTCATAGAGTTCCAAGTGTTCCCAGACAGAATATTTTGTGTTTTTGTGGTATGGGTTTTTAAACTCCTAATGGCCTTAATCTGCCTAATGGGGTCTTTTGTCATAACTCTCAAGTTTATTTGCCTTCTTTGGCTTAGTCACCCGAGTCCACTTGCCCTCAGACTCAGAGGCGCTGCTACTTGAGGTCCCCTCATGATCATCTAGGCGCTCCCTGATTCTGTGAGCTTGAGAGAGGCTTGCATAATGGTGGGGCCTAGTTTCCTCCCTCCAGCGGTGCACAGAAGTCTAGTCTTCGGATTCCTCCCTGCTCCCAGGGTTGGCAGAGTATCCCCCCCACTGCCCTGATTGGGTGATGGTCTTCAGGATGCTCTTTTTGGGCCTCATTTAATTTGGTTTTTCATCAAATTGAAGCAACTGGTCCCTTAGAAGGTAGTATTTCTGTGGGTCTGATTCCCTGACTCTCTCCTCATAGGTGGTTTCCTGGTCAGAGATATCAGGCTTTATATTTTTGTACCTGCACAGGGACGCCCTTCTATCAATTTCTGGGGGGCGCTGACCTGTCAGTCCCATCATGCTTGGCCTATTAAATTCTGATGGCCTCATGATTTCCGGCTCATGTGAACCGGCAGCCATGAAGTCAGCAGTGCACAAAGTGTTACACCGGTTTGAGTCCCTTAGGACAAAGGTCATTATACTATGATCAGGGATTGCCCTATGCCTCTCTACCTGTTCAGGATCCCTCCAGTTTGTATTAAATCCAGCACCCTCTTTCTCCAACCTCACTAGTATTTCTTTTGCAACCCCTATCTCTTGATAGTAGGCAAAGATCTGAGCCTTTTGTTCGGCTATCGGGGTTTTACTGGCCTCTATGACCCGCTCTTGCGCTGCCACTTGTTTGTGGAGCCCATCATTCTCTTCACAGAGGGCCTTGTTAGCTCTTTGTGCTGCCTGTTTAGTTTGAGCACCCTGAGCCAATTTTTGTTGCAGGAAACTCGCCTCCTGACTTTGTGCATTTTTGGTGTGGGTATTTTCTTCCAGAGCACCTTCTATCCATTTGGCGTGCTCCAGTAGATTCCCATACTCTGTTTTGAGTTCATTTAGTTTCTGGAGGGCTAACTCACTTCCCTGTAATTCTGTTTTTAGATTGCTTACTTCATGGCCTAGGGCGTCTCTCTCCTGATTTAGGGTGCCTCTTTTCAGCCAGGTCATCCCTTTGTTTCTTGATGGTATTTAATTTCTGGCGCTAATAATCAAATTCTGCTTGAGAGTGGAGGTCTCTCATAATTAATTATTTTCCTCTTTCAATTTCTCTATATGATCTTGTAGGGTAACTATCTGCTCTGTGCAGACCCTGTTATAGGTTAATTGTTGATTCGGCTTCTGTTGACTAGAGAGTCAACCTTTTCCTGACACTCTAATTTTACTGCTTCGAGTTGGGCCTCTGTCTACATCATTCTGTTGTTGGAGGACCAGGTCCTCTTTTAATGTTTTAATGTAATCTCCAGAATCTGCCTCAAACTCTTGGCTCGTTTGTAATTTTTGTTCCGCTAATTTTAGTTCTGCCTGTATCTGAGCTAAAAGTTCGGATTGATTTTTGCGCAAGAGTTGTATTTATCTCATTCTTTTCCCGCATCACTCCCATGTACAGATACATGGAGGCCGCGATTCTAACAATATTGATTTGCTCCTCTTTCATTTTTGGGGTCATATATAACTCACTCAATGCTTGGTGTAATAGGCCACCGTCCTGCCACGTGTGCAGGTTCATGCATGTGACCCGTTATTTCTTGTAGCCAGACTTTTTCATCTTGTTCTGACCATTCACCTCTGACAAATAGCTTGTGCAGAAGGTGCTCCCTAGCCATATTGATTTCTACTGTAGTCATTTTGGACATGTTCTTTCTTTATTAATTTATTTATGTAAGGATAACCTATATTGTATTGTTTTATGTCTATTTTGGGGTTGATTTAGCTTTAATTTTTAGACACGGGCCTGGTACTTACAGTATTTGTTTTTGGGGGCGCTCACACAGTGTAACCCATTATTCCAACCATACAGTGTCACTACCTTGCAGGTTACTTTGCTGTGTTAGACTGTCACGGGTGGCAATAAAACTGAAATCCCGGCTAACGAGCCCCCAAATTTGTTAAGGATTTCAATCTGGCTACGCACACCTTGGTCTCGGCCTAGTATGTAGCGCACGACTGAGATGACTTTCTCCATATTTTATGCAGATTCAATTTGAGATGGTACACAACTCGTATCGCACCCCCTTTTTTAAAATACCCCGGTTCACAATGGACCATGAACCAGGCTGGTTTGTGAAATGCAATATTTATTTATTTTAAAATTCAAAAGAAATCATGCAATTTTTAATTTGGGGTAGCAATCACCAATGGGGTGATAATCACAATGAAAATGGAATCAAGACACTTGGTTACCTTTCTCCTAGAACATATACACAGAACAATTGAATAGGAGCACTTTTTGATTTAGAAAAGATAGCACCCAAGTTAAGGTTTCCCCCTGCAATGTTCCCTCAACCCACAAATAATCAAATTCTGAATGGATAGAGAGAAGCAGCAGGTAAACGGGAACAAGAGGCTGAAGACCGAATAAAAATCCTCACAGAATAACAGGCAAAAACAGACTTTATACCCTTAGCAAATGCCTGAAATTGGAAATGGCAAAAATTAATTGTGTGTTTAAATTATATTATACATATGTTTTATTACACTAGCATGTATGTCATATCACTGGCAATCACAGGACAATGAATGGATCAGCAAAAGGCATACAATTCGAAAATGAGTGAAAAGTTTAGAGCATGCTGCAGCCCAATGACACGTGGAAAAACTTGCAGTTTACTCAATTCATGCTTTAAATTACCCAAACGGTTTTTAATAAAAACGGGTGAAATACTGATTTGGAGTGCAGGATAGATGTATATCACAGGGACACTATAGAATTGAAAATGGGTCTCTAGCTATGAAACTGGAGGCGTTATTATGCAAGATATAAAAAGGTGCGCTTTGAGAAAAATTAAGCCGTAAAATAGTAAAGGAAATCAGTTGTGACAAGAACAGTTTTACTTTAAACTAGAGTATTCAGACTAGACCACCAAAGATGGTCACAGTAAGATCCAAGGTAGATTCGCGAGTTCAACCCTGTCACCCCGGCGCCCAACCTTGGCGGAAACCAGTCCGATCACTTGAAATATGACTAATGGTTTAGGATTACACAAGACAAAATTGAAAAGAGATGGCACTAGCACTTCAAAATTAAGGACAAGATGCAAGGATAATTCTAACAGTTTCGGGATAAGCTAGGATTGCTTAGAGAGTGTAATAAGGACAAACGCAAGACACAATAGGCTATGTATTTCTAAGGGTAGGGATTAGACTCACAGTCCACTTTCTATTTTGGGATTTTTGGACAGTCAACGGGGTCTGGTCCTCACACGGCTGGTGCGCCTGGCAAAAGACAGCTGGGCAAGGTCTGGTCACCGGGTAGCGAACAGCTGGGCAATTCGGTCACTGGATGGTAATTCTCCTGGCAAAGGACAGCTGAAGGGCAGGATTGCAGTGGGCATGCAGGTAGTGGGCAGCAAGCCAGCCTGATTTCAGGATGCAAAAGGTACCACAGCTTTCCCCTTTTTAATGGGAGATTAGTGGGTTGATTCTGGATCAATGGCCTTGCTGGAATAGGATCAGCAATGCTTAGGCCTTGTAGTTGGGATCAGCAAGGTGAATGTAGATCAGGAACGCAGCGCAGGAACTTTAGGAAGAGTGGCTGTCTAGTGTCTTGTCAGGGATTCTTATTTATAATGCATAGTCACATCATCAAGGTATATGGCTGAGCAGGCTTAACTAAGCATACCTCTAACTGACTGGATTGGTCAGGGGTGCTAGTCCCCGCCTCGCTCTCAACTGGTTGGATTTCTAAATCTTGACCCAACTCATTCACCCATTTCATACGTAGAGTCTCCCAGGAGACCCGCATACATTCTTGTATGGGCATTAATTTAGTAAACGTAGAGACTACATTTGTAGCAGTACCATACAACACACACACACTTGTGGACTATCGCCCAAGGGTTCACTTAACATTAGATACCTTTCTGACAATAATTGCTTTAGGGACAAATACCTATTCATCTCATTATTACTCAATCCATATCGACATACTAACTCTTCAAATGCCACCATCCGATCATCTCTCCACACATCCTCTATTTTCAGAATTCATTTGTTAACCCAACCCCTCCAGTACAACATTTTATTCTCAATGTGCAAACCCGGGTTTGACCAAATGGAAGCGTTATAGTAAAAAAACAATGTCTGACCACATCCCTGAATCAACTAAACTAAAGCAGCCTTTGTAGTCTCTAATTCCTCCCATTTTCAACCTGGGTTTCGGTAGATTTCCATATGACTATAAACAATCTATAGGAAGTGGGTTCAACATCTCTTTTTCCATCCAAAGCCAAAATGGATCAGGACACCCATCTTCTCTAAAATGGGACGCTTTCTTTAAAAGAAACCCCCTTTAGTAGTTTTCCAATATTGGGTAACTGAAACTCCCATTTCTAACACTTCGCGCCAAATAAATCTTGGTATCTTTGGCTGTTTTCCCACACCCCATAATAAATCCCTAAAAATCCTATCAATACGTTTCAATACCTTTTTAGTAAACTTCAGAGGAAGAGATTGTATGTAATACAATGCTTTTGGAAGTAGCAACATTTTAATTGCATTTATTTTTGCCAACAGACTTAAAGTTAATCTATCACATCTACGTATATTCTTCAATAAAGATTTTTGATATGATATGGCATTTGTAACGCGCCTATACACAAGTGTTTCAAGGCGCGACGAGGCAGGGAGGGGGGAACAAGGGGAAGACAGACAACGATCCTACTAGGCCAGGTGTCATTCAGACCGTGCAAGTGCAGGGGTAGGTGGAAGGGAAAAAGTGCAAGGGGAAAGGGGGGGGGAGTGCAGTACAAATAAGTAGAATAGAAATACAATAATGAATAAATAGGGCCAGCTGGTGGCAAGTGCAAGGTAAGTGCAGACAAGTGCTCGGGGGGGGGGGGGGCTGTAGTGATACAGAGACAGTCCCGCAGTGCAGGGGTTGCCAGGGAGGCAGTGCAAGTGAAGAGTGACTGGGCCCAGGACCGAGGTCGGTGAGAGTGGCCCAGTTGCAGAATCAGTGCCGTTTTGGTGAAGAATTTAGCAGGGGAGAGGGAGAGAAAGCAGAAGTGAAGAGGAAGGTTTTGAGGTGCTTCCGGAACCGGAGATGGTTCTCCTCAAGTTTCAGGGAGGCAGGAAGGCTGTTCCAGAAGGAGGCCCCTGCCGCGGAGAGAGATCTACCCCCAGCTCGTTGCTTCGAGAAGCGGCTGACCCTGAGGGAGTTGGGGACGGATGAGCGTAGGGCTCGGGAAGGAAGATATTTAGGAAAAGGGAGTTGAAGGTATTTAGGCCCCAGGCCCCAGAAGGCCTTGTGGACAATGCAGAGGGTTTGTCCACATTAAAATCCACTGTCCTCTTTTTATATCCCAGACCAGATACACACCCAAATACTTTACCGACACTTCCGCCCACTGACAATCCCAATGCAATAATCTTCTACTTAACGGGTTCATTTTCAATTTACTTTATAACCCGATAACCGTCCCACCTCCTGTGACATACTTCGAAGCAGTGATCCCCCTTCAACCGGATTCGACAACACCACTGTTAAATCATCAGCGTATGCTAGTACCTTTTTTATTTCACCATCTTTCAATTTCCATTGACGAATATCCCTTTCTTGCCTAACGTATGATAACAATGGCTCAAGTGCCAAATTAAACAGGAAGGGGGAAAGTGGACAACCTTGTCTAGTTCCCCTAAACAATTTAAAGGACTTGGACATCACCTCGTTTACCCAGATTCTAGCTGAGATATCATATTCTAAGGCACCTATCATGTTCAGAAATTGTGGGCCAAAACCCATTCTAATTAACGTGTAATTTAAAAAAGACCAGTTGACACAATCAAAAGCTTTTTCAGCATAAAAAACATCAAAATTTCATCCACTTCTGCATTCGATAAGCCAATTATATTCAACAAGGTTCTAATATTATCATATCCATACCTATGCTCCATAAAACCAATCTGTGAATAATCTATCAACTCCCCTATATACTAGTGTAGCCTAATGGCCATAATCTTTGTAAAAATGTTCATATCTACAGTTAAAAGAGAGATAGGTCTATAGTTACCGCATTTAGCAGAATCTTTTCCTTCTTTTGGAATTATTGTAATAACTGCCTCCCGCATAGGACTTAACTTCCCTTCTGAAAGAAATGGATTATAAAGTACACACAATCTTGGGACCAAGGTCGCACTGAAGGTTTTATAAAACTCAATTGGTAACCCGTCCAGACCAGGAGACTTACCCATATTAAGTTGACAAATAGCCTCAGTTACCACATTTTCACTAATTGGAGCATCAAGGGCCTCTCTCCCTTCTTCAGATAGAACAGGCAGAAAATGACTTAGCATCAATTCATCAGTCTGCAAATTCTCAGAATACAAGGACGCTGTCATGGTCATGAAGTCAGAGGCACAGGCATGCAGGGGTCACATGCACAGGAGACCTGGGTGGACACTGTCCTGGCGCCAGGCTCATGAACAAAAGTAAACATGAACATCCATTTAACACCAAAAAGCTTTTATTATGGACATAGCACTTCAGATGCAATAACCTTGAACATTCAGTCCATTAAGCAGGATGCATTAACCGTGAACATTCCATTCATTAACTGCCCCAAGTTTATTCTTGGGTGTGGCTGCTAATGGATTGCCTTTGCACGTGCTCACTCTCTAGGAGTGGCAGGGTGTGGCTGGTAAGCCGTCCCTAATGGGCGTGCCCACGATCTCTGCTATAATAAGCTGCCCCGATCCTCGAGACAAACGCTTCGCGTTATTCTGCACTTGCAAGCAGCGTAACGCTCACCGTCGCCTGAGGTCAGACTTACCTTTGAAGATCTTGCTTCCTGGATATCCTGCTTCCTGCCAGCATACTTACCAACTGGGGGGAAGCTTTCTTACCTGTACATCTCTTCAGCGAACCAAGTATTCATCTTTACACTTTCTGGAACGCCGAAATGCTCATCTTGGCACTGCAGCACGACAAGCAAAAAATAGAAGACAAGATTAGACATCGAAAAAACAGTCCGTTTGAGGTTGCGCTTCGCCATTCTTCGCGCTTTTCCTTAAACCATCACTTACCTGCTATTGAACATTGTGGTAGCATCCATCTTCCATTAGGCCGCGTCTCACAGCTGCATTGAGGCCGCATTTCCATCTAAGGGAAGAAAACAGAAGAGAGACATTATTGCGGGCATAAATAGGAGCAGCATATAAAGACATTAAACAGAACGAACAGCATCAAAAGAGCTCAAGAAAGATTTACCAATCGTAAGGAGAAGCATAGTCGCAGCTGGACTGGACTAATCCTTATCAGGGATCAGTGAAGGAACTAGATCGCATTCGAAGAACCCCTGCCAGAAGTAGCAGGACGTAGAGCTTATCTTCCATAATTCACAGGTGAGCTTTATGGGCTGGCGTATGCTCACAGAAACCGTACTTTGGAGTGAAGGGTTTGAGAGGTACAACAATCACAGATTGGTGCACTCACACACTCTTATCTCCATGCAGGAGCAGTATCACCACGTACCACCACTCACAGCTTTTCTACTGAGGGAGAGGCCTGAAGGGGGTGATTCAAGTTCAGGGAGGGCAGAAACCGTGCCCCAACGCCTGCGCAGAGAGAAGGTGAGCGTAACAGACGCATAAAAAGCTTAAAAGCAATTACAAATATCCCTACGTTTAACCTTTGTTTCCAGCGTCATCTGAAATCTTATGAATAAACAACCTTTCAGTTAAAACTCTTCAGCTTATTGGCCAGTAAATAACCACTCTTGTCCGGTTCCTCCCAAAACTTCTGCTTCATACAATACATACCTTTTTCAATTTGTTCGCCAAAAACCTTTTTCAGTCACCCTTAGCCGCAGCATTTTTAACCTATCCCTATTTTTACCAGACAGTGTATATTTTTGCTGCATGATTTTTCAATTCAAGATCTCTTATCTGTTTTTCTCCCTATTTTCTTTTTCTGGATGTCCAATTAATCAATACTCCCCAAATAGTAGCTTTGAAAGCATCCCATACCACTAGATTATCCGCAGACTCCATATTATCCATAAAGAATAAAGAAATTATCAATAAAAATATTTATTTGATCACAAACTTTTTCATCCTTTAGAATAAACGTCTTTAATCTCCATTTATCCATACCCAACTCACGTATTTTCCGTTCAAGATTCAATTTCACTAACGCGTGATCTGATAGACAATCTTTCTCCCATATCAACACTCACAATATCATCAACCATTGCGTCTGTCACCAACAAATAATCCAATCTTGAGTAAGAGTCATGGGCCAGAGAGTAGAATGAGTACTCTTTATCTGCAGGATGTAATAACCTCCAGCTGTCCACCAAGTCAAATGTTTCAAGGAAGTCACTAAAAACACCATTAAGCACTGAACCCGAAAACCTACACTTTGACAACCTGTCCAAAGAGGCATCCAAAACACAATTGAAATCACCACCCAAAATAATGTTGTCACCCTTCATGGTTTTCAGACAATCTGTTAGTGTTCTAAAAAACCCAATACCATTTGTACAAGGCCTATACACTGATCCCAATGTCAGAAGTTTCCCTTCATATAAAGCATCCACTAAAATAAATCGTCCATCATCCATAACAACATTCTCAACTTTCATATCCAAGGATTTTCGAACTAATAAACCCACTCCCCTTGATCTGCTCGAGTAACAGCTAAATAGGATTTTCATGTACTTTGAAACCGCATAAAAGTTTCCAGTTTGTTATGTCAAATGAGTTTCCTGCAAAAAGATTACATCTGCTTCCTCTCTTTTCAACTTTATTATATTTGTCCCCTTCTTAGGACAATTCATCCCCTTAACATTCCATGTAACTAAACTTAATGTCCCCGTCATCAGCAACTCAATGGTTAATATAAATATACATTTCTAACATACAGTGGTCCATTCTTGTAAAGCAAATCCATTCCCATAGCCATTAGTAAAATGGTGTAGATTAGATAAAATAGCCCCTCACCCAACAGACACACAACACACAAATGTAACAAAAAAACATCAACCAAGTCATCTTGAAAACTGTCCGTATCCCCGACAGATTAACAAAGGTAGATGGAAAACCCACTATTGCTAAACCACAACCCTCAGAACCTATGCCCAACTTGTATAGAATCATTATATTTCTCCCTTTGAATAGTAAATTAGTAATGAAGATATAAAGAAACAAAACCCCATTAATAAGACAGCTAACAGAACTTCCGATGTATCCCAAGAACAATATCCTAATAAATACTATGACTCAAATCTGTTTATTCCACTTCCAGCTGTAAACAATTAGCATGAACAACCCCCACCCAGGTGATCTTCAAACATAACCAATTTAAATCACTCATTTATTTTTTCGCCCTCCTCTAAAATATAGATCTTAACACTAACCAACTAATTATAGAGTTTGTTCAGAATATAAATCACATTAGTACATTAAGGAAATAACAATACAACTCCATACCCAACCTTCTTCATTCTACACCAAATAACAAAACTAAGCATTTGACCCTCTACTACAAGTTCATGAAATAATTTAAAACATTTAAATAATGTAATAGACCATGTGTCAGCATTATAAGGCCCACAACAGACTCCCTATCCTCTATAGCACTAAAACAAATGTGCTAGTCAGGACAAAAAGCCCAACAGATCCAAGCCACTTCAAATAATCCCCCATTTCATATGCAATATAACATCACTTAATGTAAATAGTACAACATTCTTTAACTCTTTGTCCAAGTGTCAATGAACACTAATTCTAAAGCTTTCAATTGTTGATCAAATCAGTAGAATGTGACACTATAGATTCAAAAGACTTCCGATAACTTGTACCAAAAATTATTATAGCATTCCAGGAAGTCAAAGAATTGTACCAATGTAATATCTCCAAGCAACACTAGTTCAATTGCAGTGAGTGTGACGTTGATCCCACCGGTTACCACCAACCAGAAACAATGCAATTACCCTTCTCGAGCTTCACTTCATATTATCCTATAAGGTTGATGAGTCCAGAATTCAAAGTCCCAAAGTTGGACTAACTCCATGCAAGCATAATCCTTCAAGCTTGCCAACAGTCAACCTTGCCTCAGATGATATGTCTTTTGCTCATTGAGGACCACCAATGTACACTGCGAATGACCCTCTCTAACAGTCTCTTGCAAACCCTCTTGCTAATATTTGAGGTTCGAAATATCCAGGGCAAGATTGAGAGTCATACAATCACTTTTTTTTTTTTTGTTTTCCTTCAGAGCTGCACCTTTAGAACTATTTCATTCCAGCTACTAGGTTAGCTGCAGCTCCTATTTAACTTGAGTACTCCAATTAGCTAGGACAGTAGAAATGATGGCCAGCCGCCTTAGAGGAAATACTAGGAAAGCATGGATTTAGTTGTGCCCAAAAGACTTAAGGTGCTCGAAGGCTTGTTACAATAAGGGGATGTTATAAGGAGACAGGTGGTGAATGCAAGGCTCATGTGTGTATGACTTTCCTAGGAATAAGCTTCTCTTAAAATGCTGCATCCCCCCAGCGTTGATGTCACAACAGTAAAACATAGAAATCCTTGAAAGCCATGAATGCATTCCGCTGGTTTTATGTGAGCATCCAAGTCAAAGATTATATCTCAACTAGTGCCTTCACTCAGCGTGCGCGAAGTTCGCATCGAAGTTCGCATTAACCATCGGCTAAGACAGCCCTTCAATCCATCATATGGACGCATTTCCAATTGTACACTTGACAAGCAGCCGCACATCCGATCGTAACGTTGATCGATCAATAAACTTGCATAACACTTACTTGCCCACAATATCATCCTATTTCTTCTCGAACTACTGTGTCCATAAACGGAAAACGCTTCCGTCCTTAACTTCACATCCCTACACGACGTGGAGCATCCAAGTATTCCACATACCCAGACTGCCTAACGTACGATGTCTGTCATTCTCCTTCCTGAACGCAAGGCCCTAAGTGCGTAAGCCACGTGACCCAATGTCCGAAATGGCAAGGTTCTTAACTCAAAACCCCACTGCTCCGTATTACTTACTTGTATATATTTGAACAAGCAGTACATTCCAAGTTCGTTTTCGAAATCCAATTAATTCAACGGTATAATTTAACTTTAGATTTTTTTTTTAAAACCAATTAAATAAAACAACAAAAGAACAAAAAGTAAATAGTTATGGAAATGTTGATAATGAACAGTGGAAATAAATCACCTTTTCTTCTTTGAAGCAATCTTTTGAGGTTCAGATGGAGTAATATCCATACCTGAAGACTCCAACTGTGTCAAAAAAACTTCAGCACTGATGTGATCTGTGAAGGAATGAGTTTGGCCATCCATTACCACCCTTAAAATTGCGAGGTAGATCATATAATATTGCAATTTCTTGTGCCTCGCTTTCTATTTTGCCACTTTAGAAAGCCTTCTTTTATTCAACACATCCTTACTAAGATCACTGAATATCATAATCTTATTGCCAGCCCAAGCCAAGTCACCGAACTCGCGTGTCTTTTTTAAAATCAGTTCTCTGATGGGGTATCTGAGGAACTTCACTATAAAATGTCTGTCTTTGTCCCATTGCTGGCTTCCTACCCAAGGACCTGTGTGCCCTTTCCATTTCCAAAGAAATAGATGAGCCCAATTTCAGTATTTAGGTTAAAGCCTTCTCCAGAAACTGCATAGGATTCCCACGCTCAACATCTTCCGGAAATCCAGCCACTCGAATATTATTTCTCCTTGAGAAATGTTCTTGCTCTGACAGTTTCTCCAACAGCTTTCCATTTTGCACCTCCACACTACTGCTTTGGGAGTCTATCAAAGATGAGGAATACGTGGGAGGACACAATCCATTCGAAGAACAAGTTACTTACCAACTGTAACGTTCTTTTGACTGGATGTTCCTCCCACGTATTCCTTATAGCCCCTCCCAACCTTCCCTGCAGTAAAACTTCGCTTGTAGTTGCAGCCTACGCTCCTTCAAGGTCATTAACCATTTCATACAAGGCAAAAACAGCACCTCAAAACGGAACGGAGCAACGGACGCTGCGCAAGACTATACCTATTATACCTATGGTGACATTGGCGCTGATACAGAGACCTTCGAGGGATGTTGACGCGCAGCGCCCTCTACTGTGAAAAATGTTTTCCAAGGCCAGCAAGTTGGAAGTGGATGTTGTTGCTGGCCTTCTGTATGTCTTAGAAGGAGAGCAGCATTGCCAGGACACAGTTCGGTCAATGGAGTTAAAGTCAGCACCCAGTTGTTCACCAAGTGTCTAGTGGTGGTGGCTGCCCTTCTCCTACATCAGCACTTGCACGTTTGTCCATATCTGGACATTCGGATGATCAAGCAGCATTTGATCTGGTTAACCACCAAATCCTCTGCCACCACCTCAAAATTGCTGCCCACTTCTCAGACAAAGCCACCACCTGGATCAGGTCGTTTTTGGACAATTGGTCCATGAGGGTCTTCTCCCCATCCGTCTCAGTCGAACCATCACCAGTCTTATATGGGGTTCCTCAAGGATCTTGTGTTGTATGTGCTTTAATTGACTTCTGTTGATATGTGCCCAGATGCCTTTGGGCCAGGCACGCTACACAAATAAAACGAATACAAATACAAAGCGCCTTTAAAAAGCGAAGAGGACTGTGGCTTTGCAAGTCTCTGTGGATCTTGTGCGTCTTCTAGGATTTTTCCCTTGGCTAGAATCAGTCTGTTATTGCACCATAAAATAAGGGGTCTATATTAAAAAATGATCACCATCCTGATTCTGATGTTTCCATCGCTGAAGGGGGTGTGCCTAGAATATCAAAGAAGGATTCTGGATATCCCAGCAGAGGCTTCCCCATTAGTTAGTGCAAAAGCATCACTTTAAAAAATAAAACATGTGTGCGTTTCTCTGGTCATCAGTGGCAGCCTTTGCATGAGCCAGATAGTGGAGCCTCCAGACCATCTAGAATCCATGCACCTGCAGCTGGGAGGATAGGTATGCAGTTCTAGCCACCAACCCTGTTTTTGGTTGTGGGCATTGTGGTGGAATAACTACGCAGCTACCATAATTTGTAAAACAACTATGCACACATTCTCTTTGGTCTCAGAACTTTTTCGTTTGCCTAAATGGTCATTTGAATGAGCAAGGTTTTTCATGAATTCTTGAAAGCAGGCAGATAATATGCATATCACACTTTTCAAAACAAAAATAACTGTCACGTTCAAGTTCAAGGGGCAGGTGAGTAGCACTCGTCAAGGAGGATGCACATTTCCAGGTAATGGTTTAAAGGAATATTCATCAATTCATGTTTGTGTTCTTCTATTGTGTGACGTTTGCCATTTTGAGGGCTTCTGGTTCGAAAGTTCTGAGAGAAGCTTTTAAGAGATGGTGAAGGTTAGAGAGAGAAGACCAGGAAATGTGCACATTCCTGATTGTTCATGAGGACCGATTTAAAGCTTGATACCTGCAAGTATCAACTACTTTACAGAGAGTCTGTGTCTGTATAATGTTGTGCATTACAGTCCAGGTATCCCTGGCTGTTTTTGTATTATTTGTGTGGTAGCAGGGTGATATCCGGGGTGTCTTGTAATTATACTTGACGGGGCAGCAGAACACTCTGCAACAATCCCCAGCAGATCTTAATGTCCAGTGTGAAGACCTAGAAAAACGATTCCGATGAGGTAACTTTTGGAAGCACAGATGGCTCAAATTTTGAAGGTCTTCTAAAGGAGATTTTTTCTGCTTACTTCCAGAGGAGCCAGGCGGAAATATGGAGATTCATAGAGCCCGATGGGTCAGTCCTATCAGAGTGCAGGAAGTGAATCCCCTGAGACATTGTTTTGAAGCACGCAACCTTTCCTGCAAATAAAAGGCTTCTGTGGGCAGCCAAGGAGCCAATCCTGTTGCTCTTTCATGGTTCAACAATTTCTGTGTGTTAAGACCTTGTCGAGAAAAGACGAGAAATTCACTGAAGATGGCATCAGAATAAGTGACCTTTTGTCATGTTTAGCGCTGATATCAGGTTTAGCGCTTAACTGAGCTATACGAGCAGACTTGGGTAGTTTCTTGTCTTTGTTTTTATCCCACAGACGTGAATCCAGCAGGCATCGGCGGTCTTCTCCGGAAGCCACACAGCTTGGCAGGTGCTGCTACAGCCGGTCCACACCAAAGGAATAAGGGAAAACCCCACAAGGGGTGAAAAAACCCTTTGATGGTATAGAGAGATGTCAAGCAATCCGGACTCAAGCAATCTCCCAAATGCCATGGAGAAGCAAACTGGCAATCCAAGATGAAATATCGAGTCTGTTGGCCTCCGGCAGGAAAAGGGAAAAAGGCAGTTCCAATTGATGGGGTACCGAGAGGCAGAGACCAACGGAACGACCACCGTAAGGAAACGGGAACCAAGATCAAGGAGGGAACAGGGAGAGAAGAGCCAGGGAAACGAAGAAGGGAACACAAAGTAATGGAGCGGAGCGCTAAGGGTGCCAATTACCTTTGCGATGAGACGCGTTGATCAGGTTTCCCCCGGCCTGCTAAATGCATTCGCTGAGGCTCCTGTTGCAGTGCGGCGACTGTCGATGACGCAAATCCCCGGCCAACTAGACCGCACGCGAGAGCTGGAGAGGCACAGTTCAGCATACCTGCCATGTTGGAGGAGGCAGTGTACTCCGCAAATCGAACGCTCCTGAAAGGACGTGTTCTCCACTGTCACCATAAGGACTATCTCAAACCAGGACGACACAAGACACCTTTTCCAGCAGGTCTTCAATTCTAGGAGTGGGGGCTAACTAATATGGTCATCACACTAGAACAAGGATGCCAACTTCTGCAACTGAACCTTCCAGAAAAGTGAGATGGTACTGCGGCAGAAAACTCACATATATTCAGGAAGAGCCTTTGGATGCCAGCATTCGTCCATGTAGATGATTGGGGACTATGACGCTTCAAGGGGACTGAAGTTTAACATTTTATATATGCCTGCCCCTCGCTTCTAAAGTTCTGGAAGGAGTTTAAGACACCCCCTCTTCAAGGAATGGCTCCCCCGTAGCACCTAGTTCCACAAACCCTCCATTAACCCACACTACCTGAGACTGGTTGACCTGCAACCCACGGTTCCCCCCCTGATTGCTTGTAGAACCCTTGCTACCAAACTGCCCACCCTCCCATGTTAGCTCACCGCTTTCCTCGCCATGTACTTCCCCTATGAATGTAAAGTGCTCTGTTGCTTCCCTAACCTAGATCGCTGCTCAAAAAATACCCTATTAATAATGACGTTGCTGAATTAGAGCCTTATCCCCCCACTTCAGAATCAGAATTGCCCATACTCAGATATCAGATTCCCAGCAGAATACTAGACATTCCATGTTTACCAACAGAAGTGCCTAACACTGTACACCAGTGGTATTCAAACCTTTTTATACCGAGCTGGCCGCGCCGTCAAGCTCCCTCACCACCACTATGTGAGTAATATTGTTTGAGCCACCCACCAAGGGGTTTACCTCCCATAGGGGGCCCAAAGGAGGGCTAGGGTGAGCCCAGGCTCTATAAAAAAGAATTACGGTGACTGGTTTTAATAGAAAATATAAGCAGTAATCTTAATCCCTTAAAGAGCTTGTCCCTCCCCTCCCCAAGACCAGCATACGTGGAAATTCGGTCCGTTAAGTGAAAATTGTGACATTTAATTTGGTTTTCTTAAACTATCACGAAGAGACCACATCACCCCAACGCTAAAAATGTTACACTGGCTTCCAATCAAACAACAAATCACTTTCAAAACAATGTACTTACGTATAGAGCAATCTGAGGCCAAGGAGCAAAATTCCTACAAAAGAAAATAACCATTTACAAACTGACAACAAAACTCAGATCAAGCAACAATATCCGCCTGGAACCAAAACCATACACAAGGAAAATACTTGGGGGATCCTCTTTCTCTCACCTTGCAGCAAAAACTTGGAACATCCTCCCGAAAGACATACAAAATACAAAGAACCACCTAAAATTCAGGAAACTACTCAAAACCTGGCTCTTCACGACAAAACCAGACAGAACCAACAAAAAAAAGAAAGAAAAATACCCCAGGACTCGCCTATCCCAAGCCAAGCCCCATTGCTAGGCAAAGCCCAAAGGACAGGGACAGTAGCAGGGGTTGGACCGTTCGTAAGAAGGGAGAGGTTGAGCGCATCAAGGCTGTCAACCAGTGGATGGGTCATGGGGTTGGTAGCAATGTCCAACGAGATATTGAAGTCTCCTAGGAGAGTAAGAGAGGGGTGATATAATGTTAAAAACATTTAATGACCCCAGTAGCCTTGATACGATTTTGTGCGCTCATACTAGCATATCCACACGGATACCCTCCAGCATTGCACTACATGCCGCAATAAGTAGAAGAGACAACATTATCAGACGTATATGGTCATGAACTCTTGAGACTCTAAAACTGCGTCACCAAGGGAACTTAAAATTCACTGGGCTCCACAGAAAGAGCACGAACACCTAGCAGACACTGAATGTGCTGGACAGTGGTGCAATACATACATAGGCAGTTGGCACCTTAGAAACTCGTACTGAGCACAACAAACAGCAGTGTGTGATACCTTCATTCGCCCCTGCAGGGCAGTTGCCAAGATCCTACGACCTGGGAAGCAAGCCAGTGGAAGCGCAGGTAGCGGGATCTGAGGGGGTGAATACGACCGCACTCTCAGCCCTGGGATCTACAGGCAGTCTCATCATAAGTGGCAACAAAAAAGAAGGACCTCGCTCGGAGTACCCCTCCATTGGACTCCATGATCCAGGAGAATATGGAGCTTTCTGAGTCGTACCTAAGAACAAAACTGTGGAAACCCCCTCCCCCTCCCCCTCTCCGCCTCGTTCTATGTGTCGGAGGGAATCCCCAAACTACCGAAGACACCAAACCAACATGGGGAAAGACAAACCGAGGAAAACCTCCACGCAAAGCAGGATAACCTCCACGCAAAGCAGGATAGATCAATATGCAACAACACCAATATCCCGCTCACCGGAACGCCCAGCATTAATTGAACCTGACAATATGGAGGACGGCATCTCCCTCAGAGATGTGATGAGTGCCATTGCCAGCTCCAGAGCGTCAATGGAAAAGAAAATGGATAGCATCGGCGCCGACGTGTCCCTACTGAGACACGACCTACAGAAACTGACCTCGCGAACCGGCGAGGCCGAAGCACGCATCTCGGAAGCGGAGGACAGCCTAAGAGGAGTCAACAGACACATGTCCGGCATGCTGGACCGCATCAAGATCCTGGAAGCAAGAGTGGATGAGAGCGAAGGGAGATCAAGGCGCAACAACATCCGCATTCTTGGCCTCCCTGAAAAGACAGAAGGAGCAAGTGTGGAGCTATTCCTCGAGGAGTGGCTCTCTGACATATACGATGCGAAATCCTTTTCCAAATTCTTCTCGATTGAGCGGGCGCACCGCATTCCATCCGGTAAGGTCATACCAGGCGTTCCACCCCGCGCAATCATCGCAAGATTTTTGAACTACAGGGACAGAGATGCTGTACTGCAAGATCGAAAGGATCCATCACTTACAATGGGTCCAAAATCACTTTCTTCCCTGATTTCACCAGGGAAGTGCAAAAAGCGCGGCAGTCCTTTGACCCACTCAAAAAACGGCTGCAGGCAACGGGCACAAAATACGGCCTGATCTTCCCTGCCCAGCTCAAAATATTCCATAACGGAACCACAGTACACTTTACAGACCCAAAAGAAGCATGGAACTGGGCAGAGAGGCACATAGCAGGCGATTGGGGTACCAAGAGGAAAACATTGGGCGGCCGTAATGGACCTCATCCAGAGAGACCTCCAAACGACAGACCACAACAACAACAAGAAGAAATGCTGCCGCAAGGACACGAGTAACAACAAATAAGTAACAACCAAATAACATGTGTGCTGCACACTGAAGTGTAACGGAGCCTAAGCTCCAAACGGAAGCATAAATCTCAAAATACATAATGGCTGGCGGCCAAATTGGAGCCGCCCCCCTCGGACAAGGAAGCATCCACTCAGTGGATAATCAGTTTTGTTTTCATTGGGATACTCACTCAGCTGCGGTTAGCTGAGGTTTATAGTTGAATGTTCGGGCGACAGATGCTTCGAGTTGGAAGGAGTATAGGGTGGGGGGAGGGAAGTTTGTTGTACGATGGTTTTGTTGAGAGGGGTCCAAGGTCCAAATCACTTTGCCACAACACCACCAATAAATGTCACGTGTACACGGTGCTATAAGCTAGGGTCCGACCCTTACTCCTCACTAAATGGCCTCCACTAACGCAGAAGTCAGAACCCTACGACTCCTAACCTGGAATGTTAATGGGATGGGAGGCGGGATTAAGAGGCAACTCATCACACAGCTCCTAAACCGGCACACACCAGATGTAGCCTTTCTAACTGACACCCACTGGGTAGGTACCACATGCGGTGTCTTCAAACGCACGAACTACAGAGTTGCAATACATGCGGGGTTCACCACAGGCTCTCGTGGGGTACTTATATTAATACATAAACGCCTGCCTCTGACCATGACACGGGTGATCCAAGACACTAGTGGCAGGTATACATTCATTTCAGGAACACTTTGGAACCAGACGATATCCCTGCTCGGAACCTACTCGCCACCAGCATTGATTAACACATTGCTACAGGATATTACACCTTTGATATCGGGAGATAACTCAGATCTATTGATAATTGGGGGTGACTTCAACAAAGTTATGGAGGTGGGGATGGACCGCTCATACCTAAGGGGAAGAAACCCCACTACCCGAACCAAATTAGCAGCGTTTGCCACGGCAATGGGGCTGTGAGACGTATGGCGGGACCTGCACCCGGGCACGAGGGAATACTCCTTCCATTCAGGGGCACACGCCTCTTCATCGCGATTAGACTACTTCTTTCTGCGAGGGCCGGAGATCCACAGAGGCAACTTTACTGCCGCGCGGCATATCAGATCACTCCCCCCTGTTAATTGAGCTCAACATGGCTAAACCGCGTCCGCCTCCCTCCTGGCGCTTAAATAATTACTACCTAGGTCTCCCAGACTTTCTGGAACAAATACAGGAAACGACTAAAACATACTTTGAGTTGAACACGGGTTCGGTGGACGATCCCGGGATTCTACTATGGGAAGCGCTCAAACCGGTGTTGAGAGGAGAAATCCTGTCATGGTCGGCTGCACATAAAAAGAAATATCAACAAAAAGTAACAGAAGCCGAAGAACAAGTGACACAGGCTGAAATAAACCATCTGGCAGCAGACCAACCGGCAACGAATCAAGCATTAATACTTGCCCAAAAACGTTTACAAAACGTGGCACTAGATAATGCTAGACAAGCGCATATGACAATGAGAGCTAGAATATATGAGACCAGTGATAAAGCCGGCAAAATGCTGGCGTGGCTGGAAAAACGGGAAATAGGTAGCAACCAGGTTAGAGAGATAAAATCAGAAAGCGCTGA
The DNA here is from genome assembly GCF_040938575.1 of Ambystoma mexicanum. Lineage (NCBI taxonomy): Eukaryota > Metazoa > Chordata > Amphibia > Caudata > Ambystomatidae > Ambystoma > Ambystoma mexicanum. The sequence goes on along the minus strand of NC_090934.1, from coordinate 1,351,457,162 downwards.
ACCCTTACTGACCGACCGAGATATAGCTGAGGGCTTTGTAAATTATGTGGAGCTTTACAAGCCACCCACACTGCCTATCAGTAATTCGGTATTAAATGACACAACCCTCCCCAGACTCGACCCAGAACAGCAGGCTCTACTAGAGGAAGATATTACAGAAGAGGAATTGATAGCGGCCATGTCGGAACTTCAAACAGGGAAAACACCAGGGCCAAACGGATTCCCGATCGAGATGTGGTGTAAATTGGGTACGAACGAAATTGCCCCCCACCTGCTACGAATGTTCCAACAATCCAAAGAGCAGGGATGCCTACCGGCAGACCTGCGGAAAGCCACGATAATTGTAATCCCCAAAGCAGACAAACCGCCGGACCTCTGTAGCTCATATCGACCAATTTCACTTATAAATAGTGAAACCAAAATATTAGCAAAAGCGCTGGCCAACCGCCTACAGCAGGTCATCACAACACTAATCCACCCTGACCAGTGCGGCTTTATGCCAAAACGATCCACCCGCATGAACATTCACAGACTACATACAGTAATAGAGAATGCGCGCAAATACCCGAGATCCCCTGGCCGTACTGGCGATTGACTTTGAAAAGGCCTTCGACTCTGTGTACTGGGAGCAATCTGGGAAATATTGCGCCGGATTGGGTTTGGTCCCCAATTCCTGAGATGGGTACAACTCCTATATGAATCCCCTGAGGCACAAATATGGGTGAATGGGTGGCCATCGCGCACCTTTAAGCTGGGGAAGGGTACCAGACAGGGGTGCCCACTGTCCGCCATGATATTTGCCCTGGCCATAGAACCATTAGCACAGGCACTGAGAACTACACCGGCCTGGCACGGTATACAATGGGTAGACGGGCGGGAGGATAGTCTCCCTATACGCGGATGACCTGCTTCTTTACTTAAAAGACCCACACCTCGCCTGCCCAGTGATTGTAGACACACTAGAGAGCTACGGTGCTTTCACCGGGCTGAGAGTAAATTGGTCCAAATCAACTCTGTTCCAATAAGCTCCACGACCTTTACATTGCCAGCCAATTGTCCCTTTCGCTTAGAAACTGAACAGTTTAAATACCTCGGCATCCAGATTACTAACGACGTAAACAAACATGTGATCAACAATCTTCACCCGATAACGACCAGATTCACGGAAGATACTAGACACTGGGTCTCTCTTCCATTGACCCTACTAGGTAGGGCAGCGTTGTTCAAAATGATGGCTCTCCCACGGTTTTTATACATAATACAAAACGCCCCACGACACATCCCAACGAAAGAATTCAAAAAGATAGCGCACTGAGGAAACTCCTTTGGAACAATGGGCACCCACGCATTGCACTGAATACTCTGCAGAGTTCCATATGTGAGGGAGGAATAGGGCTACCCCGCCTACAGTCCTACTACTGGGCCAGCCAATTGGCTGTGGTCAACGACTTACTGCATGGGGACACCACGTTGCCACATAATAGACTAGGAAGCATCAGAGGACGTGACAGACCCCAAACTGAACTTCTATACAGAGTAATAGGCAATTCAACCCCACAGACTATGCATTCGCACATGGCCCGAGTCTGGAAAGATGCACACAAGTTCCTGGGATGGGAAGGGAAAATCACCCCGCTACAACCACTGTGGAACAACAGAAATCTACCTGAGATAAATAAGCTCCCGAGGTGGCGCACATGGTTACAACACAATGTCAATACAGTGGGCGATATTGTGGAGGGGGGTAGATTGGTATCCTTCGAAACCCTCGAAATCAGGTTTCACCTCCCAAGCACTGAAAGGTTCCGATATGCGCAGATGCGGCATGCCTTGCAAACACACCTCTCAGCTCTGGAAGACATGGCCGAAAGTACTCCCCGAGAAAGAAACATAGTTGAGGCACACATCGAGACTAAAGTAACGTCCACCATGTACAATGTAATTACTTCCTTTGCCACTACCGAACTAACCAGCCTGAAAAACAAATGGGAAAGGGATATAGGGCCTATACAGCCGGAGGACTGGGTGGGTGCCCTTATGTTCCCGCGGGAAGTGGCCATTTCGGCCAGACTTAGACTTATCCATCTCAAAATATTACACAGGATCTACTACCCAAGGGTGGCGTTATATCAATGGGGGAAGACAACTGATCCACACTGCCTACGGTGTAAGAGGGAGGGAGGGAGGAAGGAACTTTCTTCCACATACTGTGGGGCTGCAACCATATACAACAGTACTGGCAAAAATGTTGCGATGAACTCTCGCGGGTAATGGGGAGAACAATACGCAGAGACCCGAAGCTATTCCTGCTCGGGGTGGAAGAAGAGGGAGAAATGTCCAAATACGAGAAACTGCTCCTATCAACGACATCAGCAATAATTAAAAGGAACATTGCATAATTGTGGGGCTCGGAAATAACACCACAATATGAACAGTGGGTGACAGACGTCAACATTTGCATTGCAATGGAACGAAGGTTATATACAGCCAGGGGGTGCCCGAGGAAGGTGGACAAGATATGGAACAAATGGGAGGAGGTCCAATGAAAGACTGTATTAACATGTATAATGGACGTTAAGGCATAATGTACAAAAGTAATCCAATTTGGCACTTAGCGAGTGATATAATGGACATTGCAGACCCTCTGCTCTTTTTCTTAATTTCTTTTTATTCTTCTTTCACCTAACCAAGTATTGTTTTATTGGTCATATAGGTGGAATGTTTACATGAAGAATGTATGTTTTATGATGTTAAGATGAAAAAACAATAAAATGTGATATCAAAAAAAAATCTTTTTTAATGAGTTCACTCACACAGACTAATTTAGACATAAGGAGGCTATGTTGAAGGGAAAGCAGAGTGGGGGTTGTTGATGAATGGAAGAGGGGGACATATGATTATGAAGACAGTTGAATCTGAAATGGTGTGCTGCTTCAGTGAAAGATTTAGAAGCTGGATGGATGGATAAATGAATGTTTAGAGGTTTATGCGAGTATGAGACTGTATAGACCAATGAATTGCATTTATGAAATAAGCATGTAGGGATGGATAAGGGCGTGTGAGGATAAATGCTGTGAGAGGTGAATGAGTAGGTGTGAGGCTGAATGGGCTAATACGTGAAAGAGTTTGAGTCAGTACTCGAGAAAGACACCGCAAGAGAGCACTGAATGGAGGAAAAAAGATCGTATGCAGGGGGTGGGGTTTAGGGTATATTGAGCAGAAGGAGAAGACAACTTGCAGGTGGTGAGGGGGGTACACAAAGAGTCGGAGCAGGAGAGAGAGACTTGCAGGCTGAACACACTATTTCTCACTTCATCCTGTTTTTTTCATAAAAGCTTGACCCCTTGAACTGAAATGGGACGGTAGAGGCTGAAGCCTAATTATCTCAATGGTATTACGTGCCTTGGTATCTTTGCCTGTTTACTGGACTAATGACCAGAGGGGAAGTAAATCTTGTCCGGTGGTGAAATGAGCTGAAGATTAACTTGGTTTTGTTATTGTGTATTTATGGTTTCTTACAAACCTTTAACACATAAGAATATATTAATATACACAAGATACATTTTAAAACCATATGAAACATTATAACATAGAAGAACAAGTTACTTACCAACTGGTAACGTTCTTTCGACTGGATGTTCCTCCAACGTATTCCTCATCTTAGAGGTATTCGTCCAGCTTTAGTTGCTTCGGAAAAATTTTCTCGGCAGAGAGCGCTGTGCGTCAATGTCGTTGAGTGACATCATCAGGTGTATATCAGTAGCATGTGCGGCGCCTGTTGACCTCAGTTCTGGTTTTCCCTCCTCTGGTTCTACTGTATAGATAGTGCAGGTAGCCAGGTGTCAGCCTTGCGAGAGTTGAAGTGGTAATAACACTGGAAAATCTACAGAAGGATAGTATGGGAGGGCGATGAGGAATACGTTGGAGGAACATCCAGTCGAAAGAACGTTACCAGTTGTTAAGTAACTTGTTCTTCGAATGGATTGTGTCCTCCAACGTATTCCTCATCTTAGATAGACTCCCAAAGAAGTGTAAAAGTTCTTTGGAGGAGGGAGTAGATTTTTAATATTTTATAGCTGAATACAGCACTGCTTTACTAAAAGCATGCTCTTTAGAGTGGGAAGCATCCAGATTATAGAATTTAGAAAGTGTGCAGCGAAGACCAAGTCGCTGCTTCACAAATAGATTTGATGGGAACACCTCTTTGAAGGGCTGTCGAAGAGGCTAAGCCTCTGGTTGAATGGGCCCTCAAGCCTTCTGGTGGATCTTTGCCCGCCAATCTGTAGCTTTCTGAAATACAAAGCACAATCCAACGTGATGGGGTTTGTTTTGAAACCGATTTGACCCAACTTCCTTCCGGTGTAGCCAATGAAAAGTTGATTATCCACTGTAAGCTTGGAGGGACTAGAAATGTAAAAGCTTAGAGCTCTTCTCGGGTCCAGCCTGTGCAATCTTTCCTCCTCCTTGCTGGGATGAGGTGGAGGATGGAACGCGGGCAGAATGATCTGATTTAAATGGAAATCCGACACAACTTTAGGTACGAACGAAGGTTTAACCCTCAATACAACTCTGTCCTTGTGAGTATAGGGTGGCCCAGAAGACAGTGCCTGCAACTCATTCACTCTTCGTGCTGATGTTAAATCAACTAAGAAAACAGTTTTCAACGTTAGTAATCTTAAATGGCATGTGTGCAAAGGTTCCAAAGGGGCACACATCAAAAACTTTAGAACCAGATTAAGGTCCCAAACTGAGACTTGGAAAGGAGGAGGAGGAAACACATTGGTGAGTCCCTTTAAGAATTGTACTATCAAAGGAATTTTAAAATAGGAACATTCTTCCGAAGAGCGCTTGAAGATGGTAAGCGCTGCAAGATAACCTTTAATGGTCCAACATTGAGACCTCTATGTGCCAATGATAAGAGGAAGGATAATACTTCTGGAATAGGACAAAGAAAAGGATCAACATTCTTTTCCCTGCACCAGTTGCAAAACTTCTTCCAGCGGCAACGGTAGAAAGATTTTGTTGCTGGCCGTCTCGCCGAAAGCAACACCTCCATGACGACATCTGGAAGGTCCCAATCCTGTATCTCAGCCTTTCAGATACCAAGCATGAAGGTTGAGAGTCCTGACCTCTGGATGGAGAACCTGGCCCTCCTTTTGTGAGAGAAGGTCCTCTCTGAGGAAGACGTAATAGAGGTCAGATGAACATATCTAGAAGTTCCGGGTACCACGTTCTCCTGGCCCAATCGGGGGCAATTGGGATCATGTGGTTTTTGAAACGTTTTAACCTCCTGATGACTTGAGGAATGACGGGTATCAGAGGGAACGCATATAGCAGTGGGAAGTTCCACTCCACCACAAACGCGTCCCCTAGGGCTCCTCACGAGGGAAATTCCCTTGAGCAATACCTTTCGCACTTCCGGTTGATTCCGGTCGCAAACCGGTCTACTTGAGGGGTTCCCCAAAGGGTGAAGATCTCCTGAAGGACTTCCTGAGCCAGTTTCCACTCGTGGGACACAGTACTGTGCCTGCTCAGAGCGTCCGCTGTCATATTCTTCTCCCCGACTAGATGAACTGCCGTTATGGAGATTCCTTCCTGAATTGCCCAATACCAGAGCCGCATTGTCTCTCTGCACAGAGGTAGTGACTCTACACCTCCTCTTTTGTTTAGGTAATGCATGGCCACTGTGGTGTCCGTCATTATCTAGTCTGATTGCTCTCAGCTCTAAAAGGTTGATGTGTAGTTTGGACTCCGATGGAGACCAACGACCGCTGATTGTCAGATCGTTGGCATGAGCTCCCCACCCCATGAGTGAGGCATCTGTCATTACTGTAATCTCTGGCCATGGTTGCCAAAAATGTTCTACTTTTAGGATGTTCTCTGTGCAAATCCACCACAGAAGATCCTGCCGAACCTTGTTCGGAATCTGAAGGAGATCCGCCATTTGTCCTGAGAATTGGGACCATTGAGTCTTTAGAGCCCTTTAGAGCCCATTGAAGTGATCTCACCCTCAGGCGTGCTTCTGGCACTAGGAAAATGCGAACTCAAGAAGTCGTAGGCCTGGAGAATTTGGGCATTTTGGAATTTGGAAACCATCTGAAGAATGTCTTGAGCCCTCGACTTGGGAGGCGAGCTCTTTCCCAAGGATGTCTAATACAGCCCCTATGTACTGGAGCTGTTGGGAAGGTGTCATTTGTGACTTCTTGAAATTGAGGGAGAAGCCCAGTCTCTGGAGGAAGTGACAGGTGACCTTCAGATGATTCAGGGCTTGCTCGGCAGAACGTGCCCTGATCAACCAATCGTCCAGGTCGGGGTAGATGTGAATCCCCCCTTTCCTGAGGTGCACTGCCATCAACTTGGGGAAGACCCTCAGGGCGGAGGTCAACCCGAATGGTAGGACTCGAAACTGATAATGCGAGTCGCCAACCGCGAACCTCAGGTATTTTCTGTGCTTGAGATGGATTGGCACATGAAAATAAGCATCCTGCAGGTCTAATGACACCAACCAATCCTGAAGTGGAAGGGCCTGAAGGATCTGAGGAAGAGTAACCATCTTGAACTTGTCCTTCCTGAGGAGCTTGTTCAAGCCTCCTAAGTCCAAGGTGAATCTCAGTCCTCTGTCCCTTTTGGGGATCAAAAAAAATATGGAGTACCATCCCTTGTTCCTCTCCGCTACAAGTACTGGTTCAATAGCACTTTTTTCTCTAGCAGGGTTAAAACTTACTGCTGTAGGAGCGGGGTCTGCAAGCTTCAAAGAGGGTCTCCCCGGTGGATTGCTTTGAGGTTGCGTTAGAAAAGGAAGCCAGTAACCTTGGGCTATTATTTCTAGAGCCCAAACATCTGAAGTAATGGCTCGCCATTCTTGCAGATGCTGCGACAGCCTGCCTCCTACAGGTGTCTTGTGATGCAAGTCCTCAAAGTGGTTTTGTGGCAGTTGCTGCAGCTGCTGATGTTAAAGTGTCTGCAGCTGGGGCTGGCTTAGCACGTTTACCACGTTTACCTCGTCCACCATGAGTTGTTTTTCTCTGGCCTCTTAGACTGGCCATTCCTCTCGCCTTTCCATATGAGGAGTAATAACGATAGGATCGTCCCCTCCAAGATTGTCCTAATGCACGGAAAGGCTGAGGTTGCCTAATAGCAGCTCCTAAAGATTTGGCTGCTGCTTTCAAGGTCTGCAACCTCTCAAGGCTCTCGTCAGCCTTGTTGCCGAAAAGATGTGACCCGTCAAAAGGCATGTTCAAAAGCCGGTTTTGCACGTCTGGTGCGAAACCCAAATTCTGCAACCACGGCAATCTGCGTATCACTGTGCTAGTGGTCATGGACCTGGTCACGCTATCTGCACTGTCCATTCCAGACTGAAGGGTTTCCTGCATGGCTTCCTTTCCACCACTAAATCCCTCATTCTGCTTTCCTCAGAAATTAGACATTCTGGGACATTAGGGGTGCCATACTTTAGGCCAAAAAGAACATCCTTGTCTTTAGACCTTTCTTGCTCTTCAAAAATTGAAGTCAAAGATTTAAAATATTGTTTCCTTGGTAGAGGTTTATACATTTTTTCTGGAGTAGCTGTTACAGTGGAGGCTGAAGGTTTTGTAGTGTTTGCAGCTTTTTCTTTTGCTGATATTTTGTCAGTTTCTGGCTGAACTGGAGCCTTTGAAACTTTTGGCAATGAGGGCTTTGTGGTCGACGTCGACAAAGGCGTCGATGGCATTGACGAAATAGCAGTCGATGGAGCTGGCGTCGAGGCGCTCTTCAAAGGCTCATCCTTTGAGGTGTGTCGGTTCCGGATGGCGTTGATGACCTCGAGCGGTCGACTTGACTTGAGCGATCTTTGTCACTCTGGGTCCTGGAAGGTTCCCGATCTTTCTTCCTTCGATCACCCGGGCTCGAGGGCGTGCGAGTGTCAGAACGGTAACGCTCTCGGCCGGCTTCCAAGGAAGGCACGGACCAAGGCTTAGCCTTTTCAAAAACCTCCATTTTAACTCTAAATGCTTCCCATTCTTGGGAGGAAGAATATTTTGTGGGGCATTTCATTTTCTTGGGGGATTCATCAGACGAGGTGGAAGGGGACCGTTGGCGTCTCTTTTTATACTTGTTTGTCAAAGACAAAGAGTTGGGGGAACCACTTCGGGACCTAGACCTATGTTTTCGCCTTTTCGCGTCGGGGAGATTTCTCCTCATGGGATCTAGACTCGAGGCTAGAGGCTTTTCGGTCAGGTTTTCGATCTACCTGTAGCTTTCCCTTCCTCTCTCGCAAGGCCTTGCCCGTCATTGCCTGACACTTCGTACTGGCCTCCATGTTGTGGTTTTTGCCGAGGCACCACAGACCTTCTCGGTGCGGGTCCGTGATCGACATTTTGGAACCGCAGGTTTTACATTTCTTGAACCCCGAACGCCGGATAGTCGGCGTCGACTATGAGGACATCTCGAATATATTCTTCACAATAACTGCGTCACAGAACTAATTGAGGCGCGCAGAGTCTCCGAAGCAACACATACTGCAGAAAAACAGAACTGAGGCCAACGGGCGCGGCACGTGCTACTTGTATACAAGATGATGTCACCCTCGATAGAGGCCTTCGAGGGACTTCACTCGATGACATCCACGCACGGCGCCCTCTGCCGAGAAAAAATTTCCGAAGCAGCTAAAGCTGGACGAATACATCTCAGATGAGGAATACGTTGGAGGACACAATCCATTTGAAATTCATTTCCGTTCATCAAAGAAAATACAAGTAGGGATATAAAAAAACGTTAAAAGAAATGTAAAGCATCTGACCTAAATATTACAGCGCAATACTTCAATCTTTTCCAGGAATAGCTACATAGAATACCACTGCAAGTAGCATATTTTCTCCAGAAAAGACCACTTCCCGGAACTGGATTAGATGCCAAATGCTAGATGAGTTCCCAGAATTGTGATTTCTTTTTTAATTTACTCATAGCGATAGATGCAATAATAGAGTTTCCAATTTAAAATCAATTTCATTATAAAATTCCAAAACCTCCGTTTCAAATTGTTTAAAAACATTTGATTTGGACATCTCTCCTTTTGCCATCTGGGCAAAATATTTTAGCAAACTCTCATAGCTAGTACCAGCATCATACATTTTAAATAAAATAATGTTCTTTTTAATTTCCAAATTGTTAGTAGAGATGTTCGCCCCCAAATCACAATTGAGTATTTCTATCGGGACACACTGGGGTAATTCAAGGAAGTATACCCAAATGTTCCCTTCCACCACATACAACCATGACACTTCGCTCCCAAGGAGATGCTCAAATCCATAAAGGATCCCTGGGACCATGCACAGTTATACAGTTTCATTCAACCCACCACGGAATATCCATCTCTGTGCAAAATGAAAGAATTAATCAAGCGTATCTTTTTAAGTTTTTAGCCTCCCCATATTATCATAAAACATATGCATTTATTCCAGCGCGGAGCAAAGGGGTATTCCTAAATGGATATATTCGTTAATGACCTGAATTGGGGAATGATCTAATCTCCAAATATATGTAGTCAATCCTTTATTTTTTGTGCACAGATTGTTAGGGCAGTTTTTCTAAAGTCCTACATTTTGACTTTGTAAAACGATACCTTAGGCAATACAGAAACTCCAACTCTTAGTATAAGGCTGTACCACCTGCAATGTTAACAATTAGGAGTATGATTATCATTCATAAACACAATTATAAAAAACAATGCAATTCTTATGGTATGTAAACCAAAGTATAAACCTTATTTAGAATAGCGGTATGCAGTTCAAGGTGAGGAAAACCTAGTGATACACATTTAGAATGGCAGAATGCTATTCCTGGGAAGTAAAATCACATTAGTAGACTTTTAGAATGAAAAAATGTAATTCAAGGGAAGTAGGCCCTAATGGTAATAACCTACAGAGTTATTCTGTTTCAGGAATACTATAGTTATACTAACATTGTTACAAGTATGCCTGGCCGCTTGCATAGGTTATTCTATTTCAGAATTGATACACTGCTACCTAACAGGTAAACACTTTGCAACATATGTAGATATTGACAAAATAAAAGATTCAACCAACTAGTACGATAATTCAACCGCACCCATTTAAGGCCTCCGGTCTACCCAACTAAGAGGAATCATAAACTAATTTCCTCTATCAATGCATGCACATCTATCACGCACGGACAGACTGTGTCCCCCTCCGGCACGAATGCCTTATCAAATATATTGCTGGAAGGTGCACGACTGAGCCCTACCCCTAGGGGCCATCACCTATAATACCGCACTATTGGCATAATCCAAGACCCCAGCAGGACACCAAATCGACCTCCCCGATTGCCACACGGCTCGGCACACCACCTATCTCCGCTGGCCATAAGTCAGGGCGACACCTTTACTTGTAATTTGGTACATAAACACTCATCTGAAGTTCAGCCTGGGCTGCTATCGGCTAACGATGCCGGACTACCAAATCTCATTCTCCCTAGCAACTGCTAACAAGCCTACAATTGACTAGCACGCCATCTTGACTGAATGTTTGGACATCGGTCCAACCATCCCAAACAGGACACAAACAATTGGTACTGGGACCACAGAAACATGATGAATCGCCCCTGACCTCTATCCATCGCCCCCCAGTAATGACTGCATCATCACACCACACGGTAAGACCTTGAACTTCCCAGCAATCACTAACACAACAAGCACACCTAACTCCATGCAACTAGCTAAATAATACCTTCTTTTTCCTCTTTCCTGGCCCATTCGATCTCTCATTACCAACATTGGTTATCTATGGTTTTTTAACATGTTGAGTACATGTGTTCAGAATACTTATATTAATCCAAACCGGTCTACCACTAATGAATACCCTTGCGTCAATTGTATACTGTGCTAACTTGTTACCCAACATGATGCACCTCTCATTTTCACAACAATCTGGGAATCAATCATTTTGGTGTTAAATCTATGCTCATACACATGGTACTGTGTCACTATATGAATCGCAGCCCTGAAAAAGACCCAGGAGGGTCAAAACACTTGTTGGCTGACACCTTGCAATAAATACAGCACCAACTAGTTAGTTGAATCCTTTATTTCGTCAATATCTACATATTGAATATATCGGTAACCCAGCACTCGGGACTTAACAGAACAGGACTTAAACTTTTTTTCGCAACATACCAAATGCATATAGGGCACCTTCGAATGCATTGTGTCCTCCCATGTATTCCTCATCTTTGATATAATCCTATATCCTATTTGCAGCTTGGAAACCTTTCTCAGCAGAGGGTGCTGTGTTTCATTGACCTTGTGTCCTTCAAGGGCCTCCGTCGTGCTAGAGTATAACGTTGACTCTGGTATAAAAGGCACGCACTGTGCCGGTTGCCTCATTTCTGTTTTTCAGCACAGCTGCTCAAAATGGTTCTTCATCTCGGCGTGTTGGATAACTGCGTAGTTACTGAAAATGTGACTCATACCCTGAAAACGAGCTTCAAGAGATGTGCCAAGTGTTCGGCTAAGATGCCAATAACAATCCACATCTGGTACGTCTCTCGTGCCTTGGGTTGGGCCACATCGTCATCGATTGTGACTCGTGCCAGCCTATGACTGGAAAAGCTTTAAAGGAGAGGAAGCGGAAACTTGCTTTGGGCAAACCATCCCCAAAGTCGTCTTCAGTAACCCCCATAAAAAATCGTCTGAAGATAAGAGCCCAACAGAGAGATCTCTGCACCGGGCCAAGAGGCACGGTAAGCGTGCCAAGCGTTTGAGATCTCGTCATTCCTCTTCATAGTCTTCGAGGAGATCTAAGAAAATGCATCATCGCTCCACATCGTCCTCGACAGATTCCACCTGCAGATGTTGGAAGTGTTTGAAAAGGCAGCGGCAACAGCCCCTTCAAAGAAGTCGTTACAGACTCCGACCCCATTGTGCGGAAGGGTGACAGGGTGTTGATGAAAACCTGCCCAGACAGCAGGTTGTCGAAGGCTTCAAATGATTCGAAGACCTCAAACGCATCTTGTGCGCCTCTCATGGCCTCAAAGGGATGCCCCTCATCCGACCCACTCAACACTTTTCTAAGGCATTGAAGTTGAGCACATCGACATCGAGGCCCTCAACGTCTTTTTTGGAACTGTCGAAGATTTACAAACCACAAGACAAGACGAAACAGACATTTTAAAGTCTATGGCCTCTTATTTATGAGGAGGAGGTGGAGGAGGAAAGCCCCATTTATGGTTTTGGACAGCAGTACGGCACTCCTGGGGTTCCATAGGAACGGATATCCCAGGAATGAAGAATGAGGGACCTTGTGGACACCCTGGAGGATGCCAGTGGTCTGAATACTTGCCCAGAAGTGGGTGGATTTTGGCACCCCTGGAGGCTCAGGACATGCTGATGCTTCTTATAGAGCAGTAACGGCAAAGGCTATAGAATACTAACTAACTAACTAAAGAGTTTCTTATATAGCGCAATCACTCACCCAAAGGTCTCAGGGCGCTTACATAACATACCAAACAAATAACATAAATTGAAAAAGAAGGGGAAGAGAAATAGCCGCGATGGCGACTAACACGCCCTGAGAGATAGCCAGCGATCTTAGGGCATAAGATGGCGATTAGACATCAAAAAGAAAGGTCTTAAGACGTTTTCTGAATTGTTGCAGTGTGGTGGACTGTTTGAGGTGGAGAGGGATTATGTTCCCTGTGTTGGGGGGGGGTAATACCTGTGTTGGGGAAGATCTGTTGAGTATGAACAAGATGACTTGACTGATAACTTGGATAAGGGGCCACCTAAGGACCCAGTCCTTCACTTTCATACTGCAGTCAGGAATAGGGTCTTGGAGAACTGAAAAAGTCCAGACACCATTCCGGCAGTCCAGAAGGACTTCACTAAGAAATACACACCCTCCTCAGTAGTTTTGGAGTTTCTTTCGAAACATCCAAGTCCTCAAAGCCTTGTTGTTCAAGCAGCCACTGCCACTTCTAAAGGAGCAGCGTATCCCACAATTCCTCCAGACAGGGAGGATAAAAGGCTTGATGCTATTGGAGAGAAAGTTTTTTTTTTTCTTCAGGGAGTATGACACTGAAGGCAGCCAATGCAACTTGTGCACTGGCAGGGTTTACCTACACTTTGTGGGAGGTAATTGCCTTGGCATCGGAGCACATCCCAGAGGGTGAAAGAGAAATTACCCACTGTAATGATCTTTCGATGGATTCTTCTCCCACAGATTCCTCATCTTGATATCCACCATCCAGTTCTGCTGTTTGGAAATTTGCAATGGGGCGCTTACTGGACCTCGGCTCGATCGTCGATCCGTCTTGCTCGGCTATGCCACATGCTTCAGTTCCTCGCTTTTTTGCCCCTGCACATGAACGCAGGGGCAAAAAAGGAATCTGCGAGAGAAGAATCAATAGAAAGATCATTAGTGAGTAATTTCTCCTTCAATGGATTGCCTTTCTCCTGCAGATTTCGCATCTTAATAGACTCCCCAAGCAGTTAGAATAACGGAGGAGAGCAGAATGTTTTAAACAACTAGATTATGTAGAACCGCCCTACCAAACCGTGCATCAGCTGCCCGTGCAACATCCAAGGCATAGTGCTTGGTGAATGTATGTAAGGATGACCAAGTGGCTGCCCAACATATGTCCCTAACAGGAACCCCTCTCTGGAGGGCTTTAGAGCCCGAAACTTCTCTGGTTGAGTGAGCCCTGATGCACGCTGGAAGCTCCCTGCCTACCGATTGGTAACACTTGGATATGCACAAAATAATCCAATGTAACAGGGTTTGTTTGCTTTTGGCAAGACCTTTTCGAGACAAAGAATGGACAACAGACCACTGGTCTGACTACCGTAACTCAGATGTGCGAGCAACATAGAAACTTAACGCTCTCTTGGGGTCAAGGCGGTGGAACCGCTCTTCCTCTTTCAAAGGATTTTGAGAAGAGTAAAAGAACCTGCACCTGACTTTGGGAGAGACTTTCTCACAAAAGAACCGTAGAAAACGAGGTTTGCAGCACAAATGCTGTCTTAAGGGATAACAGCCGTAAAGAACATGAGTGCACAGGCTCAAACGGAGCCGCCATCAAGTAGGTCAAACCCAGATTAAGATCCCAATCTGGGACAGCAAAAGGGGTTGGCAGATACGTATTGAGAAGGCCCTTCAGGAACTGGGCCATGACTGGAATAATAAAGAAGGAACCTTGTTCTGGGACCTCTTGAACACAGACACGACGCCAAATACCCTTTTACTGTGGTAACGTGAAGGCCTGACGAGGCCAGTGACAGAAGGAACTCCATCACTGCAGTGGTGAGCAAGAGATAGGGTCAATCTCGCGTTCCCTGTACCACACCTCAAATCCTCTCCACCTGCACGTGTACAGAGATCTTGTAGGTGGTCTGCGTGCAGCCAGCAACACCTCGAGTATCTTCTCTGAGAGGTCACGGTCATCATACCTCCTCAAGAGCCACACATGTAGGTTGGGGGAATCCAGGGTCAGGTGGAGCACTCGACCCTCTAACTGGGTCAGGAGATCCGGATGCCCAGGCAACCACTGAGGCGGACACATGGTCAGATCCAAGAGATATGAGTACCACGTTCTCCTCGGCCAATCCGGGGCGATCAAGATCATGGTCGCTCGAAATCTCTTCAACCTCATGAGAACCCACGGGATGATGGGAATCGGGGGAAGGTGTAGTGGAGAGGGAAGTTCCAATTAACCAGAAATTCGCCCCCCAGTGCGCCGTTTGCTGGGAATTCCTTCAAGCAAAATTGTTCACACTTCCTGGTGGGCTACGTGGCTAACAGATCTACCGTCAGGGTACCCCAGATAGAGAAGACCTCCTCTAGGACTTCCTAGCACACTTCCAACTCATGTGAGACCGTGCTCTGTCTGCTTAGAGCATCCGCTAATGTGTTCTCCGTCCCCACCAGGTGAACTGCAGAGACAGATATTTGGTTCTCCCGTAACTAGAACCACAGCTGTATCGCCTCTGTGCAGAGGGGGCGGGAGTGCACACCATCCTGCTTGTTGAGGTAGTGCATGGCCACTGCATTCTCAGTCAGGATGAGGACATGTTTCCCTCTGTGAGACTGGGCAAATGCCCTCAGGGGTAACCGGATGGCCTGCAACTCCAGCCTGTTGATGGAGACCACAGGCTGCTCACCTGCAAATCCTCACAGTGGGTGCCCTAACCCTTCAGAGACTCATCCATGACCACTCAGGCCTGAGGCCAAGAAGGCCAGAAGGGTTCCTCCGCCAAGAGATTGCTGCGCGTGTTCCACCAGCCGAGTTCGTGGACTACCTGGTTGGACACTGAGAGGTGATCCGTGAGTGCTCCCAGATACTGAGACCACTGATCCTTTGGGAGCCACTGGAGGGATACCATGTGCAGGTTGACCTCTGGCACTAGAAAAATACAGAAGGCCATAAGACCTAAGGGGCAGAGGAAGGAAGCCGCTGATAAGTTGGCATGGTTCTGAAACAAATGCACCATCTGGGCTATGTTGCTGACTCTCTCTTAAGGATGAAAAGCCTTGCCTATCCAAGTGCCTAGGACTGCTCCGATTAACTGGAGCCGTTGAGCTGGTATCAAATGGGACTTCTTCAAGTTGATGGAGAAGCCCAGCCTGTGCATTAGTAGGCAGGTGTCTTCCAGATGAGACAAAACCTGCCACGCCGACTTCCCCCGGATCAGTCAGTCATCCCAGTATGGAAATACATGGACCCTGGA
Organism: Ambystoma mexicanum; assembly: GCF_040938575.1. Classification (NCBI taxonomy): domain Eukaryota; kingdom Metazoa; phylum Chordata; class Amphibia; order Caudata; family Ambystomatidae; genus Ambystoma; species Ambystoma mexicanum. Next base: position 1,351,441,444 of record NC_090934.1, on the reverse strand, counting down.
TCTCCTGAGGTGAGCCGCGACTACTGCCGTGAGCTTGGTGAAAACCCTTGGAGCAGAGGTCAACCCAAAGGGCAGCACCTTGAACTGATATTGCTTTCCTCCTTTGAGGAACCTTAGGAACTTCCTGGGCTTTTGGTGTATTGGCAAATGGAAATGAGTGTACTGCAGGTCTATGAACGCCACCCAGTCCTGCAATTCGAGAACGTGAAGAATCTCTCAACGTCACCATCCTGAATTTGTCTTTCTTCAGGAACTTAAGAGCCCTGAGGTCCAGAATGGGACAGAGACATCCTCCCTTCTTGGACCCCAGGAAATACTGTGAATACCAGCTCGATCCTCTCTGTTCCTGAGGTACCTCTTCCATGACATCCTTCGACAACAGGGCTCTCAGTTCTTTCTGGTGCTCCTGTCCCGGTTGGATTGGGGGAAGTGGGGGTCTATCCAGTGGTCTTTTTAGAAAGGGCACACAACCCTACAAATCAACTGCAGGACCCAGGCGTTGGAGGTCATTTCTGCTTGTTGGCCTCTAAAGGCCCCTCTGCCACTTCTAGGACGCAATATGTGCCTGTGCCTCTGCCCCTGCTTGGCTTGTGGGGGCTGCGCTTTCCTGCCATAGGGTACGTAACGCCTATAGCCCCTGCTTCTGGAGGCAAAACTGAAGGCAGGCTTGGGCAGCTGCACCGCTAGACCCAGTGATTTAGCAACCAACTTGGAAACTTTACATTTTTCCAAGGATACGTCGGCTTTCTGACTGAAAAGCAGGTCTCCCTCAAAGGGCATATCCAGCAGCCTGCTGAAACAATTGATCGGCCGACGCAGTCCCACGTCCAGGCCAGTTTGCAATGACTGCTTGGCTACCCCCTTCCCATCCTCCACCAGCTGTAAAAATCTGTCCTGCATGGTACCCTCAGAGACGTATTTAGCAGCATGTTCCACAGCTTTCCACAAGCCAAAGGAGTATTTTGCAAATCCGCAGGCTAAGTTTGTGTCTTTTTTATGTGCCATGCTGCCAAAGTTAAACACCTTTCTGGCCAATGCTTCCAGTTCCGTTCCCTCTCTGTCCGTAGGCAGATTGGTTGTGGATGCCGCTGGTTTGGTGGAAATTGTGGAAGCCTGTATAACCACCCCTTACAGGGAAGGTTGTGTGGCGAGGAAAGAAGGGTTTCCTCTTGCCGGCCTGTACTTTCCTGTAAAATTGGCCTTTGCACGGGGAATAGTGCAAGGGTGCTGCCATAAGGAGGATAAAGGGTCCGCAATGGCTGGGTTAAATGGCATGTTGTGCTCAACTGTGGGACTCTCGTCCAAGATATCAGTGAGCTCATAACCTTGAAGAGGTGTGGTAGACGCCTTCAACCCAAGAGTGTCCATAAACCTGTTAATCAGACCCCTGAACTTGGCATTAGCACGAGTATAGTGCTGGCTTTGCTTCCTTCCGGCGATTTGTGCCTAGTAGGCGTGACGTCAGAACGTTTTTTTGACATCGACTGAATGGCTGTGTTGGGGTCGGGAGCACAGAATGCCGCTTTCGCCACCAAAGCTTGCTGGTTAGGGGCCGGAGCTGTACCTACAGCAGCTTGCTGTTTAAACATTTCAAGCATAGAAGTTTTAAAACGTTGCTCCCACTCGTCTCGAGTGGTCGGCCCCGCTGAGGGTTTACCTCGTTCCCAATGATGAGCAGAACTTGCGCCAATGACGGTGGTGCAGCTTCTTCGTCTGCGAGGAAGACGGTGAGGAATGGCTCCTGGAATGGGACCATTTATTTTTGCAATTGTTTTACTTTTCCCTTCTCGGGGGTGGATCCTCCAACTTGGCCTCGGAAGACCGGACTAGTGACCGTGCCAGAGATTTTGTAGATGGTCGACGCAAGGCCAGTTTCCCGGCCCTCTCACATATGGATTTCGGCTGTATTTTAGAGCACGACGTGCAGGCCTCCGTGTCATGACCAACACCACAGACACCCATCATGAGGGTCAGTTACAGATATTTTGGCCTCGCAATCGCGGCATCGCTTGAAGCCCAAAACCCAGTGAAACAACATTGCGTCGAGGTTTTCTTAGGAAAACGACAGCCAATTTGAAAAAAAGTCAAGACCACTCTTAAATCGTGTTCCCGATGCAGCGCGGAAAAAAGAAACTGAAGCATGGAGCATAGTGACGTGCTATATATACAACGCCTGACGTAACTTCCGGAACTGACGATGGAGAGCCGAACAAGATGGATCAACGGGAGTCCAGATCCACTACGGCCTCGGTGAAAAGTTTCTGAGCAGCACAGCTGGAGATGAGGAATCTGAAGGAGAAAGGCAATCCATTGAAAGGGATGGTTTTATGAGCATTATTCAGGACGGGTAAGGTGCGATGTGTCAGTCCTTGCAGTCCGGTCTGGACATTGCAGTCTGTATTAGCCGTTCTATGGCTGCTAGTACAGTGCTTAATGTTTTACCTGCTAAGAAAATCCGGACTTGCTTCTGATGTGCAATCCAGACTGTTGAATATGCCGTTCGAAGGGTCTTATTTGTTTAGAACAAAAGCAAATGAAAGCCTTGAGAAATTGCAGCCATCTAAGGCTGCAGCAAAATCTGAGTCTTGCCATTAGACAGCCCCAACAGAGTCGTCCAACTCAGTCTTCTAATGTGGGATGGTGAAATCGTTTATTTCTATACTACTTCTGTGTTGGGAGAGCAAAAGGTCAGTTTACGCAAAGGGGACAGAGAAGACAACCATAGGGCGACCGAGGTCAGTCGGGCAGAGGAGCTGTTATACAGCTACTGCCTCTTTGCCTTCCGCACCGGCAAGTACCCCAAAACCGCTTTGAAGACTTAAATCATTTGTCTGCATTGGGAGGAAGGTTAGCCCAGCATCTGAAGGAATGGTGAAACATTACAACAGATGCTTGGGCTCTGCAAACTGTCGCCCATGGCTACTGCCGCCCCTTTCTGTCGAGACCACCAAACTGTCCCCCAAAGGGCCAGTCCTTGAAAGTACCAGATCCGTTACTCCTACAGGAAGTTCAGACACTGTTGGAGAAGGGTGAAACCGAGCAGGTACTTGTAGTGGAAGGAAATCAAGGCTAGTATTCTCCTTATTTTCTGATCCCGAAAAAGGACAAAGGGTTGCGACTCATCTTGTACTGGAGATGCTTGGACAAGCATTGGAAGGACAATTTCAAGATGGTCACTCTTTCGCAGATCCTCCAGGCCCTTCAGCTCCAGGATTGGATGGTGTCATTGGATTTTCAGGATGCTTATTTTCGTCTGCCAATTTATCTGAAGCACAGAAAATACCTGAGATTCGCCGTTGGCAGTTCTTACTCTCAATTTTGAGTACTGCCATTCGGACGGACCTCCGCCCTGAGGGTATTCACCAAGCTGATGGCGGTGGTGGTAGCGAATCTACGGAAGGGAGGGAGGGTGATTCACATCTTCCCCTACCTGGACGGTTGGCTGATCAGAGCCTGTTTACCCGGGCAGGCTTTGGAACATCTGGACAGCACCTGTTGCACTCTCCACAGAATGGGCTTCTCCCTCAACTTTAAGAAGTCCCACATGATACCTTCCCAAATGCTGCAATTATTTGGAGCAGTCCTGGCCTCTTCTTTGGGTAATACTTCGCCACCCTAGGTAAGGGCTATCCACATATCGCAGATGGTAAGCAAATTTCAGAGTGCTTCAAATCTTCCGGCCTTCAATTCATTTTTATTTATTTATTTTAGGTTGCTCGGTCTCATGGCCTGCTGCATCTTTCTGGTGACAGAGGCCCGTCTGAGGATGAGGTCCCTTCAGTGGGCCCTCAGGATTCAGTGGTCACAATTATCCAGCAGGATGATGGATCTTGTATGGATTCCGAGCAGGGTCGCGCAGGTTCTCCTGTGGTTGGACATCGAAGAGAATGTGTTAAAGGGGGTACCCTTTTGGCAGCCATAGCTGTAGATTACAGTGGTTACAGACTCCTCGCTCTGAGGTTGGGTGGAGGCGGGGTGGGTTAGACGCTGGTCTCTTAGTCCAAACTGCAGATCAACCTTTTATTTATTTTTTTAAACAATTTTATTGATTTTATTTCAAACAAACACCACAAACCAAACTTGCAGTACATATTACATTATTTCAATCTTTTGTACAACTCAAACAATGTCTACTGCGTCTCCCGTTCCCTCTCCCCCATTTGAGCCTACTCTACTTTGCGTTCTGTCTTTTCATCTTGCAGAGGGATTTCCTCTTCTACATTCTCTGCTGGATCCTGGTCACTCGACCAGTCCTGTGTAGGCCCAAACAGTGTGGCTATTAGATTTTTCCAGGCTGTCAAGGTTTCAGCTTCTTCATCCCCACCTGTATTGCTGGCTTCCTGCCATACTGCAGTTTCAGCTTCTGCCCATTTCTGAAGGTCTTTCCACCATATTTCTATCCTTGGTCTATGGCATGCCTTCCATCCCATGGCAATTCTACGCTTCGCGAGTATATATGCCAGATCCTTTAATTTTCTTACATGTTTAAGTTTGCACGGTCTGGGGAACCCTCCTACCAGGCATGCCCATGCTGTTTCCACAATTATCTTAATCCCTTTTTCTTCTAGTCTATGGGCTACTTATCCCCAGAATTTCTCAATTTCTGGGCATGCCCAGAACATATGCATCATCCCAGCGTTTTCTTCGCCGCATTTGGGGCATGTTTGTCGTTGTGCGTTTTTAAATTTGGCTATCCTCTGGGGTGTCATATAAGCCCTGTGGGTTATATACAGTTGTACTTGCTGTAAACTCGCATTCCTCAACACTTTCTTATGGTACCCCTGGGCTTGCCCCCACATCCCATCACTCATTGAGGCACCCACTTCCTCTTCCCAGTCCTGTCTCAGTTGTACCACTTCTTTCCCCACTTTGGACATCACCAGTTCATATATCCTAGATATCTCGTGCCCTGCTTCTGCTATGTCATATATTATTTCTATGGCGGCGTCTGGTTGCTCCTCTAATACTATTTCGGACCATGTCTCTTTGATTCGCCGCACCATCCTATGGTATGTAATATTGTGACAACCTGGGCACAGAAGACCTGAAAGAGGCTTGGTGGGGCCAGGATGCGGACGATACAACTCAACTAGAAAAGGAAAGAACATATACTTGCAATGACGCCTCCAAACTCTGCTGCGTGAAACCGAAACCCAGGGAAACGCAAGCTCCTAGAAAGGCTTTACCCGCAGTGACGAAAAGGGAAAAAGACACCTTTAACCATGCCCCACGGTATAACCAGCAGGAGAATTCCGCGGCCGAACCGCTGTCATCACACAAGTACAAGAAAACCATACGAGAGGGTCAACAAACGACGTGAGGCAATGCGAAGCAAAAACGAACAGCATCATTAATGCCCAACGAACTTCTAAACCCGTTCAATACTTACCGGTACTCTTAAAACTGAAAAGAATGGAAACCAGCGTTCCCCACGAGGCATGAGTGCGGGCTCCATTAGGGCGACCAAAGTCCTCGGAAGAAGGGGGCGGGGCTTGGAAGGGTTTTTCAAGCTTTCGGTCGGGGAAGCTACCTGATTGGTTAGAGGGGTTCAAGCCCCTATTGAGGAAGAACTGAGAGATTTGTTTCATTTGTGTTTCAGAGGTCAGCAGCACACGAGGAAGAAGCAGATATGTTCCATTGGGCATACGAAGACTAGCCTATGTGTTCTGCCCTATCCCTTATGCAAGCCTGCTAACAAATTTTGGATTTAGGGAATTTATCCCTACTTTACATCTTTATTTTTGTTTATATTAAGTCAATAAAGACTATCATTATTTGAAAAGAACGCCGGCTCATAGTGATCCATTACAAATATATTGTCCCATATGTAACCCCGTTTCCTCCACCAACATCCCACATTTTTACACTCCCCGCTTGCCATATGTCTCCCACTGTTGCTATCCCTATCAGTTCCCAGTGCTTCCTGATCATCTTCATTAGTTGGCTTTCTTTTCCCGTCAATGCGACTAGTGGCATTTGCGGGGAACACGGGGATGGGTTCTCCATTACCTGACAAGCCTTATGCTATATTTCCCATCCCAATAGCGCTCACAGATGACAATCTTTCATGTCTGATTTGGGCAGCCATATCATTTCTTTCAGAAAGAATGGGGCGCATTCCAGTCTAGACAGCCTAGTTTCCGAGGTTAATTCTTCTGATAACCATTTTGCCACATAGTGTAGTTGGCTTGCTAGATAGTAGATATCATAGTTTGGCAGTTTTGTGCCCCCTTTATCATACAAATTATGTAACTTCCAAAGGGCTATTCTATTCCTCGTCCCATGCCAAAGGAATTCCCTGCATATGCTATGTAACCTGGTGAAAAATCTCCTTGGTATCAGATATGGTATGCTCCCAAAATAATGCAATAGTCTCGGCAGGACTACCATTTTCAGCATTGCCCCTCTACCCATCATCGCTAAGGGGAGTTTTGCCCAGAACTTGATACTATTTTCAATGTTCTTGACCGCTTTCTCAGTATTATGTTGGTGCTCTGCCTCCACCGTATGATAAATATCTATCCCAAGATATCTGAACGTGTCGACCTCCCATGGTATTTGTAAGATAGGTAATTGATCTCGCAGGATCCCTTTAGATCTACCCAGCGGAAATATACATGATTTTTTGGGGTTCACCGCTATGCCGGATAGCGATGCAAATCGTTCCATCACTTCCAGAACATAGTGGACGTTTTCTTCAGGGTATCGTAAATACAACAGCATATCGTCAGCGTACAAGAAGACTAAGTGCGGCTTCCCATTTATGGTAATACCTATCATGTCATACTGCTGCCTTAGGTATATCGCCAGGGGCTCTAACGCTATGATATACAACATAGGGGACCACAGGCATCCCTGTCTAGTACCCCTGCTAAATTGCCACCTCTCCGATATTATTGCTCCCGTTTTGACCCTGGCCAGCGGTGCGCTATATAACAGTTCGACCCATTTAAGATACCCAGGCCCTATCCCATAGTTGGCCAGGCCTGCAATCAGCCAAGGCGATTTGACTGAATCAAAGGCTTTTATTGCATCCAACGATAAAATTGCTATTTCGCCAGCGTCCCCTTTCGCATGTTCAATAACTCGGTGAAGTTGTCTAAGGTTGTTGGATATATTTCTATTTGGGACATACCCGGTCTGATCGGGGTGTATTAATTTATTAATGATCCTTCTCATTCTGTTTGCTAGGACTGCTGTGAGCATTTTGCTGTCCTGATTGAGCATTGGCAGAGGTCTAAATGATCCGCAATCTTTGCCAGGCTTATTGGGTTAAGGGAGTGGTATGATAATCGCCTCTTTTAGGGACTTTGGCAGCCTTTCTGTTTCGTATGCCTCATTTAGCATTGCTAAAAGCGGGGGAAGCACCTCATTTCTATACATTTGATAACATTTGCTAGGGAGTCCATCGGCCCCCGGGGTCTTGTTGGTGGGTTGATGCACTACCACCTCTTCTAGTTCCTCTAAAGTGATCGGGGTATCCAACTCCTCTCGCTCCTCTGCGCTGATTCACAGCAAGCCTATGTCTTCCAGTGTTTCCCTTATTTCCCTATGATCGCTTCCCCCTTCGTCCCCATACAAGTGTTGATAGTACTCTAATAATTCACGATTCACGCCCTCTTGGGTGTCCACTATACACCCATCCTCTTTCGTTATTGCTCTGAATGTAGGTCTGGGGGGCTCACTTTTATATAACCATGCCAGCACCCTCCCTGGTTTATCTCCTCCCGCATGTTGCCTCTCTATATACTTTTTATAGTTTAGATTGCACAGTCTCTCCCAGTGTCCAGCACATTTCTGTTGCAGCCTGAGTGTGGTTTCAGTATCTTCCTTGGTGCTACCCTCTCTACTCAACGCTGTTTCTAGTTCTTTTTCCACTTCCAGCAGTTCAATTAATATCCCTCCTTGTAGTCCCTTGGACTTGGCTATGGCTATCCCCCTCACTACCACCTCACTACCACCTTAAAGGCTTCCCACAGCGTACCCGCTGACTCAACACTTCCAGTATTTGTCTCGAAGTAACTTATTATTTCTTCTCTCAAATCCTCCCTGAACATTGTATCTTTTAACGCCTCAGCTCTGAGGCGCCACATTGGTATCTGTGCTCTTGGGGGTCGATATTGCCATATTAGGACCAATTGTGAGTGGTCTGATAGGACCCTCGCTTTGTATTCTGTCTGCACTATTTCTGCCATTATCTCCTGCGTGGCAAACATATAATCTAGGCTAGTGTGCAAGTTCTGTGGGGCCGAGTGATACTGTCTATCCTGCGGGTGGCGCACCCTCCATGCGTCCTCGAACCTGAAATCCATCAACAATGACTGCAACGCCCTGGCGGCCGGGGTGGGTCTGTCTATTTTGTTATCTGATCGGTCCACTTTTGGATTAAGTGCGCAGTTAGTCTCCTCCCCAGATCACCGCCCCCCCCCCCCGAAGAACATACTCATTTTGTTGTATAGGGTCTTAAAGTATGCCGCCGTGTCCTGGTTCGGGGGCATATGTATTTATTATGCATATTTCTTTGTTTTCCACCAGCCCCCTTGCAACCATCCTCCCATCTGCTTCCACTGTGGACTGTAGTAACTGGCACGGGACATGTAGTGCTACCGAGGTGATCACCCCTCTAGCGTAAGCTGAATATGTTGCACCGATAACGGTCCCCTTCCACTTCTTCCGGATCATCTCTAATCTTTCTTTTGTAAGGTGAGTTTCTTGTATTAGGGCTATATCTATTTTCTGTCTACGCAGATGCATCATAACCTTATTCCTCTTTAGGTAGCTATTGAGCCCTCTAAAATTCTAAGTGATCACCTTAAGGTCCCCCATGATCCAATATCATCCCTCTCCTCCCTTTGCAATTGTCCCAGTCTTGCTTGTAGGCCATCGCTCATGTATGTAGGCTCATTCCCCAACTTCAAACTGTCCCTCCCCTTTAACCTAGCTACTATCCCAACTTCCCTCCCTCCCCCCTCCCTTCCCAGCCCCAACTTAACAACTCCGTTTTCCCTCCCCCATCCCAATTGTTGCCCAGCTCCATCCCTGGATCTCAGGCAACCCCGCATCTTGCCCGTTTCTTGGCTTTCACCAATAATCAGGGTACAGCAGGGAGAGAACACCCTACTGGCGTCTAAACAACTGTAACTATCGCGGGGTAGGTCGTCCCTATTCTGTATCTCCCATATTGGCAATTGTCCGCAGCGCATTTATGCTTATAGCTACCTTATACAATTCTATATTCCAGTCCAACATGTCCGCCCATTGAATGCCAATTAGTTTGCTTCCGCGCATCTTGTTGCACGGGTTACATTTGCTACTGGCACCCCGATAAAGTTCCTCCCACCTCTCGCAACGTCAAACATAGCGCCGTATCACTTATCCTGTCCCTCTCGATCCTGGCCGTCTGCAGACTCTGGTCATCCCTGGGTATCCAACCAGCATGCCGCCTCTTCCGGAGTTTCAAAAAAGTGCGTTTTCCCTTTGTGTAGGACATTAAGTTTTGCAGGGTACAGTAGCATGTATTTGAGTCCGACGGTCCTCAATCTTCTTTTCACCGCAACGTAGCTGTACCGTTATCTCTGTACCAGCATGGTATAATCCGGATACGCAGCGATAGTCGCTGCAGCTCGTGTTATTATTCCAGCTTTCCGAAAAAATTCCCAAATCTTTTCCCTGTCTCTGTAGTTTAATATCTTTGAGATTATGGCTCGGGGAGGGGCCCCAGTTGCGGTCTTCTCATCAGGGCCCTTTGCGCTCGTTCAATCGCGAACCCTGGGAGAGCTTGCCTACCCCTATTTCTTGAATGAGCATATTTTCCACATAGTCCGTGGGGTCCTGGCCACCTTCTCCCTTCGGTAAGTCCACCATGCCTATGTTATTGCGTCTCGCCCTCCCTTCGGCCTCCTTAGCTCGGTTTTCCAGGTTAGATTTGTGTTGCTTTAAGATATGGACTTCTTTGGCATTGATGGTACTAACATCAGTGTTGGTTTTGACAGCGCTTTCTGAGCCACTCGTTCGGTCCGCTAGTGCTCTTACATCCTGTTTTAGTAAGTTGACCTCTATCCCTACAGCATCTATCTTAGATTCCAGTGCCGCTTTGAGGTCTGCCATCGCGGTTCCCCACGAGGATTTCAGTTTGGTTATGGCCGCCAGGATCTGGCGGTTCTCCCTTGGCGAGGATCCCTTTTCCAGTATGGTGTCCGTAGACTGTGCTGGCATGGTCAAAGCATGTTGTGTTTTGGCAAATATGTCCATCGTTGATTTTTTACCTTTACATTTGCCCCCTTGAGCTCCATTGCCCTGAACGTCCCAGGTCTCGCCCGTCTACTGCTCAGGTTAACGTCTTTCCCCCCGTGTGTTAGTGTTTGTACTGGTCCACAGCTTGGCGTCTCAGGTGCGTTCTTCACTGTATAGTTGTCTGCTGCATACGCTTATTTCCTGTGTGCAGGTCACCCATATATGTGGCCTGCAGTTCTAGTCCTCTGTCTGCCCAACTCTAGTGCGCTTCTTTTTGTCGTGGGGGGTTGGCGCTGCACCAATTGTTCATGACGTGGCTCAGTTGCCTCTGGTCCAGCCGTCTTGGGACATGTTGCGCTTCCTGCGCTCGGGTGGCATGCGCACTGGTACCTGAAGCATGTCTAGGCCCTCTGCTGGGGTCAGTGTGCTGTTGTAGATGGACATGCACGTCTCTAGTTCCGCTAGCGTGGTGGCACTTTGCAGAGCTATCCTTGCATCATTAGAATGCTGACCTTATTAGTCAGCTGAAGTTGCTTGACTCCTCATCAAGGGTGTTGCTCTCATCACCTCATTGTGTCCTCGCCTCCAATTTTACTAGGTTATGGGGAGTGCGCCTCCCTTTTTGCCAAGGTCCTTTGACTGCGTACCTTTGGCTTGGCTTAGTTCATCTGACCTCGTGGGGCCATCATTAGACAACTATTCAATGCTCCACCCTTAATCTGTGCCCTCAAGGCGCTATCTTCTGTACTCCGCGGCGCTCTCGTGCTCCTGTGGTCTTTGGCACCTCTGTGTTGTCTTGCAATCCCCTTTGCTCAGGTTGGGGTTTGTACCTTTCTCCCCACTAGCCTAAGGCACTTGTCCTGCTGCACCTTTTTTTTTTTTAAATTCTTTATTGGTTTTTCGATAACGTGTAACAAACAGCGCATTTGCAGAGCAATGTAGTATGTATAATAATAGAACATCAACCTTAACATTCCCTTCCCTCCCACTCCACCCCCCGCCCCCCAAGACCGCAGTAAAAACCTCAGTCTTCAATAGGCACACGTGCCGAGCAGGGACTGCCGGAACTGTTCGATGTGCTGCCCGGCGTCGCTGGACAGAGAAGTGGCTCTGTCAGCTCTACCCAGCGGAGAAGATCTGCACTGGAGTCCAGTTTTTGTACCTGGATTGCCATTTCCCAAGACGCCGTCTCCGCGGCAATCCATCTCTTGAGGTCATACCACCAAAGGGCCTCGCTTGGACCCCGTACGCTCTTCCAGCCCATGGCTATGCGCCTTTTCGCTGTTATGTAAATCAAGTCTAGGAGTCTAGTTAGGGGCTTGTTCTTGCTGCTTCGCTTGTATGTCCCCAATATGCAAGCTGCTGGTTCATGAGTTTCCACCTCAATCCCGGCCGACGCCACCCTCTCTCTCACCTGGGCCCAGAACCTCTGGACCGCGGGACAGCTCCAGAACATATGGGTCATGCCTGCCCGTGGCGCGTGGCACTTGGGACATGTCTGTGGCGTGGCCCCTTTGAACTTTGATATGGCGTAAGGTAGGCCCTGTCATGCCGCACCTCTTGTCTTCCTTTACTTGCAGCCTGCTATTATCATGCAGCGCTTGTTATCCTTCTTCACCGTTCACTCGCCTGTTGTAACTTCCATGCACCATTCTTCCCTGTTACAACTCGTTTCAGCCCGGGACCCGTTTGTCAGTTGTGGGGATGTGTGTATTCCCCCTCCTGTGGCAGGGTTGCAATCCAATTCTGTGTGATGAATATGCTGCTGTTGCTGCTAGTTAGACTGTTCAGTGTGCAGCAGGTGGGGTCTTCTGTGTTGTGCAACACCTACCCAAATTGTATATCAGCCACTGCTTCCTCCCCCTGCTGGATCATCCCAGTACTTATTTATAGGGGGTGTGCCTCAGTCTATTCTCGCCGCCTATGGCATAGCTAGATTGCCATGCTTTTATTGCTGGGACCTACTTGGTGCTTCCTCAGTGTCGTACCAGCTACTTGTTGTGCACTTATCTCTTGGCGCCCCAAGGCTGAGCATCCTCCTCACTTATCCTATGGGATGGGGGTGGGGGGCTACATTTGGTGCGGTTCCATTCCAACTCAGCGCCTTTACTGTGCCGTTGCTTTTTATGAACGGGTGCGCTGTTTCGCTCGGGAGGGGGTGCGTTGTCCAGAAGGGCGATGCTGCTTTAATGTATCTGCATTTGTTGTACACCTTGCTACATTGTTACAGGTAGCGCCGTGCAGCACACGTTAGTCTCCCAGTCAACGGTGCACATTTCCCTTGCATTTCCGTTCCGTGCAGTCCACCGGGGCCGTCATTTCTCCTTCTTTACTGCTTGACTGCAGCGTGCCACAGCCTCGCGGATTGATTACCCGCGCTGGTCTGCTTTATGCAGGCCGAGTTCCTCATTGAAGGCACATTCTCCACCACGATTGGGTCGGCCTGGGTTTGCGGCTCAGGTGGCACGCCTGTACGTTCCTGCACCTCTTCAGGAGTGCGCTTACCCGTTCTATCACTTCTCCAGGGGATCCACTGTGACGCGTGTTTCGCTGGTGCGCTCGCCTTTATCGAGTAACCCGCGCCCCAGCTGGCCGTGTTTTTTGTTTCCTGCTGTAATTAGTTCACTTCATGCGAGCACCAGTTCCTCTTGGTGCCTCGCTCTTTGTCCAGCGCGATTATCATTCTCATCGGCTCCTTTGTTCATAGCCAACTGCCATTTTGATTGCGGACCGCCGGCTGTCTGGATCAAGTTCCATAACTTCGGACACACTTGCACGTTCTTCTCACGGCAGCGTTCGCTGGAATCCGCTACTTTTCATGTTAGTCATCTTCTTTCAGCATTAGTTTTTGAGATTTATAAGCATGAGTTTCGTCGGATGCAGGAGCTCAGAAGGAGAGCAGCCTATTCCATGGCTGCCAAGCCACGCTCCCAACTGCATATTAAGTTTTTAGAGCTGAGGTCAATCAGACTAGCGCTGATGGCCTTTCTGACCTCTGTACGGGGAAATAATGTCCAGATAATGACAGACAACAGTGTGGCCATGCATTACCTCAACAAGAGGGGCTGTAGGGTCACTACCACTGTGGAGATGCAGCTCTGATTTTGGGCACTGCAAGAAGGAATCTCTCTCCGGCAGTTCACCTAGCCAGAGAGGAAAACACGGCAGTGGACGCTAAGCACAGGTAGATCACGGTCTCCCATGAGTGGAAGCTAGCTCAGGAAGTCCTTCAAGAGACCTTCGCCCTTTGGGGAACCTCTCAAGTAGATCTGTTGCTGTCCAATTTCAGCAGGAAGTGTGACCTCTTTTGCTCAAGAGAATTTCCTCAGAGAGGAGCTCTAGGGGACGCATTCGTAGTGGATGGGGAATTTCCACCTCTGTATGCGTTTCCGCTAGTTCCAGTCATTCCTCATGTCCTCACGAGGCTGAGGAAGTTTCGGAAATCAATGATCCTGATTGCCCCAGACTGGGCCAGGAGGACATGGTACCTGTAACTTCTGGAAATGTCCATCTACCCTCCAATACGTCTACCACAAAGGGAGGATCTCCTCTCGCAAGAGGGAGGTTGCATTCTTCATCTGAAATCAGTAACCTCCACACATAATTTCTGAGAGGTTGAGGTACAAAGATTGGGACCATCTGGAAGACGTCGTGGAGGTGCTGCATTCGGCCAGAAGGCCTGCAACCAAATCTCTATACTGCTGCTGTTGGAACGCTGTCCAGTCATTTGGTCGACTACAAACTGGTCGACTGCAATTTGGTCGACGTCATTTGGTCGAAAACCAAATGGTCGAATTTTTTTTTTTTTATTTGTGTTTTGTGGGTTTTCGTGTAGAAAAAAAAAAGAAAGAAAAAAAAGGGGGTTGGGGGGGGCCCCCAAAAAAAACAAAAAAGGGGTAAAAATAAAAAATAAAAAAATTCAACCATTTGGTTTTCGACCAAATTGAATCGACCAGTTGTCCAGTCGACCAATTGTTTTCGACCAAATGACTGGCAACCGTTGGAACAAGTTCTGCCGCTGGTGTAGAGATAAAGAAATTGACCCATTTTCTTGTGACACACATCGGTTTTGTCTTTTCTCCTACATCTAGCGCATAAGGGACTACAGCTAAGTGCTATCTGGCTGCACTGTCCATTTTCAAGCACTTCCCTGAACAAGGTTCCCACTGTCAACCAGCAGAAAGTGGTCAACTGCCAGACTGTGAAACTTGCTCATAAACTTGTGTGAGATGCATTTTATTAAAATGCAGGTCTCTCCGGAAAATGCTGCTTGCTTCCGCATTGTATATTGTCCACCAGGCTTTGCCAATAATCAGTTTGTGTCTGAATGTGTGCAAACTGTAGTTGACTTAGCTCTTATTTACCCCAAGATTGTCATATTGGGAGACTTTAATCTCCATCTTGACCAGCCACAAGCATGTAAATTTGTTACTTCTCTCGCGGATTATGGTTTCCCACTTAACAATCATAGCCCTACGCACGTAGGTGGAAATCGTCTTGACCTGATTTTTTCTAATATTTCTAACCTTCAAGTATTCTGTCCTTTACCTGTGTTATGGTCAGATCTTCATCTTATCCCATTTACTCTCCCATGTTTTCTATCAAAAGCTACAACTATTCCCCCTATGAAATTCAAACCACGGTGGTCTAAGGTCCCTATTGAGTCTATTTCTAGCTCTGTTATGACAGCTACTCAACTGAGCAGGACTAAGGGCCTGAATGTTTGTAGTGCTCTAGTGGCTGCCTTTGAGCATACGGCTGATACTTTTGCCCCTCTCAACTGTTCCCTACCAGCGCTGTGCCCTTGGCTCCCTGGTATTCTTCAGAGCTAAGGCTTTTGAAGCAGCAGTGTCACCTTCTCAAACGGAAATGGCTCCTGCTGCCTAACTCTTCCACAAGGCTGGCCTGCACACAAGCATGGTGCAATTATCACAGTTGCATAAAAAAGACCAAAGCTCAGTACTATGCTAATCACGTTTTAAATGCTTCTTGTGCATCTAAAGAGCTCTTTCATGTAGCTAAAGAGTTATTCACTCCTATTCAGTCTCCGTCTTCTGCTACCCGTACCCAAGCCCATTGCGATCATATTGCCACTTTTTTGTGCAATACGGGGAAAGATACATGCAGATATATCTACCCTAGGGCCCCCCCTCAGTAGTACAGAGCTTCCAACCGGTCCGATTGAGCAATGTTCAAATACATTTAATTTTGTGACGGGAAAGAATGGTTACGGCTGCTTTATCAAAATTGAAATCTGCCTCCCCGGTCAATCCCATTCCACTTCATATTCTTTGATCTCTCTGGAAGCCTGGCCCCCCTTCTTACCGAGGCACTTGAATACTCTTGCACCACTGGTTTTATTCCTAAGCCTCTTAAGCATTCTGTGATCTCCCTGTTGTTGAAGGAACCTCCACCCCCCCCCCCCCCCTTTGATCCGGCAGCCGCGGAAAATTGTCCCATCTCCCTGCTTCCTGCAATGGCAAAGCAGCTGGAAACTATTGTCACCACCCCCCATCCCGCCGAGCTGTCGTCCTACCTTGAGTCTAATGATATATCCCCTGCAGGCTGTCTTTCGCCTAGGGATGGGTACTGAGTCTGTGATGGTTGTTCTGCATGATGATGACATAATGTTACAGGACCATGTAGAGAAGTATTCTTATTTTGCTAGATCTCTCCACGGCCTTTGACACTGTCGACCATCAAAGACTCTTGAAATGTCTCTCTGATGGTGGAGTTTTGGGGATACCTTTGAAATGGTTCTCCTCTTTCCTTTCTGATCGTACGTAGGCAGTGTCCCTTCCTCTGTTCACTTCTTCTATGGCGATTGACTCTGGGGTTCCACAGGGCTCGGCTCTTTCTCCACTGCTTTTTAATTTATATATGGTCGCACTGACCAAGCTCATTTCAAGCTTTTGGTGTGCTTTTTTCACATACGCCGATGATGCCCAGATTCTCTTCCGCTTAAATGCCCCCAAGGAACACACTTCCCAACTGCTGAACGATTGTCTCTCAGCAGTGGGGACGTGGATGGCTAACTGGCTTAAGTTAAATGTAGAGAAGACTGAGGTACTGGTGGTTGGCCAGCCTCTGCTGGCCCCGGTTGGACCTCAGAGTATTGGCCAGCCTGCCTTGGTCCCTGCCCAAAACCTTCTGCTGTAGTCCAGAGCCTAGGCATAAAAATCATGGCTTCTGGCTCCAGATAGGCGCAGATCTCCTCAGTATGCCAAAATGGTTTCGCCAAATTGAAAGTTCTGAAGAAGGTTCTTCCATTCCTCCCTAATGAGGCTAGAGTTAAAATTGTAACTGCCTCTATTATGGGGTCAATAGACTATTGCAACGGAGTCTATCCTGGTCAGCCAGTGACTCTACTCCAATGCCTTCAGATTCTGCAGAATGCAGCGGCCAGGCTTGCTCTTAATGCTCCCAGACTGTCCCACTCTTGCGATCTTATTCAGTGCCTTCACTGGTTGCCTGTAAAAAGCCAGGTGAACTTTAAGATGTTGTGTATCGTTCACTGTGCTATTCATTCTGCGGGGGCTGAATTTCTTCAAGCAAAACTCTCTATCAACCCAGTAGATCTCTTCGCTCATCAAACCAGTTCTTACTGTCAAGCCGGTCAAGTGGCACAGCGAGTAGAGCGCTCGCTTTGACATCCGTGCAGAGCCTGCTAACACAGGTTCGAATCCCGGCGGGGCCAAACTCAGCCTTTCATCCTTCCTAGGTCGATAAATGAGCACCACACACCGTGGGTAATAATAAGCAGCGCTCAGATACCTGAGGGTTTGCAGCGCTATATAAATGCCAAATTATTATTATTACTGTCTGTCCCCCGCTTTCAACGTGCTCGTGCAGGGGGCAGATCTTTCTCTGTGCTGGCTCCTTCCTTGTGGAATGCCCTCCCTTAAAACTTACGGGCTATCCAGCTTTTGTAAACAGCTCAAAACTTTGCTGTTTTAATGTCCAGTTGCTGCCTTACTCCGCCTGGTTTATTCCTTTAGCGCCTTGATGCCACCAAGTATTTGTCGCGCTCTATAAATCTCTTTACATTACCTTACATTGTTCCGGTCTGGGATCTCAACCTGGTAAGCTTCCTGATGGATACCCCATTAGAACCATTACATTATTGTCCAATTAGGATGTTGTCATTGAAAAAAGTATTCTTGACAGCCCATTACCTCTGCCCGCAGAGTGAGCGAACGGCAGCCTCATCTTCTAAACCACTATTCACTGTCTTCCACAAAGACAAGGTAGTTTTGAAGGTGTCCTTCTTTTCTACCAAAAATAGTGTCTGAATTTCATCTGAGGCAAAACAAATTTTACTGGCTTTCTACCTTCTTCCTCCTCATCCATCTAAAGAGGAGGAGAGGTTACACAGACTTGACCCTAAACGAGCCTTAAGCTTCTATATTAACAGGGTTTCTAAGGTAGGGCTGGACGACAAACTTTTTTGGTTACAAAGGCCACAGAATGGGACAGGCAGTTACTAAGCAAACTTGTCTCAGTGGATTATCCAGTGTATATCTGAATGTTACAACTTGGCTAGGAAGGAGGTTCCTGAAGGTCTAAGGGCCCACTCAATTAGGGGTGTAGCCACTTCAGCCCTCCAGAGAGGGGTACTGCTGCAGGACATCTGCAATGCTGCCAACCTGGTCTTTTGTGCATACATTTGATAAGCACTACTGTTTAGATTCCCTTTTGGGCTGAGAATCCAGATTTGGAAAGGCTGTTTCACACTGCATAAATCAAAACTGAACTCTTCTTTCCCACCTCCTGCAAAACACTGCTATGTGAGAATATCAAACATGAGGAATACGTGGGAGGACACAATCCATTTGAAGAACAAATAACTTACCCCTGGTAATATTATTTCGACTGGTTGTTCCTTCCAGAAATATTACTGGAGCAGTGAGAAAGGGGATACTATGTATCTGCCCAGCACTCCACATATGGTGGAGTGTGCTGGGCTCACTATATATAAAATGTAAAAGAGATTCTGCAAGATAAGGCAAGAGAAAATAATAAGGGTAGTCCAAGGGGCAACCCAGCAACACTGCACACCAAGTTCTGTGTGCTGCAATAAATACATGTAGGTGCCCAAAAAGTCCTAGGGAAGGATTTATTTAAAAAATACACTATGGATCATCCGCAAAATGACACCCATAAAAAGAGTAAAAGAAAAGGTGAGTGTGGGGAAAAGGTTCCTGCTCACTCAGGAATAAGGTCAAATAATTCA
Source organism: Ambystoma mexicanum (assembly GCF_040938575.1). Taxonomy (NCBI): domain Eukaryota; kingdom Metazoa; phylum Chordata; class Amphibia; order Caudata; family Ambystomatidae; genus Ambystoma; species Ambystoma mexicanum. The sequence continues at coordinate 1,351,422,978 of NC_090934.1, read as the reverse complement.
CTTGTCCAGCAAAAAGTGCTGGGTGTCTCACAGTGGCAGTAGATTTAGCATGGAAATGAAAATCTAACCTAACACTCATTATCATTATTTTTTGTTTTGTTAGAGGTTATAGATGGTCCATTCAATTTAGAGCATTTGCTAAGAGCTGTGATACTGCACAAAAGCCCTATTGCAGTCATATCTAGCAAAATAGTATATGTAGGAGAGCTACATCAAAGGAGTTCTCCCCAATTTAGGGGGAAGTTGTTGCTCTCATTCTAACACTGCTGCATGTACGATGCAAATAAATTATAGATCAGGGGGCTAAGACACACCCCTGTTTAAAACCATGATTGGTTGCGATGTCAGAAGATAAAGTACCATTACCATCCAGCCTAATAACAGAAGTTCCTTTTGTATACTTGCCTAATCATTTCTTAAAGAATACTCACAGTCCAAGGTAAGCATCTTTTGCCACAGTAGATCTCGTGGTATGGAGTCAAACACTTTGCTGTAGTCTATAAAACAAATGTATAACTCACTACCTTTGTACCTCAATAGGATGTCCAATTCAATAGGCTATGGTGAAAATATTATAGATAATTCCAAATCATTTGCGAAACCCAGTCTGCTGGTAAGATAAGAAGTGTGTTAATATCAATCTATCAGGTACGTTTCTTCAGCAGAAATGTTGCAAACATTTTTTAAATATTGTCAGAGCCAAGTCTGTAATAATTAGGATCATGTGCTTTCCTTTTTTGAAAATAGAAACTATATTGGCTTTTTTTTTCCCAAGAAAAGATTATACCAGATATTGAAATTTTCGAAAACAGTCTATACAGGATCTGTGCCCACAATTCTGGTTTAGCCGTAATAACCACATGAGGTAAAGGTGATGGTGCCCTCAATGTTTTGGAGTTCTTTATTATCATAATGTCCTCCATGTCAAACGTAAACCAATTACAGGTATAAGTATCGCCATTTTGAAATTAAGCAATTATATTAGTAGGTTTTATAACACATTGCTCAGTTCTGTAATATAGATTCTTGATCTAACATACCCATATTTTTTCATCAATGGGGTTGACCATCAGATTATGATCTCTACTCATGTACCAATTAACATAATACCAACATTTGTTATCCTCTTTCAGAGTCAAAGCATCATACATAATTGACCAGTGAATATTAAATTGGCATTGTTTGTGGATTCTAATCCAATTTCTGTACTTAGTTTATAAATTAGTAATAGCATACCTCCTGGAGAGAACATCTTATGCAGTATCTTTATTTTTCTGCTTTGCGTCACAATGGCATTTTCTTCTATTAACCACTAAAGCATCATATACTTCATAGACCTTTTCAAAATGGGGAAAACATCTCTTACTCCTAGAGCATCTAATGGCTTTCAGTTCATTAACACCATGCATGATGGATGCATGATGGCACTCGACCTGCAAATGCCCTGATGAGTCCAATCTTTAAAATATTGGAAGCTCACAGCACAATATTGAGACAACAGTCCATTAAAAAGCTCCACATTTTTACCATACCATCTAATCAATTCACTTGCATGTCACACACAGCAATTCCCATCGTAAAATTCTCTCTGGGTATAATTGACATTTAAACGTACAAGCATAACATAATCACTAAGGCCAGAGTGTAAACGGATCTAATCTTTCAAAATATTTTGAAAGGAGTAAGAAACTAAAATGTAATCGATCCGTGATTTGTTTGTTCCTGCTCCAGGTAAAAGTACTGTCTTCCCCAAAATCTGCTCTAGCATTCAAACATTTCATATATCAGCTATCGAGGAAGACTGACCAGGTATCCTTAGCACCAAATCCACCAGACGGTTAATCAGAGTAATTTAGAGTTTAAGCCATATTATCCTATGAAACAATTATCTCTTTATTAATCCAACAACGTAGGACAAAGTCTAAATACTTTTGCAAAACTTTGGCTCTAAAGGGTTATAAAGATTAATCAATAGCATTTTGAATTGCTGTTTCTCCCCAACCCCGGACATAATCACTGCAATCACATTATTATCTTGTCGTTGAGGTAAATATTCTTTGACTTGGAGGTCAATTCTAAAACCTATTAACAGACTGCCTGAAGAGCTCCCTTTGGAACCTATAGTAGCCATTCTCTGTATAAAGTTATAGCCATCTATATAACGGGGGCTTGACAGCTAAGTCTCCTGTAGACAAAATATATCAAAACTTAATTTGCGGCCCTCTTGATTATACTGAAACAAGCAGAAACCACGAGAGTTCCAAGTTACCAGGCTAACTCTTAGGTAAACAGTCTCCCTGAAGACAGCCCTCAATTCAGTTATTTCGGGCTGTCCCTTTCCTGGATGCAGTCTTGTTTCCCTGATTTTTAGGCTTCTTTAAAGGCACCCAATTTAGATTCCAATTGACCAATTTCCAAGGCCAAGATCAGACTTTATTATCTTCAGATTTGTTTAAATTCCAAGAGTCAGGAGAGGCAGTCTGAGCAGCAACCTTTGTGATTCCTGGTCCCTTCACTATTCCTATTTGCCAGAGGACGAGCTTGCATACAAAAACCCCTTGGCAACGCGGAGCGGCGCAGAGAGGCGGCAAGAGGCAGCCCAAGTGCTCCAAAAGCCGGTTGCCTCTCTGCGAGACGCCACACGCACCCAAAGGCACCCCATCCATTTGTAAGAAAAGCTCAGAAGATCAGTAAATACTTTGAAAGGTGAGAAACACAATAAGGAATGTGATTGCATTGTGCTTACTCTTTACTGACATTCTGCGAGATCTCACTTCAGTGTTTTTCATCCAATCCTTTCTGCTGGTCAGGAACTGTGAGCTTCAAGCCTTTGAGCCGACCCTCCACTTCTTTTGCTGGACCAGTGACTGCAAGCCGTTGGTGCCTTTTGAGGTCTATAATTACAATCACAAATTAGCCCCAGTACTTATATCTACGTAAGGGAAAAGAGGGAAACAGTAAGTGATCCTCAGAAGGTGAGAGTCACTTGGACATTGCTGCTGGATCGTGTAATTGTCACACAAACATTGTGTGATATCCCTTCCTTCTGAAGTCATTTCCTTGCCACTTCCTGGGGGCTGACAACTGTGGACCTCAGCCACATTGTTCGTGTCAAGCCACTTGCTTTCTACGTTTTATAGGTGACTGCAGGCTAATTAATGCCTTTGAGCCGGTATTGACTGTTGGTACAGTCACTCTTCAGAGCTTGAATCCCTGAACACTTTTATTGCAGTATCAAGGTGCACTTCACATCTCATTACAAGCACTTCCACTATGTCACACATCGATTATCTGTGCAGCGCACCCCTAGATAACTACTTAAGGGCACCAGAGCTTGATGAACCAAACCCTATTGGCAAATTCATAAAAAGCCACTTCAAACCTAGTATCCGCTCACAAAAGGCAGCCTTGTTAGCAGAAAGGCAATCCAAAAACATCTCCCATCAACCTAATATCTCCAACATCTGTGAACATACTAATCTGGATGGGATAAGAACAGTCCAGATCAGGGATTTAGAATATACATTAACTGCTACTACTATGTTATGTTATATATAATTTGTACAGCGCACATACGCCCAAGGGCAACTTGACGCTAAGCAGTAGAGATGAGGAAGTGAGATAGAGTGAATACCTAAAAGAGGAAAGTCCTAAGAGATTGCCAGACGGCCACATGATCAGCAGTAGCTCGAAGAGCCCAAGGCAGCTCATTCCAGGCTTTAGCAGCCGCCACAGAGAAGGTGCCAGTCTGATACAGGGAACCCCCCAACTTGTGAAAGGCCTGATGCACCAGGCACATAGATTCGAACAGGATCCGCTTCTTTTTTGGGAGCCAGTGCAATAGTCTCGTGCGCCGTGCCGTATGAGCTCGTGCTGGAGGTTGAAGGATTGCTTTGGCTGCCGCATTCTGAAGCAACTGGATATGACTTATCAAATCGCGTGGTTGGTCATAATGCAATGAGTTACAGTAATCGGCCATGCTCAAGACAAGTGCTGCTACCACTGGGGCATGAAAATGGTAGGGAATGAAAGGGAGAACCTTCCGTAGTGTGCGTTATTTGTAGTGGCCAGATTTGCACACCGCACTTACCTGCTTTGCCATTGAAAGAGAAGATGAAAACTTGTCCCCTAGATTTTTCACTGAAGGGGAGGGCAGGAGCAACGGGCCAAGGGAAACGGGCCATAACTCGGGGGTCCAGAAAGAAAGTGGACTAGATGTGCCAACCACAAGTACCTCAGTCTTGTTACTATTATGTTTTAGCCAGTTAAGTCATGCAGACACCAAGATCCGCCAGACAAATCGCAAGCCGAGATGCAGTTTCAGGGCGAGAGAGATCCAAGCGAACCAGGATCTGTGTGTTTTCCGCGTAGCAGTAAAAACTGAAGCCATGTGACAGAATGAGAAGAACAGGACGAATATAAATGTTGAACAGAATCGGTGAGAGATCGGATCCCTGTGGGACTCCGCACAATAATGACAAAGCCTTCAAGCAGAAGGGAGGCAAAAAAACGGATTGAGACCGATCAGCCAGGAAGGCAGCGAACCAGCTCAACACTTGGCCCCCAGGTCAGTGTTCGACAGGTGAGAGATCACAATGGAATGATCCACAGTGTCGAATGTCGCCGACAGGTCCAATAGGAGAAGTGCACCCACCTTGCGCTGATCGACTAGGCAGGTGAGATCGTCCAGCACGGAGTTGAGCACTTATACAAACCGGATTGAAAGACATATAAAAAAAACTGGAAGTTTCCAGAAAAGATGAGAAAAGAGGGGGACACAATAGCTTCCAGTATCTTCATCAGGAACGTGAGTAGAGAGCTGGTGTGAAAATTTGCCAGCACATCGGGATGAAGGGTCAAGAGAAGGTTTTTTTCAAAAGAAGAAGCACACAGGTATGCTTCAAAGCGCTAGGAATAGACCCCTCTTGAAGTGATGAATTAACTGCTGTTGTGATGTTTCCTGCATCAAGTCTCCTGCAATGTCTTTGAACAGGGACAGCGGGATGGCGTCCGCTGGCGACGCTGATTTAAGACCATGAATGGCTTTAAGAATGTCCTGATCGGAAAAGACTAGGAAAGAGAGCTAGGAGGCGTTGGTAAATCGGAGGACATCTGAGCAGTAGCGGTCCCAGAAGAGACATCACTGATATCCTTACGAATTGATTCAATTTTAGAGTGAAAAAATTGCGAGAGTCAGAGAACTTGTGAGAGCTCTACAGATGCACCAGCCTTTGTAGGTGTAGAAAGAGACTGGACTAATTCAAATAGTGCTGTGGGCTTATTAATAGCACATTCAACCTGTTGACTGAAAAACTATTTTTTTGCAGCCAAAATTGCATTTTGATACGTCGTCGGAGCCAGGCAAAAGGCAGATCTGTCAATGGCCATTTAACTCATGCGCCATTTCCTTTCAGCCTGACGGCAGCAGAGTTTTAATGCTCTAAGCTCAGCCGAGAACCTTGGTTCAGATATATGGTTTCTTTCCTTGCACATCCTTGCCAGAAAATCGCACAGCCAGCTAGGAATCATTCAGAGTAACTAAAATGCACGGACTGTGTCGAACACAGTATGAGTGGAGAGAAGTTGATAGCACAGAAGGTTCCACATTACGCCAATTCCGTCTCAGAGTAGCTAATTTGGAGGGGCAAGGGGCAGAGCCCGACAGAACAATAGAAAATGAGATAAAAAAATGATCGGACCATAACACGGGAGAAAGAGAGGAGACGGAGATAAGTGACTCAGGGGCACATATGAAATCTAATGTTGCCCAACTGATGGGTAGATTCATGGATCAGCTGAGGAAGGCCAAGATCTGTCATAAGAGATAGAAAGTTAGCGACCTGGCCGATATTGGTGGTATCTGTGGGAAGATTAAAATCACCAACCACCCAAAGATTGGGGTGATTTGAAGCGTGGACACATAATCGGGAAAATCGGCACAGAAAGTAGCATCAGCCCCTGTCAGTCGATAAACTACAATAACATTAAATGTGCAGGCAGGAGACATGGAAATGCAGACCAGCAAACATTACATCTTAAGTGAGAGCACTGGAACGGAGCAAATCACTTTGTAGGAAGATTTATGCATAACGCCTAGCCCGCCACCCGGATGAGCTGAGGGGCGGTCGGCATGAGCAAAGTTATAGTTAGGAGGGAGAGCCTGAACAATCGAGGGTCCAGAGGAATCCCTTAGCCAGGTCTCAGAATTAAAAGATCCAATTGAGAGGTAGCCATGAGGTTGTGGCAGTCCAAGACATGTGTGACCAACGAGCGAGTGTTAAGCAGGCCACAAAGAAGGATTTCAGAAGTTGGTGTTGTCGCCGCAGGCGGGACATTGTCAAAGCATGGTGGCCAAATGGTTTCCCCAGGTGCCAATGAGAGTAACCATTGGCGATCCCGACTACCAGCATAACAGCCACGTCCAGCCTTAGCACGGACAGACACAGACATCATGGATTCTTCCCAAGGAGACAATGTCACAGTCTGGACCAAATGGTCCTCTCAGAAATGGCAAATTTCATGCCTATCACAGATATTACTCCACAAAGAGGAGTCAAACAAAAACCATCTACTCAAATAAATATAGCGGGTTATGATCACTATATTACTCATCAGACTTCACCAATGACCACTCTATCATTAAGCCCAATATTGGCTCACACATCAATTCCTCGAATGATAGTCCATGTGGCTTCAGATATCTCAACACATGAGACTATAGATATGATCAAAACCACTCCACTTTAAATGTTGTACTAAAGTCTTTGGTCAATGCATTTGAATTGTTTTAAAGGTGTAGTGCAAACACATACAGGCCTGCAAATGGAACTGACAAAAGTATGTGAATGTGAAAGCTCTATGGTGGGTCTGTACACCACAGTCCACTCTTTCATAAGCAATAATTTGGTGGAATTAAAATGAGACATCAGTCAACAAACACAATCTTAGACTGATCTACAGAGCCAATGGTTAATATCGCAAAGGTCTGTAGAGTCAGTAAGTCATGGAGTAAAACTGCTCACTGAATAAATACAATGTACAGCAAAACCCGAAATTCCAAAAGAAAATGGTGTCCCACAATGTGAAATTCAACCATTCGGTGATACATCACTGTCAAAATCTATTATGGAAGAGTTTATCCGTTTGGCCCAAATATCCGAGGAGGGCGTCAAACAAGGGAATTTATCATCTAACCCCTCCCAGTCCTCATCAAGGGTTCTCTCAGATCCACAGATCAAACTCCGGAAAACCAACGGCAGACCTAAGAGGAAAACCAATAATAAAAAAAATGGAAGACAGATCAAAGGAAGAGATCCTCCAAAATAATGAAGAGCGTAAAACAACGAATCAAAAACCACCGAAGAAAGATGGCAAAAGCCCAATTTGTGCGTCCCATTACTACAGCAACGAAAAATTCCCATCAAAATTCTGAGAAGCACTCAAAGTTAAAAAATGTTGAACAACAAACCCGTTAAACTGACGCATCCAAGTCAACAACCGCTGGCCTATTAAGTAAAGCTCTGGAGCAATGCTCTGGTACTAAATCAGATACCACATCTCCAATTTCCTCAAAAATGAATGTGGGCAGACGAACAGAAAAATCTCAGTTGTGTCAACGACAATGTTTGATGGAATTGGCAACCCAAGAAATAGTTTAATGCAAGCTGAAGTGTCATCATTAAGTCAGCGAAGAGTGGCTTGCACCCAAACAGTCGACAGGGCAAGCCTCCTTGTTAAATACAAGCATTCAAAGGTCTTTGATACCAAAAAGTCTAGTCTCCAACAAGTATGGGTGATAGTCTCTGGACCAAACATCTAACTACCCGTTCAACCATCTAATCCCTATGCAATTCCAAAGTTATGGATGAGAAGAATCAATGAGGTCAAAAAATCAAAACCATTAAACAGAACTAGAATTCTGACGACTTTACATGAAGTGGAGGATCTCTTCCAATGTCATTCTGACATTTAATATGTGCCCTTTCTCAACTACCCTGACGCATGTTGAAGAAATGGGATTGAAAACAAAATTGGGAGCCAATGCCATTATATCAGCTGCTCAAGCGTTGGATAAAATGACTTTGAAGTTTCACCTGAGCCTTTCAATGTTAATAGGATGGTTGAAAACAACACGCATGAACCTCAAGCGACTACCAGCATGCCCAGAATATCACTAAGTCACATTGATCTTCATAATCCGAAGACAGAGGACAGAAACATCACACGAGTGAACAACCATACTGAGCCAAAACCAAATGTTTGGTCACTTATACCCGAAATAATTTTGCAAGTCTTTCAGAAGATGGGGCTATCTGAGAATTCTCTCTAGCAGCTCAAGAGCTCACTCATTTGGTGGAATACAATGGGCTCCAGTTCCTTCAAGAATAAAGCAACCAGAAATGAGATCTTCAATAACTATGATATAATAGCCCTCCTAGATACATGGTTAGTTACAGGATTCAATGCAGATGGTTTTACAATCATGAACCAACCAGCACAGACTCGGGACAAGGGAAGGCCCTCTGGAGGACGCCTAATTGCAGTACGGAACTCTATTATGTCCTCAACCGAACTGACCTGTAGCGATGTCTCAGGAATGTTGGCCATAAAAACCCACTTGAAGGCTAGTAATGTCACCAGCATTCTGATCATTGACACATACTGGAGCCCCTCACATTCCCCCCTTATGGAATTCCTAACATCATTGGGAGATATACCTACTCAAATCGAAATGACAAATGGGCCAACTAGTATCCTCTTGACAGGAGACCTGAATTCCCAATGCATTCAAACAACTGTACAACATTACACAGTCAAAATGCTAACTCACAATGGAAATCACTGGTTTTCTTTCCTGACCGAGGTGGAAATTATATATAGCCAACGGAAATTTCAAGAGCGATGTCCCACCCGCACCAACTGGGTCTCGTGGTACTACTTACTACCTTCCTTTGTCAAAAGAGTTGTTTGACAAATGTATCAGTTTCCAGATAAAAGTGAAAGACCCTAGCGATCACGATATGCTCATTGGGTCTTTCCACCATCAGAAGATGAATCCATCCGAAGTAGCGTTTGTAAAATTATAGTCAATAACAGCAAGAATCGATTGGCCAAATTTCTTGAGGAAGAACCAAATTGAACCTGGAACTATCCAAAATTGTTGCATCACCTAGGGTATCTGAACCTAAAACTCTTCTTGATCCCCATACATTTGTAGACTTTTTGTGGGCTGTTAATCCACCTATTTCTATTTGCACCAAAACAAAATCCACACATGTCCATGCATACGATGAAAATGCATGTCAGAAAAAGAAATAACTAAGAAGATCATTTTGTGTACTAAAACATGAATCGCTAAATATGGTTGAGCACAGCTTACAAATTAAAAGGTTACAGGCAGCATACAGGAACTGGTCATGGTCACAAGCATACCTTCGCTGACAGTGAACAAATGCTCTGTGCGGTTGGCAAGGCCAACTCAATAAATTGTTGGTCTTTGGTGAACTCAAGAAAAGCCAATCAATGTATTTTACAAAGCAATATAATTGTGGAGGAAGTGTGGCTCAAACATTTCTCGTCTCTCTACACATTGCCTTTGCAGAATCCAAAAATGTTACCAAATAGAGTAAGATGGGAGTTATGCTTTTCACAAGACATGATAGCAGACCTAATAATAGAATCAAGTTCGAGAGCAGCAGCGCCAAATGGGCTTTCTAACCAAGTATTGAAGTCCAATACATCAGTATGGTCCTATACTTTTGTTTATTCAACAAAATAGTCGTCTCTATGACTATACCAGAGTCTTGTAATGCAGCCACAATAATTCCAATATAAACAAAAAGGCAGATCGGACTGATCCAACAAACTATCGTGCGATCTCCCTTCTTGGCGCACATTGTAATATCTTTGCGGGCATACTGTTAAAAGAACTAGAAGAGTGGGCCTGGAGAGAAAAAATGCTATCAAAACACCAAATAGGTTTTCATTGGGGTCTATCTATCAACAGCGTTAAACGGCTTAATTATGGGTTTGGTCTCGAATTCCACAGCAAAGAATGGAGGTTCCTCATTCGGAGCATGGATTGACCCATCCCAGGTCTTTGATACAGTGAATAGATCTAGACTATGGTCAAAACTCAGACAATGGGGCTTACAACTGCCACTTCTATTTATTGTGATGGCACTCCATTAACGATCCCACTTTCAGGTGAGACTAGATTTCCGTGGGAATCTCTCTGCCCCGATCAGCACAAAGGCGTAAAGCAGGACTGTATACTTGCCTCATGTCTCTTTAATCTCTGTTTAGCAGACCTGGCCAACTCCCTACACAAGTGCGGGCTGGCAAGCCCTCAAATCGGCTTGCAACGGATGAACTGGCTTGCCTATGCGGATGACATTGTGTTGCTTGACTATACCTCTAGAGGACTTCAGCAATTGCTGAATGCCTTGCAGGTGTATGCAAGCTCCAAGAACTAAAAATAAATACTTCTAAGTCCTAAATCCTGGTCTTTTAACATCCACCAAAAAAAACCTCCCTTCAATTGGAGACTCTTTGGGAACACAATAAGAGTGGCCAGTGAAGTCCCATATCTGGGGTTCAAATTAAGATCATTCCTATCAGAAACGCACACGAAAGCCATCATTGAAGGCAAATTACTTCAACTAAGTTGTCAAATGAAAAAACTGAACAATGATTACTACACATTTTCCCTGGCCCCTCTAGTCAAATTTGACACCGAGAAGGTTGTTCCCTCTCTAATCCATGGTCTGGACACTAATCCGTCTAACAAAACATTGAATTGGACCAGATTGGAGGATAACATATGGAAAAACGTCTTGAATTTTCTGCAAAGTCTGTCCATGGCCTGTCCTAGATATGAACTAGGTTTGGAATCTATGCGCTCACATAGTGAGTGGAATTCGATATAATTACACAGGCTTATATTAACTCCCATTGAAAATTTTCTATTCAAGGAGATAAATAGCATTCTATCCACTAACTTAAATGAATACTTGTGCAGCTTGAGATCTCATGCCCTGAAAATACTTCAGGAATGTAACTGCACAGAAGGGGAGTTAATATGTGCCCAATAACAGAGATGCGTATCGCTAAATTACATCTGTCACCTTCTTTGTGACAAACCACAGGGCTTATTGTTGGGATATTTAAACATTTTCTTAACTTGCAGAAACAACTTTCCCAGGTTCAGTTTGAATCTCATTTCAACTAGAGACATTCTCTTTGCTAGACACAAGGAGCAGTATGCTAACAATCCATGCTCACTGTAAAACTCTAGCGTTCAAACACTTAGACACATCATGATAAATTGCAGTGGGACTTTAAGAATTCCGAAATTTGTGAATTGTGAATGGTGGCAAAGAATATGTTCAGGACACGAAACACTGTTAACGTGGACAGTTATGAATTTGTTAACAGAGTTCAAATTTATTTGACAATTGTACAGCTCAAAATGTCTTGTTTTTATTGAAAATTATATTTTGGAATGTGATGTAAAAAGTCGAAAGTGCGGCTCAAACAATAAAAAGTCAGCCTCAAGGTCTGCCTCGATTGTCTGAAGAAGAGTCACTTCAAAGCCCATTCTAGTAAGCTCTTCAGCATGCAATAGTGTATATAGTCCACAAATGTCCATGTTATATGTATCAAGTTGTTAAAATGTTCAGCGCTTTGGTGTAAAGCGCTCTATAAACAAAATAAATACAAATACAAATAGAGGCAAGGCAAAATCTACCATTACCTAATTGGGTTGATTATCTGAATCGGGAAGTTCATAAATGAGATATCATTAGATGTAATTACTGCTAATTGAGGTATGTTCTGCATAATCTCAATCACTCTATTTCTGTTTATATATGGACTAACCACCGTAGCCAAAGGTTCCAAGATTTACATTTTTGTTACATTAAACCTATTCAGCTTTGCTACGGGGCTAAGGGGCTTCTTCTGCATCAGTAGGAGCCACTGTTGCGCCATTTTTCCATCTCCATCTCTGGTCTAGTTCCCGTCGAAATAAGCCACTGGTCCATATGACCATGGTCCATATGACCATGTTTATGATTTATGATTTATGTTTTTTGTATTTAATACCATATCCTTTATATTAGTCTATAAAGTGTGGCTGGGGCTCTCTAGCAGTCGCCCCAATTATCAGCAGAGAACACTTGGGCACATCAAAGACTCCCCGCCACAAGAACGGAAGACTCAGCCATTGGGCAAAGTTACTGCCCTTTATTAATGACAGGCATCACACCAGAAAAACAAGTATCCTCTGGAGCTCTCATCTTCGAAGCATGTCAACTGGTTTTATCCCGGTATGATGTCACAAGTTCAGGTTCCATCACAGAAGCCTATCGCACATTTACATTGGTCAGTTTGGGTAAGCTACATATGGGAACTATAAGGGTTAGTTTTACTATTGGATAGCCGAATCGACTGGCTCCTCCTAAGACTACCTGTACTACTACTACTAGTATCAATCTACAATGTGGTAGGCTCGCAGAAAGACCATTGTCCCTTGCAACAAATGATATCCCCACATGAAAGGTGAATCTGGATTAGGCAGAATGTGTCATCCCATCCCTGGGATCCTGAATATTTACCAGACCCTTTCAAGGCAATGGGAATGAACATGGAGGTGCGAAGCGTTCCCTAATGTTGCCATCTCTCATCACCTAAGCCTGGGAGAGTGCATTCAGTTAGCAGTTTGTGAGCAACAATTATAACTCTTCCCCTCTGGTTCGCTGGGAACAGTCCTCTTCGTCTACCTCGATTGAATGGGCATTGTCCTGTTTGGCAGGGTCACTTGTGTTGAGATCACAAAATGAAGCTGTCCTGCTTGTTGTTATGAGGATTTTAGCCTTATTTTCTGCAAGTGGCTCATTGCCTTGGTAACTGGAAATTTCCCGTCTCCACTTTTCCTTGGCTGGGTGCCTTGTTTCTGCTTGCCTTTGTCGGTCATGTCAGTCTTTCCGTGTACCCGAAGCCTGTCTCTACTTTGCCATCCATTTCAGAGGCCTATAGCTTCCATATCATTCCTTATGGCTTCTCAGTTAGTAGCAGTCAACTATGTGTAAGCTAAATATATAAATTCTTTGTTATTTGCGGTTTCAGCTTTGGCGAAAGATATGAATGTAGAGAAATATGTATGTGTCCGTCCTCTACCTATGTTGTTCATAAGCATATGCTTAGTGCCTACATTCAATAAACTAGTGCATGTTCTTGTAACTTCATGAATGGATGAATATGTACTTGGTATATAAGTGCGGCTAGGTCATGTCAGTGATGATGTCATTGATTTCTGGCTTTGCAGTCAGTCGACTTGCTCGATTAGTGTCATTTCCATGTCGTCCACATCATCGATTGGGTATGGTCTGAACGGCTGTCTGAGAAAATAACGCTTCACACCTGCGATACACCGATGATTGCAGTGATGGGCCCAAGAGTGAGGCACATCTGTCGTTTATCTGCCTTCTTGTTGTCGTTTGGGGGTCAGGAAAGGTCAGATTTGGCCTGCTTGTCAACATTAGATTTTCTTTGATTTTGTTTTGAAAATATCTTAGTTGTTGGATATGTGACATGAGTATCTGCAAGCAGTGTTTCATGATCTTTATTACTAGTTGATGGTAATATACACTGCTGTCGCTGAATTTGCCTCTAGATGCTTTTATTGCATCTACTCATATCCACTAAAGATACTACCGAAGCGGTTGTGCTGGCAGAAGCCAGAGAAGTGCTAAATCCGAAGATATTGGGCCCCTCGCATTGAGCAGCAGCAGAGTTGCTTATCAGTTCTACTCCCGATTATTTAATCATACTAGAAGTCTTATTAGGGTGAGGATTAGCAACAGGAGTATGTAATTAGCTAATATGCTTGTTCTCAGCAGCAAAGCCACCATTGCTTAAAATAATATCTACAATTCGGCTCCCAGCAAACATTTGCTCTTTTTGCTAGGCAGCAATTTTGGAACATAATACAAATCAAGCTTTTACTGGGGCAGCTAAATCCGAGAGTTCCGAGAGTAAGACATTGGTAACATGAAGTATATGCCCTGTCTCCGTACCATTTAACTCATCCATGGTATTTGTTTAAATCGGGCGATTTTGATGGTCTCTGTACATCTGATGATGGGATCACTTCTTGATTTGTAAGCGCCATAATATCGGACACCGTGATAGAGCCACGCCCACCTAAGGATTCTCGCTGAAGCGAGTAACATAGATTTACGAGAGAATGGTTATCAATTGAGGATAACAATATTGACCCTTTCCCGGCACAAGCGTTGGGTGACGACATAACTAACTTTTCTAATAACATACCCCTCGTAGGTGTCACTTGCTGTATTGGAAAGAATGCAGTTATTTTTCTTGTATGAGCCCTGTGATCCATTCCTCCGTCCTGGTCAGAGCACAGGTGGTTAGCCGGCTCACAAAGGGAGAAACTACAGATATATTGCCACCAGATTTAGACTTGTATAGGGTTTAGCAGCTTCTTTGCGGTTCACGCTCCTTCATTGATTCTTTCGAGTATGAATCGGCATATTAAGAGCTAATGACAAAACTCAATTCGGGAGGGCCAAACCACAAAACACCTGAAAGAAGGGGAAACCCCCCACAATATCAAAATACAACTGTATTGAAACTTAGCTTGAAAGATGTTTCACTTAGAAGTCAGTACCCAAAGTCCAGAAGGCAAATGTTTCTGCCGAGAGCCGCAGCCAGACAGCTTTTGTCATACACTTGTTCCGTGCACGGGAGTCTGTACGGGAGTCTGTGCACACTACAGTACTTTTTTATTTTTTTATTTTTTTACAGACTTTATTTATTTCTCAGGAGCACAAGTTACAAGCATATACTTGCGAACAGTAGCTTTCACCTCATTTCCCTCCCCTTGTCAATTCCCATCTCCGCATCTCCATGTTCCATAAGCTTCTGAGTTTAACTGTTATAACTCCCCCCTGCGCCCTCCGCCCCCATTGCCAATGTAACTTTTCAACTTTTGGGTGGAACACAACCTCTCTATTCATCACCTATGGGTATATTGCGGGCCGGACTGGCCTCCTGGGGTTTGCCTAGCTACAGGACCAAGACCCTGTGGAGTAACTTAAGCTTAAAGTACATTTGTTCTCCGTCTTCCAAGAACTCGTGGAACGGCATCCGAGTATTCAAATATTTCGAGTAGGAGCCATATGCCATTGCAGTTACCTTTTCCATGACCATCACTCCCCACAGTCTCACCCACCACGTAGCCACCACTGGCCCCTGTTTGTTCTTCCACACCTGCGCCATGGTGATTCTGGCTGCGCTCAGCATATGAGTGTTAAGGCTGGCCTTATTTCCTGTGTTCGCATAGCTCCCTTCAACTGCTTCACCCAGTAAAACCACCACCGGGTCCAGAGGAAGCTGTGTCCCCACTATCTCCTTGATATGGCTCAGAATCTCCTTCCAATATGTCTCTGCCACTGGGCAGGCCCACCACATGTGGATTAGGTCCCGAGGTTGCCCACAGTCCCTCCAACATGCCCGGGGATATTCTGGGTTAATGGAGTGCAGTCACTGTGGTGTCATGTACCACCTCAGACAGTTTGTATGCCACCTGTTTGATTGAGACACATTTGGAGCTTTTGCCGGCTCGATGCCACCCCCGGAATTGCTTTCCCCACATCTAGTTCCCATTTCTCCATGTATGATAGGATTTCATCTGGGCCCGCCTCCCCCATCCGCCGGTACAGTCTTGACACTCCCTTCTCCACGGTTCCCTCTTTCACAGTGAGTTCCAGCCCTATTGGGTCCCGAGTTGCTCCCTCCCGAACCTTCGTGTTTGTGATCCAATGTCTAAGTTGGATGTAATGGAAGCGTTCCTTCTCGGGGATATGAAATTTATCTTTACAACCTTCGAATGTTAAGGGTGACCCCTCTGTATAGAGATCCCCCATTACTGAGGCCTGCTCACTCCCTCCCCGGTGTGCCCAAAAGTCAGGTTGTAATCCTGGTGTGAATTTAGGGTTATGGGCCATTGGTGTAAGGGGGCCTCCCCCTATTTTTATCAGTTTTCCTCGTGGTGCTTTATCCCAATACCATAGGGTGGTTTTAGTTGTTTCCAGTAGTTTGCTTCCTTTACCTCTGTGCTGCGCCACAAGGAATCCCAGATTCTTTAGGGGTGTCTTAGTCGCCTCCCTTTCGAGGGTCACTCAATGATTTTGGTTTACTCTGGGTGCCCATTGCAGCATGGGTGCTACTTGTGCTGCCCATAGATACCTGCAGAGTTCCGGGACCCCCAACCTCCCCACAGCTTCTGGTCGAAATAGAACTTGCCTGGGGACCCTAGGTTTTTTCTTTTTCCGGATGAAGGACATAACTTTTCTTTGTACGTTTTTAAATGCTGGGCCTGGGATGTGTATGGGAGAGCTCTGGTCACATATAATAAATCTGGGAAGGAGGGTCATTTTGACTGCATTTTATGCATACGAGCCATGATAGTTCCTGCGTATCCCATCGTTTGAGGTCCCCTATCAGCACTTTTAGCAGCCCGGGATATTAGCTATGTACAGTCTCTCATACGTGGGTGTTAAATGTATTCCCCCGATATTGTATACATTTCTGTTCCCATTTCAGAGGGTATAGATTTTCCCATTCTAGCACATGTTCTGGAGCCTTCAAAATGTTAGGTGCCTTGGATTTTGGGTAGTTAATGTGAAACCCGGAGACCCGTGCAAACCCAACCAGCAGTTCTATCGCTTTCGGAAGTGAGTTTGTTGTGTCCTTCAGAAACATCAGGACATCGTCCGCATAAAGAGCCACCTTCTGGGATCTGCTGGTGTCCACTTCCACACCCCCCGAATCCCTGGTTCATCCCAGACCCTCTGCGCCAAAGGCTCCATGGCCATAGTGAAAATCAGTGGTGACAATTGTTGGGGAGAATTCTCTGTTAAGGCTAATTTCCCAAACATAGCGAGTCCCCCAGCAGCTTTGCTGGATTTTCGGGGTTTATTTTTTTCTCTCCTGCTAAGAGTGAGACTCTTTTCTTCCCACTCTTAGACATGATTTGAGGTGTTCCTTTGACTTTGAATGTGTTTTATGGGATATGGGGTCCTTTACCCCATAGGGCTTCCTGTGTTTTTTGGTATGTGGGTTACACAGCACCCTCCGTGCAGTAACCCAGGGGTGTCATAGTGACCCCCAAACATAGACTCCATACCCTGGGAATGACTACTGACACCATTGGCTTTACTAGTCCCAAATTATGAACAGAAACCAGTACAAACCATCATATTGTGGACGTACTGGTCGGGGCAATTCGATTGCCCCGGGGTCTGTTGTTCGAGGGGGCACGTCTCCGTCCCCCTGATAGAGTTTTGGCTGGTGGCAGTGGGTACTACTTTTTATATTCAACCGCGAATATATTCCTATGAGATTTTCCCATTGTTCGAGGCTACCACTTTTTAATATAGCCTCGAACATACCGCCGGTTTATTAAATTAATATAAAATCACCAGTTGGTAATTTTTGCTGAAATTCGGTTCCAAAATGGCATTTGTGTTCGCTTCTGTGACTCCAACCCAAGTCGGGCCCTTTGTTCCACTTTTTGGCGGGCTTCTCCACAGAAGCCTCCAAAAGTGGTGCCACTCTGTCTGGGTACCACAGGAGGTGTGGGAGGGGGTTTAGGCACCCTGGACTGAGTTGCCTTGGCAACTCAAGTCGTACTCTTGTGTGTTTGGCCCAAGTGGTGAGCCGCTCGGCTCACCACTTCGCATGTTTGATTGACAGCTAGGCTGAGTGAATGGGGGTTTACTGCATAAAAGCAGGGCTTTGGGGACTGGAATTTCAGAAGTCGCCACAGGACCTAAAGAATCCGAAGAGGGAGAAGCTGAGCCGACCTGCAACGACGACACCACCAGTGGAGCCCTGCTGAACCGTCTCACCACTTTTCCCGACGATAGAGGAGATCTCCCGTCCGGAGAGTCTTCTTCCTTTGACTGGTGGGGATAACCAGTTTGCCCGTCTTTTTCGCCTTCCCGGATCATCTCGTGGCCGCCTTGCCTGTGCCAAGCACCCCGGCAACCGGGATACCACGGTTTTTCCACTATCGCAAATAAAAGGGTCTTAGCTTTTAACCGGAGAACTCTGCGGCTGGTTTCTTCCCTGGCAGTGCAATGACCTTCAGCTTTCCTCCACGTCGAGACCATCTCTTCCCCTGGACGACGCCGTGACTTGCACCTGCTGCCAGGAACAACTGCCCCGCTGGAGGATCCTCTCCACTTTGAAGGTACTGTGTCCGCCTGGCCTCCCTCGCAACGGTCTGAGTGGGGTGACTCTTAAAGCCTCCACTTACCACTTGGGTTGGCCCTAGGTTGGGTAACTGAACTTTTCTGAGCTGACTTGATCCTTTTCTGAACCCCCTGCAAGACTTCCAGAGTTTTTAGCTGTGTGATCTTGGGCGCATTGGTGCTCTGTTCTCTCTAAGAGGGAGCCTGGCCTCTGAACTTTTTGCTCACAAGTAGACTTGACTTTCCTGCCTTGCTGGGTGCTTCTAAAGTATTGTGTTGTGTGCCTTTCCTAATTTCTGCCTTTTTTCCCTTGCCTTTTTCTTAACTTATTGGAGTGCCATCTTTAGTTAAGCGCTCACCTCTGTCTGGAAATAAGTGGTGTTAACTAAGACTTGTCTAATAAGGAATAAGGGATGTACATCTAGTAATGGTGACTGTGTGTTGAATTTATTTACCTCTTTTTGTGCTAGTGTAATTTACAAGTGTGTCTTTAAATAAATAATTATATACTTTTACACCAAAGCTCTGGTCAGTGTTTGCTTGTACTACTGTGTCTCTGTACCTATTGTGTATACTCTGCATACTGCCTAACTCATCTTGAGAGAAGTCTGACTGCTCAGCCACAGCTACCAGGTAAATCTGGGTGGTACAGACTGCTACAAATTGGGTTTACTGCCAACCACCTGTAGTCCTAAATCTTTTGCAGTGTTCCCTAAGGGAACTGCACAGGTTTCTGCCTGACAATGGGAACCCCTGCCTTGTGCCCTTCTGGATAGGGATATTCTCTGTGAGCTGTCCATTAACCATTAGACGTGTGGTTGTGTTCCCATAGTTAGCCAATACCATATGGGTAAAAGTTGGTACACAGCTGAACTTCTCAAGGGCCAACTGTAGAAATCCCCAGTTTAGGCTATGAAAGCCTCTAGAGGCGTCCAGTGCCAACACCGAAAACTGCTGTCCTGTCCTTCATCCCTGTCAGGTTTCCACATCATTCTCTTCACATTTTCAAGGGTCCTTCGAAATGTAGGTGTTTCAGGCATTCATTCTGGAGAATTAGAAGGGGAGGTTTGTTAAAGTACTAGGTTGAGTTTGGGTTTAGTGTGGCAGTTTAGGGGTTAAGGTTTGTTCTCCTTAACTGTTCATCATTCAGAAAGACTTAGCTCTCCCAGGCCAAGATGGTGAAACTACATTTCAGCAGTGATTGGTTCAGGCATTGTGTTGTCACCATTGTGTTGTCACTTGGAACCTTCTGTGTAATTCTAAACTGCCTTTCATTAAAGTAATCCTATGAGTAGGTCATGTAATAGTTGACTCCAGTAAAATAAACAGTTTAAGGTTTTCCAAAAAAAGGTGTAAATTCATTTTTAATAAGTTTTAGTCTAATCCTAGTATAGAAGTCAAGAAAGAAGTCTGCAGCAGAAGAAAACCAAGAGAACCAGGTTACAGAGTAGCAGATCAATTGAGACGACGGAATACAAACGAAGCAAAGTGAACTACAGTAAAATTTTGAAGATTACTACGTTTTTCTTTTAAAGAAAAGAACTGCTATCACCTGATTCGTGTTTTCTCATGAAAGTGGGACAGTGTATTAGAGACTTGTGAAGGGACTCACTAATTGCCTGTGGAAGAAAAAGTATACAGTAGAAGGAGCAGTAAGAAAGTTCAGCAAATTTTCAATTTTGGTTGGGCGAGTAATTTTAGATTAGCGCTTTTACTAACTGGGCGTGCGGAACAGAATCGTTGTGTTTTAACAGTAAATTAACTTTTAGATAAGATACTAACAGTAGTTATAGATTTCGTATCGGGAGCAGACGGTGCGCAGAACGTAGGATCTATGTAGCACGAGAGTTGGAGAAAAGGACCTTACGCCGTTGCGTGTGCGTCGCTGCCATTTTAGGTTATTCATATTAAATTTAATCTTCGTTGTGCTTCGTGGCGAGATATTTCTTCAATCTACAGATGAAAGGTATTTTCTAAGAGGGGGCGCACAGCTTTTGGATTTTGGCGAAGAGCAGACGTTAAAGAAAGAAGAGACTTCACGCGCCGCATGTGAGATAATCTAAAAACTATATTGAATAGATTACAAAGTAAAGACATAGTAAAATTCAGTTAGTTAAAATAAATCTTTGGGCAACTCATTTAAAGGACTTCAGAGAGAAGTAAGAGAGAAAGAGAGCGAGTCGGAGAAAAAGCTTGAGAGATTTTCAGCCTCAGCAAGTTGAGAAATACATTTTCACACCAATCAGTCAGCACTAGAATTCCGTCTAAAGCAGCCTAAAGGCAATCGAGCTTAGGCTACAGGTAATGAGAAATAAGTTGAAGAGAAGTTACATACCTTAGAGTTCAGTTAAGTGGTGCGTTTTAATTAAGCAATATGACCCGAGCGGTGGGGACATTACCGACTCAGGTAATGCCCCGGGGGCTTAACAAAGGCCACAGGGCATTACCTGAGTCGGTAATGCCCCCGCCGCGAGGGTCATATTGCTATTAGTACCCCGGCTCGCATTATATGCGTGACCGGGGCACTAAAAGCATTTTATTCTGTCCCGAAAAGCCGCAGCGTTTCGGGACAGAAAAAAAAAAAAACGACCAAGAAAATGACCGCCGGGAAAGGGAAAACGGGAGTCAATTTTCTTTCCATGGCGGCTTTCGGGAGCGGACGCACTGGGAACACAAGTGTTCCCAGCGTGTCTGCTCCCAAAAAAAAAGAAGCAGAAGGTAAGTGTAAGTGGGGTTGGGAGAGAGGGAGGGAGGGAGGGGAAGGGGGGGAGGAAAAAAAAAAACGTACCTTCGTCCCTGCCAGGGGACGATGGAAGCCTCCAGCTGTGTGGAGGCGCGGAGTCTCCACACTGCTGGAGGCTGCCATCGTCCCCCACCAGGGACGCAGGACTCGGGAGCAAGAAGGTAAGTGGGGTGGAGGAGGGAGAGAAGGAAAAAAAAAAGCTTACCCGAGTCCCCAGTGGGGGCCGGAGGCAGCCTCTCAGCCGTGGGGAGGCTCGGAGCGGGGATGGCCACGCTTCAAGCCTCCTCATTGGCTGAGGGGCTGCCACGCCCCCCCTCCCCCTGTCCCTACCGCCCCCCCGCCCCCCCGAGGACAAGGCAGCTGGAGTCCCAGCCGAGAATCGAAGGATTCTCGGCCGGGTAAGGACCCGGCGATAGCCAATCAGAATGCGTGTTGTGTTCTGCTCGACTCTCGCCGGGGACTAATACTTAATAAATACTTATAAAATGGTACTTCCCTTTTAGGAAATCTACTGAACAAGCCTAATCCAGTGAAGACAGGCAGAGATACGAGCAGTAGAAGTTCCTGAGTTTATTTTCTCCATTCCCCTTTCCCCTTGGGTTTGCCAGTCCAATAGTTTTATAGTAACAGGATTGTTGGACCGGCAGGCTAAGGGGATCTGGAGGGCCAGCTTCATTCCTGCAGGATCCTACAGCAACTGGCATGACAGTCCCCATTCGATGGTGTCTATAGCTCTACGAATGTTATCATAAGTGTGCCTCCCTTTAACAAATCCTGCCTGGTCCGGGTGGATTATTTTTGGGAGAACGTTTGCCAGCCTCTGGGCCAGAATTGTGGAATACATTTTTGCATCCCCATTCAGTAACGAAATAGGGCGGTATCTTGCACATTCTGATGGGTCCCTATCCGGTTTTAACAGTAGCACTGTGGTGGCTGGGCCCATATCCCGAGAAGTTCGCCCTGTGTCCCGTATGTGATTAAATAACTTTAAGGTGCCCACCAGAATGGTCTTTAATGGTTTATAGTACGCATTACTTAGCCCGCCTAGACCCAGAGATTTATGTCCATTTAACCCGTTTATGACCTCCCTCACTTCTTCCTCTGTTATGGGCGCTTCTAACATCTGTCTGTCCAAATCCGAGATCTGTGGCAGGGTCACTTGGCCTAGGAACGCTGCCTGTGCTTCCCTCTTCAGGTCCTCCCCCTTCAAGTTATCAGTGTAGTATGAGTGCATGACCTCTGCTACTTTCCCCCCTCCTCTCAATATGTCCCCTCACCGGTGTTTAAGTTGGACAATGTGGTTCAGAGTTTTTTGCTGTCTTAATTTGGCCACCAGGAATCTGTTGGCCTTGTCCCCTTTTATATAGTAAGATTGTTTAGCTTGTAGAAGGAATTGGGCAGCTTTGTGAGCCAGGAGCGTCTCCAGCGCTGCCCTAGCCTTTTTGAGTGCCCGCCACGTTTTCTGTGAGCCCTTGTCTTTATACTCCGCCTCAGCCCGTTGTTATTTAGGCCTCTAGTTCCCGCCTCGCCCGCTTTTCTTTTAACATAGTTTGACTTGTGCACTATAAATTCGCCCCGTACCACCGCTGTTTGAGATTTTCCTGAAAGTAATGCCTATGGGCTTGTTCTATATCTGCCCTGAGAGCTAGGTCTTTTAGGATTACTTCATTTAGACGCCATGGCTTACGAGTCTGCTGCTGCAGAGAAAGCGGCTCCAACTTCAGGGAAACCGGTGTGTGGTCTGATAAGCACCGCACCCCAACTTCCAACCCCGTAATTTGTGGGACCAGGGTATCTGAGATGATACCCTATCGATCCGTGAATAGCCCCTATGCACAGCTGAATAGTGGGTGTATGCTCTCTCCTGGGGGCGAAATAAGCACCAAGTTTCTATTAGTTGCAGCTCCCTGAGATATTTAGCTAGGGCCTGCCTATATATATATGTGGCCGGGAGGTTTTTTTCCATTGTAGCGTCCATTACGCCATTAAAGTCGCCCCCTATCAGGAACTTCCCCACTCCGCAATTTGCAAGTTTGGGCATCAGCCCCAACAAGAAGCGGTCTTGTCTCTCATTGGGGGCATAGATTACCACCAAGGTGACTTGCTAAACCATCAGCAACCCCCAGCACCAGATAGCGATCCTCTGGGTCTCTTTTCACAAATTGCTTCTCAAAGCTAATCCCCTTGGCCAGCAGAATCCCCACTCCCCATTTTTTTAGTCCCGCTGGAGGCAAGGTATTGCGTGGGGAAGGCCCTATGCCTTAGCCTATGTTTGTCTTCCGGGAGAAAGTGAGTTTCTTGTACCCACACCATAAGGCCTGTATGTCCAAGAGCCTACTCATTTATTTCCTTTTTGTTGGAGAGTTGAGCCCTTGGACATTCAGTGTTATAAGTGTTAAGTTGGTTTGTAATAGTATGCTTACCCTCGTGTAGTACAACCTGCCCACCCCCTTGAGTGCTCCATATGTGTTGGGTATAGCTTCCATCCCAATGTCGTGTTTCTTCGAATTCCCCCAACTTTCAAATTTATAACAACCCCTAGAACCTCAACAAGAACTCTCCCCATGGCTATGCCACAGAGAATCACTGGGTTCGTTCTCCCCTGGGAAATTTGGGATATGATCCTTCCCCCTTCCCCAATCCCCCCACCTCCCCATTGAAGCTGTCGCATATTTACCCTCTGCCGCAGCGGTTTGTGCAATGATACTGGACATCCCTTCCGGTTCCTGGCCTTCAAGTCCCAAGCTGAGCCTGTCTTTGCTGTAGTGTTTACTGTTCATGTGGGATCCGTGGCTCTGGGTTCTTTGTTGCGACCCCTTGGACGGGGACACGCTGGTTTCCATTCCCTCTCCAGTCTGCCTTCTTTCTCCCTGCTTCCAGAAGGGGTACTTTATTTGCCATTGCCTTCACTGCCTTCTTCCCCCCTCATGAGATCCTCCAATTCCACTTCTTTTATGATTGTGTACCGCTGTCCCTTCCACTCGAAGCGGAGCCCGGTCGGGTATGCCCAACGGTAACGCACACCCCTGGACCGCAGCCAGTCTGTAACAACCCTCAGACGTTTCCTCCTAAGGAGGGTAGCTTGGGCAAATCTTGATATAGTTTGATAGGTGTGGACCGGAATTTTATAGGTTCCTTTTTCCGAGCAGCCCGCATGAAGTCCTCTTTCAGTTGGAATAAGTGTATCTAGGTCAGCACATCTGGGATCAGATTTTTGTTGAGTTGAAATGTGGAGTAGACCCTATTCGTCCGGTCTAGTACGATGTCTGTCGTCCCCAGTGTCCAGAATTTGCCGGAACAGATCTATCATATATTGTTGTATGTTGGAATCCTCCATGGACTTTGGAATCCCCCAGATCCGTATATTTCGCCTAGATCTGTTCTCGGCATCCTCTTGCTTGCTCTGGACCCACTCCATCTGTTGTTCAAGTTCTTGTACCTGTTTTGCTAATTCATCTTGCTCTTACTCTTGTTCGGCCAATGTGGCCACCTCATCGACCCTTCTCTCTACCGCCATGACCCCTTTATTAAGGTCCGTTATGGACTGAGCTTTGTCGGGTGCGCTGTCCTTGATGTCCTTTTTCAGCTCCTGCAGCATTGCTAGCAGATCTGACTTTCTGATCGGTGGGTCATCGGACTCGCACAGACCCACAGATGGAGGGGAGTGTATTAGGGCCATCGCCTGTAGTTTGCTGCGTTTTGGGTCTCTGCAGATTGCATCAGCGCTTTGATGTCTCCCAATGCCACGCCCTTCGATTTCGTTGATTGCTTGGCCATTTTCCCTGTGCAGGAGAAGAGGAATGGTCTCGCTTACTGCTCTGGAATTGGGCACCATTGCTGATATCCCCTTGGTACCCGCTCCAGGCCGGTGGCGCTTAGGCTGTCGTTAGTTCTCTGCCAATGTACACTGCTAGGGGTGCTCCCCTTAGATCTGTAGTGGTGTGCCTCTCTTATGCTATTTGAACTCTTGAGGGTTGGCGAGCGCGATCCGGGGGGGTTGTTGGACTCCTCCTGAGCCTTACTTGTCACTCAATACGCTTCCGCCTTCAGCGTTGTCCCCCAAGGCTGCGTGCGTCTGCCAAAGTTCACTACTCTGATTACCGCAATTGGGTTCCCATTGCTATTGTGAAGCCTTCCTGCTGCCTATTCTGGGTGGACTCTTGATTTCCACCCCTTTTCCTTGACGCTGTGAAGTTGTTGGAAGCTTGCAGACTATAGGGGTTTCTCGTTCGCGCGGCCTTGGCGAGATTGGCCTTTGCTTGTTCGCCCCTGAGGCGCCCCTGCTGATTCTTGCCCCTCAGGGGAGAATTACCCCTATTCAGGGACACTCCCTAGTGCTTCTTTGCCACCACCAGCGCTTCATTACCTGTGTGTGCAATAATTGTCCATAATGTCTCTTAATTCCAGTGTTCCCGTTTGTGCATGGGTTATTACTCCTGTTCAGGGGCACTCCCTTGTGCCTCTTTACCACCTTGAGTGCTTCATTAACTAGTCATGCAATGATGGCCTATAGATCCTCCTGTTTCCAGTCTTTTCCGGGCATTCTTAGTGGATTACCTGCGGTGCTGCTCCTGTAAAATCCCAGAGTCCTTTCTTCCCCAAGATCCTCAACAGCTCACTCAAAGCCGTCCCGCTAGGAGTGCAGGTGGCTCCTGCAGCCCGCATTGGGTTGTATCCTCGAGGAGCCCGAGGCTTTCACCTGCGTGGGTCCTCCCAGCAACTCATTCACTGATTGATTTCTGCAGCCCAGGCCATGCAGCTTCCCGTGTGCCGCAGCACCTGCCGGGTGACACCCGAGACAGTCAAATCTGCGGCCCCGCTGGGGGTGCGGGTGTCTTCTGCTGTCCGCCCTGGGCCGCGCTGCCACCAATGCTGTGGCACTCACCAGCTGATGTTCGGCGCACGTGTAGCCTCCCCGGGGAGCATGGATGACTTCTTAGGTCCGGCCCTCCTGACCGCCTCCTTCCTCCTCGCCTGATGCTTCTGGTCCTCCACTTGTCTCCGAAACTGGCTCTGGCACCCCAAGCCTATCTTGAATCCTCCTGCCTGCGAGGGTGGAGGGGGAAGAGCTGCTCGCCATGCTATTTCGGCTCCATACGCTAAGCCGAGGCCCATAGTGCACGATCACCGGCAGCCCTAGCCAGGGCACAGTCAGTGAGTTTGGGATCTCGTTGGGCAGTCTGTCATATGGCTCACTTCCTTACTGTTGCTGGTCCGGCGTTTCTCCCGGTGCCGAGCTGATTCCGTCTGCCTTTCTGTCCAGGTCCATCAGACTCCCCACTCTTCTTCTAGCTACTCCTTCATGATCGCTCCACCGCTGCTTAACTTCATACAGCTTACCCCCCAGGCTCTCAGGTACCTGCACTGCAGAGTTTATTCCCTGAGCAATTCATTAATTTTAAGGGATTTGGGGGGCCTCGGGACGGGGAAGGAGCACCAGAGCTCACCAAGGAGGCATCCACTGGCATCCTCGGCTGGCCACGCCCCCGCTGCAGTGCGTTTTTATCCACTTCATAAACTTGTAAGAGTCGGAATTAGCACCCACACCCATTCAAGTGCCACACTGCGATATTCACTGCTCTGTGGGTCGCTCATTCATCCATGCAGTGTCTCTGCTGGGCATGGAGGTTGGTCGGGTTGAGCTTGGGGAGGACGCCCACTTTACAAGCGGGGCTTGGGGTGTAAACGTAGCCCAAATGCTGCGAGGAACTAGCGGCTAAGGAACCCAATCACCTAAAGCGGAAACACACATCTAATTATCCGAAGATAACTTGAAAGGTCTCCCTCTGGTCTGCACCAGGCTGCTTCCTTCTATCCCATGTGCTGCCTCTGCACCCCAGCCATCCGTATCCTTTGCAGCTTCACCCAGTGGCCCTCAATTCACTGCCTTGATCCCTTCCGCTGGAGTCTCAGAAACCACAACCCCTCTGCGCTCCGCCAGAGCCCAAGCAGTTCCCCAAACCAGAAAGTGCCACGCTACTCCTTCACCTCAGACTAGATTCATTAGTGATCATCACTGAAACAGTTTAACAGGTCAAAGACGTGTGGCGAGCAATATGGCGGCCATCGAAAAGAATGGGCATCGCTACAAGAGCCAGTCAATCGCTAACACAGTGGCGCCCCAAAGTTAGATACATATCTGTGAAGGAGAAACTAAAATAAGAAGGTACTGAATATCAAGAGCTTATTTTACTTGAATAGGTACATTTTGAATTTTTTTTTGTTTTACACACACGTGATGATTTTTCAGCCAAAGAGTATTATATCTGAAAGTCAATTTTAATTGTGAATCAATAAAAAAAAGCACCAAGCGCGCCAAAAGCCCGCAAAGGGCCAACAATGGAAAGGGGAGGAGCAAGGGATTCATAAGCAGCGGGGCCCGGCACAGGAGGACTTGCAGCTCTTCCAGCAGCCGGGCGCCCGCTGACCAGGAGAGGATTTCGTTGCTGTCCGGATTGCTGTTCACGAACCAGAAAAAGAAGGTTTCCAGACAGAAGAAGAAGGGTTCCGGTTTCATGACGGGTTCCAGGGAAGCATCGATATGGTTGCAGCTAGGAGGGTGCGTCGGGTAAGGAACGGGGTAATTTTAGAGAGGAAAGCGGGACTCTGCTCGGGGGTGCCTGACGCTAGGTAGTACGAGGAATACGAACTGCTAAAGGTTTAGTAGTACAGTCGGCTGCAGGTCGAGTTGCTGAGAGCAGGGTGTCCCAGCAAGGTATTTGTGAGCATGGACCTTCGACGTTTCCCACGTGTACTCTGGGGCTGCCTGGCCTCGTGGTGCAAGTTTATACGGGCTTGCATTGCAGCAGCGAGCTAGCCAGTAGTCGGGTGACCTTTGGTGAGAGGGGCTGGCAATTTTAGGCGGTAAGGGTGCACGGTTGTGGTCACTTTGGGCATGTCGGGTGGCCGTAATATCAAAATCTCTGACATGTTTCACCACATTGTGCATTCAGGGGTTAATACGGCCGCCGTGCTGCGCAGGAATACTCCAAGAGGTTCTACTGTTCAGTGGCGTTTTGCATATTTTACATGAATTAGGTAGTATGCGTTTTCCATCCTCGATGGGTCTGTTATTGTATGGCTACCACACAGGCGGCACTCTGTTCCGTTTTTTGTCCGCTGGGCCCAGGGTTCAAGAATTTCAATGCGATGTAGGGTTCTCATGTAATGGTGGCATACTCATTTCGGAATTTACCAAGGGCGTATCTACTTAATGTTCCTCGGTTGCATGAAAAATAGGAACAAAACTTAGAACGACGGGTTACCTGGGGGGGCCACGCTGTTATATGATGTGATGATGTAGATCAATATGTTCATACAAATACGGCCGCTTTGTCTGTGGGGGCATCCCGAGCGGGGGAGAAATGTCAGTATGAATGATGTGTGTGCACTCTGAGCTACGCATCGGCTGTTCGGCAGGCCATAATCGGTGTGATGAATTGATTTTTAATGAACCCATCATTCAGAGGAACGCAAATTCTGAAGTGGCCCCGCACTGTTTTTTCTGAAATACATTTTGGGTTAGCTCTGTGGAGCAATGGTAGTGTAAAGCAGTTCATGGGATCTCAAATCCAGGGTTGTACGTTAAGGCTTGTAAGGTAGTGCACGGCATTATTTATGAAGAGGGCCCTGCGCTGTGTGGTATGAAAGACGTCTGCTGTGGTCCAGTTGCAGTGGATCGCCGCGGGTCTACTTCTTAAATGAAGTTTGTGAAGATGTCTACCTTTGCAGTCATATGGACATGGTTCCAAGTGGCACGTGCGATGGCCTCCGTCCTGCATGATGCGTAATTCGGAGGTGGACCCGCACTGTTTTTTCTGAAATACATTTTGGGTTAGCTCTGGAGCAATGGTAGTGTAAAGCAGCTCATGGGATCTCAAATCCAGGGTTGTACGTTAAGGCTTGTAAGGTAGTGCACGGCATTATTTATAAAGAGGGCCCTGCGCTGTGTGTTATAAAGGCGTTTGCTGTTGTGGATCACCGCGGGTCTACTTCTTAAATGAAGTTTGTGAAGATGTCTACCCTTGCAGTCATATGGACATGGTTACAAGTGGCACGTGCGATGGCCTCCGTCCTGCACGATGCGTTTCCAAATTCGGCAGTCGATAAAGGGGCAAACGCGTGTAGAGGTGTAATTAGGTGATTGAGAACTGTGGCGCCAGTCCACGTTTTACCGTGCCCTATCAGGTGTTAATTAGGAAGGGACAATGGATGGGGGAGCACCAGGGGGTTGCTTTGTATCAAACTTTTACTGACACGGTTATGGCATATTGTAATTCTTTAACTTGAACATGCGGTTTGGTTCACGCGAGTACTGGGTTTTGCGCGAATTTGGAGCAGTTAAAAAATTGTGCTAATCCAATGCATAAATATAATTTTATAATCCATCTTGGGGAAGTTGGGAAGAGGGTTATTCGGTTACTCCCTAGCACATGCTCTGGTAAGGCGCGCAGGTCTGAATATGGATAGAACAAGGAGTGGGCAATGTGTCTAAGGGGGGGACTCAGTAAAACGCAACAGTGCAATGTTTTGCAGGATTTGTCCTAGAATACTATGTTAGGAAAAATGCAAAAGTGTCCGGCACAGGTAAAACTGTAGCACACAGAGTAGTGGGACTAGGCCCCGGATAGAGCAGGAGACGCGACCATGGAGAAACACAGGCGAGGCAGGGATGATAAGACTAGCAAGTGGGGTGTAGGAATAAAAGATCAGTCCTCCGGGACGGTGTTTCACTTTGCTTGTTGTTCAGACTAGTAGGTCGCAATGTGGCCAGCATTGCCCCAAATAAGTCGCAAAGCCCGAGGGGGCGCAACACTAAGGTCGACCACTTCGGGTTCAGCTGTCGCGGGAGGTTAGCGCAGCGGCAACGTGTTCGCCTTCGACACAAAGCAACACAGGTTTGAGCCATGGGTCTGCGCTTTGAAACCTCTGGGTATTTAAGCGCGTGCCAAATAATGAATTTAATTCCTGGAATTCCGTGGGCTGGGAAACGCTTTAAAAACATAAATTAATAAATCAACAGGTTAAGCGCTCGCTAGTGTGATCTGCAGGTTCGGAGCCCTGCAAGGCAACTCAGCCTTTCATCATTCCGATAAACAGGGGCTTGGTAAAGAGCTTTGGATTAAGGCGCTATATAAATAATGCATCATTATCATTATAGAAGTTTGCCCTGTTTTTGAACTCGAGTTGCTAGTCACCCCATGCCGGAAACGGTGTGTTGGACAGGCAAATTACGAACGAAGCAGTCGGGTGGCCTGATAGTACAACTGGTCTGGTGGCACAACCGGTTAAGGCAGGGGGTAGAGTCCTGTAAGGTTGGGGGGGGGGGGGGGGTTCGGATCCCTCCTGTCACAGCATGAATGTTAATTCCATTAGGGGTTTCAAGATGGTGACTCACAGGGTGATGCACTACGGCAAAGGGCGCTGTGCCGTCAATAGGGAAAGGCACAGCAGGGAATCAATACTGGTCCTGTGATTCCAGCAAATGACTATTACGGAATTCACTTGGTGGCCCGTGAAGACACGTTGCTGTAGCCAGCTTCCAGCGCAGCGGGCTGTTAAGGGAATTTCCACCACACGGAGGTGGTGGGTCTGGATCACGACAGGGTGGCGCAGGTCGCGGTACAGTAGGTGAGGACAAGGTTTGTTCCCGGGCTAAGCAAGGGGGAGGCATTAGAAGGATAGCTCTCCCCCAGAGGGCCCCCGCAGGAAGGTTGGAACGTCCAGAAAATAACGCCCCTCACAGAATTCAAAGGAGTTTGTGGCAAGATGAACAGCGGACAGGATGATAAGGTTGCTCGGGAGGATAGTGCATGGAGGGAGATGGATACCCTTTTAGGCAAACATATCTGGGCAGATTCTAGTGTTCACGGTATGGGGCATATCCGAATAGCAAAAAGAAGTATCTATCAGAGCACACCTAATTACTCAAAAACTAAATAACTATTTAGAGAAATTTTATTACAATTCTGGGTGCTGGGGAGGAATACATGCCCTGACAATGGAGCATGTGTTAAACATAAAACAAAAAGTGTCTAAACTTAAAGACACTCCCGTCCCCTGCACACCTTACAAGCAATAATAAATCAGTCAAATTTCATAACATTTGCACTTTTATATATAGAAAGAATTGTCAATTTAGAACATAGGTAACAAAATTTCTCCAGCATTGGATCTTTCATGGATTCACATGCTTAGAATATTCCCCGTCGTCAGGCTGGGAATCCCCGGTACATTATATAGACCCTTTCCCGTAGGAAAACTTTTTCGACGCTTATGCGTCCTATCCACCTCGTTTTGTATCATGCGTGCCCGCACCGTCAGGACGTCATGATATAAATACAGGCCCCGCCCCCGCGCTCCCTCAGATTTCAACCGTCTTTCAAAGTAGTGGGATCCTCGTGTTTACTACTAGTGAAAACTAGGTTGTTTTTTCTGTTTCGCTTCGGCGAAGTTCAAATTCTGGAGAATTATGTCTGGAAAAGCGTTATTTCGCCCGTGTGCAACATGTGGCCTCAAAAAAGTTTATGAAGGAGACGGCCACATGGACTGTATCTACTGTCTCCACCCGCACCACACGGCGGATACATGTGAGATATGCCAGGGTTTCTCTCAAAAAACCCTTAAGGACCGTAAAAGAAGGCTGGTCGACTGGCTTAATTACGGAGCGGGTGCCTACCCGGCTTCGGAAGTTGGCTCCACGGCCTCCAGGAGCAAGTTGGAGCCTCCATCGAAAAAGGTACGGCCAGCGGAAATTCGCACGGAGGACAAGCATAAGGGGAAACATGCTGGATCTTCCTCATCACATAAAAAGCCCTCCTCCTCCTCATCATCTAAGACGGAGAGGCTAGCGCTGTCAAAATCCTCCTCAGGGGACCGTCCCAGGTCTTCCATGAGTCGAGATGCTTCAGCCGGGAAGTCGGCATCGAAATCGACGACGAAGTCTAAGGGCTCGACGACGTGCTCGTCGACCTCGGTGTCATTGACGATGCCTATTACCGTTCAGGCAGCAGCGGTTGGGATTCCTTCGTCGACGGAGACTCAGTCTATGGCTTGGCTATGACCCGATCCCCCCCTGAGGTCTTACTGCAGCCAGACACGGCCTGCTCGGCGGAAGGAGAAGGCGACACGGTTCTGCAGCCATCGGATTTAGGCTTACGGCCTTCCACGTCGGCGACGACGACGATGAGTGCGAGCAGGGGTACAGTACCTATATCATCCACGCTACTGACCCCCCAGACGGTTTTGTCTCTGGATGTGCTTAATACTCTTCAGAAGCTCCTGCAACGGCTGGATACGCAGTTCCCTCAACCTGGGACGTCATCGTCACTTTTTTCTGTACCTTCCGTCGACGAGCAAACTTGTACGGCTCGCTCGACGACTAAACACCCATCGGCTCCCCAGGTGGTAAAAGATCGTCCTCGAGCTCAGGAGGAGGGTGAGTTGTCGGAGTCCGACTCTATACCGGGTGACTCGGGGTCAGACATCTCCCTGTCACCGTCGAGGGACCCAACATGGAATTCGGATGTAGAGTTAGAGTCTACGAGGAGCCAGACACAGCCATCTCCCCCAGATGATGTGGGAGCCTTCCATGCAATGATGGGAAAAGCTTGTTCCGAGTTCGGCTTGATTCCTGAGGAGCAGAAGAAAGACTGTTTCCTTTTTGACCACATGGGTCAAAGGAGAAAATCGGTATTTGCCATCCCAATCCTGGACCACGTGTGGCAAGAAGGTCTCAAGACGGTGCGCCATCCGTTCTCGGAGCCAGCCATAAAGGGACGGATCGAGAAAAAGTTTAAAACTCCGGAGTCCACTCCAAAATGTCTAACATCACAGCCTCTGTCTGACTCGGTGGTGTCGGCGGCAGCGGCTAGGAAGGCCAGGGTACAGCAAAAATGTTCAACGGCACCGGAAAGCGGGGCTAGGAGGCAGGACGCCTTTGGAAAAAAGGTGCTCTCGGTCGGAGCGACGACAGTAAGAGCAGCCAATTCCTTAGCGATCGTGTCACGATATGATAGAGAAATGTGGCACAAACTAGCCCCTATCCTAGAACACCTGCCAGACGAACACCGGAAAGCAGCTATGTTACTGGTGCGGGATGGCGAAGAGGCCTCGAACCACGCTACTAATATCGCAGTTGACCTAGCAGAGTCTGGCTTCAAACAAATCAACCATGGAGTAGTGCTTCGTCGACAAGCGTGGCTCAAATGTACTACTTTCCGTCCTGAAGTCCAGTACAAAGTCCTTGACATGCCATGCGAAGGGGAACACCTGTTTGGCGAAAAGGTTGATGAAGCGTTGAAAGGGATGAAAGAAGACACGGATACTGCTAGGTCCCTCGGCGCCCTTCAAACGGGTAGAAACTTTCGCTCTTTTCGCCCCTTCAGGGGTGCTTCTGGAAACTCCCGCTTTGGAGCCTCGAGGGACCGTGGATTTAACAGGCCCTCGTACTCTTCACAAGGGTTCAGACGAGCGTCCCAGTCGGCACGTAGAAGCAGGGACTATCAAGCCTCCAGGCGGCGAGGCTCGGGTCCGTCGTCAACGAAGAACAAGCAAACCAGCAACCAATGACGGCCTTCGGAACGTCCTGGGGGGTCCAGTCTCTCATCACTTCGACCGATGGAAATGCATCACCACAGATCGATGGGTTCTAGACACGATTCGCATGGGTCATGCGCTACAATTCAAAGACAAGCCTCTGCGTCTTCCTCCTTTATTCTCGACACAGCCCCACCTCCGAATCCTACGACAAGAGGCGGCGCTTATGTTGCGAAAAGGGGCGGTAGAGAGTTCCTGTGGCACAGGAAGGACAAGGAGTTTATTCCAGGTTCTTCATTGTCAAGAAGCCAAACGGCAAATGGAGACCCATTCTCGACCTGAGGGTACTCAACAAGTGGCTAAAGAGCCTAAAATTCAAAATGCTAAAGCTCCAAGAGGTTATCAGGTCGGTGCAACCCATGGATTATCTATCATCACTAGACCTTCAAGATGCTTATTTTCACATCCCAATACGCCCACGACACAGGAGATATTTAAGGTTCGTCGTCGGGAGAAAGCATTTTCAGTTCAAGGTCCTCCCGTTTGGGCTCAAGTCCTCCCCCAGGACGTTCACCAAGTGCTTGGCCCCTATAGCGGCCCATTTAAGAAAGGATGGTCACCATGTCTATCCATATCTAGTCGACTGGCTGGTCAGAGGTTCGTCCAAGGAACAAACACGAGACAGTCTAAGGGCCACAATGTCCCTCTTACAGGAACTGGGCTTCGCAATAAACTTCAACAAGTCCTCCGTAGAGCCTTCGAGGACCTTGGTCTTTCTAGGAGCGGAGTTTCATACACACACAAGCCTGGTGAGACCATCCAGCGAAAGAATTCAGAAACTTCAAAGCAAGGCGTCGGAATGGAGAGGCGGTACCAAGGTTTCAGTGCGCAAGTACATGTCCCTGCTAGGGACCATGTCGTCCTGCATTCCGTTGATAAACAACTGCCATCTGTTTATGAGACCTTGCCAGGAATTTCTAGCGGACCGTTGGGCGCAGAGCCGAGGTCGCTGGTCCGACAGACTGGTCGTCGACGAACAACTAGTTCAAGCACTCTGCTGGTGGAGAGTGTCTACTCATCTAACAAAAGGAATGCCTCTACTGGAACCAGAGTTCCAAAAGACGGTGGTGACGGATGCATCGCTAAGCGGATGGGGAGCTCATCTGGATACGTTACAGGTACAAGGCCAGTGGTCGTTGCAGGAGTCCTCCCTGCATATCAACCTGCTAGAACTGAGAGCAATGCGATGGGCTCTGAAATCTTTTCTTCCTCAACTGAGGGACTCGGTGGTGCGTGTCATGACGGACAACACCACTACGATGTTCTACTTGAGGAAACAAGGAGGGACATGTTCCAGGTCCCTATCGATGGAGGCACAGAAAATCTGGCATTGTGCCCTGCAACACAACATGCAAATCTTAGCGTTCCACCTACCAGGCGTGAGAAACGTGGAAGCCGATGCCCTCAGCAGAGAAATGAACGAAGTTCACGAATGGGTGCTGAACGACCAACAACTACAACAAGTATTCAAGAAATGGGGACACCCTTCCATAGACTTGTTTGCGACGAAGAACAACAGGAAATGCCATCAGTACGCAAGCAGATGGCCTCAGCAGGGCTCACTGGGGGATGCGTTCTCCTTCCCATGGACGAACAAATTCCTGTACGCATTCCCTCCATTTCCCCTTGTACGGAGGACGTTGCAATGGATCCTCAGGTACCCATGTCGGGTAATTCTGGTGGCCCTGTACTGGGCCAGACAGGTGTGGTTTTCAGACCTGCTACACTTGGCGGTGGCGGAACCGATGAGATTCCAGAAGACCCCCGACCTTCTGTCTCGACAGGAGGGTGTCGTTTGGCATCACGACCCGGACAGCCTCAAGTTGACGGCCTGGCTCCTGACTTCGCCGAATTTGGTCGGCTAACGATTCCGTAGGACTGTCGGCGTATCCTGCAAGCGGCAAGAGCACCTTCCACAAACGCCTCATATGCGTACAAATGGAGGAGTTTCTGTCAATGGTGTGAGGATCAACCAGGTTTGGCCCCGCAATCGATTAAGCCGGAACAGCTCCTTCCATACTTGCTGTTCTTAGCTCAAAAGGGCCTGTCGGTATCGTCAATAAAAGTACACCTAGCAGCCTTTTCCAGGTTTACTCGTCAACGGCATTCGGCACCATTGTTCAGCGACCGCCTGATTAAGCACTTCCTTAAAGGCCTCTTTCGGAGTTTCCCTCCAGAGAAGAAATTTCCGCCGGAGTGGAGCCTCAATCCGGTCTTAACGTCTCTTATGAAGCCTCCTTTTGAGCCAATGTCATCATCGTCTCTAAAGTTTTTGTCGTGGAAATTGGCCTTCCTGGTGGCCATCACTTCAGCCCGACGTATTTCAGAAGTTCAGGCTCTAATGGTAGACCCACCATACTTACGATTTTTCAAGAACAAGGTAGTCCTAGCCACTAACCCGAAGTTCATACCAAAAGCCCCTTTGGTGTTCTATAAACACTCCTCTATTGTGTTGCCTACCTTTTTTCCGGAGCCATGCTCGGGAGCGGAGTGCATGCTACACACATTGGATGTAAAAAGGGCTCTCAAGTTTTATCTTCGTCGTACGCAACCGTTCAGAGAAACGAGACAGCTGTTCGTGGCCTATGGTTTGGGTGCTAAAGGAAAAGCCATTTCGAAGCAAGGACTGTCAAGATGGGTGTCATCTACCATTTCGTACTGCCATTCCAGGGCAGGGAAGCCTCTTCTACGACGGCCAAGAGCTCACTCAACTAGAGCAGTGGCATCGTCGACGGCACTGTGGGCCGGAGTCCCTCTGGGGGACATCTGCATGGCGGCTACCTGGGCGGCTACACACACCTTTACCCGCCATTACTGCCTGTCGCAGCAACATGCCGAAGATACCCGGATGGGACAGGCGGTGCTTCGACACCTATTCCAATAAGGTAAGCCCCGGCTGAGGGGTTGCATCCTATGGAATTTATGACTGTATGTGGTTCGTTTTCCTATGTTAACGATTACTGATGTATACATGATCATAGGGAACGGGCTTTGCGAACAAAGTATATGGGTTTGCATGCACGCCTCCTCTTTGGGGGTGGTACTGCTATGTAATCTATTCTAAGCATGTGAATCCATGAAAGATCCAATGCTGGAGAAGAGAATAGTTTCTTACCTGTAACTCCATTTCTCCAGCATTGGTATCTTTCATGGATTCACATGCGCCCACCGGCCTCCCCTGAACATGCAAACCGGTTCCCCCACTACTTTGGGGGCCGAAATCTGAGGGAGCGCAGGGGCGGGGCCTGTATTTATATCATGACGTCCTGACGGTGCGGGCACGCATGATACAAAACGAGGTGGATAGGACGCATAAGCGTCGAAAAAGTTTTCCTATGAGAAAGGGTCTATATAATGTACCGGGGATTCCCAGCCTGACGACGGGAAATATTCTAAGCATGTGAATCCATGAAAGATACCAATGCTGGAGAAATGGAGTTACAGGTAAGAAACTATTCCCATCTTCATAAAAGTACAGAAAAAAGGTATCAACTGACTTCCAATATGGCCAGCATGAAAAACAAATCAAACCAGACAATAAAATAAGCTCCCAATTTTGAACTGCAGCTTCAAGCTCTACGCGTTTCGGGGACTATCCCCTTCTTCAGGAGCAAAAATATCTGCAAGTATAGATATATATACAATTACAGGACATCTCACATATCATTAAAAGTTTGGACAAACTAAACACATTAAATAAAGAGAATACATTAAATAATTATGTACACATAAATCCAACCACAATTCTACATAACATACACAAGTGGTTGTATATTCACAGTGGTACAACTGGTATGGCTCCAAATGTAAATCTCAAAATGCATTAAAACCTAAAACACTTATACGTATGCACCTCACAGTGGGAATGTTGTCAAAGAAAATAGAGTCTCTGTCTGTGCACGACATACACAGAACCAGGATCCCTGCGAATACTCTTGCCGTCCTCAACAAGTGAAATGTGATTGCCGAACTCTGGAATACCAAAGTATAGCTATCAGCTCCAATTACACGTAGTTAAATCACCAAACCTTAATGACTAAACAACTAGTTCAAAAAACACCTATTACTCATTGGCAACTAATCTGTGCAGCTCAACGATCACCAAAATCCACAACTTTGTGCCACCACCTCATCTTTGTGCCAACACATCAACTTAACACAGAAAGTTAAAAAGCCCAAATCCTCAAAGAAAACCCAAAATTTAAATTGTGCAACTCTTCCAACATATATTATTTACCTAAGGCAAATCAATAGCCAATCCAATCCAAATTCAGGACTTCCAGTACCCCGCATCCAATGTAAAGCATCCTGCTGATTATAGAAATGTATAATGCAACTAAAAAACAAACACAAAATATACCATTTACAAACTAACACCACCTTTCCAATACAAACATAAATAAATATAAACACATCCACACAGCTTAAACTTACTTCCAGAAGCGCACCTCTTAACCTCAGATTCAACGGCTCCTCTCCAATTCACACGTAACAGATCCCAACCCACAACACACTTCCTGGCTCATTTTATACTGTTTCCTGGTAGTCACATGATAGTCACGTGACCCGCCAGCACTGAATACTAAAAGAATGCACAAAGCTCCCTGCAACCTGCCAAATACACAGGTAATGCTAACTAAACACACAGGTACTGAGTGAGTAAATAAAAAAATAATAAAAAAGACACCAAAGATGAATGTGTGTGTATTTAAAAAGGAGATAGCATATCCGAATAGGCCAGGGGGTGAAGGTTGCTGGGGCGCTCAGGTCAGTGGCTGATCCACCGAGGCAGATGCACAAGAGGGCATACCATTCAAGGCAAGTTGTCCAGGTTGGGGGCATGGTGGGGTAACTTATCACTGCATGGCCTGGTAGTTGCAAGGGCACTGATGCGGGGGAGAGGGCTCAGGCTATCCATTGGGCTGCAGAGGTGGCCACGAAGGATACTAATACACAACGCAATTTATTGGGGCTCGTGCACGTGGGTCAGTTAAGTTGAAACAATATAACACCATTAGTATGAGGCAAAAGATGGGATAGGTTTCGACCCCGAGTACAAGTCGGTATGTACAGTAGCCTCGTGTATAGACTCCACTACTCTGGAGTCGGACCAGCGCCTCCTGGGAGCCTAAAACGGCAGGGGCGTCTGGTGGTGGCAACGAGGGCTCCGCTTCCGCGAACAAATGGCGCTCTCTCAGCCCAAAAACACCTGCAGGGGCAGGGTGGTATCGGGCACGGAGGGTGGAGAGAGTTGTGGCTACGAAGGAGATGGTTGGACAAGGCAAGGAGCGGAGTCGGACCAGCGCCTCTAGGGAGCCTAAAACGGCAGGGGTGCCTGGGGGTGGCAACGAGGGCTCCGCTTCCTCGAACAAATTGTGCTCTCGCAGCCCAAAAACACCTGCAGGGGCAGGGGGGGTATCAGGCTCGGAGGGTTGAGAGAGTTGTGTCCACAAAGGAGATGGTTGGACAAGGCAAGGTCGGAGTCGGGCCAGCGCCTCTTGGGAGCCTAAAACGGCAGGGGCGTCTGGTGGTGGCAGCAAGGGCTCCGCTTCCTCCAACAAATCGTGCGCTCTCAGCCCAAAACACCTGTGGGGGCAGGTGGGTATCAGGCTCGGAGGGTTGAGAGAGTCGTGTCTTCAAAGGAGATGGTTGGAAGAAAGGAGAGGCAGTTGGCCTCAAATCGGTGGTAGAGTCAGGAGCCGGTTGGGCAAGAGCAGGTCAAAGGAGGATGGAAATGTGGAAGGGGACTGAGGTACCCCCAGATCAGGCACGACCAGCAAGGGTGAAATCCCTGGTCAAAGGAGGATAGAAGGGGTTGCACTGGGCAACAAGGTGTACACAGAACTTCTAGAGCTACAAAAGAGGAAAAGGGGGAGCCACGGTGGGCGGTAACCCACCTTTGGCGTGGCGGTGTTGTGGCGACCAATGATAAGAGACAGACTCCGAATGAGCCATTGCTAAACCGGAAGGGGCTTCGCTCGTTCTGGACAGCGCCTCCTGGGAGCCTAAACGGCGGGGGTGTCTGGCGGTAGCACTGAGGGCTCAGCTTCCCCCCAGCAAACGGCGCTCCCCCAGTCCGCAAATACCTGCAGGGGCAGGCGGTTCTCAGACTCGAAGGTCTTGGGGGAGTTGGGCCTACGATGGACATGGGGGAAAAAAGGGGGAAGCAGGATCGGGAGCAGGCGTCACACCCTTGGAGCTATTTTCAATATCAGTTTGCTGTGGTTGTATATATGTGAAAATAAATCTGCGGCCTTGTTATGCCAAACAAAAGGAAAATGTCTCATGCAGCACGTTACTGGAGGGGAAGGAAAAAGGGGCTTGCAAGAATGAGATATTGGTGATGCATATGGCATAGCAAATGGACAAATGCCCAGGTTATGCACTTTGACTGGCTGGGTGGTGGTGCAGCCCCTCCCATCTGCTCAGTTAAAGCCAGGTTTGACCGAAATTAACACCCATTTATAGCCCAAGTGGCCACGAAAATCGGCCAAACTATAGCCCAACAGCTTGGCAGGTAGTAGACATAAATCCCGTGGGTTTTCCATTGTTATTACTGAATAGTACACAAGTAGTACAGCTGCACCATTTAAACGTTTTATTCTGAGACGTGTGCATGATGGCCGCTAAAATGAATAAACGGCTTACTTATTTTAGAAGCGTCCGCCCGTGTGCAGGGAACTTGGTTCTCCTTTTGTCTGCCCCTATGTCCGTGTGCAACCAACTGTTCACTCTTCTCAAAGTTTAGGAAACTCTTGGACTTCGAGGTTAACTAATCAGACTTTCTCCGCCCAATTATTCCCTCATGTCCTAGAGCAATGTTTTCCTGGCTGCGTGCGATTAGTTTGGCGAAAGAGAAGATGCTGTACCTGGGGATTGAAGTCTCTTTAAACCTCGGACAAGCACTAGCCACTAATGCAGGAGGATAAGATGAAGCCCGGCCTTCGCAGAGGGTAGAAGTTGAAGCTAACGCTGTGGGGGGAGATTGGTATTATAAAAATGGTTCTTCTCCCTACATGTTAGCACATGTTTAGCATGCTTCCCCCCCCCCCCAAAAGATTGTGGCACTTAGACGCAGGGCTTAAACACCATTGCTATACGACTATACGACAATGAAAAGACCCTCGGAATTTCACTGCGTTTTAAAAGAGAAAGATGATTCAAGCGAGTTTGGCTTCCCAAACATAGAGAACAATCAATCATAGAATGTACATTTGTCCAGCACCTGACTTCTGCTAATCCCTTGCAGCCCACTGACCCCCTCCTGGTGTGACCTTGAAAAACTCTCAACAAGGCCCCTCCCCCTTGAATCTCTCCTGTCATCTGACTGAGTACCCACTATGAATAGCCTGAGTCCTACATCCGGAAGAAACAAGGGATTTAAGGTATCCGCAATAAAACTCTGAAGCGATACAGTTGGATTTCAGCTCCTATCTTCTTGGTGCTCCTGAAGTTCAAATACCAACTTGCCAATAAGGAGAGGCG
Organism: Ambystoma mexicanum; assembly: GCF_040938575.1. Taxonomy (NCBI): domain Eukaryota; kingdom Metazoa; phylum Chordata; class Amphibia; order Caudata; family Ambystomatidae; genus Ambystoma; species Ambystoma mexicanum. The sequence goes on along the minus strand of NC_090934.1, from coordinate 1,351,381,872 downwards.
TCAATGTGTGAGTGCCAGTATATATTTGAGACGAGCACAGGAGTGCATGCCTTTATCCGGCATAACGCTCCAATGCTTCTTACATTGATCAGACTCTTCTACAATCTACAGGTTGATCTCTGTCCCAGTAAACCTGTCTCTTACCCCCGACCCCTGCTTTATAAGTCGAAGCACAACATTGAACTGGCTACCCGAATATTGGAGGCGGCCTTGAAAAGAATATACAATTTACCAGTCATCATGCAACTGGACATGTCATTATGTTTCACTCTGCAGAGAATGTCATTCCATCTATATTGGTCACAGGTCAGGATGTTCAAAGCTGACGTAATGCTCTCCTGTCTACTGGTCCTGCAGGGAATGTTTGAGGTTACCTGGCAGAACTTTAATTCCCTAGAAGTATAACAAATGTAATGTTAGCAACAAAAAAAATGTAATGTTAGCCAGTACTTTCATATCTGTCGGTACAGGCACTCTGCCACTGTGTCACTTTGTGCTATATCCTATAGCTTCCTCCCTTGCCCTCCTGCCCCACTGGTCCCTTCCTTTGTTCACGCCCCTCACTTTTCTTTCCCGAGATGCTGGTTGTTGTCTCAGATTGGCTGTGACGTATTTTGAAAACATGCTCAGTTTCTCACTTCTTAAAGCCAGCTACCTACATGTTGAGCTGCTAAGTGGTTGTTTATTCTGCAGACAATATCCCTTTTCTTGTATCTTCAGAAAACCTTAATATCAGTTTGCTAAATAAAAAATGTAGCTCTGTTTTATTCCTAACTGAATCACATATGAATGCCATATACAAAGTGCTGAAGATGCCCTAAATTAGGCACGGGAAGCCCATTCACCTCTGCTTCCCCCATTTAAATCAAGCTACCACAAGTCCCAGAATGCAACATAACAACCAGTCTGAATGAGCCAATCCGTCTGACCTGGAACAATTTGAGAACTCTGCACATGCATGGTCCTCCATGGAAGCAGGTAGTTAGTTGGTAGACCGACTTCTTTTGCCACCATTTTTTCTACCGAGCCACTTTATATCAGGAGCCACCCATTGAGGCCACTGTTTGGACCATAGCAGTTCTGATGACAAAATCCCCAACATCCCATGGCCTAGCTCAACATTTGACTTTCAAGATGTGTTGCACTACAACTCCCATCAGCCGTAGTCATAGTCTATGACGAGAGATCATTAGAATCATAGTCCAAAGCATCTGTAGAGCCGCAGGTTGCAGACCTTTGGCCTAGCTCTACCCTTTGCGAGAACCAATGGCACCCCAAAAGCCAGACATTCCAGTGCATCCTTTATCTAGAGCACGGGTATGAGAGACCATCATGAGGTTGGTTGGCATAAAACTGGAGATCGCAAATATTTTATGTGACGTGAGCCCCCATGTCGCCGTCAATGAAAATGCTCAAACTCCACCAAAGCAGCATTTCAAATCCGCAAAACCGCTGTAGATTGACTGTGAAAACTGCATTAACGTCCAAGGGTCCAAAGAAAGTGGTAGGTCAACAGTATAAATTGGGCTTAGAGTTTCGATTGTGACATGTCTTTCTACTAGAGGTTGTTCTGTTGTACAACTGCATTCATCCATGTACCTCGCACCGCTGCAAAGAGTAATCTCCCCCTGCCAGTTCTCACTAAGTCTCCAGCTTTGTTACCTAGCCATGTATAAATATTTATTTTCTCTCTTCCAAATATCCTCTGCTTTATGCCCTCTTTGTTGCCATCATTGCTGGTCTTTTATTGGCGGCATTGTTTGTTTGTATCCTGTGTTTATGCTCGTCTGTGGCAAATACACAATAAGGAAAGCGCAGAAAGTCAACATCATTACAATAATGTTACACTAGACACATGTTCAGGGCTTTAATATTTCATTACCTAATACTGTTATTACAAACCACTTTAGTTTGTATTTTGGTCATCGTCCACTGTGCAGGGCAGACAAAGTGGACTGGTCACAGCTTGCTTTAGTCTCAATTTGAAGGGATTAGGGCAGTCTAAAGAGGGTTTAGAGTTTAGATCGAGGACATGTATTGTGTCTGGAGTTTTAATTTGGAGATTTCCTACAGCGAGGAGACACGGGCTAAGAGGATATTGCAAAGTCTGCGTGTGCCTGGCAACAGCGTAGAACAACATGAGCATGTGTTAACCTAGAGAAGCACGTTGGATATTTGCGTACAACAACGGGCTGTCCTCTGAATGTGTGCACGCGGAGAGACCGCCAGCAAGGGGTACGTCTGCAATATGGAGCAACATGTGCTACATTGTCAACATTGTGACAATAGGGCTCTACAGCATGCATCCCTTGTCTTTATGCTACACGCACAAAAACATGTGAGCGAGGATTTCGACACATAATCGTTTCCATGAAGGCTTCTACATTTCTTGATTTTGGGGGGTAGGTGCTTCATGTGAACATTGGATTTGAAGGGCCCACGCATTAAATGGCCTGCACCTTTACCATACTGCTTTCCCCACCTAATGATAGGTTACGCCTCTTCATTTTTGGCATATAATTTGTAATACTCTATAGTTTATTCAGTTGCTGTGTTTGTGTGTACACCAAACCTGTTTTAAAAAACAAAGTTTTTGGAGGACTGCTAACAGGATCTGAAAAAATTAGGATTGCCATTGGGAACTGGTCTACTACTTTCATTAGGATTAAAAACGTGGCATTTGGAGCAAAATCCATTCCTTTCTTAAATTGTACAGTTGCTGCTTAAAGGGGTTTTGATGGCAATATTGTAAAATGGTAGATTCAATCATCTAGATCACTGTGCATTTAACCCTTTAAAAATTGAATGAAAGCATGCTGCGCTGATCTGGTTATTGATTGGCTTGGCCGCCAGGCCACTGCTGGAGCTGCTGTGACCAGTTACTTTTTAGTACGAACTGCTAGTTCCTGGAGAAAGGGGGTGGGGGGACAAACTGCAGCAGCTATTCTGCCTCTGCCTGCTTGGCCGCTAGAAAACACAAGCACAACATTAACACCTAGCCTCCTGCCAATGCCTTCTCCATTTTCTCTTTGTCACCTGGTCAATCCTCTGGTGATGGTGATTGAGGGTTGTTTGGCGTTTCCTGAGAACACTGGGGACGTTAAAAAGTAACAACCCGCACGGAACGTTATGTAAATATATTTAGTATACTGCGCCAAATCACCAGCATAGTAGTATAGGAGCATCCAAGTTTGTCCATGGAGTGGTGTACTTTGCCCCCACGATGGGGGTATCCAGACCTTTTTCTGCTCGAGGAAAGAAAACGAGTGAGGGGAAGATAGGAGGATGCGAAAGCAGGAAATGCTACGAACGGGGGTGGGGGGATGCAGCAATGGAATATTTTGTGATAGCACGGGTGCATAACAGTCCTGCTGGGTGGACCATGGTTCTTTCTGCAAAAGGGAGGAGGAGGATATGTCCTAAAGTGTTGTGGTAATTGGGTTGTGATTCCAAAGCAGATTTGGAGAATTGCAAGTTAGTACACAGTGTAGTGCCTGATGCATGAGGGGCTGCAGGGTGCACTCTGGACATCCTAGACGTTTGGTGGCTTATTTGTCCGGGCAGCTCTATATTTTGCTATTGAAACTATTGGGGAACACTTGGACATGTCTTCTTTAAATAATACAGTTCTCAAGCAATAATCTCTAGAACCTACTTGTCTCCTGATATCTGATATGATCATATTATTTCTGAATGTCATGCTCTGTTCCCAACATTTACATGTTTTTGCCTTCTTGCTGTTTTTAGACCCTCATTCTTTGAGAGACACTGCATATTTGCTGACTGATTAGGTTTTCTATCTTTTTCTGACGCATTTTAGCAATGGAAGTACTCATTTCTTTGTGCACTACTCACTAGTCTTTCTGGCTGTAAGTGCACCCTGCGCCCCAGTTTACCTTTTTGTGTAGCACTACTGGCTCTGATGGCCACTAGTGGAGGGAGATCGTGTCCTCCATTTCTTTTTATCCCAAGGGGATTTTCCACCCAGGCAGCAGTGTGTTCCTGACTCGCTGGCGGCAGTTTTAACCGCATTTTTATAATTTTAGGTGCATTTTGCCTTTTTACTGTATGGTTGGCTTGTGTCTGTGATAACAGCCAAAATGGCTACTTCGTGGAATAAGCCCCGTCTTTGTGGATTACTGGCTTTGTTTGGACGTCTTCCTCCTGGATAGAGGCTGGAATGGTCATATAGGGTTATGCCTCTTTGCAAGCTCTGTTCTGTGCCATGGGAAGCTGCATTGCTTGGAACTGGCTAAGGGTCCCAGACAGACTAATCCACCTCCACATCCTGAGTGATATCACAGATGCTTCGGAGCTATTTAGCCAGGAATGGATAAACACTGAGTTTCAATGCTGCAAGGCTCCTGATAGGTGGATTGTGGTATCCCTCAGCCAAGTTTTGTGTACATCTGGGGAGGATTTGAAGCGACTTGCTAGTCGACCGCTGAAACCTAAATTCAAAGCACTTAGAGGCCCAAGAAAGATGCAGGGATACCACTGCAATCATTATTGCTTAAGCCAACTCCCATAGAGTAAACCACCTCTTCTCTACCAGAAATGCCTGTCCTGGTGCCACCCTCTCTTGAACCAGTGGGCACAACTGGTTTGGCACCCTCCTGAAGCTCGTAGATCCCACAGATCTGCTGCAGCTTGGAGAATATGCATATCCTGGGTGAGGGGCTCCATGGGTGTCTCGGCCGAGTGTATGTCGTCACTGCTGTTCCCTTGCTGGCTGCATCATCTTAAGACAACTTCACTCTTTGCTTTGCAGCTGCCCTTCGCTACTAGTTAACTTGTTAGTCAAGTTCATTTGCAGGCTCTTGCTTGGTCATCTTGAGATTGGAAACAGACTCCTAATTCTGTGCTGTATTCGATTTTGGGAATGTTGCCTCACGACAGCTCGTGCGCTCATGGGTGATTCCACCACAGAATAATGTTTCTGCCTATTTTCAACACATGATCCACCTTTTAATATTGGCCATTCAAACAACTTATTAAATATGGCTGGTTTAAACATGTGGGAAGTGCATTCTATATATTTACTCTAAACATACAAACTACGAATACAAGTTTATTTTGCAAAGAAGAATTCCTTTAGCTAAAAAATTGCTTTAAATTCCCAATCAAATAATTTTGTTAGCCTTTTTAAACATCGAGGTAGGTACACAACCACACTGCGCAATTACAATTTGTAAAGTGTATGATCTGATTTAATGTAGTTGATTAACGCCAACACGCGTTTCGACCACAGGTCTTCCTCTAGGCGGAAAATGCTAACTTGTTGTGTGCACCCACTTCTTGGGGTTGCAACTCAATCGTATCAATAGTACCTGTGGTTCCTATGCAAACACTTATTTGATTCTTTCATAACCAGGTCATAGACCGACAAGTGCTTCAGGGTTCCAGTCTTATGTCCTTTTTAAACATCAATGCCTTCCAACAAGAACGTGTAATCTTCTATTTAGGCCCAAAATATTCCAGATACAAAATTAATGATCCTTCCTTCAGGATCTCCGGTCTTCTGTTTTAATGTTCCCCCCCTCCCCCTTTAGACATAGTCCAAGTGATTCAGGAAGGAACTGTAGACAGCTCTTCATAGAACACCTTGCTAAATTGCTAAATGCTGACAACCTCCATAGCCACAGAGAGAGGTTAGACCCCTGGGGAACACCACAAGTAGAGATAGAGGAGAGGAAGGACCCAAGTTGAGCCTGGGAGGGATGGTCAGAAAGGAAAGACGTCAGCCATGCCAGGGCCTGACGGTGATCCCCAGGTTATCACGGAGACGGTTGAGCAGGGTGGCATGGTTGACTTTGTCAAAGGCAGAGAAGAGATCAAGTAAGATGAGGGGGTGTCGGAATCACGGTTTGAGAGCAGGTCTTCACGGATGTTCAGGAGAGCAGTTTCTGTGCATCTGGCAGCTCTGAAGCCAGACTGATGATCATGGAGAAAACCAACTAATTCAGTTTGAAGGTTGAGCTGGGAGGTGGCCAGCTTTTCCAAGAGTTTGCCCAGGAAAGGAGTGATGGAGATTAGGCGAAGGGTCGGCAGAGGGTTTCTTAAGAAGAGGGTGCACAGGGGAGTGCCCCAGGGGGGGACGGGAAGACTCCAGTGGCAAAGGAGTGGTTGCAGAAGTCAGCCAGGCAGGAGCCAGGGAGTCGATGTGGTCCTTGATGGTTTTGGAGGAACAGGGGTGAACCTGTTTTGACGAGACTTACATCAGACTTGTCTAGAAACCTCACCTGGGGAGAACAGGGGAAAGGCAGAGAAGGAGGGAGCAGAGGTGGCTGCAGAAGGGCGAGAAGAAGTGTAGGGAGTAGAGGGAGTAAGGGGAGAGGGGGAGAGAGGACAGGATGTCCTGAGTTTTAGAGATGAAATGAGAAGCCAGTGCCGTGCAGAGGGCCTGGGAAGGGAGACTGTGGCAGGATTGGTCAGTTCCTTCCAGATTTTAAAGAGTTCAGCCGAGTTGTTAGAGGCCGCAGAGATGCAGGCTTGGATGTGAGCTCTCTTCTTGGTGAGGACAAAGGGCCGGTATTGCCTTTGGAGCAGGCGACAGGCCAGTTTGTCAGAGGATGTACATGAAGCACGGCATTTCCTCTCAGCCACCCTGCACTTAGGTTTAAGGGTGATGAGGTCTGAGTCATACCAGGAGTTGCACTTGGCTTTGTGCTTCAGGAGGATCCTCATGACAGGGACAAGAATATCAACAGTATCAGATATAGCAGATTAGAGCATGGAAAGGGCTGTGTCAGGGTGCGAGTCAGCCAAAGAGGGAGTGGGGGGGGGGGTGAGAACGTGGCGTCGAAAGCCTCAACTGACACGCCCTTCATGGGTCTGATTACCGAGAAGGTGGGTGGTAGTGATGCAGTTGGCTTGGCCTGGGGGGTAGAGAGGGTGAGCTGGGAGGAAAGCAAAGAGTGAACACTCCAGGAGAGAGGAGTGGTGAGAGGGACAGAAACAGGAAGGTGTGAGGAGATCGACACATCCAGAGGGGAGAATAGAGAGTGAGAGTCACAAAGGTCGCAAAAGAGTCCAGAGGAAGGACAGGAGGCATCCAAGTGGATTTTGAAGTCTCCAAGAAGGAGGAGTTGAGTGTGAGTGGTCAAGACTAGTAGGGAAGAGGAGAGGTCCGCTCACTCAGTGTCAGGGACATCAGGAATGCAGTGGGTAAGGCTGAGGGTGTTCTTTGTACTTCAATGTTGGCGGGAAATGATTTTGGGAGTAAAGGAAAAGGTTTGTCTAGTTTCCTTAATCTATTTCTTCAGAGATCCTCTGAGCTCAGTGCTAGAAATGGAGGATTGGGCCCAGGCAAAAATGAAGGTTCTGAGCAGCTGAGTTCTATTTCAGAATGTTGAGGGCTGATTGCCTTTACTGCCCATTCCTAACTGCCTTTCATCACTTTACTTTAGTAAGAGCAGTTCAGTTTATTTAGTTCTCTTAAGGCCTTTAACTTCTTTGAAAGAATTCTAGTCTTAAGAGCTGGAAGAGTTGGAGAGAACTTCAATCAACAAATCTCGTCGGAGCGCTTCAATTTGTTAAGCTTTACAAAGTCTGGAAAAGATGTATACAAGATTTTAACAGTTTTAATGTTAAGATTGCTGCGCAGAGTTAAGACTTCAGTGTGTAAAGACAATCTGCATTCCTAAACCGTATAATGTAATACAGTGAAAGTGAATGGATATGCAGCGTTAAAGGATTCGTAACTTGCTTCACGTAGTGCATGAATTAATTTGAGCTTGTGTGAGGTTTGCTAACGTCAGGAGGAGTGAAGCTGAGTTTTTTAGTTGATATTTAGCTGTGTTCGTGTAACGCTAAGTTAAGGTTTGTTTGCCTGACTGCTTTTGTTTACTGAGAATACTCTCTCCCGTCGCGTTCACTGCCTTTTTGGTGAGCGCGAGGGAGAAACGGAGCGAAGGCAGTGCCACGCAGTTTCAAACCTGATTGCAAGTGGCGGCTGCTGTGAGTCGGAAACCTAAACTGAACTTTAATGTCATCCGACAAGGAATAAGTTAAACATTCACATCTGCATAAAAATTCACAGAAGGCACGCTCCGAGCATATGACCGTAAAAGCAGATTTAAAGTAGCAGCTGTGTTTTTCTCTCGGCTGCAATCTACGCCCATGAGCGATGCAGAGCAAGCATGCTTGGAAATGAAGTTCAATGTTTATTTTTAGGAGTGTTTTAGGTGTTTAGGTTGAGGAAGGTATATAACAGACTGTGAAATATTCTACAGGCAAATTAAATTAAGACTTAGAAAGCACAAACAGACAATTGGAACTGAAGCAGGAAAACAGTTACAGAATGAGGCATAGTTCTGAGTAAGAAGAGTACAGAGAAGGGGACATTTCAAAACTGAGTATTTGAACATCATTTGAATTTAGTCTGAGGAGCAGTTTTATTTTCAATCTGAAAAGTAAAGGTTCAATACAAAAAGCTTCACGACAATTTGCTGACAGGCTGGGAAGAAACTGTAGAATTGTTTTGAAGCTTTTCCTCCTGGCGATTTGCGGAGGACACAGGTACACAGTGTTCATTTGAAGTTTAATTTTCATTGAACATTTTATGCATGTATAGAAAAGTAACCTTTTTACCACCTATGCAGGGAGCAAGCCAAGAAGCAAGAAGAGCTCCAGTGACATTTATTCTGTCCCATTTCCCCTTTCCCCCTCTGGCTGAACTGATCTCCACTGTGTAAAAGTAGGTGGGGCCCTGAACAGCTAGCGAGGGACTGTGGGGCCTAGCAGCTTCTACAGTAGGACTTGAAGACATGACAGAATGAAAGGCCCAAGGTGATTTTTCTGTCCGAGCTGCTATGGACCCCACAGGTCTCTCACTTAGCGCGTTAGGGGAGATTTTGTCTGAAATTAGACAGTTCAGGGCAATCAGGAATGAAAATAATGAGGCCTTTTGGCTTGCTGAAAGTGGAGCAGGGCAGGCAATTGTGGGGGCAGTTGTTGGGCCGTTACCAGAGTGCTATGAAGAGTTTTGGAGTGTTTTTGACGAGGTGGTGGCAGGGGAATTGCCACCCCATCGGACATATGACTGTAAAATTGACTTGGAGGCTGGGGCATCCATACCTTGTAGTCGGGTTTACGCGCTTACAGAAAAGGAAAATGAACATCTCAAGTCTTATCGCGAAGAAAATCTGGCCAAGGGGATCATTAAACCCTCTGTCTCCTGCAGCTTCGCCACTCTTTTGTCCCAAAGAAGAATAAAACCCTGAGAACTTGCATTGACTACCGAACCCTAAATTGTATTACAATCAAGAACCGTTATCCTCTTCCTCAAATTTCTGTCATGCTTAATTAGATTCAAAGAGCTAACATTTTCACCAAATGAGATCTTCGGGGGCGTATCATCTCATTCGGGTGCATGAAGGTGACAAATGGAAAACCTCTTTCATGACAACATTTGGTTTATTTGAGTATCTTGTCATGCCCTTTGGTATGTGCAATGCCCCAGCAGCATTTCAATTTTTTATCAGAGGTCCTCAGAGAATTTTTGGACATTTTGGACATCTTTGTTACAGTTTACATCAATGACTTCTTAATCTTCTCACAGGATAAAGTTTTGCACCAAAAACATGTGAAGAGAGTACTACGGAAATTGCGTGACAACAACCTTTTTGCGAAGTTGGAGAAGTCTCAGTTTCACGCTAAGGAAATTGAATTTTTAGAATTTGTGATTAGCCCTCAAGGTTTCGAAATGGATATGCGTAAGGTTCAAGCTGTTTCCAATTGGCCGTCTCCAACTTGTTTGAAGGAGTTGCAAAGCTTTCTGAGGTTTGCAAACTTTTATCGTCGTTTTATAAAATATTTTTCGTTGAAGGTGGCACCAATCACTAAGTAACTGCAAAAAGGAGTGAAATTTGAATGGTCTGAGCAGGACGAAATGGCATTTCGGGATTTAAAGAAGAATTTTACAGCGGCTCCGATTTTGCTTCATTTAGATCTGACTCGACCATTTTATTTGGAAGCTGATGCATCAAATGTTGAGGTGGGGGCTGTATTGTCCCAAAGACATCAGGTGTCTGGACAGCAGCATCCAGTGGCTTTTTTCTCCAAAAAATTGTATCCTGCAGAAATTAACCATTACTGACCGTGAACTTTTGGCCATCAAAAAGGCGTTTCAGGAATGGAGACATATCTTTTGGGGGCTTGACACACTGTGACCGGTCTTACGGATCACAGAAATGTTTTTTTTTTTAAGTCCGCTAGGACTCTTATTCCATGCCAACTCAAATGGTCTTTATTTGTCTCTGAGTTTCATTTTGTCATCACTTTTAAACCAGGACGACAAAATGGAAAGGCAGATGCTCTCTTGCGACAGTTTCCTAGAAGTCTTAAGGAGAAGGAAGACTTGACGGCACCAGTTTTGAGAGCTGAACACTTTGCTGTGGTAGTGTTGACAGAAATTGGTTTTCGGAGATTTGATTAGACAACAGATGTCGTAAGATCAAATGCTAGAATGGGTTGGAAAAGACCCCACAAGGAGAATTCAAGAGGGTCTACCGAAGGTCGATGAACAACTTTACTTACCCAGTTCGGATATTCGAGAGATTGCTTTAAAAGAGTGTCATGAGACAAAATTAGCGGGTCATCCAGGCTATCGGGAGACTCTTGAGCTTGTTCAATGGAATTTTTGGTGGGAAGGAATGAGGACTGATGTATTGAATTTTGTAAGAACCTGCAAGGTATGGGCACAAGCCAAAGGTGAGCATGTGAAGTCTTCTGGTTATTTGAATCCTCTACCTGTTCCACCGCGTCCCTGACATACCATTTCTCTAGACTTTATTGTGGATTTGCTTGAAGATCAGGGATGTCGGTCTATTTTGGTAGTGGTGGAGGCTGGGCATTTCATTCCTATGAAGGGAGTGGTTACTGCAGCCAGTTTAGCTAGTGTCTTTTTTCAGAATGTGGTCAAGTTTAAAGAGTTGGAATGGTAATAACTCTATCATCTGCTTATCAACCGCAATCCAATGGTCTCACGGAAAGAGTAAATCAGGAGCTTGAGAAATATTTAAGGTGTTTTTTTACTTTCAAATCAAGGTTGGGTTGATTTTGTTTGGTTGGCCGAATTTAGCTACAATAATGTTTCCAAAGATTCCACTTGGATGACTCCCTTTTGCTGAATTCAAGGTTAACATCCCCGATTTTTGAGGGCAGAAGCTTCTCTTGAGGATTCTTGTCCTCAGGTGGGAGACAGAATTCAAGTTATGAGGAAGAATTTGGAACAAGGACAACATGCTTTGGTAGCTAGCAAAGGAACTATGAAGAGATTTGCTGATCGACATAGAGGAAGGAGGAGATCAGACCAGGTGGCCGATAGATAGTAGCCATAGTAAAGGAATGGCTAGGAGAGAGAGAGCCTGCAGACGAGGCATTCGAAAGAGGAGTAGGCCTGCGTAGGAATGACAGAGGCAGGAGTCCACCCGGGGAAGATCAGGGCTACACCCCCTCTGGAATGGTTGGACCTGGGTGCAGAGAGGATCTTGTAGCTGTCGGGAGGAGAGTATCAAACCTCGTGACAGAGCTGGCAGTGAACCGTGTCTCGGTGAGACTGAGGACATTGAGTTCAAGTTCCTCCAGAAGGCGGCAGATGTCGGAAGAGTGTTTGACAGCTGAGTGAAAGTTAAGCGTGGTACTATGCATCCTTGAAAGACTTCCGAGGAGGGGTACAAATCAGATGTATGCCCTACAGATGTGTAGAAGAAGCGTGAGGGGGTTGGGGACAGAAAGGGAAGTAGGAGAGGGCAAGGTAGCCAAGGAGGAGGCAGCAGGGGGAGGCGAGGAAGCCATGGAGGGGGGGGGGAGAGGGGACAGCAGGAGAAGAAAGGAAATTGTTGAGGCGCGGGAAGCATCTATCAAAGAGGAGAAGGTTGGCCTGAGGGCCTTGGACCAAGACAGTAGCATTCAAATAAAAATTGATGACCTTAGAGGAGTGGAAGGTGTCGAGGAGGGCCTCCCACCGGGTGCCACCATTAATGCGGGAGGAGGAGAAGGGGGCGAGCACAGAAACCATATGTAGGGTCCATAGGTCTGACGAAGGAACGACAAAGAGGATGTTGGTGAAGGTTTGCCTGGAGGAGGCACTGGTATAGGTGTCGGCGATAAGGAGTCCTGGGCTGGAGACCAGGATATCCTTTTTAAACTTCTTCCTACCAGATTTAGTGAGGAAAGCAGGATAGTCAATAAAGAAGCAGTTAGAAAAGATAGGAGAGACAGAGAGCACCATAGAACAGCTAGGGATAGGGAGAAGGGGAAGGAGAGGGGAGGGGAGAACACTAGGGAAGGACACACGGCAGAGTGCAGGCAGACGAAACAGAGGGGAGAGGGTTGAACAAGACGACAGATGCTCAGATTTACGAGACTATCACAATGCAATTTTAAAAACATAATTACACATGTCGGGAGGAATGCAAAACTACATTATTGAAATTCACATCCTAGACTACAGTATTTATGACCCATGTAAGGGTGAGTATGTTATCTGTGGCTAGTGCAAATATATTCCTTAGATGTGGATCATAGTCGGACAAATGTTCTCTTAAGCTGTGGGGTTGCTTTGTTTAGTTCCAGTGTGTGAAAGTATATTTCACTTGAAATTGGTATAAGGATTTGATTGGACTGCCTTTCTATCCGTAGATTCCTCATCAGATAGATTACGGTAGACGGGGGGCGTAGTGGACTTGGACTTGGCCGTCGATCCGTCCTGATTCGGTGCTCGATCGTCGGCTCCGGGTGTGATGTGGCGTCTTATATATACTGTGTCACTACACCCTGTACCTCAGTTCATGCACCCCCTGCACGAGCACGGCCGCTGCAGAGGAAAATGGCAAGAAAGGAAGGCCAAACAGCCAATAGAGGGTTAGAAAACAAGGGTCCCCATAGAGATACGTCGAATTTGCAGAAAACCCTTACTATTTATAACTAGAATTGTACTTTTATAACTAGTCAGTGGTTTCTAAGCGTGGTATCAGGATTCAAACCTGTGTTGCGCTGCATTTTCTTCCTTCCACGACAAACATGTTGCCCCTGAGCTATCCTTCCTCGCCCTACTACTAAGACAGAGTGAGAGAGGTATGCGGCTTGTTAGCCATAAAAGCATCCGACTCTGGGACCATCATTGTGTCTCCCCTCTCCCGAGAACAGGCATACACCAACTGCTAACGCTTTCTGAGCGGGGAGGGATGGGAGCAGTGATGAGTAATCTGTGGGAGAAGAATCCATAGAAAGAACATTACAGTGAGTAATTTCTCCTTCAATGGATTGCCTTTCTCCTGCAAATTCCTCATCTGATACTCCCAAAGCAGTGGGACAACGGAGGCGGGCAGAAAGCTCATTGCAAAAGATTTTGCAACAACGCCCTACTAAAGCGAGTGTCAGCCCCACGGGCAATGTCCAGGCTACAGTGCCTCGTAAACCTATGGAGGACCAGGCTGCCACCTGGCAGATGTCCCTAACTGGAACCCCCTTTGCTGGGCTATAGATTCAGAGACCCCTCTGGTTATGCTAGGAGACAATTCTTTGCCTGCGGATTGGTAGCATTCTGTAATAGATAGTATGATCCATCGCAAAAGTGCCTGCTTGGTCACAGCCAGACCATTTCTGGTCTGTTTTCCTATATTCCACTGTCCTTGCCACATAGAAACATAAGGCCCTCTTTGGGTCCAGCCAGTGGAAGCACACCCCTTCTTTGGAGGGGCACGAAGGTGGGTAGAACACAGGCAGATCTATCGCCTGAGAAAGATAGAATTCTGACTCCACCTTTGGTAGACACCCCGGTTTAAACCTTAAACAAAACCTTTTTGCAGAAAAACCATAGAAATGGGGATTTGCAGCAAAGGGCCTGCAACTCGCTGACTGCCTGGCCGAAGTGATGGCAACCAAAAAGCCTGTTTCAATGTAAGCAGCCACAAGGAACAAGAGTGCAATGGCTCAAAGGGAGCCGTCATCAGAAAGGTGAGAACCTTTTGTTGTCTCAGATTGGGATTTGAACCTGGAACAGGCAGAAACCTATTCAGAAGCCCTTCAGGAATTGGGCCGTAACCAGCATTGTGGAAAAAAAGAATCTTGATCCGGAGACCTCTTGAACATAGACAAAGCCGCCAAGTGTCATTTGACTGTGGTGACTTGAACTTCTTCACTGTTGTGGTGGGGCAAGAGATGGGGTCAATCTTGTGTTCCCTGCACCACGCCTCGAATCTTCTCCACCTGCATGCGTACAGAGATCTTGTAGATGGTCTGTGTGCAGCCAGCAATACCCAGAGCACCCCCTGAGAGAGGTCCCAGTCATATATCATCCTCTCAAGAGCCACGCATATAGGTTGAGGGATTGAAGATCCGAGTACCATGTCCTCCTCGCCCAATCTGCAGCGATCAAAATCATGGTTGCTCTCAACCTCCTGGGAACCGAAGGAATGACAGGAAACGGAGGGGAGAGGGAAGTTTCAATCCACCAGAAACACACCCCATAGCGCACCAGTCGCTGGGAATTCCCTCAAGCAAAATTCCTCTTGGACTCGGTGGCAAACTTCTCCACTGTTGGGTTACCCCCGAGAGAGAAGACCTCCTCTAGGACTTCCTGCCACACTTCCAACTCGTGCGAGACCATTCCCTCCCTGCTCTGAGCATCCACCCAGCTGTTCTCTGTCTCCGGCAGATCAACTGCTGAAACCAAGATATGCTTCTATAACAGCCAGAACGAAGGCTGCATCACCTCTCTGCAGAGGGCGAGGGAGTGCACACCACCCTGCATGGTTCAGGTAGTGCATGACCACCGTATTGTTTATCAAGATCAGGACATGCTTCCCCTTCAGAGACGGAACGAACACCCTTAGGGCTAACCTGCTGGCTCGCAACTCCAGCCTGTTGATGGGCCACCTGGCTTCTATCGCTGACCACGGGCCGCTCACCTGCCTATCTTTGCACCCAACCTTTCAAGAACTCATCTGAGGCTACAAAGACCAGAAGGTTTCCCCTGCTAGTAAATTGCTGCTGTTGGCCCACCAAGAAAGGTAGTTGACCACAGACCTGAACACTCGGAGGGCGTCCTTCAGGATTCCGAGGTACTGGGACCACTGGACTCGCAGGAACAATTGTAATGATTTCATTCGCAGCCTGGCCTCTGGCACTGCAAAAAAACAGGAGCCCATGAGACCTAACAAACGGAGGAAGGAAGCCACTGGTAAGGTGACCTGGTTCTGGAACAGACGCACCATCTGCGCAATGCTGAGTACTCTCTCCTCGGGCGGGGAAGCCTTCCCTCCCTGAGTCTCTTGGACTGCCCTGATGAATTGGAGCCTCTGAACTGGTGTTGTATGGGTCTTCTGCAAGTTCAGATAGAGGCCCAGCCTGTGGAGTAGTGAACATGTGTCTCCGAGGTAGGACAGGACCTGCTCTGCCGACCTCCTTGGATAAACCAATCGTCCAAGTACAGAATATGTCGAACCTGGATCTCCTGAGGTGAGCTGCGACTACTGCCATGAGCTTGGTGAAGACCCTTGGAGCGGAGGTCACCCAAAAGGGGGGCACCTTGAACTGGTAGTGCTTGTCCCTTAGGAGGAACCTCAGGAACTTCCTGTGCTTTTGGTGTATCGCCACATGGAAATAAGCTTCCTGGAGGTCTGTTGACACCAACCAGTCCGGTAATTCAAGAGCGTGGAGAATCCCCAAGATGGATGGGAGACCTCTCCCCTTTTTGGGTACCAGGAAATACCGGTAATACCAACAGTCCTCTCTGCTCGGTTGGTACCTCTTCCACATCACCCTTGAACAACAGGGATCGCAGGTCTTCCTGGAGCTCCTCTTCCAGCTGGCATGGAGGTGGTGGCTGTATGCCTGGAGGCTTTCTCAAGAAGGACAGACAATAACCCCACTGCACCAGTTCGTGGGCCCAGGCGTCGGAGGTTATCCCCCGCCATTAGCGTCAATGCTCGGACAACCGTCCTCCAACCGGTGAGTTGTGGGAGGGGAAAATCAAAGCGGCTTGGAGGATGGAGACGGCACTACCTGCTGACCCCTGGAAGCCCCCCTGCCCCTTCTGGAGCACGAGAAACTCTTCTGCCCCTGCCTGGCCTGCGGGAGCTGCGTCTTCCTGCCATAAGGGACGTACCGCCTATAGTCTTTGCCCCCTAGAAGCAAAGCTGACGGCAGGTTTGGCTGGCTGCGCAACTAAGCTGAGCGATTTTGCTACAAGCTTGGACTCCTTGAACTTCTCAAAGGAGTCGTCAGCCTTTGGGCCGAAGAGGTATTCCCCATCAAAGGTCATGTCCAGCAGCCTACTCTGGACATTAGGGGAAAACCCTGAGGAGCACTGGTAGGCCTGTCTCCTAAGTACCATAGCTGATCTCATTGACCGGCCAATGCAATCCGCCACGTCCAGGCCCATTTGCAGGGACTGCCTGGCTGCCTCTTTCCCGTCATCCATCAGTTGCATGAACCCGTCCCATAACTCCCCTTCAGGGATGTACTGGGCTGCATGCTCAACAGCCTTCCATTGGCCAAAAGGATATTTTGCAAAACTGCACAAAACATTACTAGCCTTCAAGACCATGCTCCTGGAGAAGATGTTTTTTGCAACAATATCTTCTTGCCCTCCCTGTCAAGTGGCAGATTGGCAGTGGATGAAGCTGCTGTGGTGGATACTGTTGTCGCCTGAACCACTATCCCCTCTGGAGAAAGGTGAGAGGAAAGAAACCACAATCCCCCGTTTCCGGCCTGTACTTACTGGTCAAGTTGGAATGGACTGGGGGGTGTTAGAGCAGTGCTGTTGCCACAAGGAGGCGACTGGGTCAGCTATAGTCTGGGTCAGTGGCATGTTCTCTCCGTGGTGGGACTTCCGTCCAAGTTATTTGTATGCTTGGACCGGTACAGGGAAGCATTCAGTCTGAGTGTCAACCACCCTGTCCACAAGTGATCTAAATTTGGCAGGGGTATTAGCTTATGGCTGAGTTTGCAACTTAACATCCGGAGATGTATCTAGCCCACTAGTGTCGTGCAGCGGCAGGGCTAGGAGGTCTGCATGATCAAAATAATACTCCACCTGCCCCTTAATATATGGGGTCAATGTCGCCCTGTTAGTCCCGGCCATTGGCACTGAAAATCTGCGCCATGGACCTGAAAGAAAATCATATCGAGAAAGCAGACGAAGGATCGGTCGCCGATGGTTGGCGTCGAGGGCTTGTCCTTTGATGTCAAAGTAGTAACTTTCCGTGTCGGCCAAACCTTGGGCACTGACGGCGCGTCGAGGAGGCTCGTGGGGAAATTCGTGTCATTGAAGGCTTGCTCGCCTTCTTCAGCACTGAGCCTAAATGCTCTCCTGGGGTCGGGATCACTGAGCGCTACTGAAGCCTTTGGGGCCTGCTGTTTTGGGGCTCCCCCACACCCACAGCTGCCTTCTCGAACATCGCTAGCATTTATGACTTAGTCCTCCCACACTTGCCTAGACGTCAGCCTTGCCGACGACTTACCCCGTTCTGACGATGAGCTGGAGTAGTGTCGGTGACGCCTCCTTCTTTTTGTGAGAGGACGAAGATGCGTGGCTCCGTGAGTGGGACCTTTTCTTCGCCTTGCGCTAATGCACGCTCTCCTTCTCAGGTGTGGGATCCTCTGTTTTGGCTTCTGAAGACCAAATGGTTGACCGCACTGGTGACTTAGACGGGCAGTCGGACAAACACAAGCTTGTCTGCCCGCTCCCGAAGAGACTAAGAGTTAATTTTGCCAGACAATGTGCACCCTTCAGTGTCCTGACCTATGCTGAGACACAACACGCAGTTGTCGTGTGGGTTGCTCACCAACATCTTGGGGCTGCCACCGGAGCAGCGCTTGAACCCTGAAATCCGAGGCACAGACATGGTAGCTTGCGGAAACTAAATTGTACACGATTTGATGAAAAAGCTAGAGTGTAGTCGAAGATTTGAAAGCATTCACTATGTTCCTCAAGAGCAGCGTGCCAAGAACACGGGAAAAAAAAAGAACTGAGGTATCTTCTCTGGCTAGTGCGAATGTAAGCCTTGGATGTGGATTTGTGTCGTGCAAATATTCTCTTGAGCTGTGGAGTTGCTGTGTTTAGTTCCAGTGTGTGAAAGTATATTTCACTTGAAATTAATATAAGAATTTCTTGCACTTCAGAATACTGTCTGATGTTCCATACAAAAGTGAATGAATAAATGTGGAGGTTCAAGCTAGTGGTCCTGATGTGTGATGAATTATCGTGAGGAAGAAAAGGTAGAACAAAAGTACACTTTTTAAGGTTTCATTAGATTGGTTAGCATCTGTTAGGCTGTCTATATAGTGGCTGTCTGTATAGTCTATTGCCTTGCCAAGGAGAAATCTGGTTTTCCCTTCGCTGCTCTGGATTCAAGGTGCTTTGGCATTTTCCTTCTCTTCCTCTTCCCAATATGCACTGTTTTCTTTAGTTTACCCAGACTCAACCTTGTGGTTGTAAATGCTGTGGGATTTTACTTGAACTCCTAGCATGCAGCAATTTCCTTTGTCAGCAGTGCACCACTATTAGCCAAGAGGTGTTTGTCCATGGTGTGGATTTGCAAAGATGCCCACATTCTGGACAGTTGGTCGGAAGTGTATGGGATGTCCATTTTGAAAACCTTTTTTGGTTTCGGAATTCAGTTCTGAGTATGATAAAAGCATTGAATGTGTATGGCAGACTTGTATGCAGAGTCCAACATCCTATTCCTTGGATTGTTAATCCTAACTAAGATATTTCTGTAGCAGTTGATGTGTCTCTAGGGAGGGTCATACCATGTTGTTTCTTTTTTTTTGCATTGTAAGTGTATATTGTAGAAATAAGAATCTAAAAAAGCATATTTCTTTGTAAAATACATGTTTGTGAGAAATTGCATCAACATGGCCTTTTAAAATCTGATTTTCACATAACATTTCATGTGAGAGGACTGGCTGAAGCTGGGGATGACCTCAATTGTTTAATGTTTTTTGGTGGGTCCTGCTGTCACCAACGTAGTGAATTAAAGTTATTCTTTTAATCAAAATGTATTTGAGCATTGTCCATGTAATCACATGTTAACCTCTGCATGGATTTTCCCTTTTCTGCCCTTTCTTTTCTATCTAGGCGGAAATGGAAAAGAAAATTAGGCAGCGCCTGGAGCTACAGAAAACTTTCCAGGAGCAAATGGCATATAAGCAGATCTTGCTCCAGGCTGAAAAAGAGGAAGAGGAAGCTTTCATGCGAGCCATGATGGCGAAATTTGCAGAGGATGATCGCATTGAGCAAATGAATGCCCAGAAACGACGAATGAAGCAGCTGGAACACAAGAGGGCTGTCGAACAACTTCTCATAGATCGTCGACAGCAATTATTGGCTGATAAAGTAAGATTTAAGTCCTACATTCAAGCAGATTTTCTAGTAAACAGAGCAGAATATTTGTAAGAAATAGTGATGTAAAGAAAATAGGTTTATTGAGAATATGAATTAACGCTGCAATTCTCTTCCATCTCGACCTGTGCATATCCACTTCATCAGGTCTTATCATGCCTATAGAGCAATGCCTACTCATTCGGCTATACTGTTATTGTCCAGGCCACTAAGAAGGATTGCAAATTTGTATCCTCTAACATAGACACCCGGTTGGTTTAATAATCTCAGTATATTTTGTATGTGGGAACTAACCTTAAAATCTGTGTATCAAGAGTGATAGTCAAGTGTTTTTAAACCCTTTATTTCACTATCTATAATCATGAAAAAGACAGCATAAAATGGCATTGATAAAGATAAACATTCCAAGTAGCCTAATCGGGTACATAAGAGAAGACACATTAGCGGTAATTTTTCTATTTGCTTCAACTCTAGCAATTCCAGAGACAGTTTTCAATTCAGCGTAACCAGTACTGTGATGCATTACTGAATAATTCCTTTGTGTGGTCTATGTGATGGGGTCACTAGTATGGTTTTCTTGTTTGCTTTTGTTAGCCAGTAGTGGGCTTAGATTTAGAGGAGTTAAAAAGTCTGTAAATTGAGATTCCCTCATCTGCCCAAGGAACTCATTCTCTGACGCATTCTCACAGGCCTTGCTTGCAGCCTACGTGTTTATTTCCAACGCCTTTCAGTTCTCCATTGCTTCCTTTCTTTTTTCTGAATGTTGTTCACTTTTATCTGAACAAGCATTTTTTCTACTTATCTAATCACAAGTCTTAGAATGTATGTTACACTTGATCTGAGGAAAGGAGGACCTTTGCCTGATGCCTTCTCTTAAGTTACTTAATTTAACAAGTACATGTGCCCTTACGCAGTGCTTAATTTTGAGGTTGCGTTTTGGAAGAGTGATTTATAATGCAGTCATTATAAACAGTAGTAATTAAATATGTTTGAAAATACCTTTTTATAAATTGTTTGTTACAGCTCTTTGTCACGGATACTTAAAATGCTTGCTCAGACTCTTGGTTTTTTTTCCTGTTTGCATTTTTATTTTGTAAAATGTTTGCTAGGACACTATATTTCGCCTTATGCATTGAAACACATTTTGCAAATCTCCTTTGTTGGGGACTTTTGTTAATATCATGTAACTATCAATGTGAAAATAACCCTATTTTATTTTCAAATTTGTTTATTGGCATTAAAATAACCCTATAACATGACAGAATGTCATCTGTGCCATCAGACAGCACAGTGGTTTCCACACTGTCGTCCTCTCTTCTTATGGGAAGCAGTGCCTTCCCAGTTCCAGTAGTTCACTGTTTCACTACTATTGCCTCCTGGCTTTCAATCCTTCTCCCTTTTTTATTTTTGTAGTACGAAAATCCAGCCTGGCATTTACAAATGAGGTAGATTTGATCAGTCGTACCATTTTTGAGAGCCTTGCGTTTTACTTGTTTAAATGTAAAGGACCAGGCTCTTCTTCAGGAATTCTTCAAACTGCCCATCTATGCAGCTAATGATGTTTACTGCAATGTTATCCTTTAACAACTGCTCAGCCTCAGTGCATGCTTATGACCCTTAGTCTACTGCCATTGTTAGGACATTTAAAGGAGTAACAACCGACTAGACAAAACCATCATAAAATCAACAGATTTGTCACAGTAAACAACATTCTTAAAAATGCAAAATCTGAATTTATTTTTCACTGGGCACTTTTACAAAAAATCATAATGTCATTACATACATTAATAAGAACACTTAATTCCACCATTTAAGAACAATTAATCCAACAGTCACAATAAGCTACATAACGACGCTTATTTCAGAAATCCACACTACAATTGTATTATAAAATCCTTTCAATACCTAAAATACCCCTCAAGATAATCCTTAAATACACAGTTGCCTAAAATGTCCTGTATGCTTTCATACCTACAGTTTATCATATCCCCAAGAACTCTACTCCTTTAGATACAAATTAATGATTCCGTAGTCTAAACAAAGCGATGTGAACCGAATCAGATTCAGTGTTCAAACAGTAATCCCAAAAGTGCACAGACCTGATAAACTTGTAACGACTCACAAATTGACCCAAAATAGATGTGTATAGGGGATCCAATATTGTACACTTTGTAAAAACATGTTGTGCTTATTTTGTAATAGACACACACAATACCTTTTGTTCTACAGGGATCCCCATATGGGGACTCTGTATCGTCATAAGAGGTAATTGGTTAATGTGCAGCCAAAGAATAACGTCCCGGACACCCAGAGACAGGCTGCGCAATCAATACAATTGTGTTTTTAAATATGTATGTATAACATTTGCCACATACATATAATACTCCTACGTCCCGTCACCTTTCCTCGATACTTTTGAAACATTCCGTCCTGTGGAACGGGACCGGAGCACTTTTTGTAAAAAAGCATCAAATTGAAAAATGTGTCGTCCTTTTTACACGGGGTACCGCACGCGGCCGTACCCCTGCCCTCTTTAGCTCCGCCCTGCGCATCGCCCTTCAGTCATATTCTCTGCGCAGACAGGGCTGGACGCTCCTGCATCACCGGGAAGACCTTTTTTCTTTCCCATTGTCCTTCTCTCCTTCCCCGGTTCTGCGGTTGCGTAGTCTTCAGTCTATGCCAGATCATTTGGGATTTGTCGCTTGTTCCTCTTGCGAACGTCGTTTCGCTAGGGCGGATCCCCATTCTCTGTTTCTCTCTGTGTCTGGGACCGGATCACCGTTGGGACTCGTGTTTCTACTGCGATTCCCTTTCGGTCCGGGCACTTCAACGTCATCTTCGTCGGTGGGAGAAGATCTTCCAGAAAGTTCCGCCATCGCATTTTCAACTCTTCATCGACAGAAAGAAAAGCGCTCAGTAAGTTCCTTATTTTTTAGGGCAACCCGGCCGGGGGACTCCTTCCTGTGGTCCTCCAGGTCCGGGAGGGACTTCAAAAGCTCTGCTCCCAGGGTTTGTCCTGAGGTGCATTGCAGGCCTAATGGGCGTACCGGGGTTTTCTCCGACGGTTCCTGCAAGGGGCCTGGCGATAACGGATCATGATCCGAGGTTCACCAATCAGGTGCGAATAGCCCACCTAGTTGTGCTGAGGCATTGGGTACTAGAGTTCGCTCCGTGGTCTTCTTGTCAGGAGCTTCCCACACACACTGGAGTGCGCCCTGAGGCCTCTGAGGCTTTCTGTATCAAACCATGGTTCGAGGCCCCTCTCGGGGGAGCTATAAAGACCATACACTGTTCCGTGGTTCCTCTTATTGAGGCTAAGGTTTGTATCAACAGAACTGAGACCTGTTAAGGTCTTGTATGTGAGGTGGATTCCTCAACTTTCCCACTCTCGCAGTGTTACCAGTTCTGTTAAGCGGGCACAGGGAGAGGTCGCCAACCATTTCTCCTCTGTTACCGGCTTGGCCGAGATTCCTCTCTTGGAGGCTAACTCAAAGGGGTCACGACAGAATGTCCAGTAAACATCCCGGCCCCCATAGTATATCTGTTGAGGATCCTTGTGTCAAGGCTAAAGTTTCGATCAAGTCCCCTGACCAGTCTGTGGAATCACCTGCCTCACCCACACATGTGACGCAGTTCTCCTCAGATACTCACAAAATGGCGGGCCTTCCTGCGTGGTTTACGGTGGCCATGTTGGATTCTTCCCTCACACCCACGCTATCGACAATGGGTGCTGGGAGCCTTCTTTTTGGTGGACAACCTGGTCCATGGGACGGTGTGAATCCGTTCCGCCCTCCCTATGACTGGTGCGCTCGGATGCCACTACGGCATACAGTTCTCTTGCTTCTGCCCCACTGATCTATGTAGACCCTATTGGTGGTGGGCCCTCTTGGCAGCCTTCCTCACTACGTTTGTGGGGGTATGCCCCACATGAGCTGCCTCTGGCCATCCCGGTTCCTAAAGTTTCGGCAGAGGATGCCTTTTTTGGGAAGTTTCAGACTCTTATGAACACTGAGCCCATGAGGGCTTACTTTAAAGGCCTTTTAGGGAGATCTACCCTCTGGTGCCGCATCCTGCCCTGGCAGTTCCAGTCACGGCACCTGGTGCTCCAGCAGCGGTACCACCACTACTTCCTAGCCCGCCTCCACCTCTTCCTCCTCTGCCTCCGTTTTCTCCGGTTGACAAGACTCCAGCAGTGCGAGACGTCAATTTGATGCCGGTCGCATCGGAACCAGCGGATCCTGACGTTCTGGACAACCCTTAGGCAGGCCAGGTAGTGAGGACCAGCCCCGCTCTGTCGGAGCATTCCACGACCGGGTTCTGGACATGTCACTCATTGACATACTAGTACCTGAAGCACCCGCTCCGGAGGAAGGGGTGCTTTCGGGGGCGCTCACCTTGTCACCTTGTCTCCACAGAGGCACACCTGCCTGTTCCTTCAGAAGGATGTTCTGGCCAAGGCCTGCAAAGTCTGGGATAAAACCCAAACTGTATCTTTCATATAAATAAGAGAATTGATGCCTGTTACAGGCTTCACACCTCCGAGGAAGTAGCCTTGGTGTCATGTCCGCTCCCTTCCTCGACAGTGGTTGCGGCTGCCACTCTACAATCCAAGCTGGCCTCTGCGACCTCTGGTCCTGCAACTGCGTCAGTCTAAAGCAGAGCTCATTTTGGCGGCAGCGAATATGAAACTGTAGAGGGACTTGGTGGACTTCCAGGAGCTCATTCCTGGGGACAGGCTGGAAGACTTTAAGGGCGGTTTTTCCAGACGATACGGTTTTGGCACAGGATATGCTGGCAGCTTCTGCGCACCATGTCGACACCTCGAGGCCTCACGTTCGGGGTGGACACCTCATCAAGCTTGGCTTCATGCAACTAAGTTTTCGAAGGAGGTCCAAGATGAAGTTCTGGACCTGCCTTTTGATGGCAAAGAGTTGTTTGATTCTTCAACGGGTGACGAGCTTACAAAGACTAAGGCAAGCACGCAAACTGCCAAGTCTCTGTCGGTGCTAGTGAAAGCCCCAGGCAACGCTCAGAGATCTGGATCCCAGTCTCTGTCCTCCTCAGGCTTCAGAGGGTTCCAGGACTGCAGGTCTCATAGGACTGATCCGCCGAGAGGAAACTCCTGTCAGAGACAGCAACGAGGTTGGTTTTTCTCTCGGTCTTCAGCCTCCTCTTCAGGGACAGGTAGTCTATCTGCCAAAAAGTCTGCAAAATGATATTTTTTGGCGTTCACACGAGATTCCGGTGGGAGGACGAGTCTCGTCTCATCTGGAGGCGTGGCAAACCATCACCGAAGACCGATGGGTTTTGTCCATCGCTAGGGCAGGCTTCTGCTTGCCCCTCCCCCCTACCCCACTCTTCAATCCTCCTTTTTCAACAGTCGGGGACGCCCTCCCTCAGAGCCGAGGTCCAGAAGCTTCTAGATCTCAGGGCGGTAGAACCCTTTCCCCTTGTGGAACGAGGGGAGGGCTTCTACTCTTGTCTGTTTACGGTGCCCAACCCCAACCAGGCTGGCCTGAGCACCATTCTAGAACTTTCCCAGTTCAACCTTTCTCTTCCCCAAGAGAAATCCAAGATGATCTTTGCCTGCCAAATAAAGTCCTCTCTTCAGAAGGGCGACTGGCTCAGCGTTGTGGACCTTCAGGACGTGTATATGCATATCCTGATCTGGAGCCTGCATCGGAAATATCTGCAGCTCTCTCTGGGAGAGGAGCACTTCCAATTGAGAGTGCTCCCTTTTGGTCTCAGCTCGGCGCATGCATGTCTTCACAAAGATGTCGGTCATCACGGCTTTTCTACGGCTACAGGGTATTCATGTGTATCCATATTTGGACGACTGGCTTCTGCAAAGCCCCTGTCCAGTGAAGGCCTCAAGCAATCTTCAGTTTCTCCTTCAGTTCCTGTTCGGGCTTGGGCTGTCTGTGAACTGGCGGAAATCCTCAGTGACGATCTCTCAGGAACTGATTTTCCTGGGTTTCGGTTGGAACACGACCGATTGCAGAGTGTACCTGACTGTGGACAGGATGGCAGATCTGTTAACCACAGGTCAGGTTTTCATTCAGTCAGAGAGCATGTCAGCCTGGTGGTTCCAGAGGCTTCTAGGCCTAATGACCTTGTGTGTGCTTGCTCTTCCCCTTGCTCGTCTCAAAATGCGACTCACGTAGATGGCTCTTCAGAGTTCCTGGCTTCAGGCAGTTGACCCGGACACCAAAATGATTCCGGTCCCACCCTGCCTGATGAAAGATCTGCTACGGTGGTCATCTACCAGCAATCTGTCGGTGGGTGCTCTTTTTCAGGAACCCCCCCCTCAAACCACCATTACGTCGGACTCCATCCCTTATCGGGTGGGGCACGACGATGGATCATCTTCAGGTTTTGACTTGTGGTCGCCAAAGGACAGACAATTTCACATAAATTATCTGAACTTCTGGTGATTTTCTTGGCACTCAAAGCCTTCAAGCCAGTGATTGTGAACAAAGTGATCCGCACAGACAATGCAGTATCCATGTTTTACATCAACAAGCAGGTGGGTACCAAGTCACCTCCCCTTGTAAATGTAGCCATTCAGATTTGGGAATGGGACATTCAGCACAATGTTTGGCTGCTGGCTGTGCACATTCCAGGCCAGCTGAATGTGACTGCGGACTCTCTCAGCCAGCAAGCGGTGGTCAGCCACGAGTGGGAGCTGAACACAGAGATCCTCTGACTTTTTCGCCATTGGGGCACTCCAGAAGTGGACCTCTTTGCGACATCATCAAAAAGGAAACTTCCTCTTTATGCTTTTGGGAACGGGCTTGGAGCTTCTTACCTGGGGGATGCTCTCGAGATTCCGTGGTACAACATGAGGGCCTACGCCTTCCCGCCTCTTCCTCTGATTCACTGGGTGCAATGCAAGCTCAGGAACATGACTTATTAACTATTCTGTTCATAGCCCCGTGGTGGCCAGCCAGATTCTGTTTTTTGGAATTTCAGCATCTGTCGGTCTGCTCACCGATCAGGCTTACACTGATTCCCGACCTGCTTCACCAGAGCGATCAGCAGATGTGGCAGCCCTGCCCACAATCATTCAGCTTGGCAGCCTGGTGCCAGAGTTCAAATCTTTAGATATGTGCATTATCCCGGCGGCTAGAAAACCTTCAACAAGGTCTCAGCATAGGAGCAAATGGCTCAGTTCTGTCACTGGTTTTTAGCAAAGCAGCTGGACCCCAGAGAAGCTACCATCGACACGGTCCTGTCATTCGTTTCTCATCTGGCAACTTCATGCATACATTAAGGACTTATTTGTCGGCTATCGCCGCTTACCTGTCCATGGACTCTTGCTCTTTTTCACTGACAAACCCCGTCATTAAAAGACACTTTTCAGGTCTATTGCATCTTTATCCACTTGTGCCCAACCCGCATCCAAAGTGGGAACTGAATGTGGTCCTCGCTGTATTATGCCATAAACCTTTTGAGCCCATGCCTACGGTGGACTTGAAGTTTCTTTCGTGGAAAATGGCTTTTCTGATTGCGGTGACTTCGGCAAGGCGTGTAAGTGAGCTTCAGGCCTTGTCGGCAGAACATCCAT
The DNA here is from genome assembly GCF_040938575.1 of Ambystoma mexicanum. Lineage (NCBI taxonomy): Eukaryota > Metazoa > Chordata > Amphibia > Caudata > Ambystomatidae > Ambystoma > Ambystoma mexicanum. The sequence continues at coordinate 1,351,354,951 of NC_090934.1, read as the reverse complement.
TCCTCACCTTTCACAAGGCTATGGTTGTCCTCTGGACCAATCCTTCTTTCCTTCCAAAGTTGGTGTCAGATTTTCATCGAACCAATCTATTTGCTTACCCGTTTTCTTTCCAGACCCGGCCTCTGATGCCGAGAGGGTATTGCATAATTTGGATGTCGGGCGAGCCCTAAAGTTCTATCTGGACAGAACATCTAAACTGAGGAGCTCTTCCCAGCTCTTTGTGACCTTCGGAGACCCGAAAGGAAAGCCGGCCTCGAAAGCAACTATCTCTCGATGGATTGCTTCCTGTATTTCACAGGCGTATACCGTTCAGGGCCTTCAACCTCCAAGGGGAATTCATGCCCATCTTGTGCAGGGCAAGGCGGCTGCTGTTGCCTTACAGAAATGTTACCTGGGAAACCATTGCCCAAGCAGCTACGTGGGCTTCCCCATCAGCTTTTTGTAAGCATTACTGCTTAGACCTGAGCTCCGGAGCAGATGCTTAGTTCGGGCAGGCGGGTCTTAAAAACCTCTTTCAGTAAAGGAGTCCATCCACCCATTTTCCTGTGAGGAGTGCTTGGAGATCTCCCAAAAGTATGGTGGAAAAGGGGACGGGAGGTAGGTGTAGAACACCGTAGTGACTACCTTACTCCTAGTCCATAGTTCCTTTATTGCTTAAATGGTCTCAGATCTGGCGATACAAAAGGACTGGAGGGCGATGCGAAGAGCGGAGCTAAGGAGGATGAGGTTATGGCCGCGTTTGGTACCCCGCATAAAACGAGAAGGACACGTTTTTCAATTTGATGCTTTTTACAAAAAGTGCTGCGGTCCCTTCCCACAGGAGGGAATGTCCCAAAAGTATGGAGGAAAGGGGACTATGGACTAGGAGTAAGGTAGTGACTACGGTGAGTAACTTTGTTATTCTTCAGGGTGTACAAGCGGTCATAATTCCTCACCCAGCCCCATTGTTCAATTTTATGCTTGTATATTCTTTTCAACGTCTCGAAGTCGGTGCCCATCACAAAATCTGGCTGCCAATCAATATCATCAAACCATTCTTCAATCAGTTGGCGATGGTTCACCTTCTTATTCTTACTCCTCCACCCGGTTTGATATCAATTATTTAACAAATGCAACATCAGACATTGAGGGTCTGTTCTTGCCTTGATATACAAAGTTCCTCTCTGTATTAGCGCTTGACTACGGAGCAAAATGAGACCCAACTCCAACCGGATTTACTCCATAGGGGTTCCTGGTCTGGAGTTTAACATGCTCCTCTTAAAAAATTCCCTCAAAAATATTTAACCAATATAGGTGCCTCATGGCTATAGCCTCTAGACCATATAAAATTGCTGGACAAAAATGGTGGTTATATAACATCATAATACCACTAATTTGGCAATAAGCCCGAGAATGCAGTCCATTGCCGCCTAAGGTAATGACCCCCGGGGCCCATAGTTACAGGTGCGTAGGTGGTAATGGGCCACAGTCGGGGGTTTATTGCCATTAGTACCCTGGCCAGTTAGACCAGGGTACTAATGGTGTTTTTTTTTTTTTCTAGCTGCGAGACGCATTGCATTTCGCAGCCGGAAAAAAAGTGAAAAAATTATGTCCGCCTCAGACAGAAAAATGCAGTCCGTTTTCTCTTTCCGTGGTGTTCATAGTAAACAAAGAAAATGGCTGCCATGGAAGGGGAGAATAGTCTACGCATAGTCCCTTCTCCCTTTCCTTGGCAGCCTGAAGAAACACGGAAGAAAGGCGAGGGAGCGGGATTACCAGCAGGTAAGGCCCGGGAAAGGACCAATAGGTAAGTGGATTTTTTTTTTTTGTGCCGGGTACTAATGGAGTATCCAGCTGTCTGTACCATAAACATTTCATCAGTACTGTCGGTCCGCATGCTTTTGCTTGCTTGTTATAATCTGGGAGTAGTTATCATTGCCTGTTAATTCGAGAGCCCTAGATAGGGATACTTCTTTACGTATTTGATGTCCCCGATCCGTGAGCTCAGGACAGCTCTATTTACTTTATGCCCCGACGCAACCATAGCCCTGGTCTTGCTCATATTGATGCATACATTGTTTTTGGAGGAATAGTTCAACATCAAATCAAACTCTGATCCCTGTCACTGTATGAGCCATTAAAACGAAATCGGCATATAACCTACAGAATATTCCTTGAATCCCCACTTTTATTGCACATCCGACAGCATTCAAACGGCTCGGAAAATCAGCAAGGTAAAGATTGAGCAACAGGGGGGCCAGCACACACCCCGGCTTGACCCCCTTATCTGTCCGTGTCACCTCCGATAAGGCACCAGCATTGTCCAATCGCATACGTACACACATGTTGGAATGCAAATCCTTTAGAATTTCCACCAAACACACAGGGCATCCTGATCTTCCCAATTTACTCCATAGTGTAGTACAGTTGACTGTATAAAATGCTTCGCTGAAATCTACATATATCACTGTGTATAAATTATAGTGCAGCAGTGGCAGCACTACAATTGAGTATCGAGATTTATTTTTGAAGTATTTTATTGGCATTTTAACTATTACAAACATTTACACAACAATCTGTTAAGGCTTTGTTCTTACAGGGGGGAGGGGGATAGGGGTTGTCCAAAGAAATTAGAACGAAAAGGGGTAGAGGGAGACCAATATACGCCAAACAATAATTAACCTAACTAATCAACAGGTCGTCTTGCCATTTTGGTTGCGCCTGGGGTTCAGTCCAGGTTCCTTTAGTCTCTCAATCATCAGAGTTCATGTGGTGTTGGGTTGGCGGGTTCGTGCCAAGTCTAATAGTTCTGCGGGTGTTTTCATTGGGCCTTGGCTTCATATCCGGTTCAGATAACATTTCCGTGGACAAGGAATAGTTCAGGGGGGGCTTGTCATCCGACAGGTGAAACACGTCCCATATTAGTGCTTTCCAGTCTTCGAATGCTGGGCTCACCTCTCCGCTTGCTCTGTCTACTCCGTCTCCCCACACCCGTGTCTCGGCCCCTGACCAGTGCTCTAGTTCTCTGTACCATCTTTCAAAGTGTGGGCCCCCCGGGGACTTCCATGTCATTGCTATGGCTCTCTTAGCTAGCACACACATCATGTCCATAGGTTTCACCACGTTTCGTAGTTTGCCTATTCTTGGGTACGCGCCGAGTAGGCACTCCTTGGGGGACCATTTGTACTGCATCACTCCCGCCCTCCTGCTGTCCTATGGTGGACCAGAAGGTCTGGACCTTCTGACATCCCCAAAACATATGCATCATCCCTGCTCCCTCCAGTTTGCATCGGGGACATAGTGGGTTGCTAGTCCTGTTGATTTTGGCTATTTTCTCTGGCGTCATGTACGTTCTGTATAATACTTGTAATTGGATTAGTCTGAATCGGGCATTTCTCAGTACCTCCCTGGGGTACTTTAGGATTCTTTCCCATTCCTTCTCCGTGATTTCCTCCCCTAGGTCCCTCTCCCACCTTGTCTTCAGAGCTTCGGTCTTAGGGTTAGGTCTGTCTGACAGTTGGGTGTAGAGCCTAGAGATTGGTTTCCAGCCATCTGCCAGGTCGTAGAGCAGCGTAATCAGGGAGATCTGTCTCTGGTTCTTCTGGCCACTCTTTCCATTGTGCTTTAGCACTTTCCCTGATTTTTCTGTACTACAGAAATTGGAGGCCCTCTTTAGCCACCATGGCCTCGAATTCCCTGAAGGTTCCATCTTCATACGTGTCTCCCCAGGTGTAGATGCCGTACCTCTCCCACTGTCTCATTTGGGCTGTGTCTGTTTTTCCTTTGCATACTCCCACTGCTATTGGCATGTCCATAGAGTAGGGGTGTGCCCTGCTTTTGTGCCTCTGGGTTCTAGCCCAGACCCTTTTACCCAGGTCTACTAGCATCAGTGTCTTCCCCAGACACCCTATCGGGACCCATAGCGTTTAATTCAAGTTCGCTGGGGCTACATGTTGTCTGAGTAATTTGGTTTCAGGAGTGCTTTCATCGGCCACCCATTTGGTTCCATGGCTTAGTTGTGCAGCCAGATAATATTTGCCCAGGTCTGGGAGCCGGATTCCGCCTGCCGCATATGGCATAGTCAGTATGTTTAGGGATATTTTGCGTCTAGTGTTATTCCATAGTAGCTCTCTCAGTAGTTTTTCTAGGACTCGGAAGAAGTTGAGGTGGGATGAGGTACTGTATGTTGTGGAAGTAATACAAGAATCTTGGTAGTACTATCATTTTAATCACTGCGGCTCTGCCCATCATTGAGAGTGGTAGTTTCGACCAGAACTTCGATCTTCTGAGCCTGTGTACTGCCACTTGCGTGTTGCCACCGTGTGTTTGTTCTGGTGTATGCCAGATGTTGATTCCCAGATACTTGAAAGTGTTGGGCTTCCAATGTATTCCCATCGTTGGGAGGACGGTCTTGGTGCGTGTGGCCAGGTCAGCAAGAGCTAATATTTCTCCTTATTGAAAGATATCCCTGACACCCGGGCAAAGTAAGACCTCCAAGATTGTTGGTAGGTTAAGGTGGGGGTCTCTAAGGTATAATAGGACATCGTCTGCATATAGTGAGCTGATGTGATGCTCGCCTTCAATGTTAATGCAGCATCAAAGAATTGCTTTCTCATGAATATAGCTAGGGGTTCCAGTCCCAGTATATATAGCATAGGTGATGGTGAGCAACCCTGCCTGGTGCCCCATTGGAAGTTCCATAATCTGGACACCGTTCTCCCGGTCTTGACTCTGGCCACTGCTGACTGGTATAGTATCTTTATCCATCTAATGAAGGAAGCCCCCGTCCCAAATTGTCCCAGGACCTCCCACAGCCACTCCCAGTATATGGAGTCAAATGCTTTTGTGGCATCTAGGGAGACCACTGCATATGCCGTGCTTGAGTCTGTGGTCTATACCACTATATGTTGTAATCTTCGCAGATTCACTGCGGTGTTACGGCCTGGTATAAACCAGTTCTGATCTTCAACAGTGTGTCTCTGGGCCAAGACAGTTGTCAGTATTTTTATGTCAAAATTAAGCATGGCTAATGGCCTGTATGAGCCGCAGTTTTCTCCAGGTTTCCCGGGTTTAGGGATTGGTACTATCATCGTCTCTCTCATGCTTTTGGGCAGGGTCCCTCTCTCGTAGGATTCTCTGAAGACCTCCATGAGGACAGGAGCCAGCGTCGCGTCATACGTTTTGTAGAACTCTGGGGGTAGACCATCACTTCCCGGGGTCTTGCAGGTGGACAGTGATTTGATTGCCTTAGTTATGTCCTCCAGCGACAGGTCCTCATTTAAGGTGGCTACCTGGGCTTCATGGAGTGTTGGGAGGCTTATTCTTTCAAGAATGTCTAAGATATCTCTTTGCGGTATCTGTGTTGTATTGCTGTATAGTTGAGCATAGAAACGGCTGAATGCTTCATTAATTTCTAGTTGTGTACTGTAGACCTCTCCGGTAGTAGTTTTTATTTCAGTGATCGGGTGTTTTGGGTGTTCCTTTTTGCATAACCCTGGCAAGTCTGCTTGGTTTATCGCCTTCAGCGTGCGCTCTGGTGGCCCTGGTTATGTAATCAAACTTGGCTAGCCTGGCCCATGCTTCATGGCATTCCTTCCTGGTTGTGTACATTTCCTCCTCTATTTCCTTAGTTTTGGACACCGAGTGTTCAAGCCAGGTGATTTTTCTCTTCCCCAGCTTCCATTTCTTTTCTTAGGATTTTCCTTATACCCCCAGCGCTAGCGATGACCTCCCCCCTGACCACCACTTTCAGGGCCTCCCATATTGTGTCCTAGCCTCTCACAGATCCTACATTAATGTCCAAATATTCTTGTATTTTGTTATCAAGATCCTCCTTGAAAGCCCCGTCAGTGAGGGCTTCTGCCGACATTTGCCACATCGACATGAGCGGTCTGGGTCCTCTTATTTTCCATTTCATAAGGAGTGGGGAGTGGTCCGATATCGATCTTCCTAGGTAGGATATTGACTCCACCTGAGGTAGTTGTTTGTCAATCAGCAGCTAGTCAATCCTGGTGTATAGTGTGTGGGGAGCTGAGTAGTACGAGTATGCTCTATCATTCGGGTGGAGTTCCCGCCACACCTCAGCTAGGTCAAGGTTCTCTAGTACTTTGCTCATAGGAGACTGGGGAGGGGCGGTTGATGATGGTAAGGGTTTAGACCTATCTAGTTTGCAGTCTTGTGTGCTATTGAAATCGACCCCCCCACATAAAAAAAAATCTTGATCAGGTGTAAGTTTGGCACTTATCTTGGACAGGTACGCCGGGATTCCATTGTTGGGGAGGTTATTGTTGACAATACATATTTCCTGCTGTTCGATGCTGCCTTTCAATATCAAGTACCTTCCTTCCGTGTCTGCTTCTTTCGAGTATAGTTTGAAGGGCGCTGAGCAGTCGATCAAGGTGTAGACTCCACACGCATATTTGGATTAGAGGGCGCCAAATCCCTGTACCCCCCCACCATTCAGCCATTTTTTGCATTATCCTCATCTGTGAGGTGTGTTTCTTGCAATAGTGCGATGGAGACGTGTTTCCTTTTCAAGTATGACTTGATTCTGTGAGCATGTATGAGCCCATTCCTCTGACATTCCACGTCATCACCTTTTTTTTAATTTTTTTGAAATATATTTTATTAGTTTCATAACATAAGATAACAAAAACTGGCATCAGTGGTAATAGGTCAAGCATATCAGAAGGTAAAGTCCCCAACTCCCCCCCCCCATCCCTCCTCTCCCCCTACAACACCATGGTCAGTTCTATGTTCATCATGAGTCCATGTCTGGGACGCCTTCCCCGGTTATCTCACCCTCCTGTGACTCTGGATGGAGCAGGGGTACTGTTAAGGCCACCCAACGGTGTAGGTCTTCGCTAGAATCAAGTCTTTGCACTTGGATCGCCGTCTCCCATGCTGCAGTTACAGCTGTGATCCACTTTGTAAGATCTCCCCACCATAGGGGCATAGGCAGGCCTCTGGGGCTCTTCCACCCCATGGCTATACGCCTTTTGGCCGTTATATAAATAAGGTCTCTGAGCTTGTTGAGGGGTTTGTTCTCCCTGCTGCGCCTATACCTACCCAGGATGCATGCCGAGGGTTCGTCCACTTCAATGTCAATGTCTGCACCAGCCACTCTTTCCTTCATTTGTGCCCAGAATTCTCTGATCACTGGACATCCCCAGAACATGTGGGTCATACCAACCTTGGGCTCACTGCATTTGGGACATGATCGGGTGCCCGCACCGGTAAATCTTGATATAGCTTCTGGGGTGAGGTACGCTTTGTTCATTTCATACAGTTGGATGAGCTGTAAGCGGGCGTTTCGGGAGACTTTTTTGTGGTAGTGGGTTATATCGCCCCAGGCTTTGTCTTCAAAAACCAGGTTCAATTTGGTTTCCCATTTGTCCCGCCATTTGAGGTCATCTTTGGTGGAGCCCCATAGTAGGGCCTCGTAAATACGTGAGGTTTCGTGGCCCCCCTCAGCAGCGTTCAGTATCGTTTCAATACATTCATTTTCATCAGTCTGGTCGATAGCGACAGGCCATCTGCTAGTCAAGGCCTGTATGACCGCTCTGTGCAGCACCAATTGCCCGGCCGGGAGGCCCGTGGCATCGCAGAGGTCCGGGAAGGCCAAAACCGTCTGTTCTTGGATTAGGTCCCCCAGTGTTGCCACCCCGAAGGGCTCCCATTGTGTACGGGTCTCAAGGTGCCCCCAGGAATGATTGGACATGAGTGCTGCAATGGGGATCTGTGGGGAGTACGGGTCCTCGGACCAGTTTGCAGGCCCTTTTCCAGAGTCGGATCCCCAGCTTAACGAGGTAAGGGCGATGTTCGAGGGCACTCTTCCTGGTCCACAGCAAATCCCTAAGTAATAGCTGGGGGAGGGCCGGCTGGAGGAGGCGAGTGTCGGTTGTGCTTTCGTCGGCCATCCACCGCACAATGTGTCTCAACTGGCTGGCAAGGAAATGGAGTTTGAAATTGGGGATCTTCAGCCCACCCCTCTCGTATGGTCTCTGGAGAGTCTCCAATGCCACCCTGTGCCTGCCTCCCTGCCGGAAGTAGCCCCTACAGAGTTTGTTGAGGTCTTTAAAGAACGCGGGGGGGATGTAGAAGGGAATGTTAGTGAAGTTATGCAATAGGCGGGGTAGGGTGACCATCTTAAGGAGGCCCTCCCTCCCGGCCACCGAAAGCGGGAGCCGCCCCCAAAACTCCATGGACTTTAAGAGTCTTTGGCCCTTGCGGTGTTAAGAATATGTTCTGTGCCGGGGTTTCGATGTATAGTTATCCCCAAATATTTGAACGATGTTGCCTGCCATTCGAGATCTAGGGGAGGGAGAGATCCATAATATTCACTGTGTAGTGCAGCTAGGGGGTAGAGGCAAGATTTACTCTTATTAATCTGGATCCCGGTGTGCTTGTGAAAGCTGTCCAGGGTTTCAAGAATGTAGGGTAGGAGGTGTTCAGGGTCCTGTAAATACAAGAGGGTGTCGTCCGCGTACATAGAGACGAGGTGAGTCGTCCCATCTATAGTGATGCCCCCATCTCCATATTCCTGTCTCAGGTAGGCTGCTACAGGCTCAGCGGCAACGATGTACAACATGGGGGATAGGGGGCAACCCTGACGGGTGCCTCTGTGTAGGGACGATTTCGCGGAAAAGGTTCTATTGGTTCGTACCCTTGCATTCGGGTTGGCATAAACCAGCTGGGTCCATTTCAGAAATACGGGGCCTATTCCCATCTTTGCCATGGTAGCATATAGCCATTCCCACCTCACGGAATCAAAAGCTTTGGTGGCATCCAGTGACGCCACCGCAAGTTTCTGCAGTCTTCCCTCTGTACTATAAATTACGTGATGTAACCTGCGCAGGTTCTCAGTGATGGATCGTCCGGGGACATATCCGGTTTGGTCTTGGTGAATCAACAGTGGGATCACTCTGCATAGTCTGTTAGCGAGCAGTGCTGTGAGGATCTTGCAGTCTACATTTAGCATAGAGAGGGGCCTGTATGAGGCACAATCTGCCCCGTCCTTCCCAGGTTTGAGTAGGGGTATTATCATGGCCTCGCTCAGGGAATCCGGGAGGGCGCCACGCTCTAAGGCCTCATTATAGACCTGAGCTAATATAGGGGCGAGTGTTTCCTCATAGGTTTTATAGAACTCCCCGGGGAGGCCATCCGAGCCCGGGGTTTTCCCAGCTGTTAGCGTTCTAATTACCACCTTGACCTCGTCGGGAGTGATGGGCTCATCAAGGGTCTCAGCCATATGCGAGTCTAGTTTAGGCAAGTCGAGGGCGTCTTCGATCCCCATGTCAGAGGAGGTGGGGGGTATCAGAGTACAAATTATGGTAGTAGCTAGAGAAAACCGAATTAATTTCCTGTTGGGTATGTACGGTAGTGCCGTCTGGTGTGAGTATGTAGCAAATGGGTGGCCTGGGGGTTTCCCTTTTGTAGAGCCAGGCTAAGAGTTTCCCGGGTTTGTCCCCCAGGGCATGGACTCTTTCCGTGTGTTTAGCGTAGCTTAGTTTACCTAGGGCTTCCCAGTGCTTTAGGCAGGTTTGTCTGAGTTTGGTAATTTTAAGTAAATGGTCGGGTGATGGGTCAGCTCTGCCCTCGAGGGCACACAGGTCTCCTTCGGCTCATTCCAACAGGGTTGTGATGGATCTCTCGGCACCCCCAATTGCTGCGATCATCTCACCCCGTATGACCACCTTATATGCCTCCCAGGCGGTGCTTATGTATTTAACACAATGTAGGTTGTTCTGCCAATATTCTTCAGTATCGTCTCTTATGCGTTCTCTGAATGCTGTATCAAGTAGAGCTTCGGCTCTCAATCTCCACGTGGGAATGGGGGGTCTAGGCGGGAACACCTCCCAGGTGACCAACAGGGGAGAGTGATCGGACAGTACCCTCGGCAAATGGTGCGCATCAACAAACACAGACTGTTGTGTCTGGCTGAGAAAAATATAATCTAGCCTGGTGTGCACGGCTTGTGGTGGGGAGTAGAAGGAGTATTCGCGTTGCCCCAGGTGCTGGTCCCCCCAAATATCATGGAGTTGCAACTGATGGACTAGTTTAGAAAGTATTTTGGCCTGAGGGGAGGGACGATCGTGTTTATTGTCGGATCTATCCAGTAGAGGGTCAAGGGTGCAGTTATGGTCGCCTCCCCATATCATAATTCTGTCCATATATGGGGTGAGCCGTGTATAGAGGGAGTGGAAGAAGGTAGTTGCGTCGTGGTTGGGTGCTTAAGTACTAACTAGGCATAGCTCTTTGCCCTCGATAGAAACACAAACCACAACCATCTTCCCCTCGTTGTCTGATTTAGTGCTAGTAAGCCTGAAGGGGACCGTGGGGGCAATCCAGATCAGGACCCCTCTGGCATAGGAGGAGTAAGCGGAACCCACTAGGGTGCCACGCCAGGTTTTAGCCAGGGCATCTAGCTTTTTGGCAGTTAGGTGAGTCTCTTGGAGCATGGCGATTCCGACCCTGCATCTCTTCAAGAAGGACTGGACGCGTCGTTGTTTGACGAAGCTGTTCAGGCCTCTAACTTTCCAAGTAACGATCTTTACTGTGTCAGCCATAGGTATTGCGTAGACGGACGTGTCGGGCCAGCAGGACTCTGGATCTAATTAGTGCAGCAATGCATGACGAGTGCTTCCGTGGTCTTGGTAATTTCCGTTTGTAGTTCCCAACTGTAATAACTCCCCGATTCCCACCCCCCCCATTAACTGTAAACAACCCAAACATAGAACTAGCCCAGCGAGGTCACCCTCGTTATGACAATCCCGTTTCTGCTCCGTAGGACTGTGCATAGGTCTCCAGGTGCCCTACGGGTGGGTATGTACACCTAAAAAGAAGGGGGAAGACATTTTCCAGGGGGTGGAGTGAACCTTGACTCCAGTGTCTCCATGTTAGGATCTAATCAGCTGTGTGGGAGCTCAATTCGCCCGCCGGCGGTGGGTAGAGGCTGCATGATTCCTATCGAGATGGCGGGAGAAACGTTATCTAGGTTTCCGCTTTCTTTCCTCGACATCAGGTATTTGCAGTCCGTCCATCCAGCCTCTGGCCTGTGTCGGAGTGTCGAACAGGTGTGCCCTGTTGTGCAGCACTTTAAGTCTTGAAAGATACAGGAGCATGTAACGCAACCCAGCTGCCTTCAGTCTGGCCTTTGTGTGTATAAACTGGGCTCTGTTCATTTGAACCTGGAAGGTATAATCAGGGTAGATAGCAATTGTGGCGGAGTCCCGTTTGATTTGGCCACCTGCTTGGGAAAAGGCTAGGATTATCTCTCGGTCTCTGTAGTTAAGAACTTTTGCTATCACCGGCCTGGTTGGAGCGCCCGGTGGAGGTTTTTTAGCGAGGGATCTGTGGGCCCTTTCAATGGTGAAGCCTTGGGAGAGTTTACCAGCTCCCACCTCCTGTAGCAGGAGGTTCTCAACATAGTGGGGTCGGAGCCCTCAGAACCCTCCGGCAGCCCGAGGAGACGAATATTGTTGCGACGGGCTCTTCCCTCCGCTTCCTCTGCCCTGTCTTCCAAGTTCTTGACCCTTTGTTGGAGCTCGTCGACGTCTCGGAGGAGGTGCGTTTTGGATTCGGTATTTTCTTTGACTTGTGTTTCAAGCACCTCAGTCCTGCCGGCCAAGGAGCGGACATATTGGCGCAGAAGGCCTAGGTCTATGGCAACGGCATTGATTTTATGCTTCATCGTTGTTTGGAGTAGTCTGTTGGCTTCGAGGAGCTGGCTGGGTTCGGGTATCGTCGTTGCCATAGGGTCTGGTTGAACATCTGTGGTCACACAATTCGTGCTCTCGAGGTTCGGAGATTCGCTGGCTACATAGGTGTCCATGGTGGTCTGTCGCTGCTTGGGCCTGCCGTTTTTACCAGCCATCTTGTGAGCACACAGTCCACTCGCGCCGAGGGCGCAGGTGGTAGGCCGCTAGTCAGAGGCACAGAGGGGTGCTTTGCACTGTTGCTGCAGGGCCCGGGGCCGAGGTGAAGGTGTGAGGGGGGAGAAGCTTCAGCCCAGCGAGGCGGGAGATAGCGCCCGTTTCAGAAGTCAAGGAAGGGGGTAATGCTCCGGTCCCTCGCCGTATTGCAGCAGCTGGCACCCCCTTTCCGTGGTGAGTGAGCAGTGGGGCCTTTAGGCAGTGATTTCTGGGCACCAAGGTGGGGCTCCGTACATCCAAGGTGGCAGGCGGCGGGCTCGGGAAGTTGTGCAGTGTCCACAACCCGTTCTGTGGGTGTAGTCAATGTTGGGTGGCGGGTAAGCTATGGCCACCCGTGGGCTTACCAGTTCTTGTGGATGCACAGTGCGCTGGGCTTGGGCCGCCCTCGGTGTCGACTGCGGGGCGCAAGGCGGTTCCAGGCGATGGGATCCACTTCAGCTACACTCCCTGATGTAGATACGTGTTGGCGGGGCGAGGGGGAGCCGAGGTCCCAACAACTTGGGGGGCCAGCCCCTCAACGGGGGGACGGAGCACCCCGCGATCGCAGGTCCTCTATCGCTCCGCTCCCGAAGCAAGAGCCAGGTCTGGTTACCCCCCGCCCTACTTACCTTTGCGGCACCGGCCGGCAGCTGGTCTTGTCAGGGCTCCGCTGGGCTCTGCCGCGCTTCGCGGCCACGGACAGGACGCTGCTGGATGAAGGCCCAGGGGGCGGCTCGCTCCGTCTACGAGCACAGATGCTCCGCTCCCCTCTCTCGACCCTGGTACAGGCCGGCTGGCTGCTCCGGCTCCCCTGCACGCTCCGGTGGGCGACGTCCTCTGCGGTGCAGGCGCGCTCCGGTCCCTCGAGACTCGGGACGCGGGAGCCGCCATTTTAGTTTCTCAGCTCCGGCACTTCTCACTCGGCGTATGACAGCGTTGGTTGTCTCCAGCCGTCTGAAAGACAGATCAAACGATTGCGGATGGGATCCGGCGACGAATGGTGCAAGTTGCAACGTTTAAAAGTTAGAAGAAATACATGAAAAACAGCTTATGATGGCACATCGGCGCGGATCTCACAGGAGACACGTCCGCTCTGCATGGCAGTTAGCCACGCCCCCTCCACGTCATCACCTTGATGCTAGCCGCCATCTTCACATTGTGTGGTCTTGAGTCTTGTCTCCAATGTTTTCTGTTTCTTCAAAATGATCGTGGCAAGGATTAATAAACTCTCCTCCGGTCCCGACAGAGCTTGTGATCTCCTGACCAGGTCCCAGTCAGGGCTGCTGTTCAGGTGCCTGCTGCCGGTCTTCTCCTCTGTCCTGACCTGGTTCCGGGTCCCTGCCTTTTCCGTTCTGCTTCGCTGTTTCTCGCGACGGTCATGTCTCCTCTGGCGGCTTCGGTCTCCGTCAGCCTGGTCCTCAGCAATACCAGGCACTTTTGTGCTGCGGGGGGTCGCACAGCAGCTGCGCTTGCTTTCCCAGCTCCGTCCCACCTTCAGTCGGTGCGTGATGGGAGTGCCTCGCTACCCGCCCTAGGCTGTGGTGACGTCTGCCATCTTGGTCAACCTGGGGGGGGGGCCCACTTCGGTCGCTCGCTGTGAAGGATCAGAGCAACGGTTTTCCTCCGTTTCTGTCACCGATTGTGCTGCATCGCTTCCCCTGCTGGAATGTTAATTTGAGGCTTGCGTGGTTAGGTTTTGCCAGTTTTCAAACGATCTACGCAGGTTCAGGACGGGGAGCTCAATCCTGATGCGTCCTCACATCGCGTGCGCAGGCCACGCCCCCCCCTTGAGTATCGCGATACCTAGGACACCCGAAAAATTAATTGCCATTAACTTTTGACTCGCATGACTGATTTGGCTGTAATTCTGCACACGCGCATTTTGTCATGGGCCCCCCAGACTGGACAGTTTAGGAAAGATCAGTTCAAAATAAAAAGGTTATTCAGAAAGTAAAAACAAAAAACACTTTCGGCCTACTGCCCAATTTCGCATAGAAAAAGTATACATTTTGCTCCAGCGTTCAGCCAAACGGAATTGGACCAGGTGCGAAATAACTTGGGCACGAAGCGTTGACACGTTTTCCATGAGGGGGGAGGTCTGGGGTTATTCTGTCCAGTAGTTTTAAAAATATTTGACAGGGAAAAGGCCCTTTTGCAAAAATTATAGCTATATCTCTCATGGTGCTTTGCAGCAGGGAGGCTGACGGGCTATTTAGAAATGAAAAAGCTGCAATTTTTCTCAGAATTCTATTGCTAGGCAACGCGATTATGCTAAAGCTAACATGGCAGATAAGCTCCTAGCTAGGTTGATAATGGGGGCAGCTGGATCCAAGACCATCCTAGCAGTGGAATACGAACAGGGAATGAGAAAATCACAAACTGGGGAGATGCAAGAATGCGTCACGTGTTTTTATACAGATCTGTACTCCACCTAGAACCCCATGGACCACTTGCAGATGAAATTCCTGGATAGGATTCAACTGCCAAATGTGGGGCCTGCGGTCAGGGGGTGGGCGTCATGGAAGAAGAGGTCCATATAGCTCTCAAGTCATTGCCCCATAATAAGTCACCGGGCCCGGATGGGTTCACGACAGGCTTCTATAGGGTATTTAGTAGACTCCTCATCCCATAACTTACTGGCTTATACAACCATTTCCGTGGGAGTGGCCAAATAGCTACCTCCATGGGGGAGGGGGAGATAGTACTCCTCCCCAAACCCTATAAGGAACCATCCAAATGTGGCTTGTATCGGCTGATGGCCTTCATTAACGTGGATTCTATCTTCTGAGGGTTCTCAACCTCATTAAACACGCTAGAACAAAAGCAGATATAACATATCACACCTATGAACAAGATTATCATTTAAGCAAAAAGCATGGTGAATATTCAAATGCTAAAAGAATTAATGAACAATATAAATAAAATATCATATCAAGCTATTCTGAGCTACACGCCTTCTCATTATGCTTCATGGCAGCAGGACAATCCACTTGGTACTCACTTTTTGGAGTGGAACTATAATCAATGGGCATCTGCTGGGGGTGTCTAGGGGGTGTGCGTGTGTGTGTGTGTCCGTCTGTCTTCGTCTTCTCCCCAACCCTGCCGGCTTTAGAGAAAAGTCAAGTCTGCTGGGCCATATATTTATTCACAGCAAAATGTCTGCCTTGAACGAGTGGATTTGTCAGATATGCTTTTTTCAGCAATCGTGTCATTTGCTCACCTGAGTTGGGGATCTGTAACTTTGCAGAATTACATTTCAAATGGATTGTTTTCTTCCACGTATTACTCATCTTTTGATATCCTCCCTTTCCAGCTTCAGAATTTTTCTTTCCGGCCTGGGCACTGTGCGTCGATGCAGTTGACTCGGTAACACTTGAGGGCTCTCATTTCGGAGTCAGCATCATCGTCTGCATGTATAGCACGCGCAGCGCCCGTCGGCTTCAGTTCAATTTTTCCGCAATAGCCAATGCTTCGAGAAAAACCACGCACTTCTGTTTTCTGTGAGAAGAACTTTGATACTCGAGTAGACCATCAACCCCGAAGACTGGGTTAAAAAATGCCACGAGTTTGGAGGCTTCCAGAGGGCGTAGGCAAGATGAATGCCTTAGTCGACGGCTCCGGTCCCTGTCTTTCATGATTGAGAGATGAAGGCGTATAAAAAGCCCCTGGACTGACATCAGTGAGGTCCCCAGAAAGACTAGAAGATGCAGCATGCCCTGACCCAAGGGGGTAGCATCGCACCTCGAGTTAACATAGATTTACACTCCTGAAGTGGGAGCCTGCCAAATCAAAGGGGGAGAGAGGCAGATTGTAGGCCCCGAAGCGACACATCGACTGGCAGCCGCAGAGAGGAACCCAACTGCGGGGTGGTGCCGTTAAGGACAGGAGGAGGCAGAGTAAATCGGGGAAGGCACCAATGAACTTCCAGCACTGCGGGGGAGCCAGGAAGTGTCATCCGACTCCACAGAGAACTACCTGAGAGAGCCCTGGGCAGGCGTAGCACCCACCAGCCGGGTGGTGCTGGGAAGGAAATGAGGAGTTCCCATACTACAGAGAAGACGCAAGCAACCTCTCGACCCAGCAGGAGTCTGTGAGGTACAAGCAAGCCCAGGAGCGAGTGCTGGAGAAGCCCCCAAACAGACGAGGTACTGGGAGTTAGTATGGTGGGGGTGGAGACCAGAAGCCACCAAAGTGAAGCCCCTGGCGCAGCACAGAGAAAGAGGGGAAAGAACGTTGGAGCAGCGGCCCGCTGCGGAGACAATGAGTCCCTTCCCCCCCCAATGGTGATCAGGGAAAGAGAGAGAAAGGGACCACAGCAGGCAGAAAGCCCTGGTGATGAGGAGCAACCTCCCCCACAGCAGGCCACGGCGAAGAGACAGGGAGGAGTGGAGGAGAGTCAGCCCCTGCCCACAGGCACCAAGAAGGCCCCAGAGGGGGAGAGGGCCTCCCCCAGGGTACTCAGTAGAGGTGTCTGGGGGGTCCTGAAGCAGTGAAAGGTGGAGTAGCGCATTAACCGGGCGCTGACCCCTAACTGGGCAGGAGGACCATAGGGGATCCCAGCAACATGTTGGGGTAAAGGCAGTGCCCCCCCGGGTATTGAGGAGTAGCCATAGAACAGAGCGGAGTGGCAATAAAACGCAAAGGGATCTGCACAAGGAGGGAGAGGAGAAACAGGTGGGAGATGCTGAGACTCAAGCGAGAAAGGGGCCGCCCCAGAACGTCTAGTGAGACGGCACACTCAGAGGTGCAGGCGCACATTGGGGAAGGCACGAGAAGGGCTCAAGTGCCTACCACAGGACTGCCAGAACCAGAATACGGCGGGGAAATACACAGCCTCGCAGCACCCCGAGGCAGGCCAGTGGGGACAAGACCCCAGCAGCAGTGTGGCCGTGGAGTGTGGGAGATGCCTCGGGGGACAGCCACAGGAGACGAGTAAGGACCATTGAGAGTGAGACTGCCAACCTCCTCTCTCCATACCCCCCCCACAGAGGCACAGGTAAAGTCAACCCACAATGGTAGCAGAGTGTGCGGCGCAGTGAGGTTCCTACAGGTCAATAGTCAGCAAAAAAGTCTGGAGGAAGACGCATGTCTCAGAGTGGGGAGTAAGCCCTGTCAAACCCTGCCTCAACCCGAGGGGCGGGGGGATTAAGTGACAAGGGACCCAGAGAAGGTAGAAGGAAAAGAAAAAGGCAGAACACCGTGGGGGAAAGCCAGCGACCCCTGGCCCGCATCGAGTGAATGAGTTGGAAGGCAGCTCTCAAAGTGCCACTACCTAGACGAGAGGGCAATGGCAGCATCAAAGGCGGAAGGGGGACCCCACCCGTGTGCCACGGAAATTGGAACCATAAAGAGCGACTTCAAATAATTCTGAGGGAATTCAGCGAAATGCGTACAGACATTGGGGCGAAGGTGGCAAACCTATCCGCAAAGGTGGTCACCCTGGAAGAACATTTGGAAGGAGTTGAAGCGAGCCAGACATCTGCAGGGGTGTTGGAATCTCAAATAGTGGTCCACCTTCATGACATCGAAATGAAGGAATATGACCTAGGGCTCGAAGTGGACGATAGAGAGAATCGCAAGAGATGCAACAACCTCTGCTTCTTTGGACTAGCAGAAAAAGAGGGGGAATCCGGGGCCGGACTTGAAAGAAAAATACAAGAAATAATGGCAATGGTCCTGGGAGCCAAAGAAGGCGAACGAGTGGCAATAGACCGGGTACACTGGGCGAGAGGCGGTGCTAAGGAACCCCGTTCGGTGCTCGCTATCGGGACATGGTCGACATCCTGGAGAAAGCCAGAAGGAGGGGATGATCGAATACGAGGATTCGAAGATGACCATTTTCCAAGATGTCATCACAGACCCTCTTGAGGCGCACAAAATGTGGTTGTCACGGTTCCAGGAGGCTGGAAGGTATGGAACCGTTGGAGAAGCTGACTGCATTGAAAGTACCATAATGTTAAGCCGTGTTGTTTCATGCACGTTCTAGTCTTTTTGCAACATGGCTGTCGACAGTTTGTTCCCCGGCGGCTGGCATGTTGCAACTTGTTAGGTTGTTGCTATGCTTTGTTGTGCTTGCTCTCTGTTTATTTCCTCTTGGCAGTGATCCGCCCTGTTTCTATCCTTTTCTGTCTTTGTCACTCTAGTTTCTGTTTCCGCATTCCTTTCCCTATCGCTCTGGCTCCTTTGCCGGCTGCTTCCTGATCTCTCCTTTCCGCTGGCTTTTCTCTCGCAGCGTCTTTCCGCTGCCCTCCAACTTCATATTCCGCTTCCTTCTATGTTTTCTCAGCGGTAACCGGACTGTGTCTTTCTGGATTGCTTACGGGTGGTTGGCCTTGTCACTTAACAGGCACTGTTTTCTTGACACTACCTCCTGTTCTCCCATCTGACCGGAGCCTCTCTTTCCTTGTTCATTCCTTATTGGAGTTCCATTGATTACACTCAGCTACTCCACTGACATCCAGACACAAGAGATCCTATTTGGCGACCAGCCTCCCTCTCTGGCAATTGAATACTATCTCTCACTAGGGGTTTTTTATGCCTCACTGCTTTTTACCCTCTGTATTGGCTGCTCTGGGAACGGAGTCCCTGTCCTGCCTTTTAGGCAGTCAAGGTGGCCTCCTTTCGTGGCAGACCTTATCTCATAAAAAAAAATAGAGATTCCAGTACAAAGAAAGGAGGAGGAACCCACACCAGAGACCAGCACATCAGGTGAGGAGGAAGAGGGGGGTTTCCTAACGGAATCTGACACTTCAGAAGAAGTGGAATTCAACCATAGTGACAGTGGTCCCTTAACAAGGTGGCTCCAGTAACGGGGCATCTGATACAGATGGAGATACACTTTCACACTCATATGTGAACTGGAGGGAGAGCGCCACCACTTGGTACACGAGAAAGATATCAAGAAGGCCATGGAGAACTTGATAGGTTGGGCCCCGAGACCAACCAGGGGAAGGAGGAGTAGCTGAGCCGTTCGGCCATAATGCCTGGATATGGGACAACGGGAGCCCGAACGCCCCAGCAGGGAAAGGGAGCGGGGAAGGGAGAAGGAGGGGTGGAGGGAAGGAGACCTAGGAGGGAAATAGAAACAGGAAGGGATCGGAGGTTGACATAGGGGAAGGGAGGAGGATGCAGGGGGAGGGCAAACGCAGTACAACTATACAGTCACACCAGGGGAAATGCCTATCCATGCGTCGGCGCGTAGAGAGAAAATGAAGAAGGGGAGATGGTTAACAGAAAAGTAGCAACACTAAACATAAAGGGTCTAAACTCGCAGAATAAGAGGTCACTTAAATCAAACATGCTCCGTAAAGCCAACATGGCAGGAGCGTCCCCTTAAGGGACCAGTGGTGGGACAGACCTTCTGGGCCTCGCACAAGAAAGAAATAGGGTGACGGGATTGTCCTGTCCAGATCCATACAACTAAGGGACAGACAGTTTGGCGGCAGATTGGTAGCAGTCAAGGGGTGGGCTGAAAGACGCCTAATCACCCTAGCATCCTTGTACGCACCCAACATGCATCAGTTGGCATTCCTACGAAAAGTATTCCGGGTATTAGAGGAATAGTGGGCGGGCATGATAATGGTGGGAGGGGACATCAATCTAATAGCGGACACGGTAGTGGATTGGTGGTCAGCAAAGGGGAACAAAACTAAAACGAAAGGCAAGGACAATGAAGCATTCGTTCAACTGTTGGAAGACCACTTCTGGGAAGATGTATTGAGGTCCAGGTTCCCCCAGGCCGGAGGATATGCATTTCTCTCACCCCCGCACTACACGTACAGCAGGATAGACCTCTTGCTGGTTCCAAACGAATAGGAAGCCATGGTGTACTGGCCAAGGGTGGATACTGTGACCTGGTAAGACCACAAGATGGTCGCAATGGATTGGTGGTTGGAGGAAGGCAGGAAGGGATGCCCGCTCTGGAGGTGTAACAATGGTCTTCTTAAGGACCCAGTATTTAGGGTCTTCCTCCAGACGTCAACGGTAAGGGACCTATTCATAGCAGAAGGGGTACAAAAAAAGAGGGAAAGGACACTGATGGAGGGGAAGCTTTGTGATCAGTTGAGGGATATGAGGGCGAGGCTTATGTGACCGAGAGACGATAGAGGGGCCCTACTGGACACAATGAGGACCAAGAGACAAGAGCTGCACTTGCTCCTGATGGGGGAAGTTGTAAAAAAGCAGGGATATGCCAAACAAAGATTTTTACGAAAGGGGGACAATGGTGGGGACTCTGTTAGCAGACTGAATCAGGGAAAGCAGGGGAGACAGAATGGTCCAACGGTTAAGAGATGAGAATGGGACGACACTCGGAACCGAGGACCACATCCCAGACTGTTTTGCAGACTTCTACAAAGCACTTTGCTCTCAACAGACCAGACCGCAGGGAAAGGTGATTGGGAAATACCTGGGTAGGCTCCCAATCCCCAGCCTCACCACAAAGGGGAAATCCATGTTGGAAGCAGAAATAACACAGGAAGAGGTCAAGAGGGCAATATGCCAGTTGAAAAACAGGAAAAGCACCAGTGGAGGATGGCTACACAGCAGGCTTTTGTAAGCAGTTTCAGCACTCCATAGCAGGGCCCCTAGCAAAGGTCCTCGTTTCCATCAGGGGGCAGAAGATATGCCCCCAACCTTCTGCGAGGCATTGATAACGGTGATCCCCAAGCAGGGCACGGACAAGACGGACTGCGCCTCCTATCATTACTCAATCTAGACGCAACGATCTTCACGAGGATCTTGGCGTCCGGCCTGAAAGTCCATCTCCCTGGCCTCATAGACCCAGACCAGACAGGATTTATCCAAAGCAGGCAAAGATCTGACAACCTGAGGAAGACCCTACATATACTATATGACCCAAAAACACAGAGGGAGGAGATCCTGATTCTCTTGCTTGATGCCGAAAAGGCCTTCGACAAGGTGAACTGGTCATTCACGAAAGGGTGCTGATAAAGATAGGAATGGGAGAACGAGGGATGGGTTGGATTAAAGCCCTGTATCACACTCCATGGGCTAAAGTATCCATTACTGGCAATGTTCCAGGAATATAG
Organism: Ambystoma mexicanum; assembly: GCF_040938575.1. Classification (NCBI taxonomy): domain Eukaryota; kingdom Metazoa; phylum Chordata; class Amphibia; order Caudata; family Ambystomatidae; genus Ambystoma; species Ambystoma mexicanum. The sequence continues at coordinate 1,351,334,010 of NC_090934.1, read as the reverse complement.
GGCTGTGTAGGGGAACAAGCCAGTGGTGCCCCTTGTCGTCATTGTTATACGCGCTGGTGATGGAGCCCTGGGTAATGAGCCTACAACAGTCGTGAGACATAACCGGACTGGAAAAGAATATAAAGCAAGTCTTTGCAGATGACGTGCTGCTCTACCTCACTAATCCACAGGCCTCAGTACCGGCTCTCCTACAGGAGCTAACCTCTCAAAATCATTGGCGTTCCTGGTGGGAAACTGGGAGAAGGCAGCCATAAACTCGGTTGGCAAATGGGGATTCCAGATGCAGCAGAAAGGCTTCCGCTACCTGGGGATAGAAGTAACTAAAGGGCCCGAAAAACTATTTGAGAGGAACTACCTCCAATCCCCTTTTGGGAGAAGATAAAGGGTGACCTGCAGCAGTGGGATAGACCAGCCCTGTCATGCATGACACGGCTAAACTGCATTAAGAGGACGGTTCTCCCGAAGTTGTTGTTCCTATTCCAAATGCTTCCCACTAGGGTGCCGACACACTTCCAGACCGCAATCTAGAAAGCCCTCCTGCGTTTCCTCTGGGCGGGAGCGAAGGGCTAGTGTGGCATACAAGGTACCTGGGTTGGCAAAAGCGGGTGGAGTAGGTTTCCCAGACCTGGGAGCATATTCTAAGGCGGCCCAGCTGCGGAATATGGTGGACCACCTGGACCCCAGCACAAAGAAGCATTGGGTACGCATGGATAATGCCGTCCTACGCCCGGTAACATTAGGAGAATGGATGTGGGTTCCACAAAGTGAAATCCCCAGACGAGTACTAATACACCCTATCTTGGAAGTGTTTTGGTCAATCTGGCCCTCCCCCTTAGCTGCATCTGGTCACTGCCGATACAGAACCACATCTCCGACCCGCTGAGGTTCCAGCAGTGGTACGAAGCGGGCCTCTCCAGGATAGGGCAACTATGGTGAGAGGGTGAATTCATGTCACTAGCCTGGAGGGGTTGTTGCAAATGAAGGAACTCTCACCCTTCAAGTACCTACAGTTCTCCAGCATGGGGTCTGACATGGATTCACATGCTCATGAATACTCCCTGTTGTCAGTCTGGGAATCCTCGGTAAAAGAAAAAATCAGTTTGTTTCGTTTCTGAACTGTCTTTCTCCTAATAACCAATCACTGGTCTCTGGCTCATGCTGCCCCAGCCAATGACTGCCTTCTACCTAAGCCCCTCCTCAGGCAGCCGTCTTCAGATTTTTACTGCACGTTCAAGTGTTGGGAATCCTTCTGCTTAGCTCTCAAGCTTTTACTGCGTATTGCGTTTTCTAAAGAGTTTACTCTTATTTTTTCGGTCAATTTGAGCCCCAAGCTCCACCGATTCATCTTCCGATCAACGGGGACCCATTTTGGAAATCTCTACGCCCCTCAAGGGCGATTCTTTCGTCGAATTTCACTTCTTGGAGGATTCCAGAAGGTCTTGGAGGCCTACCCCTCGTGGTCATGGCCGACAACAAAGGAGACTCTACGCCTCTGTTTAGGATCTGCCCAGGATGTGGACTACAGAACGTCTTCAAGGAGGATGGGCACTCCCGGTGACTCTACTGCCTTCACGCGGATACATTGCACGTCAAGGATGCCTGCGTGTTCTGCAAGGACATGTCCTCCCGGACCATGAAGGACCGACACAAGCGACTCGCTGACTGGCTGGAGTCGAAGAGCCCGGCAGCATGTGAGCCCCAGCAACGTACCTCTCCCAAGAGGAAAGCTGAACGGTCTTCTAAGACCTTTGAGGGCGCTCCGGCGATGGGGGCCCAAAATAAAGCTAAGCACCACGAGTCCGCGGACACCGGGAGCGCCGTTCGTACGGGCTCCTCTGCTACCAGACCGGGCGCAGCATCACCAACACCTTCAACCACGAGCCAATGCTCCGGCTCGATGCAGAGGAAGTCGGACAACCCAGGAAAGCTTCTGGAGAAGGCCCGGTCGGTTCCAACGGAGAAAGCCAAGGGGGAGCAAGGCGGTGCCCCCCCCCCCACGTTGACGGCCTGAGACACGCCTAAGGTCATGAAGGCCCAGGTTCACCAGGCTAAGGTCTCGATTGAGGGGGTGGCAGCGTCTCTGGTGAAGACTGCGGGGCGGCCCCAGTGGAGATGGCCCCCAAGCCAAGAGTTTCCCTGCCCGACCGGAGGGAATCGTCTTTCACGCCCATCGATAATACCCCCGTGAACCTCCTAGGTGAGAAAAAAGGGGGGCATTATAGTCCTGCCGGACTCAGATATCTCCTCTGAAGACGAGCTTGCAGGACTCAAGTCAGTTTTTGACAAGCAATTCGCCGAGGTCGGAGTCTAAGGGAAGGATCCCGACGAGGCGGATGTGGAAAGCGACTGGGGAGACTGTGAGGAACGGCAGATTGATGAAGAGCTGGAGGACTCTACACTGCTGCCGATGCTACCGTTGCAACTGCTGCCTCCACCAGCTGGCAGCTCAGAGGACATCTTGCTAGCCTTGCACAGGCTGTGCACAGAAATAAGGACAAGGATGCCCTTGCCTCCGGCAGACGATCCAGCGGTGCCTGGACTGTCGGAGAGCCCACCATCCAAGCAAAGGCGGGAGACGGACGACGGTGGCGACGACGGAACTGATTTCTCGTCGCCCCCACCCCAGGCTTCTCTTCCAGACGAAATTGGTTCTTTTCACATACTGATCGCTAGGGTCTCAGAGCTTTTTCAGCTATGCCCCGAAGAGCAGAAGGAAGAGGGATTCCTTTACCAAAGACGAGAGGCCAAGAGGAAGACCATGCTCTCGGTCCTGTTGTTGGATGGTATCTTGGACGAGGGGGCTGGTCCTCCTGAAGAACCCATCCTTGGCCCCGGCGAAGAGGGACCGGTACGAGAAGAAGTACCGGGTTCCAGACTCTGCACCGATCTGCCTCAGAGCGCAGCCGTCTCCGGACTTAGTGGTCTCTGTGGCTGCCAAGAAGAAATCCACTGGGACGACGGCGAGGGGAAGAAGCTGGATACCATGGGACATTGTGTCATTTCGTCTGCGGTGACGACTATTAAGGCGGCCAACGCTCTCGCGGCCTGCCACGTTCGGGAGCTGTGGTTTAAAATCGCCCCCCTCCTGGACTTCCATCCAGATGACAAGAGGGCAGAGGCCCTTGAAATCTTACAAGAAGGCGAGGTGGCTTCGGACCACGCCATTACGGTGGCCACGGACATCACGACACCGGCTTCCGCCAGATGGGCAACAGTGTTTGCCGTCACCGGCGGGGCTGACTCGGGGCCACTGACTTCCGTCAGGATGTTCAGACGAGAGTACTGGACATTCAACGGGAACAACTTGTTCGGCAAGACAGTAGACGAGTCGCTGCAGGCCATCAAGGCAGACACCGAGACGGCCGTGCATTGGGCATGCTCCATCGACGACGTCTGTCTTTTTCGGCCCTTTGGAGGCAAGTCACAAGGTACCGCCAAAGGATTCGGCGGCAGCTCTTCTTCTTACCATCAGGAGGCCCGTTCTTCGTTGCAGGAAGCCTACAGAGGCCGCAACAAGGCCGGCGGACATCGTCGTCGTCGCCAAGGGGCCTGATGTGGTAAGGCCTTGGCGAAGAAGGACTGAACTGGCCGTGACATTGGCTCCCCCGACCTCCACCCCGAGCAATCCGGTGGGAGGCCAGCTGGCGAACTTCATCAGCGCGTGTAAATCCATCTCCACCGACCGTTGGGTGCTGGATGCCCTGGCCCACGGACACCCTCTGGAGTTCCAAAGGAAGTGTCCCCGTTTTCCACCCTAGCTAGGAAAGAAAACCACATTCCTCAACTACTTCCAGAGGTACAAGCAACAGTAAAGAAGGACGCAATAGAGCTTATCCCGAAGAGGCTCTCAGGCTCCGGAGTATACTAACAGTACTTCCTCGTTCGAAAGAAGACCGGCGGCTGGCGGCCCATCCTAGATTGCCGCCACCTCAACAAATACATAAAATCCCAGAAATTCCGGATGGTCACCCTTCAGCATGTGCTGGGACAGCTGGAAGAAGGGGACTTCCTGTCATTGCTGGACCTGGAGGATGCCTACTTCCACATCCCTATTCACAAGGGGCACCGAAAGTTTCTGCGCTTCGTGGTCCAAGGACGGCACTACCAGTTCAGGGCCCTCCCCTTCGGTCTGAAGTCGGCCCCAAGGGTCTTCATCAAGTGCCTGGTGCCAGTGGCGGCGTGGCTGCGCTTGCAGGGGATCCACGTCTATCCCTATCTGGACGATTGGCTCATCTGAGCGAAGTCAAAGGAACTCACCGTCGAACACACAGCGAGGACGGTCCGCCTGCTCACGGAACTGGGGTTCTCGATAAACTATGCAAAGTCCTGCTTGGAGCCATCGCAAGACACCCAGTTCCTGGGAGCCAGACTCAACACGGAGTGCGCCTAGCCGAACCTTTGGAGGACAGGATAAAGGCCATCCCGGGCAAGGTACAACGGCTGTTGGCCATGAATGTTGCTAGGTGAGGTCCATCAAGTCCCTGCTCGGCATGATGTCCTCATGCATCTACCTTGTTTGGCGGTGCAGACTGCGGATGCGGCCACTGCAGGAGTTCCTCGACGCCCGTTGGATACAGGCGAAGGGAAGCTTCGAGGACAAGATCGCCCTCAACGAGACATTCCGTCGGGCGTTTCTATGGTGGGGTGTCCGCACGCATCTAGAGGTGGGCATGGACTTCCAGACCCTGGCGCGTCAGGAGACGGTGACAACGGACACCTCCCTGGAGGGATAGGGCGCACACACCGAAGATCTCCATGCAAGAGGTCTTTGGCTCACGCAGGAGAAGTCGTTGCACATCAACGTCCTAGAGCTCCGAGCCGTGTTTTGAGCCCTCAAGTCATTCCTCCTGTCCGTCAAGGGCAAGGTGATGCGGGTCTTCACCGACAACACCATCACGATGTTCTACATTCGGTAGCAGGGGGGAACCAGATGCCCTGCTCTCTCCAAGGAAGCGCAGGACCTATGGCACTGGGCCGTCGCTCAAAGGATGTTCCTGGTGCCCTTTCATCTGGTAGGAGTGAAGAACACTGCTGCCGACTCTTGCCACGAGTGGGAACTTTGGCAGGATCAGGTGGACCTACTGTTTCGACGATGGGGCAATCCCCAGATCGATCTGTTTGCGACGGCGACGAACACCAAGTGCCGGAGGTTCGCCAGCAGATTTCCCCAGCTTGGGAGCATGGGGGATGTGTTCTCATTCCCCTGGGACATCCTGTTCCTCTATGCGTTCCCACTGTTGCCGTTGCTCCTACGACTCCTCAGTCAACCCAGACGGTCCCGGTGCAGGATGATCCTTGTCGCACCGGCGTGGCTGAGGCAAATATGGTACCCGGACCTTCTGGACCTGTCAGCGTCCCCTCCAGTCAAGCTTCCGGCAGACGTAGATCTTCTCGCCCGGGAAGGAGGTGCGATCCTGCACCAAGGAAGGGGGCGTGATCCTGCACCACGACCAGTCATAGCTGAACCTGCAGGCCTGGCTCCTGCAGCACTAGTTTGGTGGATACGAGATCCCGGCGGATTCCAAGGAGGTGCTTGCCAAGGTCAGGGCTTCTTCGACTCTTAAGTGCTACGGACATAAATGGAAGTGGTTCACTGTCTGGTGCCGTACACAGAAGATGAACCCTCTGCGGATTACGGCCCCTCAAGTGCTGCCGTACTTGCTGTCACTGGCCAAGGCGGGGCTAGCGCACGCCTCTATCAAGCAAGGCGGGGCTAGCGCACGCCTCTATCAAGATCAATCTGGCGGCTATCTCCCGCTACACCAGAACTCCGGGGCGATCGCCGCTGTGGTTGCATCGCCTGGTTAAGGAGTTCATGAAAGGACTTTTCCGCTCTTTCCCGCTGGTGAAGGCCCCTGCGTGGGAGCTAAATGTGCTGCTGACTAGGCTCATGGGGTCCCCTGTTCAAGCCTCCGGCACCTCTGAAATTCCTGTCGTGGAAGACGGTGTTCCTGGTGGCCATCACCTCCACACGACGAGTGGGAGAGATCCAGGCCCTCTCCTGTAAGCCTCCGTACTTGACTTTCCACGCAATGAGGGTCGCACTGAGGACGCACCCCTCCTTCATGCCCAAGGTGCCGTTGGACTTCCATCTCAATGAGCCTGCAGGTGCTACCTGTTTTCTTCCAGTCGCCTTCGTCGCCGGCTGAGAGGACTTTGCACTCGCTGGATGTGTCTAGAGTGCTGAAGTTCTATGTGGACCGCACAAAGAGTTTTTTCGTAGACGTCACAGCTGTTTGTGAACTTTGGCCCTGTGAACCAGGGGAAGTCCCTCTCCAACGCCTCCATTTCCAGGTGGCTCTCCGGCTGCATCAACCATTGTCACTGGTTGGCAAACCGATCGTTGCCTGGCTGTCCGAGAGCCCATACGACCAGAGAGATCGCTGCAACTACAGCATTCCTGTCTCGTGTGCCCCTGCTGGACATCTGCAGGGCTCCTACGTGGAGGTCGATGCACACCTTCACGAGTTTCTACTGCGTCGACCGGGATTCCAGGGAGGAGTCCAGAGAAAGGCCAAGCAGTGCTGCGCAACCTATTTGCTTGAAGGTGAGCCTGGTGAGGAGGTAAGAGATGCTTAATGTTGAGTTGTTGAAATGCTTAATGTTGAGTCTTGCCACCTCCCATGGTTGTGCATGTGTGTACTGCTATGTATTCTTGTATTCATGAGCATGTGAATCCATGCTAGACGCAATGCTGGAGAAGGAACAAGTTACTTACCTGTAAATGTTGTTCTCCAGCATGGGTCTGGCATGGATTCACATGCAAACCCGCCTGCCTATCCCTCTGCGGCGCTTCTCTTGGTCCTACTGCCACTTTACGTGCTACCAAATCTGAAGATGGCTGCCTGAGGAGGGGTTAGGTAGAGGGCAGTATTGGCTGGGGGCAGTATGACTCAGAGACCAGTGATTGGTTATTAGGAGAAAGACAGTTCAGAAACAAAACTGAAAGTGATTGTTTCTTTTACTGAGGATTCCCAGCCTGACGGGGAATATTCATGAGCATGTGAATCCATGCCAGAGAACAACAGTTACAGGTAAGTAACTTGTTCCTTAAAGGGTGTCCTGACGAAACCCATATGAGGGGTAAATCTGTCCCGAGACCGGACTCCCTTTGAAAAAGTACTACTGCAAGAGACCAATACCAAGGGAAGGATATCCAGGCTGTACAAGGAACTTCGGAGGGGGGGGGGGGGGGGACTCCTAGACAAGTGCCAGCGCAGGGGAGATGGGAGGAAGACTTGGGTATCGAAATGACTGACCAGCTCTGGGGTAAATTGTGCAGAGGGGTGAAAAAATCCACGCTATCCCTGCAATACAGAATGCAGGCTCTTAAGCTACTACATAGATGGCACTACCTGCCTATAGAACTAGGGAAAATGTACCCAGGGGTAGATGCCCATTGTTGGCACTGTAGGGGGGGCGAAGGCAGAATACTGTCACATGTGTTGGAGATGCGCACCATCCGGCTACTATTTGGAATGGCGAAGAAGGGGTGGAGGAGGGCCACATGATACGCACCCTGCTGGTAGCGTCAAGATACTGTATAGCCCAACACTGGAAGAGGGATATCGTGCCCACTGAGAAAGAGTTAGTCCAAAAGGCAAGGCCCATCTATGATATGGAGTATCTGACACACCTCTTAGAGAGAACAGATATAGAAGGGATCTGGCAGCCCTTCTTCAATAAATATGGTCGATAACCGGCCCATGGAAATTGGAACACTGATATATACATGGGGAATAAGTGACGGAGGAATGTAATAAAAGTGTGTACGGAGGGGAGAGTGGTGGGGCGGAGAAATGCAACGTTCACATGTTGAATCAGTTGGTGTTACTGTTGATGGATTAAAATTGCAAAAATGTCAAAGATTTGATTCCTCACCCCAAAAATGCCACAACTGCGGAACCAAGATGTCCTTCACGGATCCTCATTGTGTGTGTCTGTGGTGCCTTGGCATGGACGTCGAACTGAGAGTCCTGTCGGTCTAAGCGGATAAGGCTCTAAAAGACCATAAAGGGAAATTATCGGCGAGTCGGTCCCCTACTAAATCCCCATCGACCGCTACGTCGAAGAAAAGATCGCCCGAGTTGAGAGGTGAATATCTTCAAAGAAAGAGATTGAAAAAGCGTTCTCGCTCCAGGAGCAGATTGCATCATTCATCATCCTCTTCCAAGAAGGCAAAGAAAAGGCACTATAGGTCGCCTTCTTGGGGGGGGGCGTGTCCTGAGCCCATGGAATAGAGGAGTGTTCCGACAGAGCTCCCGTCATGATCCTTCTGCTGATCCTTTATACTACAGACATATGGCAATAAATCTTTAACTGATCATACCTATTGGTGTATGAAATGATTCCCCACCTGTACGGAACAGCAGTGACGGAAATCGGAGCTGGGAAAACTTAGAAATCTGCCTGAGCAGCAGTGCCCCGGGGAAGCCCAGGATGGCGGCAGCTGGTGTAACCTGGCAGTGAGTTGGAGAGGCGGCAGCTGGCGAGGAGCTCTTCGCGCCAGAGGCAGTGCGGGAAGGACACGGTTGCCCCCACTTTGGAGGCGCAGCTGAGAGTACAGAGGTGTGGCGAAAAAGGGAACGGTGCTGCCCCTGCTGATACGGAACCCTGCATCAGAGGACGCGCCTGTTGCTGAGTCCTTTGCTGGGCAGAGTGAGTAATCCCAACCACTGTGGTGCACTACACGAGGAGGCAGGATGTCAAGAGAAACCTCAGTGCGGTGTGGCGGGCCGCTCTCACTGCTGGGTAGCCAGAGGCTGGGAATGCTCTGTGCTGTTGGGGACTGCGCAGTGACTGTAGCAAGGGTGGTAGCTCCCGGGCTGATGAGGAGGCATAGGTGTTAACCAAATGGTGGCTGCGGGCGTGTCTGTGCTCAGGGTAATGTCATTGCAACAGTGATGCCGAGGACAAGGAGTGCTGAGGAATGTGGACAAAAAGACACGCAGCAAATGAGGAGGTAGCACAAACCATTACACCCTGTGCATACTCTACAGTGCGAACCCAGTGATTGGTACGGCGGTGCTGATGGCCACAACGCTGTACTACGGGGAATAAGCTGTAGAACCACACCAGAGTGTGCATCGTTGCGCGAAGTAGATTGGCTGTGCGCCAGACTGCTGAAGCAAGGATGCAGCAGTGCAATAGCGGCACAAGGTACGTGACAATTGACATAGTGCACCCTGAGACATTAACGTGCTGAACGGCAAGGCGAAGGCACATAAGTCCCTCTGGCACCGAGTGGGACGTCCTAACACTATGCAAGTGCCCTATATATAACACAATGCTGGTGGATGCATTGCCAGGTTGGGCAGATACCTTTGGGCAATGAGGCGAAACACACAAGACTAAGGCTGATGTGTCCTTTGATACGGGATACGCCCTAGAGCAGTGTGGTACACAGTTGCATTCGAGAGTGAGCTTGTAAAGCCAAGGAAGGCGAATAGCACTACCAACCAAGACCTGTGGCATCACTTGTTTCTACACACACTCTGCCTACGAGACTTGAAAGGGGTGGGCTGCTGGATCTCCATTTGCGATAGACTGCTCACGCATTGGATGGGTGGAGGGGCTTGAGCAGGGTGAGAACCTACAAAGCACATTTCCCGACTACGAATCATCCTGGAGCGCCGAACAAGCAAAATTTGGCACATGTGATCGTACAACCTAACTGTATGTGCTTAGGACTTGGGTGCAGCCGCCACAGCAAACCCACAGAATAACCACATCACGGGCACAGAGGATCTAGCCAATATTGCAGCAGGTGCTTGTCCCTTGCAAGCTAGGAGGTGTGACCATGCATAACCGAGGAACACAAAATAGCGCACCACAAATAGTGGCCTACTCTGAAGCTGACGGTGAGCGGCATGTCCCCACCTAATGAGAAACGGAAGGTCACAATTATGGACTCCTTTGCTGCAACCAAGCCTCGTGAGTCTGAGCAATGCGGATCTCGGGCACAGGGCGGCCAGATGCTCCGAGAGGAGGGCAACAAAGACGGCCAACTGTTGGAGGCTATAGCAGCACTACGATCCTTCATAGATACGAAAATTGGGGAGGTTAAATCGGATATACAACTAATGCGGCAAGACATCCGCAACTTGGCGGAAAGGGTGACCATCACGGATACAGGACTGAAAGAAACAACTGAGACCGCAGAATACTTGAAATTGAGAGTGCTGGAACTTGAAAAGAGAACAGCAACATTAGAAGCATCATCGGAGGAATGCGGAAGGCCGGGCTCAGCGCAACAATGTGCGTTTGCTCTGAATTCCGGAAGGGTAGAAGGCCCGAACCCCACCAAATTTGTAGAAACCCTATTACAATAGATTGGAGCCAGTTGACTTTCACAGGGATCCCTGGTTGAGAGCCCACAGATCTCTACAGAAAAAACCGCCACCCGGATCACATCCTCGCCCAATGATAGCAAAGATTTTGAATTTCCGGGCTAGAGAAATTATATTAAAGTTCTCGAGAGAAGGCGGAGAGATTATCCGAGACCACTCTAAAAACGCTACCTACCCTGATTACACGCCTGCGGTCTAGAAGGCGAGGAACTCCTTTGTCCCGGTTAAAGCTAGAACTCAGACAGCTAAACCTCAAATACATGTTGAATACATGTTGATGTACCCGTCCCGGCTTAAGGTGATATATAATGGTAGGGCTGTCTTCTTGGAAACCCCGGCAGCGGCAAACATGTGGCTGGAACACAACAACTTGGCCAGGGGAGAGGAAAATGTCACCTAAACTGAGCACTACTCCGTGGCAATGATTGAGGTTGGGACACAAGGCAAACCTTCTAAAATAACTTTTTGAAGCTAATTGCAAATGCCTAATGTTTAATGTAGTCTAGATAAGTTCTAATTGGATGGGGGAGCTGCTGGGCCACCTGCCCTGGGGTTATTGGTCTAATCCGCGAGACGATTGGTGTTGGCCTGTTGCCGACGCGACACACTCGCACACAAATACCTGGATGGGCCATAGCAGTGCGGGGGCACCCGAGCGCTGCAGGAATACAGCAGCAGCTGGGTGTGACTGTTTAGTTATGTTTGTTGTTTGGAATGTTACATGTACTTCACATGGAATGGCAGAAACGGAGGAGAGGTCGTGTATGAGAATGACAAGCAGAAGGTGGTTTTTGGTGAGATGGGGAGGGGAACGATTACATGTATAATGAAAGGGCAACGGATGGATGAGGGGAAGCAAAGGGGAAAAACATTACATGACCATGGCAACCAACATTAGGGTATTAACGTGGACGTCAGAGGGATGGGCTCCTATTCGCAAAGAAACCGGATTAAATCCTTTCTGAACCGGAATAAAGTGTTGATCGCATTACTGCAAGAGACGCACCTCAAGCATGAAGCTCTGACCAAGGTGAAGGAATACTGGGTAGGTCACAGGTATGGTGCTGCTTACTCTAAATATGCTAGGGGTGTTTTCACCTGGATAAATGCTATGGTGTCCTTTCAGTTGCTGGGGATGGAGGCAGATGCAGAGGGCAGATACCTGATACTAAGGGGCAGTGAACTCCTACTTCCCCAACCACGGGATCCAAGCACAACTCAACACAATGTACGCTAAAGTGACCCCATTTCGTGAATGCTTCTTTATATGGGGGGAGACTTTAACTGTGTCAGAGACCTGAACCTGGACAGGTCTGCCCTACCTCAGAGTCAAGTGTCAATGGCCTCGGAAGCGCTAAACACAATAAGAGAGAACCTAGATTTGGATGATGTATGGAGGGAACTGCACCCTGTAGAACAGGGCTTTTCTTACTTCTCTCCATCCCACAGTCTGTACACAAAAATTGAATGTGTTTATAGGTAAATCCCAAATGACGCAAAAAGAATCAGCCCACTACTTAGGAAGATTGGTTTCTGACCACTCACCACTCCTCTTCTAATGGAAGATGCAGGGACCTAGACCCCCTCTCCCCCCCCATACCACAGTGGCGCATCCCTGTAGATGCGCTTACAGATCGGGCCTTCAGGGAGGGTCTCCAGAACAAACTTGATGAATATATTAAAAAGAATATGGGTAGTGTCAAGACCTTGGGCATAGTGTGGGAAGTTCATAAAGTGGTGGTAAGGGGGGAGGTTATCGCTAGCGTGGGAGGCATTAGGAAAGCATTACGGACAGAGTTGGAAAGGTGGGAGGAGGAGATCCAGCAAATGGAGGCTAACTCCCTGGGAAGTAGAGAGGAGGAAGTGAAGTTAGCAGACACAAGACGCAGCTGCCGTGTTGCCTGGGTGAGACTGTCAAAATTTGATTAAATAGCAAAAACCACAAGGCACACACAGAGGGCGATAGGGCATGTAGGCTATTGGCATGGCTGTGCAGGAGGGAACACCTGAGACATTTAACAACGGCACTCAAGGACGTCTTGGGCACAACCCGTAGGTCGCAAAAAGCGATTAACTAAGCCTTCAAAGAATTCTATTCCCGGCTATACAGCCACTACACTATGGTTCCCCAGGAAGACATATTGGGCACCCTGGATGAAATAGGTCTACCCAAGATAGGCCAAACGCAATCTGAGACAATAGAAAGAGATTTCGGCTGAATATGTGAATGAGGCAATTAAATCGCTGGCCTCCAGCAAGACTCCCAGCAGTGACGTACTCCCTCCGGAGTTCTATCAGACATACGCACAAATCCTGACCCCAGTCTTACATGAGGTGTTCAAGGAGGCATATGACAAGGGGATTCCGCCGTAGAGCATGTGGGAAACATTAGTGACCCCAATCCCTAAACCAGGGAAACCTACGGATGAATGAGATTCATACCGCCCACTAGCAATGCTAAACTATGATGTCAAAATATTAACAACCATACTAGCTAAGCGACTATCGAGAGTTGTTGGAGAAATAGTGCACAAGGTGTTGGGCAGAATCCTGTGCAGTGCCCTTAGGGACCACTACACACAATTAAGACTACAGGTGGCAATACAAGTTTTACCTTTGGTACAAGCCTGTACTACTAAGTTATAGTAGTAGCAGTAGCAGAGCAGCCAGGCTTATTTTAAGAATATATGAGCAGTAGCAGAGATTACACAAAGGGACCACAATTACTGTGACTCAAGCAAACACTGACTCAAGGTTTCAGGTAAAAAAATATAAGTACATTTATTTTTAAACCATCAGTTATAAACACAACACTTCTATTAAACTTTAAACAAAACAACACATTAAATAGACTACAACTAACCAATTCACTTTTTACAGTATGTCTCAAGGTAAGTAACCTGTGTTTAAATGAACCGGTGTTAAGAACAAAACACGATACCACGGTTACAGTTGCGATCACTTTTTGACAGTTCGGTCTACTCAAACGCATATCTGGGCATGAAATGCTACCGGGGCAAAAACACACTTAGCACCCGAGATACCCAGAGGGAGTTGGAGGCAAAAATCACAGGCAATATTTAGGTTAGGCAGACAGTATCGAGAAACGCTCAGAAACAGGAGTTCTAAAGTCAAAGGGTCGGAGCCAGGTTTAAGTGACACTGGCGACCTGTTGCCGAAGATCACATGTTACAGTTCACGATTCAGCATAGCCCAAAAGTACTTGAATATTGTCAATGTTCGGAAGCAAAAGTTATAAGAAGGAGAGAAGACAAGGACAAGCCTTGAGGATGAAGAAAAGGGATGCACCCAGTTTCCTCGAGTAGAACACAGTACCTTATTCCCACGATGCAGCTGGTGCCCTGGCAGTTGTTCCTGTTGGTTTCCCGCAGACCCACGATTCCTGGAGCTTCGTTGTGAAGGAGGATGTCTGAAGGGGGTCTGCACCACGCAGGGATGAAGCCGGCAGCAGCGACAACAAATAAAAGATGCGCTCCTTAAAAACAGGAGAGGCTCAGCAGGTGGCTATCCGGACCGCTACAGCAGTCTGCAGCGATTTCGACCACGGCGGAGATCTCTGGCTGAAGAAGATGAGCTGGTTATCCCCACCAGGCTCAAGGGAAGAAGACTCCGGACTGGATCTCCTCTTAGTCGTCGAAGGGTAGATAGCTCAGGACTGCAGCAGGGCTTCACCGGGACGGGGTAGTTGCAGCAGCCGTTCTCTCCGCTTCTCTTCGGTTCCTTGTATTTCCAGAGGTGACTCTGACTTCTAGCCCAAGAGACCTGCCTTTTATGTGCAAAACCTCCATTCACACAGCCTGGCTGTCAATCAGGCAGCAGGGGGGGTTGTCCAGCTGGGACAACCACCTCAGCCAATCATGGCAAAGTGCGACTTGGGTTTCCTAGGATACCCTGTGCAGGGGGTGACTACACCCCTCCCTCACATTCAGCCCACCTAGACACCCAGGCGCCTTGAGGAGGGCTTCTCTGCAGAAGCCCGCCAAAAAGACGGTGAACAAAGAAGGCGGACCTAGTTTGCCATGCAAAGTAAAACTCAAGAAGGACTTTAACAAAAAGAAATGGCGAATAAACCCAACCGGAGCCAAAAGAAAGACGATTTGGTCAAGCGGGTTATGTTCGAGGCTAATATAATAGCCAAGAACAGTACCATGTTTATCTAATATAATCGTGGTAGAAAAGTTAGGGTAGATACCACTGCCACCAGCCAAGTCTAAATGTTAAAAGAGCGAAACGATGCTCAGGGAGGTACAGACAGAAAAGGGGTACAGATTAGCCCTTTCCAGTACTCCATGTAAGATGGGGTGTACTGGGTGTGTGGTAAAAATGACTATGTAAAGTAAATGGCAACTTTACCTTTCTCTGGGGGACAGTAGAGGCGGAAGCCCCAGGGAAATGGAGTCAGAGGGAAGTCTTAAAGACAACCCTGGGTTACTACACTGAGGGTGTGGTGTAACCCATAGAATAACAGGAGCGCCTGGAGTGGTGTGCTCCAGTGCCCAAGATCACACAATGAGTAAAAATACATAGGCCAAAACACATGTAAGAGTGGAAAAAGATGTACACTCTTACCGGTCAGAAAAAAATAAACTCCAGAAATCCAGCAAAGCTGCTGGGGGACTCACTAGGTGAGGGAAATTCTCCCTAGAAGGAGAATTCTCCCTAACACAAGGACCAAAATGGTTTCTTACCAGGTCGCAGCACGGCCGAAAATTTGCAAAGATTACAACACGTCATGGCACAAACAGCAGACACACAGTCACAATACGCCGTAATCTCATTATCTGCAATAAAGGCATTCAACTCCATATATTGGGAATGGCTAATCGCAGTGCTGAAGGAATTTGGGTTTGGGGAATACTTTATCAGGTGGGTAAAGATACTCTACACTGCACCAGTGGTGAGGGTCAAATCGGGAAGGGTGGTATCGCCGCAATCGGATATCCAGAGAGGAACAAGGCAGGGATGTCCATTGTCGCCTATACTATATGTGCTGGGACTGGAACCGATAGCAATCTACCTTAGAAAACAATTCTTTGAAGCAGGAATCGGGATTGTGGGAACTAGTCACTTAATTTCATTATATGCGGACAACGTATTACTGTACTTGAATGACCCGCACCTTAATGTACTGGTAATACTAGACGTGCTGGATAATTACGCGAGAGTGTCGGGAATCTGCTTCAGCAGAGAGAAATCCTTTATATTCCCGCTGGCGGGACTACAGGGGAGAGGTTTGGAAGACCTATCACAGGTGGGACTGAAGTAGCGCCTACAATCGTTTAGATACCTAGGTGTGGACATTAGACATACGCCAGGGCTGATGCATGAGAACAATACAGCAGCAGCAGTGGTGAAAGGCATACGGAAATCCATGAAGTTCTGGTCGAAATTACCACTTTCAGTAATGGGCAGAGCGGCCATCACCAAGATGATGATCTTACCGCGATTCCTATACTATTTCCACAATGTGCACTGTTATATTAAGGCATCGTTCTTTCCGGCTACTAGAAGTGCTGCTGCGGGAGTTCATGTGGGGTACTGCAAGGAACATACTGTTGTTGGCCACACTGGCCCTTCCCTATAGACAAGGAGGTATACAGCTACCAGCCCTGGAGAAATATTATTATTTTTTTTTTAAATGAATTTTTATTAATTTTTCAAAACAACCAACAATACAAACCAAACCGCAGTGCAATTAGCAATATCACATTTAACATTCAGCCATTAGTGCGCACTGCTCCCCTGATCCCCCCCCCCCTTCGCGAGCCTGTTTCCATGTCGTTTTCTGTATCTGTCACACATGAATGGGCATCGTTATCATCTGATTCTTCCGAATCCACCCCTGTCCCAAATATGCAGGATATCAGTGTCTTCCATGCCATCAGGGAGCCCAATTCCTCCTCCCAAGACATACAACTCGCCTCCTGCCACACCGTTGTTTCAGCCTCCGCCCATTTTTGCAGGTCACTCCACCACACCTCAACCCGTGGCTTGTGACATTTTTTCCAGCCCATGGCTATTCTTCGTTTGGCTAGCACATACGCTAAGTCTTTTAGTTTGCCCACATGTTTCTGCTTCCGAGGTCTGGGAAACCCACCCAACAAACATGCCCAGGCGGTGTCTACAGCAAGCGTGACCCCTTTCTCTCTCAACTTGCGCGCCACCTCCCTCCAGAACCCCTCAATCACTGGGCACGCCCAGAACATATGCGTCATGTCCGCATTCTCTTCGTCACACTTAGGGCACGCCTGTCTGCCGGCATTCCGGAATTTAGATATCCTCAACGGGGTCATATACGCCCTGTGCGTGACATACAACTGTATTTGCTGTAATCTAGCATTCCTAGACACCCTCTTGTGATATCCTAGAGCCCGCTCCCACATCCCATCTCCCATCTGGGTCCCCACCTCACTCTCCCACTCCGATCGTAGATATGTCAATTCTTTTCCAACCTTCGACATCACCATCTCATATAGCCTAGAGATTTCATGTCCCCCCTCCGTTGTATCATATATCACTCCCATAGTAACATCCGGTTCATCTGCCAAGGTAGTCTCAGGCCATAGTTCCCGAATTCTCCTCCCCAATCTGTGATATGTGACATATTGGCCCCCATGTAATCCCACCTCCTCGCTAAGTTCTACAAACCCCTTGATGGCGCCCTCCTGCCACATGTCACCCAATGTCACCAGCCCCACAGATTCCCACTACGTCCTGATAATCCCCCTCAGTTGTCCATCTTCCCCCGCCAGGGCAACTAGTGGCACCTGCGGAGAGCACGGGAGTGGGTCCCCCATCATTTTGCATGCTCGTCTCCACATCTTCCACCCCAGCCTCACCATCTCCGGATACTTCTTTGTGACAGCCTCGGGCAACCAGATGACTTCCTTTAGATAAAACGGGGCACAATCTTGCCCGAACAATCTAAGTTCTGGGGTTTCCTCGTCGGAAAGCCATTTGGTCACGAACTGTAATTGGCTCGCTATGTAATAAGCCTCGAAGTTTGGGAGTCTGACTCCCCCTTTTTCATGAAAGTTCTGTAACTTCCAAAGCGCTACTCTGTTTCGAGTACCATGCCACAAGAACTCTCTGCAAACCCCATTTATTTTAGCAAAAAAACTCTTAGGGATCATGTATGGGATGTTGCTAAAGTAATGTAGCAGCCTAGGCAGAACCACCATTTTAAGCATCGCTCCACGCCCCATCATCGCCAAAGGCAACTTCTCCCAAAAACTCATGCATGCCCGTATTTTCTCGACAGCCATCTCAGTGTTACACCTATGTTCTTCCTCCACCGTGTGGCAAACATCTATCCCCAGGTAACGAAATGTATTAACTGACCAGGGCACCTGCAACACTGGCAACCTTTCTATGGGAACATCCCTATAGCTGCCCAACGGGAAGATGCTCGATTTCTGGGGGTTGACCGCTATGCCTGACAACCTCCCATACCTCCCCATCACGTCCAGGATATACTGTAAATTCTCCTCCGGATGACTCGGGTACAATAACAAGTCGTCCGCATACAGGGATATCAGGTGCCTTTACCCCCCTACCTCAATACCCACTATATCATACTGCTGCCTCAGGTACAGTGCCAGAGGTTCCAGAGCCAAAATGTATAGCATCGGGGACCAAGGGCACCCTTGTCTAGTGCCTCTGCTAAGTTGCCATCTCTCAGATATGATTGTACCCGTCCGCACTCTAGCCAATGGAGCACTGTACAGCAACTCCGCCCATCTAATGTATCCCGGTCCCAGTCCGTATTCTCCCAAGGCCGCCAGCAGCCACTCCCATCTAACCGAATCGAAGGCTTTCACAGCGTCCAACGACACTATCGCCATCTCCCCCTCATTATTGCATCCCAATTCGATCACTTGATGAAGTTGCCTGTGGTTTTGGGTGATATTTCTATCCGGGACATACCCCGTTTGATCCGGGTGGATCAACTTGCCTATCACTCTCCGCAGTCTATTTGCCAGGACAGCCGTTAGTATCTTGCTGTCCTGATTCAACATAGACAATGGCCTATACGATCCACAACTATGCCCAGGTTTATTGGGCTTAGGGAGCAGTATAATGACTGCCTCTCTGAGCGACGCCGGCAGCCTCCCCGTCTCAAACGCCTCATTAAGCATGTCAAGCATCGGGGGGAGCACTTCCGCCCCAAATGCTTTATAAAATTCACTAGGCAGACCGTCCGTTCCCGGGGTCTTGCTAGTGGGTAACTGCCGGACGACCGCCTCCAACTCTTCCAATGTTATTGGGGCATCTAGTTCCTCTCTCTCTTCCATGCTTATCTTGGGCAGCCCGATGTCCTGCAGGGTCTCTAACATTTCCTCCCGGCCACCACCTCCTAGATCCCCGTATAATTCCCTGTAATAGTTTGCAAATTCCTCGTTTACGCCCTCTTGGGCATCTATCAGCTCCCCATCCTCTCTAGTTATCGTCCTAATCGGGGGTCTCGGGGTTTCTCTTTTATATAGCCATGCCAGAAGACGGCCCGTTTTATCTCCTCCCGCGTGTTGTCTCTCGATATACTTTTTGTAATTTAGATTACAGAGCCTCCCCCAATGTTCCGTACACTGCTGCTGCAGTTTAAGCACTAGCTTGTTGTCTATGTGCTCGCTCTTCAATGCCTGTTCCAGCTCGCTTTCTACTCTCTGTAGATCAGCCAGGACCCCATTCTGCAAGCCTTTTGATTTGGCAATTGCCACCCCCCGTACCACCACCTTAAAAGCCTCCCACAGAGTCCCCGCCGAGTCAACGCTGCCAGTGTTTGTCTCGAAATAACTATTTCTTCCCGCACATCTTCCCTAAAAACCGGGTCTTTAAGCGCCTCTGCGCGCAGACGCCACGTCGGGATCCGTGCCCTGGGGCGGCCATATTGCAATTCTACCACCATAGGCGAGTGGTCTGATAGGACCCTCGCTTTGTATTCCACACTAGAAACCTCTACCAATACATCCGATGTGGCAAAGATGTAGTCGAGTCTAGTGTGCAACTGCTGTGGGGCCGAGTAGGCGTGAGTACTGTCTCTCGTCGGGGTGCTTGGTTCTCCACACATCCTCGAGCTCGAAGTCACGTAGCAACGTCTGCAATGCCCGGGCTGCCGGGGCGGGCCTAACCACCTTATCGTCGGATCTGTCCATCCCCGGGTCCAACACACAGTTAAAATCCCCTCCCCATATCACCGCACTCCCAACACACCAGCTCAAGTTGGTACACATGGTCCGGAAGTACTCCGCTGTGCCCTGGTTAGGGGCATACGTATTCACTCTACACATCTTTGTTCTCAACCACCCCTCTCACCATAACCAGACGCCCCTCAGTATCCAACACTTCCTGCCTCAGCTGGAACGGGACGTGCGGCGCCACTCAGACCAGCACACCCCTAGCATAAGCTGAGTACGTGGATCCCACCACCGTTCCTCTCCACTTTTTCTTCACCAACTCTAGTTTATCCCGGGTCAAATGCGTTTCTTGTAATAATGCGATGTCTATCTTCTGTCTTCTCAAGTATAGCATGACTTTGTTTCGTTTCAGATAACTATTAAGCCCCCTGACGTTCCATGTCAGTAATTTAAGCTCCCCCATAGTTCATTGGTATCCTGCTCTCTCTCCCACAACCACCCCCGCTCATCCATGCTGTCCAGATATCTCGTCAAAAATACTCCCATAGGGCTCGCGATCAAACTCAAACTTCCCAACACTATATACACCCCAACTGTCCCCCCCTCGTCTCCCCACTCCCGTCCCTCCCCCCCAACTCCCTCCCCAACTGTTGCCCAGCTCCATCCCTGGATCTCAGGCCCCCCCACATCTAGTTCTGGCTGATACGCACAGAGCCCAGTAGGGTAAAGTCGCCCTAACGGCCACTTAACTAAAAAACACTAAACAGGGGTGTATGGACTAGCCCTGAAAGGCTCCTTCATAAAACAACAATTACAGTGCAAACAGTGCATTAACCATCCAGTTCCGGGCCCGACTTTCTCAGGCCGTAACAATCACTATAGTCGGGTCCCATAGTCTCTAGCCGCACCCTCTCCCTTCGTTGATCACTTATCTCTTTTTCCACTTTCTTCTGCTTGGACATCCGGCTCCTGGGGGCTGCCCTGCATGTCCAGCCACCCCATGGCTTCCTCAGGCGTCTCAAAAAACAAGGATCTGTTGTTGTGAAACACCTTCAATTTGGCCGGATAAAGGAGCATATATTTCTTCCCCACCTCTCTGTCTTCTCTTAACCACCCCGAAGTTCATCCGACTCCTCTGCACCATCATGGTGTAGTCTGGGTAGGCCGTTATAGTTGCCTCCCCTCTCTTGATGGTTCCCCCTTTACGAAAATGCTCCAAAATCCTCTCCCGGTCTCGGTAATTAAGGATCTTGGCTATCATTGGCCTGGGCGGACTGCCCAGTGGAGGCCTCCTAGCCAATGCCCTATGTGCTCACTCCACTGCAAATCCCTGCGACAGCACACCCCCGGTGATCTCTTGGAGCAACATATTCTCGATGAACTCCGTGGGGTTACGGCCCTCCAATCCTTCCGAGATGCCCATACGGATGTTGTTTCTCCGGGCGCGCCCTTCTGCCTCTTCAGCTCTATTCTCCAAGTTGCGCACTCTCTGCGCCAAGACATGCAGGTTGGCCTTGTGTGAGGCGCAATCCGCCGTGTTCGCACTCCCCTCTTTCTCCAGGCTCTCCGTGCGCTCCGACAGGGTCCTTAAGTCCTGTCGAAGTAGATTCACCTCCTCCCGAACTTCTCCCACTTTGAGGTCGAGCACTGTTTTCAGGTCCGCCACCACTATTTCAAGCTTAGCCTCCCAAGCAGCTTTCAAATCCGCTTTCAGTTCAGCGATCGCAGCTAACACATCCTGATTTGGACTAGCGGCGGCCATGCCGCCTGCGGGTGGCTTTTCCTTGCTCCGAGCACTCTCTGGGCCCGTCGGTGTCCTGGTGAACTCGTCCAACGTAGGCTGCTTCACTCTCTGTCTGAGGGGCTTACTCTCATCCCGCAGCCACTGTATGCCGTGGGTCCGCCACTCCCACTTTACCACTACCAAGGGGGAGAGAGGCCTACTTTCTGCCCGCAATGGAGCGTGTTCTTCCTCACGCCTCAAATGTCCCTCTGCAGCAGCCTCTTCCACCACTCATCCGGGCCCCCCACCAGAGGACTCCTGGGCTCCCGCCGCAGTTCACTGGCTGAGTCGCCAATTCGGATCACCGCCAAGTCCCGTGCGACACCGTTGTATTTGTACCTCCCCCGGTATGTTCAGGGTTGTGCAGGTACCACTTAGTGTGCTCCTTAATTGCGCTCAAAAAGTGCACCGCAATGGTCTGCGCCAGCCGCTTTACCGGACTCAGCGCCTTGTCCTGGGGCACTGTCTCTTATGTCGTGTTGCGCAGCACCCAACCATACATTCAAAGTATGCAAGTGCCCCCAAAGTCTCTTATTTCACTGTTATACCCCCTTCAGTGGTGTTGCCCTGCTCAGTTCTTCGTCTCCTGCCAGTATGCAGGGCTCTCCTGCCCTCCTTTCCCACTGTAGCAAGGACGCTGATTGCGTGTCTAGACTCGCAGGGGTGTGATCAGCTGCCCGCAACAATGCATCAATGCGGCTTCCTGCCCTCCTTTCCCACAATAGTGGGAGCGTTGATTGCGTGTCGGGACACGCGGGTGTTAAGTCAGCTACCCGCAACAATGTATCTCTGCGGCGCAGCGTGGTGCCGGGGACCAGCCGTAGTTCGAGCGTCTCCTGTTGGCTGCCAGCTACCCAAAAGGCCAGCGCTGCTAAGCGCACAACTCAGCCAGCAACGTCAATATGTGAGCCCTTCGCCCCGGAGCTTCTGCGTGACATGCATACGGCGCTTCGGTGCTCAAGTCGCGAGGTCCGTTTCGCCTGCCAGCCCGGGCGGGTCCTAGTGCCGGCCGCTGACCGCCTCCCGAGCCCGTGCTGAATAATCGGTGCCCACAGAGACGCGCCGATGTTCTCCCAGAGGCGCATCGCCCCCACACAGCCCGCGCAACCGCCGATCACTTCGGGGGTGCCTCCGTCATCCTGTATGTGTCTCCTCCTTTGTTCGGCATGGCCGCCATTTTCGCTCAGTCAGGGCCGAGACTCCGGGGACTTCGGTCACATCTATCTGCTGTTGCCGGGCTTACGAAGGTTCCAGCTTGTCAGCAGCCGTGCAGCTTACATTCATGGACGGGTGCCCATGTTTCTGGCTTCTAGGAGTTAGTGCTTATGCACTTTTGCACAGGATGAGTGTAGGATCTCCGGGAGCTCTTCCAAGAGCGCGTCCTCTCACATGGCTTCCAAGCCACGCCCCCCCCTGGAGAAATATTACGTGGCGGCACAGCTTAGCTTTGGGACCAGATGGCTTTCAGACGAGACTACTTCAGAGACCACGCTACTACAGCATTTAGTGGCCCCTGGACAACTGACAGAAATACTGTGGGTACCACTAGATTGTTTGGGAAGCACCCCTATGATTGTAAAGTTGGGGAGACAGGTGTGGCATAGAACCCAAACACTAATGCAGCTTAGACAGCCCTAGTCACCAGAGATCCCGATTGCTGTGGATGTTTGCAAAGATGACAAAGATCTAGCGACTGTAAGGCATTGGGAAACGTGAGGTATTTACACTTGGGGGGGATATGCATGAAGAGGGCGTGGTCAGAGGGCTCGATACACTGCAAAGAAAGGAGGGGTTGCCGGGGGACAATTTCTATGGTATCAGAAGGTTAGACATGTGGCCAAAAAGAGATGGGGAAAGTGGCCTGAAGAACCAGAAGTGGCCCCATTGCTAATCCTAATGTACAGTCTGAGCGATGGGTGGAGGCCAGTATCTAGAATATATAGTCTTTGGCGGATTGGCCCAATCCCAAGAGTATGTTGCTGAAAGCTAAATGGGAAACAGATCTGGGTGGAGATATAACTGAGAAGGAATGGAAGAGTGCTCTGGTGTACCCCTGGGAAGTGTCCAGAAATGCTAGATTCCGGCTGATTCAACTTAATGTTCTATTCCGTACATATATGACACCTCTCAGGTTGGCTAAATTTAATAAAGATGTCCACCCAGTATGTCCTTGGTGTGGTGGAGAAGTAGGAGGGCTCATACACATGTTCTGGGAATGCGAGTGGGTGCAGCAGCTTGGGATCGAATAGAACAAACCTGCAAAAAAGATGGAATAATGAGGTATAGGTGGACACCGAAGGAATGCTTACTAGGCATTTACCTAGAAGGAGTAAAATTAAGCATGTGGTGAAATTTATGGATATGGCATGCATACTGGCCAAAAGATCTATTGCCATGGCATGGAAGTCTGCTGGTGGCACACACTATGTAAGGTGGTGCAAGGACTTTGAACACTGAGCTGAGGCTGAGACCAGGATATGGGGAGAGGGAATATCCAGATCGGATGAAGGTGTGACTGTAACATTTGAAGCTTGGAAAGCCTTGGTATGGGACATGTTCCACCCGTCCGACGATATGCCTCGTTGAACATCCGCGGGCCCAGATTGAGAACCTAATATGACTATAGAAACCAACAGGTGAACTGTGCATACTTTAAGCCTACCCCCTGCTGTGAAATGGTAATTGCTGCCTGATATATCCCCAAAATCTGAACCAAAGAATGACACATGACACATGACCTGACCCACTGTCCAACATGTGAAGACAGTTTCTTTTGTTTTTCATTTATCATATTGTTGGTACATGCAGTTGTTGATTAAAAGGAAGGCAGTGGTGTTTTGCGATTGATTATAACTGTGTGTTTGTTATATAAATACCAATAAAAACAATTTAAAGTAAAAAATAAAATAGTTCGCCATCTTCATCAGATTCCTCTCCTGAGGTAATGGTAACATGCCCAATCAAATCCTTCACTCCCCCCCGCCCCAAATCTTTCGAGCGGGTGCCCCGACCCCCTCAAAAGAGACAGAAAGAAGCCATGCTACTGTTGTGCAGTCGAATGCCGACAAGGAAACGGCTAAGGCTAAATCCCACACAACCTCGAGCCCGGGGCATAGGCCAGAGATGCCTCAAACGCCTGAGGTCTAGACACAACGAGAAATCATCGAAGACTCCATCGAGTCGAGCGTCAAGCCCTTCGAGGGCACCATCGAAGCCAATTTCGATGGAAAAATCGTTGCTAACGTTGACACCGTTAATGTCGAAACCTTCAGCACCATCTGGGTAGTAGCCATCAACGCCTTTGTCAAAACAAGTTGAAAAATCCTAAAAGCCGGTCTTTATCCTCCATTGATGATGAATATGAGCCTTTATACCACTGCACTCCACCTTTTGGGTTGGAGTTTGGCACAAACGCCCCAGAAAGCCTAATTGCAGATTGTCATGGACTTCTCTGAAATCTGCAATCTGCTAGTGGTGCGGACACATCACCGGAACTTGACTTTGGTAAGCCAGACTCCTTAAGACCAGAGTTATAGATTTTTTGAGATGGGGCAGACCTACTCCACCATTTGAGCAGGACGAGCTGATGGATATTCTTCATGAAAGTCCACAGAAGGATCCCATTCACCCATTTCATATCACACTTCAAAAAAAGGTTATGATAAATTGGGAGGTCCATGAATCAAGTGCAGCAGTGAATAAAAACCTCACCAAGAAGTACAGGCCCTCAAGTAGCGACCCTAGTTATTTATCAAAACACCAAACACATGAGAGCCTAGTAGCTCAGGCAGTCAGGGCTACCACCTTTGAGGCTGCTTATCCAACCATCCCACCAGACAGGGATGATGAGCGTTTCAACACTTGGGCTAGGAAGGTATTTTCTGCCAGGAGCATGTTGCGCCATGTCAAAATTTACATTCACCCTATGGGACTGTGTAGCTAACGCGGCTGCCCATATTTCCAAAGGAGAAAAGAGACGGCTTCCTGAATATTATTAGAGACGGTAAGGAGGCTATGTGTGAGTCTCTACAATCAGGCCTGGACTCGACAGATAGTATCAGCAGAGCCATAGCGGCAAGCATGGTAATACCCAGGTTTGCGTGGTCGAGGAAATCCTGTTTTGCACCAGACGTGCAATCCAGACTCCTTAACATGCCCTTTGATGGAACTCAGCTGTTTGGCAGCAAGTCTGATGAAAGCCTAGAGAAGCTGTCGACCTCGAATGTGGCAGCCAAATCCCTTGGCGCCGCCATCAGACAGCCACAATCATCTCATCCCAGTGGATAATCTTGGAGGGGTAAGTCCTTTCGCTTCTACTCCTCAGTTGGAAGAGCGAGAGGACTAGCTAATCAAAGGGGCCAAAAGAGGATTCCCTTGTGATGGATACGGAGAGCTGCAAAGTCTGGCAAGCAACAGCAACTTTACCATCAGCCGCTGCTTCAGCCGCCTCAAAAGCTCTGAGGCCTTAACCCACAAGACCCCAGTGGGAGGCACTCTCACAGCATCTGCAATAATGGCGGGGTATTACTTCAGATGTGTGGGCATTGGAAACAGTAGTTCAGGTTACTGCCTCCCCTTTCTAAAAAAGCCTCACAACCATCCACCAGGGAGCCACTAATTCAAAGTTCCAGATCTGTTCCTTGTACAGGAAATGTTGAGCCTGCTAGAGAAAGGTGCTATAGTACCTGTAACGGAGAGGACCAAAGGGTGGTACTCTCCTTATTTCCTAATCCCCAAGAAGGACAGATGATTGAGACCCATCTTGGTCTTGAGATGCTTGAACAAGTTCCTCAGGAAGGACAAGTTCAAGATGGTCAGACTTTCTTATAGCCTTCAGGCCGTCCAGCTCCAGGATTGGATGATGTCATTGGACCTTCAGGATGCTTACTATTATGTGCTTATCCATCACAAGCCCAGAAAGTACCCAAGGTTCTCCATTGGCGGTACTCATTATCAGTTTCGAGCTCTGTCATTCCGCTTGACCTCCACCTCAAGGGTTTTCACCAGACTGATGGTGGTTTTGGCAGCGAGTCTCAGGAGAGGGGGATTCATGTTTACCCCTACATGGATGATTAACTGATCGGGGCACGTGCCCCCGAACAGGCCCTGAAACATCTCAGCATCACCCACCACTCTCTCCACAGATTGGGCTTCTACCTCAATTACAAGATGTTTCTCACAATACCTTCTCAAAGACTCCAATTAATCGGAGCAGTCTTGGATGCATCCTTGGGAAAAGCCTTGCCACCCAAGGTGAGGGCTCAACACATTCTGCAGATGGTCACCAAATTCCAGCGTCTTCCGGCCTTTCACTATTTGAGGTTGCTTGGCTTCGTGGCATCCTACATTTTCCTGGTGCCAGAGGCTCGCCTGAGGATGAGATCCCTCCAATGGGATCTCGCAACACAGTGGTCTCTGTTCTCGTGCATGACGACAGACCTACTTCAGGTCAAAGCAGAGTCGTGCCTTTGAGGACAACATTCTGAAGGGAGAACCTTTTTGGCAACCATGGCCAGAGATGACAGTAGTTACAGATGCCACACTCACAGGGTGGGGAGCCCATGACTATTATCTGTTAGTCATCGGTAGTTGGTCTCCATCGGAGTCCCAAACTACATATCAAGATTTTGGAGTGGAGGGCAATTGGACTAGAGCTTGAAGGCCTTTCTGCCCTCTATACGGGGAAATAAGATCCTGATAATGACAGACAACACAGTGGCCATGTACTACCTCAACAAGAGAGGTGGTGTAGGGTTACTACCACTGTGCAGAGAGGCAGAGCAGCTCTGGTTCTGGGCAACTCATGAAGGAATCTCTCTATCGGCAGTTCACCTACCCGGAGAGGAGAACACGGTGGCAGATGATCTGAGCAGACAAAGCACATCCTCCCATGGGTGGGAATTAGCTCAGGAAGTCCTAAAAGAAATCTTCATCCTTTGGGGAACCCCTCAAGTCTATCTGTTCGCGACCAGAAGTGCAAACTGTTCTGCTCCAGGGAATTTCCCCTAAGAGGAGCTCTAGGAGCCGCGTTCGTAATGGACTGAGATTTTCCACTTCTGTATGCGTTTCCTCCAGTCCCCTTCATTCCTCATGTGATCAGGAGGTTGAGAAAGTTTTCGAAATCCATGATCCTGAGTGTCCCAGACTGGACCAGGAGGACGTGGTACCTGGACCTTCTGGACATGTCCATCTGCCCTCAAATGCGTCTTCCGCACAGAGACGACCTTCTCTCACGAGAGGAGGGTCGGGTTCCCCATCCAGAGGTCAAGACACTCTACCTCCACGCATGGTTTCTGAGAGGTGTAGATGCAAGGATTGCGACCTCCCGGATGACGCAATGGAGATTTTGCTTTCGGACAGAAGGCCAGCAACAAAATTATTATACAGCTGCCATTGGAATACATTCTGCAGCTGGTGTAAGGAAAAGGATGTGGACCCTTTTCAGTGCAGTATATCTATGGTGTTGTCATTTGTGTTACACTTACCAAATTTGGGGCTCCAGATTAGAACAATAAAAGATTTGGCAGTGCTTTCAATCTTCAAGCACACATCGGAATAGGTATCTTATTTCAAGATGCTGTTAATCATTTTATTTCTTAAAGGGCTCACTAACCTGTTCCTTCGTACACCTTTCCAAGTACTGATTACCTTAATCTTGTGTTGACATTTCTGATGTGTGCTCCCTTTGATCCACTTCATTCATGAGCCCTAAGGCTGCTAACTTTCAAAACCATTCTATTGGCACTTTTGACATCATCCCACAGGGTGAGTGAGTTGCAGGCCTTATCTAGTAAGCCTCCATTTACTATTTTTTACAAGGACTGTTCTTAGGGTAAAATCTTCTTCTTTTTTTGACAAAAATGTTATGTGATTTTTATTTATCTCAAAATCAGACTTACTACATTCTAGCTGCCTCCTCATCCTGGCAAGGAAGAGGAAAGGCTAAGTAGGCTTTATCCCAGAAGGTCTTGGAGCTTTTACTTTTCACGAATGGCGAAAATACGTCAACATGACCAGCTTTTCATTGGGTACACTGGACACAAACTGGGTCTTCCAGTTACAAAACAAACTTTGTTCAGATGGATAATTTGTGCTATTACAGAATGCTACAGATTAGGCCTGAAAGCTCATTCCACAATGGGGATGGCAACATCATCTGCTCTGCAAAGAGGGGTGCCTATTAATGACATTTGTGTGGCAGCCACTTGGTCTACCATTCACACATTAGTAAAACATTACTGTCTGGATCCATCCTCTAACCAGGAAGGAGGATTTGGAAATCTGTCCTACATTCAATCTATGACAAATCTTAAATCTGAAAATTCTTACTCCCTCCTCCAAAACCTAACACTGCTTTGGGAGTCTATCAAAAGAGTAGGAATACATGGGAGGACGTAATACATTTGAAGAACAATTTACTTACACTGGTAACATTCTTTCGACTGGATGTTCCTCCCACATATTCCTCATCACCCGTCCCAGGTTACCCCCCTGCAGAATTTCCAGGCATTACACTTTACGCTCTTTCAAAGTCTGCTACAGTCTGCTAGTGTCTGCTACTGTCACTGATGCTGGTATTTCTGCAAGAGGAAGGTGTAAAAACAGAGCCACCAAGTGAGTTTGCTCCCTGCCGGCTCCAAGGATGTTGCAGCAACGTCCTGTTCTTCTTGTCTCGCTCCGGGTGAGACTCGACTGCTTCATCTGCAGCGTTCCAAGTTTGAACTTCCCGGCTTTGTTCGCATACTCCTGGCTTCTGCAGTGAGAGCTCTTTAGTCCATTCTTGCTTTCTACTATTGACTCCGCCCAGGCATAACATCAACACCTTCTTGGAAAGTCTCTCTGGCACTCTTAATGCCTCCAGTGAGCCACATTGTTACAGCACATGGCTTTCTTTGCATATGCCTGCTCCATATGCTTCTCATGTTCTTCGTCCTAGTATGTATTACATTTGTCACAGTCATGGCTTTACAATAACAGATGGTTCCACTGTCTTGTTGGGAGAAAAGGGTCACCATGAGGGTAGGGGTTATGTGACAGGGTTTTAGGGAGGCTTTTCCCCATGTGGATGCCCTTATTCCCAGAAGGGGAGTGCCTCCCTATGAAGTCCTCCTGCAAATTACCATCCAGACAGGGGACTATTGGGTAGCAGCTTCACCTCCCTAGCCTCTTAGAAAATGGCTCCCCCCTGCGGAGAAGTCACGAGACCTGGTGAATCGTCACAACTGTTAACTTAATTTTCTTGACGAGTTTGGGGTAAATCCATTCACTAGTTTTTAAAATATTCGACATCAAGGTTTTAAGGAGCAAAGGGCACACCGTTCTCTATCAATCTTGGTGCTTTTCAGCAGAGATGCGAAAAGAGGCTAATAAAATTTCCAGGAGGGGGTCTGTGGTTATTCTGTCCAGTGGTTGTTAAAACGTATTTGACAGCGTTCTCCCCAAATTATAGCTTTGTTTGTCCCACAATCCATCAGCAAGGCTTTTCAGAAATGAAAAAGCTGCAATTTTTAATTTTGTTATTACATTTTTTGATAGATGCGAGAGATGAGCAGTTATACCGGGTTTAACAGGGGTTAGTGTAAAAGATGCCATTTGGCGCAGGAAAAAGATGAAATGGCATCAGGCTAGAGGTGAGGAGTAGGAAAGAGGACACCATGTGAAATTGTGGTGTGGGGGTGGGCGCAAGCGGAGAGGGTGATGGCTGAGGACCAAGTCCAGAGTTCAAATTTTTTTTCATAACCTTGGTTATCCAACGGGATAACTGGTTATGATAGAAAACTAGACCAGGGATATGAAAGTGTATCAGACGAAAGGACAAGTGTTGGGGGTGAGGGGTGGAATGGGAGAGGGCTAGGGAGGGAATACAAACTTAAGGTGATTGGGGGAGTATGGCACCAGGAAGGGGGGGGGGGGGTACTTGGCCAGTGCCTAGTAGGGCAGTTTTGAACGCTTTTGACCGATAACTGCGGTTATTTGTGTGCGTTTACGGATAACTGCGTGGATCTATGTGATTATTGCGATGGCCGAAAATGCTGACTTTTTTTTAAAACTCCTTTACACCACATATATATGTGGGGGGAGACCCCCGCACCCTCCTATATTAATATTATATTCTATACCCCCCCACAAATATATGTGGTGTAAAGGGCGGGGTAAAAATAAATGCAGCTTTTTTCCGGCCGTTGTGATTGTGAGGGCGACATTTTGGTATGATTCCTAACTGCGTTTATCTGTATCTGTAGCACACTGATAACCGCGGTTATGGGGGGGAAATGAGCTCAAGATAAAAAAGGGGCAATATTACAGCTACAGGGAGTTGGATGGCAATGGGTGTGGCCGAAGGCTATGCTACTGTTTAACTTCAAGGAATCGAATGGTGCAATATTGAAAGTGGCCATGGCTAGTGGGCCTAAACAAAGCCTAGTGGGCAACATGTCAAGGGTCTATGACAAAAGGCCATGGCTAGTATGCTCAAAAGAAACCTAGTGGTGTGGCCATGGCTGAAGATGGGGGTAACTAACCATGGGCGAAGGCCATGGCTAGTGGGCCCGTTTGAGAAACCTATTGGAGCAATATGTAGAGCATAAGAAAGTTATTGGGGCAGCATGTAAAGGGGCCATGGCCGGGGCCAGTAGTAATGGGCAAAGGCCAGAGCTGGTGAGCGGAAAAGAAAAGTAGTGTTTTAAAAGATACAGTGGGCATGGCCGTAGGCCCTGGATAGTGGGCCCGAAAGATATATATAGTGGCCATGGGCAAATCCTGTGGCCACCTAGTAGCTCCAAAAGAAAGATATTGGAGTAACATACACAGTGGACATGGCCGAAGGCCGTGGCTAGTGGAACATGAAAAACGAGGGTGTAACAAAACCTTGAAATTCACTAAAAGAACTTTAAAGTCTAGTTAAGTTGAGCAGATTTAACGCAACAAAACCCTTGAAATTCGGTGGATGTGTGAAGTCATGACCAGCTAAACTCGGCGCATTCCCGTTGATGTCCCCCATAATGCTATATACCCCATAATACCATAGTATGTCATTGTGATCTCCGTTGTATGTGCTCATGGGCTTTGCAACAGGAACGTGCAAAGTTAAGCTGGTCATTTCTTAACACATCCACTGAATTTCAAGGGTTTTGTTGCGTTAGATCTGCTTGACTGAACTACATTTTAACTAACTTTTTTTAGTACATTTCATATATATCCTTTGATGCTGAAAATGTAAATTTTTCTGATCTTGACATTGATTGGTTCAAACAAACCAAATTGACGTCAAAATTTAACTTCAATCCACCTTTGATTGGTGGATGCTTGGAGGCTTTTCAGGACTTGGTGTTAGCTGATTTGAAAAATCTTTGACATAGCAAATATAAGATCACTTATAATTACCCCCCAGGGCACTTCGGCCAAATTACAGGTGGTGACTAATGTGGTGATGTAAACCATCTGATAAGTGCCCTAACATAGTCCTTTTAAATCGGTCTGACTATCCAGCCGAAGCCAATTAGCATTTGAGACTGTGCATATTAAGTCAAGTTAGCTACCACTCCTTCTCCTGAGATTACAAATCAGCTATCCATCCTACTGGAGAAATGGGTCACATGTGGCATTCATCTTGATTCTTATTACTGCCTACTTCAGTATTGCCAAAGATTTATATCTTGCCAGAAATTCACAAGTCCGCACATAAGCCCCCAGGCAAGACCCCTTGTCGCCTCATCAGGCTCTCCTTGAAAATGTGTCCACAATTGTAGATGAAACATTGAATCCTCTTGTGTCCACTTTGCCCTCATTTCTGTGGGATACCAAAGAATGTTTGTGGCATATAAATGTAATTCCAGGGGAAGATGGTTTTTCTTTTGGGCACACTCCACTCCCTTTGCATGAATGCTTGCAGATATTCTTGGAGATCAGGTCTTTGAATGTTCTCAGTCACACACAGATGATAATGGAAATTATTTCCTTATGCCTACATAACAATGTGTTCCACTTTAATGAGAGTCCTATTACCGACCGGTGAGGAGGACTGCAACGGGGGCAAGCTTTGCCCTCTGCCATGCCAATCTCCCAATGGGTTGGTGGGATCGAAATTTTGTTTGGTCACCTGACAATGAGAGATTCACTGATCAAGTTATTATCTAGATGAAGCTTATTGGTCATGTGGAGAGGAGATTGGGACAACTGGCTTGATTTCGTGAGGGTTCTGAATCAGAACATTGATTCATGCTTTACGGAGACTCATAGCAAAACAGACATAGTGTTTCTTTATGTTCAAATAACTTGAGACATCATGGTTTATAGAAAACTGTTCATAGAAAACCTACAAGTGCAAATCTACCGCTACATGCCATGAGCAATCATCTGGTGGCATCTAAAAATAGCATCCCCTATGATGAATGTGTGTGTGTGTATGTCGACATTTTGCTGGCATTGCTATCTTTGATACCGAGTACTGTGTGGCAGCTTTCAGTTTTCTGTCACAAGGCTACTCTAAAAGAATTATTGAGAAATCCTTTTTGGCTGCTAGAACTTTGAATTGGGATGAGTTACTACTTAAAGACAAGTGGTCCGTTCCTGAGGACAATCAAGATATCAGTTTTGAGTCTTCCTTTTGGTGCTCAATCGGAATCCATACGACATATCATACAGGAACACAGGTAAGTCCTCAAAACTGACAAGGATCTTTCACAGATTTTACCCATTCGTCCATGTGGAACTTTAAAAGCACCAGCTATTAAGGATAAACTTGTTTTTTATCCTCTAATAGAATTGGAGAGGGCATTTCTCGATTTAAACAATTTACCAAAGGTTTTTATTTAAATGCGATAAATGAAAAGTTTGTGAATAGGCTGTCCCTCACACCATTTATTTGCATCCAGTGATGGGCACTGTATACACGATGCAGTTTAACATGTAATACCGAGTATGTGGTCTATGTTCTTGGCTGACCTTGCAAAAAGTGGTACGTTGGAAGCACCACTTGTAAGCTGAAAATCGACTTTCTCCAACAAGTACGGGCCATAAAGAATGCAGACTTCACGTGCCCTGTTGCTAAATATTTCCATGAATGTCATGGTAGCCTTATGGTTGGCTTCACCTTCTTTGGAGTAATTCATGTCCCAAAACATCTGCGTGGAGGAGATGGGACTCTTAAACTACGCCAATTGGAAACTAGAGCTATTCTGGTCTTAGAATCTAAAACTCTGCAGGGACACAACTGCTTATGTGATCTGTTTTTGTCATGTTTTCTGCTCTCATCTTTCTAATAATTTTATTTCTCAGGTCTTCTGTTCACTATATAGATTTTGACTCACCACTTCATATTTTGTGGGCACTTGTTTTTAAAATTTTGTCTACGTCTGGTTAGGAAGTTTTGCGCGATGCACTTTATAATCAGAATGGCATACTTTTATATGTACTTGTTAGAATAGTCGAAGGGATTTAGACATTGCATCACCAAATGCATTAGTTATCCAGCATACAGCTGCTGAATGTATTCTTATTGATTGTTGTCCATCTGTTTTAAGTGTTAGCACGGTGCATTTTATATTTTGCTGCTTAAATTATTCATTTTGCTGTTTTATAGTTTGTTTGGCAGCTGTGCACTTTGCACTTTATACTGTGTTCATGTCGCAGCTTGCTGCTACTCGTTGGAGGTTATGTTTGACCCTCTGCTTTTTGACGCTCGCGTTGTGCACTTTACGTTTTGCTGCTTATTTGACCTATATTGCTGATTCATGATTGCTTTTATGACAGCTATGCACTTTGCATTTATCCGGTAACATTATGGGGATATTTTTTGGCCACTGACCACTTGTGTTCCAACTCTAGATAGGGATTTTAATGCACTTTGCCATCAGTCTGGTTCTGTTTGGCTTTCATCCTTCCGACTTTCTAAAGCACTGAACACTCAATTCTCTGTCACCAGAATGTAGTGTTACTTTGTATATCTGTTGTGTGGTAGCCGTTCACCATGTATTTTATTTTAGTGGTGGCACAGGGACACCACATGGCCGCTGTTTTAACCTCTCACTGTGATCCATGACATGCTTCACTTGATTTATATTCTTGGGAGACGCTGTGTCTTTGTGTGACCAAGCACAGGCGTCAATGCGAAACACGTCGCTTTAGGGTCTGTTTCTTTCAAGCCTGTGGTATTTCCCCCAATACATTGTCAAAAATGGGCTTAAATACTTTAGTCCATTGGATGTATTGTTCAGTGCTTGTGTGTGCGTGCGATCCAGGCCCTTTTGTGCTATTCTGCTGTTTCATAATTTATACGGCCCGTGGTAGCGGTCGTGTAGTTATGGTTAAGTTGCTAAACTCATAGGAAAAGCACTTTTTTGGCGGCTTATAACTTTGCTCACCCTGGACGAATCCTCACCAGACTTTGCAAAAAAAGTATATGGCCACTCTGAATTCTTTCACCAAGATGGGTGAGGTTTTGTGCGGGGGGGTCCCAAATTATTCAT
This sequence comes from Ambystoma mexicanum, assembly GCF_040938575.1. NCBI lineage: Eukaryota > Metazoa > Chordata > Amphibia > Caudata > Ambystomatidae > Ambystoma > Ambystoma mexicanum. The sequence continues at coordinate 1,351,299,257 of NC_090934.1, read as the reverse complement.
TTTTTTTCCATAGACTAAATGGGGAAACATTTTGCGCACGGCTATAGCCCGAACGGCTGGGCGGATTTTCACCAAATTTGCAGCAAGAGCGGGGGTTTAGGTCAGAAAGCGTGATTTTGGGTCTTTGGTGGAAATCGGACCAGTACTTTTTTTTGCAAAACACTGAAATGTACGTCCCAAAAAATGTGATATATCTGGGTCCGCTCCGGGGACCCATTTCCCTTTTGGCTCTGCGGACCGAAGTGTGATTGGCCAGTGGTTGGCTGGAGTGACGCGTGCTGTGCGTAAAGGTTTTTGGGAAACGCCGCCATGGTGTAGCGGAGGATAGTGGAGTGCCGAAAGGCGTCGGAAAACATGGTTTGTAGAATCAGCTGGGTGAAAGAGGGCAAACAAAGATATTGGCAATGGTTTGTGCTGCAGGTTGTGGCTGCCGGTGGTTATGTTGACTTAGTGCGTTTGCATTGTTGTACGGCGGTGGGTTTGTGGGGAATTGTTCCCATGCTTGTCTGTCTTAACTTGTAGTGGTTGTGGGTAAGGCATAGCCTTGGCATGTAGAAAAAGGCTGTCCGGTCATTTGGTCGACAGAAAATTGGTCAACAGACAAATGGTCGACACAATTTGGTCGAAAGCCAAATGGTTGAAATTTTTTTTTTAATTTATATATATATTTTTCAGGTTTTCGTTTAGGAAAAAAAGGGTTTTTAAGCAAAAAAAGGGGTTTGGGGGGGTGGGGGCCAAAACAAAAAAAAATGAAAATATTTCGACCAAATTGTGTCGACCATTTGTCCTGCCGACCTTTTTTTTTCGACCAAATGACCGGTAACCTAGAAAAAGCGTAGGGCTTGGCCACCACCCTCGCAATGTAATGCCTGCATGCATGGGATGGGATAGCAATGAGGAACTTAGCGGGTAGTTATGCGGCCGAGTCTGGGCACACCGTTGCTGCAACAGAGGCCATAACGACATGCAGAAATGGAAGGATTGTGTTGCAGCACACTGTTGCGATGTGGAGCATTCTCGCAGCTGCTGACGTACACTGCATTGGTGGTTAGGTGCACAGGGGACTATCATATATTGGTCAGTGTAGGCAGGCTGTATAGGGGATGGGGAGTGCATTGGAGATAATATGAGAAAAGTGGCAGTCGGTGTACTATGTTGTGTTGTGCCTGCAAAGGCTCAACTGCCTTGTGTGCATGGCTACGGCCGTAACAGTGTGGACACTGGTTGGAAGTAGATGTGAGAATGTGGCCTTCTTTGGGTTAGTTAGTGTAGCTATACGTATTCTAAGGTAGGCAAGCATTGTCGGAAATGTTACATTCATGCCTCTATTGCCTTCCAGTGGGTGTGTAGTAGGACTAGGTAATTGGGTGCATGGGCGCAGGTTGTAGGCCTCCGCCTATGTACCAAAGGGCCTAGGGATTGGGCACAGCCTTGGTGTAGAGGGGGCAGTCACACATTGGCACAAGGAAGGATTTTGTACAGAGATACTCATATATACTGTGTCGGTGGCCAGTTGTAGAGGTTACTATATTTTTTCGATGAGTGCAGGCAGACTCCATTGGGATGGGGAGTCCACTGGAGACAATATGATATTTGTATTTGGAGTGCTATGTTGTGTTGTGCCTGCAAAACCCCTAATGTCTTATGTCCATGGGCCCCAGCTATGCACACAACAGGGTGGCTACTGGTTGGAAGTAGGGTAGAGAATGTTGCCTTTGGCCATTGGACATAACAGGGTGGCCACTGGTTGGAAGTAGGGTAGAGAATGTTGCCTTTGGCCATTGGACATAAGAGGGTGGCCACTGGTTGGAAGTTGTTATAGAATGGTGCCTCGATTGGGGTCATTACCATACCAATCTGTACCTGTTGACAGGAAAGACGAGTGGTCACATGTTTCCATGAATGCCTCCATTGCTTTGCAGTGGGTGTGGTGAAGGAATATGCTGTTGCCAATAAAACTGCATGTAAATGCTGCATTGTATGGGAGTATTGTGATAATGGTGTGTGAATTGCACACATACGTAAAAAGAGTGCATTGAGTCCAGGTAGAGCGCATTGGGGATGGAGAGTGAATTGGCGGTAATAAGAAGGTATTTGCCGTTTATCTATGATGGTGTGTTGTGCCTACAAAGCTGTACTGGATTGTGTGCATGGCTAGGGCGATTGCATGTACCAGTTTGGCCACTGGTTGGAAGTAGATTGGAGAATGTAGCTTTGTGTGACTTAGTGTACCCATACGTACTGGTAGTCAGGAAAGGTACGTGGCCACATGGTAGCATGCACGTCTATATTGCATTTTATTGGGTGTGTTGAAGGAGTGCGCTATTGGGTGTATGGGCGGAGGCCGCAGGCTTCCGCCTATGTATCCAAGAGCGTAGGGCTTGGGCACCGCATTGTTGTGTGCGGGTGTGTCAGACATTAGCACATGGAAGGAATTTGTATGCAGGTATTCACATATACTGCATCAGTGGGTATTTGTAGAGGTGACTATCATTTTTTGTTGAGTGCAGGCAGACTCCATTGGGGCAGGGGAGTGCATTGGAGACAATATGACGATATTTGCAGTGGAAGTGCTGTGTTGTATTGTGCCTGCAAAACCCATACTGGATTCTGTGCATGGCTGGGGCCTTTGGACATAACATGGTGGGCACTGGTTGGAAGTAGGTAACAGAAGTTGCCTTGATTGGGTTCATTACTGAATCGATATGTACATGTGAACATAAAAGGTATTTGGTGACATGTTTCCATGCATGGGTCTATTGCTTTGCAGTGGGTGTGGCGAAGGAGTAGCCTGTTGCTAACAAACCAGCAACGCAAGTGTGCTATGTCTGGGAGTACTGTGATATTTGTATGTGGATTGGAGACATATGTACAAAGAGTACTTTCACTTTGCCTTAGGTGATTTGTATAACTTATCATAAGCATATCCTGTGCCCTACAGTACACTTGTACATAGGTAAGTGTTGTAAGGTTTCCGCCTTTGCAGAATCAATGTGGAAGATATGGTCCAGGTTGTAAAGGAGCATGGGTGAGATAAGACACCATTTGCGTTAGGAGTGGTGTGGACGTGAACAGAGCTTCGCTTCAGCGAGAGTAGTAAGTAAGTGGGACATGAAGAAAGGATTGTTTCACTACGTAACGTTTGCGACATGGCCCCCGTATGCAGGTACTAACATATTAAGAGTTGTGTGGTAGGTGTGCAGGTGACAACCTTCAGAGGCTGTTGGGGATGGGGCGTGTATTACAGATGATATAGGGATTTTTATAATCGGTGTACCATGTTGCGTTGGGAGTGGCAAGCGTCTACTACCGTGTATGGATGGCTACGGGCGTTTGAAGTAACAATGTGGACATTGTTTAGAAGTAGTTTTCAGAATGTTGCCTTCTTTGCTTTGATTCCGTTCTTAAACTGATATGTAACTTCAGCGTACACGGTTGGAAATACATATTTGTCCTGTGGGTGCTCTCTGTGACAGCATGGCTGTGGAGTAAATTTTGCAGTTGGCACACCAGTAGAGGTGGCGTGAAGTGACTGCATTTAAATATGGTGTGCGTCATTGGCCTTTTTCTTTTTCACATACTGAGATGCCACAATTAATGTACAGTATGGTATATCTCTTGTGATACCCTGTACTTTGAGAGCGAAGGAAGGTAGTGCGACATGACACGAGTTAATAAGCATTACACATGTAAAGTTTGGAAAATGTACAGTCTAACACACTTACATTTGCAGCCGATAACATTATGAACGCCATTAAGTCCAGCTACATACAGGATGGCAGGCCATCAGACTGTTACCTTTATTTGGCATACTTGTTCAGATGGGCAATGGAAGCGGGTGGAGCTGGTAGTGTGTGCAATTTTAATGTGTGCCTCGCTTCAGTTAGCTATGTCTGTGTGCCGCATACACCATCGTAGCAGTTACTGGCGTCAGTGACTTCACCTGTGGATAGTTCCTCACGGCGTTCGGTCCAGCTATTTATGCGTGCCAAGCGTAAATGAAATGAAATATTTTATTTATATTGTGCTCATACACAAGTGTTTCAGAGCGCGACCAGGTAAAAAGGGAGGAGAACAAAGAGAAAAAACAGCGATCTTACTAGGCCCAGCGACATTTAAGAAAGCACAAGTGCATGAGAAAGGAAAATGGGGGGGAAAGTGCAAGGAAGGGGGGGGAGTGGAAAGTGCAAAGCAGAGGATAGAAAACATAAATATTAAATAGAATAAAATAAATAAGGGCTTTAAACCAAGCGTAGCGCACTCTTTCATGTGAGCATGTTTCTCTGGAAAGGAACAACATAAACAAAAGCAAAAACGGACATGCGCACACAGTGTACGGTTCCAGAGCATTCCATACTTTACTAACAATACAGTGAGTTGTCGGAAGTGCTTTATTTTGTACATCAGTTCAGGGTGATAAAATGCATTATTTGCATGAAAATGATGACTCAATCCAGTCAAAAGATCTGATTTGGGGTGCATTTACGGTGGTTCTGCGAGGATATTGTATTACCATAGGTGTTCGAATTAGGAAGGCAATGCATGATCTGCTTTTGGTGCCACGAGGAGATTATCTGCTCATTAATTAAGGTCAATGACTTTTCACTAGGACTGAACTGGACACGGCTCATATGTCATTTAGAAATTCTGGGCGACCTACAGAAAATTGAGTATCTCTCTCGACTGGGGAACCAACATATGTATTGGGACAAGTTGAGAACAATTCTAGCTTGGTAAGTGAATGGGCAGGACTTTCGTCATATGATCACAACAACATGGTATGATCTGGGTATTCTCATTACCAATCAGCTGGAAATGAACACAGTATTTAAGCAATATTATGAGAAGCTATACACGCAGGCTCTCTAGTTAGTAAGTAAAGATGTGTGAGACCATCGGGCAGGGGGGGGGGGGGGTTACTTCTCAAATTGCTAGAAGAGCAAATAAATGTCCCTGAAAGCCCCATTACAAAATATTGGGAAAACCTGGAGAGGCAATTCAGAGTTGACAACTTGCGCATTCATGACTGAAGGGGGTCATGTCAGTGATGCTAAAACCAGAAAAGGACCCACTTTCACGCTCCTCATATGGTACCTTGTCATTGATTAATGTAGATATTAAAATTAGAGGTAAGGTAATATCACAGAGGTCGCTTCCTTCCATGGGTGGGCTGGTGCATACAGATTTATCTCATTTTATTCCGGGCAAGTGCACAATATTGAACTTGAGAGGAGTATCCCATGTCTTTCTACAGATTGCTGATGAGGATGCATACGTTCCAAATTGTCTCACTTAACCCCGAAAAAAACTTTGCGTGGAGTGGGACTTCATGTTCTCAATGTTAGAAGCCATGAATTTTGGCCCTGAATTTTCTTTAATCTAATTTGGATGCTTTACCGTTTTCCTCTTGCTAGACTAAGAACCGAAATAAAAAACATATCTTAAATCGGCTATAGAGCAAGGAATTTAGCTGGGTTGCCCTTAATCTTCCCTTCTCTTTGCCTTACAAGTAGAAGCCCTGGCTCAGGCAATGTGACATTTCGTGGATAGAGGGCATCCAGTAGCTGGGATTGAGCATGTGATAGCTATGTTTGCTGATATGTTACTTTTTTAATAGGAAATCCTGATCCTGTATCCCCAGGATATTGCAACTGATTCAAGAATATCGAATTTGTTCAGGACTGAAGATAAATCGTCCCAAATCCTGCATAGTCCCCTTATTTCGGTTTGTGCAGAATAGCAAGACTGACTGACCAAGTTTGCTGATTCCGTCGGCGCACAAATCATTTAAGTGTTTAGGCATTAAACAATACAGAGATCCAGTTATACTTTATACATAGAACATTGTCATTAATGCGCAATTGGACATCTCTGCCTTTAGCAATTAGAGACTGAGTAGCACGGAGTAAGATGCCAATCCCACTACACCTCCTGTATGTATTTGCAGGTACCCCAATTTCTCTGGTAGGGCGATTGTTTACGGAGGTAGACAAACTATTAGAAAAACTATTGATGGAACAGTAGGTTCAAAGTTACTTCGCCCCCTCCAGTGAAATTAGAGATGTTGGTCTGGGTGCCGCAATCCTTAAAAATGACCATTTAGCAGAACATTCGCAACTGTTGCCACAATGGTTTCTAGATGGAGGATGAGATCACTCCATTGGCTTGGAACTTTTTTAGATGGGAAACAACCTAGATTGAAAGAACGTATTCTTCTTTTCCAATTAGTGTGCTCAGTGCTTAATATGACCACTCTAAAATTCAAGTGGGTCATTCCCTTTTCTGGTGACTTTCCTTTTTTGGAAATTATCCCATTTTATTGCATGGTGGGTTTTTAAACTACGAGATTTATATACAGGCAAACATTTTACTACATTTGATGTGTGAACGATATTTTAGCAAACACTTTTTTTTTAATTTTTTTTTTACAATGTGCAGATAGTTTTAAGGCCAGGAGGGAAATCTGGCCAGAGTTCTCTAAGAAGCCCCTGCAAATTTATTTTTCACGATGATTGGGTTGGGCGTACAGGGACGAGAGATCACAAACGTATACAGTACCCTATATTTGGATTCCTCGCACACTGAGTTATGTGAAGGAGCCTAGACAGCAAGGTCCCTGGCGTCATTTTACGGACTTGCAATTGAAGCACCCTTGCCGGCACTCCAGGAAGGGGACTAGAAGCAGATTTACTATGGTGTGCTCGAATGTCACACGATTTTGGAAACCAGTAACGCGTGCTTGGAAGAGTGACTGTGAACACTGGGCTTTTTACCCTAATTTGTTAATTGGATTTGCCTCTTGTGGAGTGGCATGGAAGTTTGAACCTTAGAGATTTAGCAACGCAGGGACACAAATGGATAAATCTAAATGCAAAGCACTGTATGGAATAATCAGTTCCTTTCACCCAAAACATTGCACTCCCTCAGTTCATCAACCGGGCACAACAGCTCAACGGGATGTGTTAACCAGGCTTCACAGGTAGATTGGGGAGCAGGGGGCATGACACTGCTTCAGATTGGCATATTTTACTGCATGTTCTTCTGTTTCCCTCTGATACTGATCCATCCTGATCTCAAGGGGGCATGATATTGCTCAATAGGACTGATAATAGTCACCATCTTTCTAATACTTTGTTAGTTGAGGCAGTGATTCAGCTGACAGTGTGTGGAACAACGTGATATATTTGTTATTTCATTTTCATGCTGGGCACAAATTTGATCATGGGTTACTTGTGCACGACATATTGGAGAAGTGTATTGCTAGGCGATGTTACTTTATAATGTTCGGTGGGGAAACTACTAACACTGTACAGCGTTGGACTAGATATCATAAGATGATGATTGAAATAGATAACTTTTTTCGGTATATGTTATTCACATTGTAAGGTTGATTTAATAATGTGAAATGGCGAAATTGTGTATGGATCTAGGTAATTGGGCAACCATTGGTGGCCTTCAGTAAGCATGTGTACTGTTCCTGGGGCCGAGAGGATAGCCCCAGGGAAATGTGCTCGTCTTGGAAGCAAGACAATGCATGCAATACCCGCTCCTGCACTTAGAGGCTGGACTCTGGCATGAAGCACGATATAAAATCCCAATGGATTTTATGTCAGCCAATAATTTAAAAAAGTATAACTGGAGAGTACTAACTTAATGTTTTGATTTCAATAAAAACGGTTTGTAAAAAAAGTGACTCATCATACAAAGCTCTTAAAAGCTCATTATCTATTAGCGTGTTATGAATGCTTTTTGTGAAGAATTCGTTTTTTAGATTCAGTTTTGGATAATAATGACATTTTATTTTATAGGCGCGGGAACTTCAAGAAAAGCAACAGGAAGAGGGAAGAGAGGCATGGCGCCATGCCATTATCGAAGAAGAAAGACAGAAGCTTCTCAGAGAGCATGCTTCTAAACTTCTTGGTTACCTCCCCAAAGTAAGTGAAAGAGAAATAGATACCAGATAAGAACTGGGACTGTCTTAACATTGTGGCATCAAATTGAAAAGTGTCCCCATCATCGAATCGTCATGATTCCATATCGCTAAAATATTCCTGCCTGTCGAGCAAGTTTCATGATCACTTACCATTTGAATTATATTTCCTGAAGTCAAAGATAACATTCAGAAAAACATGTTTTAAATGTTATTAAAAAGGAATCCTTTAAGAGTGCAAGCCTGGATCACCAACAATGCCTTGCCAGCTCAATTTCCCACAGGACCACAGAGAATTCAATAACATAGCAGGCTCGTCATAAGGGCTCATCTATTTTGGGCTTTACTGCTCTCTGCACCCCTTTGGGTTTTTCTGTATAATAATGTATATTTCCACTTCGGATTTGCATTTCCCTCTCTGCTTCGGTATTTGTTTGAGCTAGGAGTTAACTTGTTTTGTTTTTGAAATACACACATTGCAGATACATATTATATATATATATTATCACTGGTTAGGGACATGTGTCCCCCTACATTGCATGCATGCACCTATTAAAACTGCCCATGTGATGAGAAGGATATATGCACATGTCCATTTAAAGTAATAAGGGCCATTAGTCCCTTTAAAAGCATCTATTTTTTTTGCCCGTGTTAGGGTGGAGATGTGTGTGTTCGTTCCACAACACCACCTAGTAGCCATCACTGGAAGTTCCTCCAGTTCAGAGCCATATCAGCAAGACATTGTGGGTATGCAAATTAGCCCACATGCCCCAATGCTCTAACCTCAAGGCTGTCAAGATAATACGGCACTGGTGACCCCTAATAAAGGTGAAACCAGGTACGTAGTTGTTTTGCAGCCTTGCAAAATGTCTGCCTTGGGTTGATTAAGCTGTGCATAAATTAGCACTGCACTCTAAGACAGGGAATTTCCTGGAGCAAAAGGTTTGCATTAGGGCTAATTTGCATTAGTTTTGCTTTTCAAGATGGGCTGCCTTGAAACAGCCTTGGGGGAGGGGAGGGGGGGGCATAATGTGCATTTGTGGACACTTAGGGCTGACTGTTTTCATTTTTGTACTACTTTTCATTGGCAGCCAAAAAAGAGAACCCTTTCAACAATACTCTACAACGTACACTTATGTCAGGTTGTGGTACCATTAACATTATACAGGACAAATACAATTTATATTTTACTTCATAATGCGTATTTGACACCCAGCTTGTATGCACTGACATAATAGCCAGATAATAATTTGATTTTTAATATATTTAATCAATTTGCGAAACTGATGTGGCCGATATTTCTCTTATTTCTAGGGGATATTTAAAGACGAAGAAGACCTTAATTTATTTGATGAGGAATTTCGAATGACATTTCAGCAAAGAAGAGCGGACCTATGCTCCGATGAAGGCTGGGAAAACTAAGATTCGCTTTTCTGCTCCTACGTGTCTTTACTTGATGTCAGGCTTGCGTCACGTGATTAGCTTTCTGTGACTTTAAACTGTGGGTCAGAGCTGATGCTCTGAGTGTCATCCTTGCAGGTTGTTTTTTATAGTGCTGAATCTCGTATTTTTATGCATATATAGTGCATTAAAATAAGCAGTCACCTAGATAATGCTGCTTTGTATAGTGTGGCTCGGTGCCATATTAAAATTATTCCAAAATAACTTTGGCTTGTGAGCCCGTTTCGATTGTGGATGCATCATTAATGAATTGTAATATGTTTTGACTTTCTTGATAAAACGAGCATTGAGATTGACATTTTATTTAACCAGCTGTTCCAATGTGTGTACTAGACTAGTTTTACTACTCTTTAGACTCTTCAAAACAATGATCTGCCTAGGATTTCAATAGAGCAGGGCGTTTTCAAGTTATTAAAGACAATGCCTCACATTTTCTTGGGCAAAGCCTACTTTTGGAGGGCAAACCCATTTGTAAATTGAGCTGAAAATGGCAGGGTTCACCTTAAACTTGCAGGGTGCCTCATTCTGTAGTAGAGTTCCAGATGAAGGACAAAGTGTTTTCATGGCAAATACAAAACTTTTCATTCGGTCCAGACGTCTGGCTTGAAAATATTAATTGGCTGCTCCCTCAAAGCATTATTGTACCTCCCACAGCCCGAGATTGAAAACAATAAACCATAGTGCATGACCCACTGACCTTCCTACTCATATTATACCTAAATACATATGGTTTCATCTTTTCCACCCCCAACACTTTCATCCGCAGTCAACAGAATGGGATGCACTAGGCCATCCCAGCTACCGATTATATGTTGCAAATAATTTTTCAATTGGTTTTACATACCCTCCACCCCCGACAACAGCCTGGATTCATGCATGTCCTACACATTTCTTTTCTTGTTTAAAACCCTTGAGCGATGTGTCCAGAATGCTTGCGGGTTTGCCCATGCCTGGGGGCTGTGTATTATGTCATGCACTTTCTTTAAATGCTCTGTATGGCATTGAAGGTTATTGCTTAATATACATCCTTTATCTGGGGGGGGGGGAATATGTAGCAAGGAAACGGGTAATTCGTTTTTCTCCCCACAGGTACCATTTCCTGCTCCTCCATTTCATGCTGAGTAGGACGGGAAGGGATTATGATACGATGGGTTATTTGTAACGCTCTTAATACACAGAGGTTTGTAAAGGCGTACCCGGGGATCGAACCCATGTTGCTTCGTGTCGTCTTGCTTCCTAAGCGAGCATGTTGCCTCTGAGCTATCCTCCCAGGACAGTCTCGGTTCTTCACTTTTTCAAATGGGACAGCAAGATGGTGATGGGGCTAGCATCATTGTGATCATGGAGGTCACCATTGGCCCTTCACACAGGCTTGCCGACGAAGTACTGCTTTGGCAGTCTTGCATTGGGGTGCCGTTTTTATGGCTTACTGGGATTTTGCCCACGGTCCTGCATCAACACTATTGCCTCAGGAATTTCCTACGGTGCTGCTGGAACGATCTTCCAGGTTCTTGTCTGAGGCGTTGCTTCAGAAGCGATCTTCTCTCATTCCTTCTCCTGGTACAGCCTACCACCAGTCCCTGGGCCTTGATTGGGGGAGGGGGCGGGGACAGTATAACTTAATTTTAACAGAACTTGCAGGACGGTTCTCCCAGATGTCTCGTGTGCTTGGCCAGACAGAAGTGTTTGGCAAGTTAAGCTCCCAGACTGAGGTGCCCGTGGAACCCAAAATCCCCAGAGTGCATGAGTATGGCTACACAGCACCTTTACGAAAGTGCTGTTTAGGGGTTCTGCAGTCACTCAGAAGGGCCCATTTCACCACATTTGTGTCCCCTTTTGCACTTGCACCTGATAATGCTGGGGTGAAAGTAGATGCTGGTGCATGGGGAAAACTCCAAGCATTTCCCAAAGTTGTCAGCATCTGTTTCGGAGCATTTACTTGCTAAAACTAGAGCTCACTTCCCTTTTTTGCCCTGTCTGAAAGACCCCTCTATCGCCACTTATGATATATGGCATTTATAACGCGCCTATGCACAAGTGTTTCAAGGCGCGATGAGGCAAGGGAGGGGGAGCAGGGGGAAGACAGACAACGATCCTACTAGGCCAGGTGTCATTCAGATCGCGCAAGTGCATGGGTAGGGAGAAAGAGAAAAGTGCCTGGGGGAAGGGAGAGGGGGACAGTGCAGCGCATGGGATAGAAGAATAAATAAGATAAATAAAAGCGGCCAGATGGTGGCAAGTGCAAGGTAAGAGCAGACATAAGTACTGGTAGGGGGACTGTAGGGATACAGAAAACAGTCTCCAGGTGCGGGGGTTGCCAGGGAGGCAGGGCAGGTGTGCAAAAGGCGGGGGCTGGCCCCAAGATCAGAAAGGGTGGCCAGGTAACCAGTGCAGTTTCAGCCAGGAATTTCAGCAGAGGAGAGAGGCAGAGAAAGCAGAAGCAAAGAGGATGGTTTAGAGGTGCTTCAGGAATCGGAGATGGTTCTCCTCAAGTTTCAGAGAGGAATGAAGGCTGTTCCAGAGGGAGGCGCCTGCCAAAGAGAGAGATCGACCACCAACTCGTGCTTGGAGAAGCGACTGACCCTGAGGGAGTTTGAGGCAGATGAGCAAAGAGCCCGAGAAGGAAGGTATTTGGGAAGAGAGAGTTGAAGGTATTGCGGCCCCAGAAGGCCTTGTGGACAATGCAGAGGGTTTTGAAATCAATCATTGCAGCCACTGGGAGCCAGTGCAGATATTTCAGTACTGGAGAGATACGATCCCTGGGCTTGAGGCCAAGGAGAAGTCTCGCAGTCCTGTTTTGGATGAGTTGCAGAGGGCGGAGAGTAGAGTCAGGCAGATTTAGATGGAGGCTGTTAAATAGTCCAGCCTAGAAATAACCAGGGCTCTGGAGACGGTGAGCTTCTGGGGGAAGGAGAGGAAAGGAAGAATACCTCTGAGAAGGTGCAGCTGGTAGTGTGACTTCTTAGAGACGCCAGAGAAGGGCTCTGGAGACGGTGAGCTTCTGGGGGAAGGAGAGGAAAGGAAGAATACCTCTGAGAAGGTGCAGCTGGTAGTGTGACTTCTTAGAGACGCCAGAGATGTGAGGAGAGAAGGAGAGTGTGGATTCGAAGATGACCCTGTGGTTTTTAGCCTTGCAGGTGGGAGCAGGAAGAGGGCCAAGAGAGGACGGCCAGAGAGCTGCATGGAAGGAGGGAGAGGGTGTGCCCATGAGTAGAATCTCAGTTTTACTGGCATTAAGGCAGAGGCCATTGGCGGCACACCACTCCTGGATAGCAGACAAACAGACATGAGGGAAGGAGAGGAGGAGGCCGAGGGTAGCCTGAAAATGAGCTGGGTATCATCTGTATAGCACTGAAAATTAGGTCAGAGTGGAGATGCGGTGGGCAAAGAGTGCCAGGTACTTGCGAGGACTCCTCCACCTCTATGCTTCACACCCAAAAAAGAGCTGTTCAATCTTTTCCTCCAGGGTGCTTGCTGTGGCCATACCATCCTTAGATGAGGAACATGCCCTCCTGCTCTTCCAGTGCCTCGGTAGGAGCGTCCACAGAAAGCCTTGCCTCTGTGTTTGACAACAGAGGACCCCTCAGATGGCCCTGCCTCCTCTCCTTAGGCTGCCCCAAAGTCCTTTCCCCAAGTCAGATAATTAACAATGCTCTTTGTCACTTGAACTGGTGTTCACAAAGAGCATGAGGTCCATAATGGGGCAAACCTGTGAGGAGAAATTCAGCTCCTCCCTGTCGCCCCAAGCCCCTGGACCCAGCACCCACCCTCCCCACCCCAGTCATCTTCCCCCTCCCAGCATCACAGGCATGCCGTGAGGGCTACCACAAATGGCAATGCCGAGAACCATATTTGTGTGCTCGTCAAGGAAGCCCAAGTGTGTAGCCCTGAACAAACTGGAACATAACCTCAAGTGAACCAACCCTCCTACTCCTAAAAACAAATGAAATATGCTCTTACGTCCCGTCCCCTTTCCTCCATACTGCATGGGCATCCCTCGCTAGGGACGGTAGACGGAACCTTTTTCACCAGAAAAAAACCTTCTCCTTTAAATTTAGGGGTGCGTGGCCCTGGGAGCATGCGCTCCCCTGACTCCACCCACTAGCGCCATACTTCAGTCCTTTTTTCCGCGTCGACCGGAACGGACCGCTTTCACCAGCGCTCCTGGGCAAGGCCTCCGGCTTTGTAATTCCACACACTCTTCCCTGGTGAAGTGTTTTCTTTTTGTCTTCTTGTCTTTAATCAGATACCTCTGTCCTCTGGTGCCACGCTGCTCCCCGGCACAGGTCGACGTCAGCGGGCTCCAGCAGGTGTTTCAGCCTGCGAGGGGCTCTCCCCTACGTCTGACCCCCACACTCTCTGCCTCAACTGCCTTGGCCCCGACCACGGCTGGGAGCCCTGTACCGCGTGCAGTGCACTTACACCATGCGCTTTGAAGAGTTTAGACCAATGGAGGGAGCTCTTTGGAAGTTTGCCTCCAGAGGACTCGAAGGAATTAGTCAGGACAAGTCCAGACCCAAGCTAGAGGCAATGTTTTCATCCGCACCTAGAGCGGGAAGGACCTTTAAGGTTCTTTTACCAGCAAAGGTACAGAGGCTACTAAAGCTACCGGCCACCAAGCCAAGGGGTTGCTAGATCCTATCAGTGACTGCGCTGAAGGTCCACAAGGCTCTATTATTGTGTCTACACCCGAGGGGCTACCCCCTAGTACCGGACAGAGGTCAGAGGGGGCTCCTGTACGCACCACGTACCCCGCAAGGGCGACTTCACCTCCAGGAGGCGCAAGAGCGGGAAGGACCTTTTAGGTCCTGGTACCAGGGCAGGTACAGAGGCTGCTACAGCTACTGGCCGAGGGCTCGCCAGATCCTACTGGACACTGTGCTGAGGGGCTGCAAGGTTCTATTACTGGGTCTATGCCCTAGTACCAGACAGATGTCTGAGGGGGCACCTGTACGCACCACGTACCCCACAAGACACTCCTTCCCCAGGAAGCGTAGGAGTAGGAGGGACCTTTCAGGTCCTGGCACCAGGGTAGGTACTGAGGCTGCAACAGCTACCAGCCGTCAGGCCGAGGGGTCGCGAGATCCTATGGGGACTGCGCTGAGGAGCCACAAGGTTCAATTACCGAGTCTACACCCGCGGGGCTATGCCCTAGTACCGGACAGAGGTCAGAGGGGGCACCTGTATGCACAACACACACCCTGCAAATGTTTCTCCGTCCAGGAGGCACACGCACAAGAGACCTTCCAGGTTCTTGTACCAATGCAGGTACTGAGGCTGCTACTACAGCTACCGGCTGCCAGGCCAAGGGGTTCACGAGATCCTACCAGTGACTGAGCGGAGAGGCCGCAAGGTTCTTTTACCAGGGTTAGGCCCCAAGGGCTACCCCCTAGTACCAGAGAGATGTCAGAGGGGGCGCCTGTAGGCAGGCTACCGGCGACATCGCTGAGGGCAATCCGCCTACCAGGCACCGTCCTGAGGTGCAGGGTAGGCCTCAACCTCCACTGCCAGGAGTCTTGGAAAAGGCAGGGCCCAACGCGGCAAGCACCACGACACAGGCACGCGGCATGCAGCCTGACAAAATGGCCGCTGGGCCAGATAAAATGGTGGCTTGTCCAACACCATCCCCCTTTGGGGAACAGGTAGGGGTACAAGTTTCCAGGTGGGACTGGTCTTCACGAAGTACGTGGCCCACGGCATACCCTTCATCGTTGCAGGGCAGATACACCCCGTAGACAGTAAGTCAGAGTGGGCTCAAGCTGCAGCACCACCAAGGCTGCACGCATGCCAGCGCCTCTTAAGGCTCCACCGGCCTGTGAAGATGGGTTTTTCTTGAAAAGCCTTGACCCTCATGAGGTCTCTGCAGATGGACATCATCCTCAAGGAGGTGATCAGGGACATACTCCCTCTGGTTCTGTCGCTAGCACCCACGGCCACTTCACCCTTGGTTCCAGTGTCTCCTGTTCTTGTGCAGCCCCAGCTAACCATGCCAGTTACCACAACACTATCTCCCACGCCTCAACCGGTCTTGGCCGCCCCACAGCCTCCTTCTCCGCAGCCATCTCAGGTCAGCAAGTCACAGCTTAAACCCCTTTCGGCACAGCCTGCCAACAGGTGCCTCAACGCCACGTTTCGGCAGATGGAGCCGACCCCCTGTTGCTGTCGGCACTCACAGCCACACTACTCTGCCACTTCCGGTGCAGCGCAAGGCACGCTTCAAGGTAGGGCTGGCGGAGGCCAAAAATAGTTGTGCAGGGCATAATGGATTCCCCTGTGGCGCACATTGACACCCCAGGCTGTGCCATTGGCACCGCTACGGGCAGGAGAAGGACTGCCTGGCTATGGGTGACCAAATTCAACCCGTATGTCCAGGAACGCATACTGGACCTTCCCTTTGGGGGGTGCAAACTGTTCCATTCCACTACGGATTAGGAATTTGATGAGAGGAGGAACAGTCCCCAGATTTCTGAATCCTTATCTGTCCTCACTAAGGCCACCCCTAAGGCATATAGCGAGATGCATGCCCATGCTCGCACAAGGTTCGCGGACCCTTGAATGCTCCCTGCAGTGTCCTCAGGCTACTGCCTACCGATCCCTCCTTCGAATCTCTCCTTCCCTCCACTCCCACAGATTGGGACAATGGCTCTGTGGGTGGAATTTCGCTCGCATGTAGAGAGGCAGGTAGTGGAAGAAGTCCCAGGCTCCAAGCGGGGTCTGGGCTCCTATTCACATTTTTTTGCCATACAATGGTTACCCCAGTGCGTATTGAGGAGATATCGTGCACGAGAGACTCATGTGCTCCCTGGATCCGAAGGATGCTTACCTTCACTTACTGATCTGCAACCCTATCTGTCACTTTCGTAAGTTTAGGATCATGGGCTTCCATTTCCAATGCAAGTTTCTACCCTTTGGCCTCAATTCGGCCCCCAGTGTCTGTACAGGATGGATGAACGTGTGGCAGCCCTACTGGGGGCCCAGGGTCACCATGCCCCTCCATACCTAGACTGGCTCGACAGGGCAAGGTCTCTGCAGGTAGTGTCCTCCACACTGCCTCCGCCCTTATGCTTCCACTACACGAGTTGGGATTTTCCATCAATCTCAAGAAGTCACAACTGGAGCCCAGGCAGACTCTTACGTTCCTGGGCCTCACCTGGGAAATGAGCTCCGAGAGAATGTTTACCTCGGAGGACAAGATCACAGCCATCAGAGGCCCATGGGGCATTTTCTCAGCAGAGCAGTGACCTCGGCATGGTGGTACCAACGTCTAAATTGTAGTTACACTGCACAGCCTCCTGGAGTCAGGAGAGGGGTTCCCAGGCGGAACCGCTCAGCATTCCACCACATCTCCACCACAACCTCGTCTGGTGGAGCACGGACAGCAACTTACAGATAGGCAGGCCCTTTCGCCAGCCAGCTCCGCAGGTCACCATCACCACGGACTCATCCCTGGCAGATGGGAAGCTACCTTTGACAGCCACATGGTCCATGGAGAGGGGTCTGTCAGGAACAGGCGGCCCACATCAACTGGAGTTGATGGCCATCTGGCTCGCCCTCAAAGCCTTCCTCCCGATGGTCAGAGGCAAGTCGGTCCTCATTCAAATTGACAGCTCCACCCGCATGTATTAAATCAACTGGCAGGAGTCTCCTCCCCTCTGCACTCTAGCAGTCAACATTGGGACAGTGGGCCCTGGTAAACAACATACACTGGGCAGCAGTTCACCTCCCAGGGGAGTCCAACCTGGAGGCGGACAGGCTCAGGAGGTTGGGCGTAGACGTCAACGAATGGCAGTCGGACCACCAGGTCCTTCAGGGGATCTTCGACAGGTGTGGTCATCCTTAGATGACCCCACAAAAGCTATCCCTCGCAGCATGGTTCCTGACAGGTCACATTGACGCATTGGCGCCTCCCGCAGGCTATCCTTGACATCATTCAGGCGGCTAAGAGTGGTGCTACCAGGAGCCAGTACAAAAGGAAGGGGACTAGGTTCTGCCACCTGGCCGAGACTAAGGAGGGAGATCCTCTGACTTGCACATTGGACTTGTACATTGGACGATGGGCTATCCTTCTAGGCACTCCTCGCACACTCTGGGCTGCAAATAGACACATGCCGCACCTATCTGGTGGCCATCGGAGCCTACCGGAACTCAGGAGGACGTTTTTTCGCATCAGCCAACCTGGTGGTTGAAAGACAATTGACAGGCCTCACCAGGCTCTATCCGCCCATCAAGAAGCCACACATTGTGTGGGACCTCAACATAGTGTTGGGCACCTTGGTGCATAAACCCTTTGGGACAATGGCGTCCACGGACATCAGGCTAGTCACCATTAAGACAGCCCTCTTGGTGGGTCTTACGTCTGCACGCTGTGTCCACGAAATCCATGCTCTAGTGGCATCCTAGCCATACACTACCTTTCACAGGACAGGGTGCTCCTCAGAACGCATCCCGCATATTTACCGGAGGTAGTCTCGGCGTTCTATCTAAAAGAGGACATAGTACTCCCTACACCCCACTGGTGAGGCACCACTGGACAAGATGACTCAAAGGCCCTTTCAACAGCTAGTTGGGAGTTCTCACCGCTCCTTTCGCGGACAATCCTACCCACGTTCCCCACACAACTAATATGGAACGGTTAACACATGGTCCTCAGGACAGGGGTCAGCTGCCTCAAACCAATATCCGTGGCAAAGGAAGGGGTCGCTAGTCAGTCAAATGTTTATTTCAGATTCAAAATCCATCAAACACACAAGAACATAACACACATATTATTAACTAACACACATATTACAGTCAGTTAATAAAATCCCTTCCCTTAAAATTCCATAGAAATTCAAACCCACATATTGCATATCATATACAGTCCAATAGTAAAAAATCCAATACTAAAACAAAATACATTTCAATAGGACTTTCATAATGGCAACCAACAAGATGGCAAAGTCCTATAAACATGACTCCCATTCCTCGAAAAAGTGGTGTGACAATACAGATAGCCCACCAATATCATTCGCCTAACAGCCCCTTTCTAAGGTGCATAAAAAAAAAAAATCAATGCCCACGCAGATAAAACAGAGTCAGCACTCAGAAGGAACAAGATAGCAG
Source organism: Ambystoma mexicanum (assembly GCF_040938575.1). NCBI lineage: Eukaryota > Metazoa > Chordata > Amphibia > Caudata > Ambystomatidae > Ambystoma > Ambystoma mexicanum. Next base: position 1,351,280,764 of record NC_090934.1, on the reverse strand, counting down.
ATCTATAAAGGCAGATCTTAGCCTCCCTTAAGACTGGCAATAACGTTGCTCTTTGGATTCCACTATAACCCGGGCGAAACAATAGTAGGTGGGCCAAATCTTATTTTATATCACCACACACTGGGCACCCTGCCGAGTCTGGATAACCACTCCAATTAACTGTTTCCACCGTAGGAGAAAACGGTAAAGCCGTGCACAAGTGATTAGCCAGCAGTCTTTCCTGGAGGTGCTCCTTATTAGATAGGGTTGTATCTCTTTTGCCCGGCTAATCACGCCATGCACTTATCAGAATTTGTCACATGCTCTAGAAAGGTTCTCTTCATAGCAAACATTTCCCCCAATAGGCATTTATAGCTACTCAGCTGAGTTTTAGTCAAAAGTGCAGCTGGGAGAGAAATAACTCTTATGTTGCCCTCTACTAGGGCTTTATCAATATAGTCGAGCCACAGAATTCTTCTCCAGCCGGCCCATGCCATTACAGACCTAATTATGAGGTGGCAGAGAGAAGCGCATTCATTCGCCCATATCCTGACCCAAAAGATTATCGGGGCCAACGCCACCTGGTCATCCCAGAATTCCATGCCGAGATCTCTGTCAGTACCCATAGAGGCTCCCCGTCCTCCAATTAAAAGTGACTTGCAGATCCGGGTCCCCTCCCATGCCTCCCCGGTCGGGGGATGTATAACATTCTTACACCCATGGAAGGGGATTACCACAGACCAGTGGGTGCTCAAGACCGTCGCCCACGGTTATTGCATCGAGTTCAGCTGACCACCTCGATTCAGATCACCAAAGTCTAGGCGTCTGACAGCGGAACATGTGACGATCCTGCTGCAATAGGTCAAGATCCTGCAGAAAAAGGTTTCAATCGAAGTCGTCCTCGTTCAACCGGTAAACAAGGGTATTTATTTAGTGTACTTCCTTGTAACCAAAAAGGATCTCACCATGCGCCCTGTGCTAGACTTGCGCCCAGCGAACAAATTTGTCAAACCACAAAAGTTTCAAATAATAACGCTGCAAGAAGTTATCCCTCTGCTAACACGGGGGGATTACATGGCAAGATGCATATTTTCATATTTCAATGTTGCCGGCACAAAGAAAATACCTAAGGTTCATAATCGAGAACAAACACTATCAGTTCTAGGTCTTTCCCTTCGGCATTGCCTCAGCCCCAAGGGTATTTACAAAGGTACTGGCAGTAGCAGCAGCTAACCTGCGCAGGCAATCCATCCCAGTTTATCCTTACCTCGACGACTGGCTCATAACAGGGGATTCTTACTGAACATGCCTGTCAAACACCCAAAGGACGCTAGGCCTACTGTTCAGTCTGGGATTCTCCATAAACGAGAAGAAAACCAGCCTAGATCCCAGCCAAGTCGAGCAATTTCTAGGGGCCCTAATTCGGACAGAAGACTGCCTCCTCTTCCCCTCCAACAAGAGGGTTCAAAATATGCTGTTTCAAATCCCTCAATATGTAGCCAGTCGAGAGGTGATGGTACGCAAAGCCATGCGACTGTTGGGAATGATGGCATCCTGCATTTATTTAGTCCCTCACACACGTTTGCCCCCCATGCAAGAGTGGCTCAGCCAGTGGTGTCAGGCCAGCGGACAATGGGACGATCTAGTGGTTGTCTCAGCAGCCCTCGTTCTCTCTCTGCAGTGGTGGTCGAGTGAAAACCTCTTGAAGGGGAAGACCTCAACCACCCCCGCAGCAGAAGCCATTCTCACTATGAACGCATCTCTCACAGGATGGGGGGCTGACCTCCAGCAGATGGCACACAGCGTTTGGTCCCCAGCAGAAGCATCCAACAACATAAACCTGCTGGAGCTGTTAGCAGTGTTCAAAGCTCTGAAGGCTTTTCAAACACAGTTGCAGGGAAAGACGGTGCTGATCCTCATGGACCGCACAACGGCCATGTATTACCTGAACAAACAGGGGGGCACTCGCTCTCCAGGGCTATCCCAAATGTTCTGGGACAGTTTGAAGTGGGCTCTCAAACATGAGATGTTCTTCCTGTCTCAACACGCTCCAGGGGAACTTAATATGTGCTCAGCAGAGACTTCCCTCTACCCACAGAGTACGAATGGCGACTACACGAATACATAGTCTCCAACGTTTTCACAGAATGGGGCTTCCCAGAGATCGACTTGTTCGCAACTCTGGAGAACTCGCAATGCCCAGATTACACCTCCAGGTACCCTCGGAACTGCTCCAAGGGGAACGGTCTCTGGATAACATAGTCAGGGAAATTTGTTTACGCTTTTCCCGCCCGACTCCCCTACTCAACAAGATAGTGCACAAGATGCACCAGTTCCTATGCTATTGGTGGCCTCGATGTGGTCCTGCCAGCCCTGGTTCTCTCATCTGATGGAAATATCGATCTCCCCCCCTCCCCCCCACCCCCCAATGAAACTACCTTGCCCATACAACATGCTATCGCAGGACAAAGGGGAAACACTTCATCCATGCCTGCAAACTCTCAATTTAGCGGCCTGGCTCCTGAGATCATAGAGTTTGGCCGCCTCCACCTTCCACAGAGATGCTTGGATATACTTAAATATACAAGAAAGCCTAACACCAGACATTGCTACTCCAATAAATTGAAACGCTTAGTCATCTGGTGCAATTCCAAGGGCATCAATCCGATCGATTGCTCTCCTATTCATATTGTACTATATTTGACTCACCTTCTTGGCTCGGGTCTGGTTTTTAATTCTCTGAAAGCCCACTTAGCTGCACTTTCAGCCTATACCATGTCCCAGCAGAAGGTGTTGTGTTGGAAGATCCCAGTAATCAAACATTTCATGGAAGGGGTTAAGAGACTTCATCCCTCCATTTCAAACCCAGCTCCTGGGTGTGACCTAAATGTGGTACTAACCAGACTTATGGGATCTCCCTTTGAACCAATGCATAGGGCTAGCCTTAAAGCAATCGCTTACAAGACCACATTCCTGGTGGCAGTCACTTCTTCTATAAGGAGAGTTAGTGAACTACAGGCCCTTTCAGTTCTAGACCCATTTGTAACTATTCACAAAGACAAGGTGATTCTGCGCACTCACCCACGGTTTGTGCCCAAATTCATTTCAAATTTCCATGTGAACAATCAATAGAACTACCCACTTTTTTTCCAGAACCCCACTAATGTGGCAGAAAGAAGCCTACACACACTGAATGTGCGCAGGGCAGTCATATATTATCTGGAAAAGACTAGACCACTAAGAAAGACCAACCAGTTTTTCATCTCAGTGGTGGCTGGTAGAGGAGGGGACCCTGTATCTAAGTCAGCCATCTCTAAGTGGATTGTCAATTGCAGCACACTCAATTACACTCCTGCCAAGAGAGATCTGCCCTTCAAGCCTAGAGCACACACTACTCGGGGGACTGGGACTTCCATAGCATTCATTGCAAATGTCCCTCTTGAGTCCATTTGCAAGGCAGCAACCTGGAGTTCTATACACATCTTTACAAAACACTACTGCCTAGATACTCACTCGAGGTCTGATTCTCAGGTGGGACAAGCGGTATTAAGACATCTCTTCACTACTGTTCCTTCTCTCCCTCCTCCAACCTCGGGTACTGCTTGCTAGTCTATGCACAGAATGTGATTCTAAGCAGATTCACAAGCATCAGAAGACATGCATTACTCACCGTAATAGCATTTCTGATAATTGTATCTGCTTAGATTCACATGCGCCCACCCTTGCTCCCCGCTCGGATGGAAGAAACATAGACATCTTACTACTACTTGTCTCTTTCTGTACTCACTCACAATAGTCAAAAGAGCCCTCACAACCTGAGGGACCTCGGCGCATGAGTGATTTTGGGTACACTACACATCACATTAGAGATAGTGTTACAGGCACGTTCATGTCAACGTCTCCTTTCGATCCTCAAAAGACCAGATGCAATACTCTGCGATTACCACTAGATGTCGGACTATGTGCACAGCATGTGAATCTAAGCAGATACAATCATCAGAAATGCTATTACGGTGAGTAATGCAAGTCATTCAAATGGATTGTATTCTTGCTCACTGAATTTTGTATTTTACGTTCTGATCCATATGGTTGCTTGTTTCCTGGTACATTGGACATTGCCCACCTTTACCCTGGAGTCCTGAACTCTATTGATGGCAGATATTGTGTCACTAGTGTGTGTGTGTGTGTTTGACCCTGTCTTGCTCTGTGTCCCCTGCATGCTTCTTCCCAGGACTCCACTCCCTCCAGGAACTGGTTCCACCAGTTGTTCAGCTAAAGCTTGGGACTGGCCCCTTTCAACCCTTCCTGAGAATGTGTGCCCACCTGCCCTGCCCTTGTAATTTCCATCTCCCCTTTGTCCTGTCCTTCTGGATCCCTGCAAAACCAGTTCCACTTGGCCATCATGGGTGTGGGCAGGCACTGGAAGGACACTTGTCCTACACCCTGTAATTACCTCAGAATGTGTGCCCACCACCTGCCCCTGTAAATTCCATCTCCTTTGTCCTGTCCTCCCTGAGCCCTGCAAAATCAGTTCCACTTGTGTCCATCATCGGTGTGGGCAGGCACTGGAAGGACACTTGACCTACACCCTGTAGTTATCAGAGCATGTGGGCCCACCTGTCCTGCCCTGTAATTTCCATCTCCCCTTGGAACTACACAAACTAGTCATCATGGGGGTGGGTAGTGGGGCTGGCTCTTGAGTGGGTGGGAGCGACATCAAATATGTAAGCATTTGGGGGCAAAAACGGCTGAGTCTTTTTTTTTTTGGTTGTGGGTGGGGGAGTGCAGAAGATCTCAGGAGGCTCCTTCAACAGGTACCCTCACTTCCCTTCTCCATCCTTCCACCCCCCTTCCCTCCCCAAACTGCTCTACTTTTCCACCAGTAGCCTATCTGCCCTCTCCCCCACCTCTGTGTCTCTCTGCCCTGCTCCTCCTGCGCCTCTCTCTGCCTGTTCCTGCACCCCTCTGCCCTTCTCTCGGTCTGTGCCTGCCTCTCTCTCTTGCTCTCCCTGCGCCTGCCCCCTCCCTCAATGTGCGCCTCTCTTCCTTGCACCCCCCACCTTCATTTGTGTTCCCACTTTTCTGTGTACCCTGCCTGTTATTGCTAGGGGAGGGGTGGGGGGCAAGTCTGCGTACACTACACTCTCACCGGGATCTGTTAACTCCCTGGCCCAAAACTGTGGCTCTGATTTGGCTCTCCCTCATGGCCTCCACCATGTTGGCCTGCCTCCCACTTCTACAGTTTTCTGGTGCCTGTTACTCGGATCCAGAACTGTATCTAGGTTCCTGATCACCTGAAAAGCACCTTAACAAATGCACCTCTCTGATTAAACTCACCACTGTTCTGCGGCCTGCACTCCTTTCTGTCCATTTCTATCTACATGAATTTTTAACTTTTCATCTCCTTTAAAATCTACAGAGATTTGGTGGTAGATCGCTCTGTCCTCTACAGGGGCCTCCCTCTGGAATGGCCTCTCGAACTCTAGCAGGAGCACCCCCGGTTCCGGAAGCAGCTCAAGACCTTCCTTTTCGCTTCTGCTTTCCCTTGCTGACCACCCGTCTGCTGTAATAGCTGGTGGCCTGGATACCCTCTGAACTCAACGCGCACCAGGCTCCCTCCACAACCTGCAAACACCTGCACTGCCTCCGGGCCCCTGTGCCCTTATGGCATTTATCTGCAACCCTACAATTCCTCCCCTCATTCTCCCCTCCCCTTGCACTTCCCAGAGCTGGTTCCCCTGGCTCCACTTACTCAGAGCAACTGCTGCACTGACCACACTCTCCTCTCTCCCCCCCTGCACTTGCACGATCTGAATGACACAAGGCCTAGTAAGATCATTGTTGCATCCTCCCTATGTCGCCCTGCCCTGTCGCACCTAGAAACACTTGTGTACAGATGTGTTATAAATGACATCATATAACGCAGACCAGTCCCAGAGAAGGAGTTTCTGCCCTGTTTGGTTTTAACCCTGAGAGTTCCTCAGGAGAGTGGAGTTGCTTGCCCTGTAACAAACTCACCTTCTAGGCCCATACTAGAAGCTGAACAAGGGTAGCTGTGGCTCATTGCTCCCCCTAGGGAGTGGTCCGCCTAGAGCCTCGTTTTAGAGCGCCCTGCCTGCCGCTTAATTCAGTATACTAGTCTGCCTGAATCTGGGTATAAAGAGTGGTGAGGTGGCATCTTAAGTCCTTCTGTAGAAACCTTTTGTGGAGTGTGCCCACCCTTCAGTTTGCTTGTCTGGAGCCCTCATCCAGGGGTGAGGTGGCATCTTTATGGTAAGTCAACCCGTAGTTACCTTTCTGGAGTGTACACTTGGCACCCTTCATTTTGCTTGTCTGGGTGGCTGGAGCCCTCATCCCATCAAAACTCCTGATTCTGTTTACTAGTATCAGCGCCACCTAGTCTTTACCAAACACATCTCCTAGACACTCACTAGTCGTGAACAAGGCTAGTAGAGGGCCCAACCTCACCCACTTACCCAGTTTGGTTGTGTCCACATCCTGGTCGTAAGATGTATTTCTTTAGGAGCATGAGAGTGGGCCACTGGAGATCATATTTGCTTTGAACTATTTCGTGTGGAGTGCCAGACCTGCCTGAATCTGAGTTGTTTTCCAGGGATGCCTGTGAATTGTACTTGCCACTCTTTTGGAAGTGGACCAGTAGCTTGGATTTACCGTGGGCTGTGTCCAGTTTATCACCCAACCCCTTTCGTAGTTGAGCGCCTGTGAGCAATTTTGAGTGTGCAAGAGTAGCCTTGGTTGACAGACTTGAATAGTAGGGACTCAGTTGTGCTGACCTACGCCCTGTGGTGATTTAGTATTTGTCAAGAAATGTTTGTTTGTGTACATCTATTTGCCTGTCGGAGTGGAAAATTCTGCAAGCCAGGGAGTGAGCCTTTCCCATGTGGCACTCATGGCTTCCGTGCATGGCCTAGACATTGTCAGATGGATGCCAGTATGGTATAAACAGACCAAGGGCCAGAACTTACTGGTATGGCCCCTAGAAGGCTCCTTTGATGACTCATCTAGATGCAGTGCGTGTGGTTCTTAAAAGGGAGAAAGGTAACTCCGCAGTTAGGCAGTGGGAGTCCTACACGTTGTGGTCCCTGCAGAGTGTGTCTGTGGCCAGGAAAGAGGTGGCTGGAACATGTGACTGTAGAGAGGTGGCTACAACAGCCTAATCTAGAGAAAATGCGAAATGTCCCCAGTTATGGGTGTGACCCCTGCCTGTTCCCAGTGACACCTTTTGCCCCAGAGGATGTCCTAGATTTGTCTGTGCTTGCTCCCTCACCAAGCTATTCTGCTCCCTTCCCAGTTCCTGCTCCTTGAGTGTACGCCTTTGCTGCATCAGCCCCTGTGCTGTCACCATATGGGGCTTCTAGAGGACCGCACACATTTAGCAGGGGAGGAAGAGGGGAATCATTCACAACTCCCAGATGTCCCCCCTGAGCTCCCTGTACTGGGGCTATCGAAACACTAGGTGAATGTCCCAAGCCAGTAACCACACCGGTGCCCCTCCCAGTTAGGATACCACGTGCATCAGGATCAGTGCGCCTATTGTAAGGAATGGGGACACTGGAAGTACAACTGTCCTCAGTGGATTCAGCGTCAGCAGAACAAGGCCCAAGCCATGTCTGCTCAGAGCAAATTGCAGCTACCTGCACCATGCCCGCCTGGTTCCCTTCAGCTCAGCCTAGAACCCCAGATCACACTACTGGATCTGGCCCAGCACCCCAGCCTGGATGTCCCCAGATATTAGCCAAAACAGCGAGGGTGCCTCTTCTGGCACCACCTTGCAACCCTGGCCCCAGCAGCCAGGACAGGGTCCCTTCCAGTTCTCTCAAGCTTGATGTGAACTGGACCCAGACGAAGTACCCCTGGCACTCCTCGCCCCAACCACCGCCTTCCCATCCAGTGACCCCCTATGTAACAACACAGGTAGGTAACAAGCAGGCCATGATTCAGGTGGATACAGGAGCCACTTTCAGCACACTGAGGCTGGGGGAGCTCCTGGATGCCCCAGTGGCTGGCTGGACTGTCTCTGCTGTAGAAATAGAGGACATATCATCTAAGGTGCCTGTATCAGTGTGGTGCACTGTGTTCTCTGGCCCACTACAACACTCTGCTTGACCCAGTCTCTGCTGCCCCAACCTCTTGGCTGCCTGTTGTTGTGAGTTCTATGTCCCTGGTCCATTCTCACCAATTCTCCAGTACAAGACTCTGTAGCAAAACTCCATTTGAGATCATGATGGCAAGAACAATGTCTCTAACAGCTGTTTATATTTGTTACCATTGTAGCAACCGGAGACGTCCTAGCTCCGCTCAGAAAGCAGATGCCGGGACGTGCTGAGAAAGACAGTATGTTAACTGAATGTATGGGATACACTCCATCCTGTTAAATTTGGACTTTTGGCGTCCACACCCCATTGCGATTGTCCATACACTCAGGTGTCTGAGTTCTTTTTAGCGGTCTGCACCTCAAAAGTTAAGAAACCACAAATTTGAGAAAACCTTAAAGATTACAGGAGTGATTCATTGAAATATTGGTGGTGCCCACCATTCTGGCTTTTTCTGAAGAACAATGTCTCTGCCAGCTGCAGCTCCTCCTTCTGTTAACAGGTTGCTTTTGCCACTGACTGATTCAGTTCTGGCATATTTCAAACACCTTACTTCAGTCATGAGATGGATCTACCACCAGGTAAGTGAGGTACAACCTTTGTCAGCAAATATTACATTTAGTGCAGGAGAGAGAGCTAGGAAACTTCACCCCAGAGCATGGACTATTTTCCCCCAAAATCTGCCCTCGACCCATCTTAGAAACCATCTACCAGATCTTTTCTTTGACCGTGGTCCCTTGAACTGTGATTTTATTGGACCTTAGTATTTTGACAGGGAACGCTTTGTATTTTTTAATGTTTTGAATAATTTTAATATTTTTTTCAAGTTTTAGGTTTTAAATTCTACTTGTCATTTTCAATTTTAATATTTAGATTTGTGTATTGTAATCATTTTAAATTGTAATTTGTCTTTCCTTTTTTTAATTTTGGATTTTGTTTCTTTTGAAAGCATATCGTTTTCATTTTTGCATTTGTGAGTTGCAATATTTGGAGTATTATATGGTTGGAGTTCGACCTGCGTTTGAGGAGTAACAGTTTCACTTTTGAATGTCACCTAGCATCTCAATGTAAATATAACCATCATACGACTACAGTGTACTAAGCTCACTTTATATTAAGTGTATGTTATTTTACAATTTCCTTTCCTGCATACCAGCCTTGCCTTTCATCTTTGCACTATGCCATCATCCTACCTTTATGTAGTAGCTTAGATTTCTTTCCAGCTTGCTTTCTTGTGAGATCTCTGCTTATCCCCTGGATCGAGTGAACTTTTCATCTGCTCCTTGGATGACAGATAGACTTTGATTAATCTGCACACGCTCTGCTCCAGTTGGTTGTTCTGGCTCCCTGTGGGTCACCAAAGCCAATCTGTAATGTTTGCCATCAGCAAGCTAACCACACTTGCTCTGCTTCTCTCTCCTGCATTAACAAACTACCTCCAGACCTGCCATTTGGCAGCCTGCCAACTCAGAGTACCGCCTCGATCTGTGCCTATATGCCTCCCCATCATGGCACACAGTTCCTGCTCCAGGCCGTACCTGACAGTGTCTCCTCCATCATCCCAGGAAGCCCAGTGCACACCTGGAAAAGCAACTCTGACTGACTGTGCAGTACAAGGCCACCACCCCTGTGTATGTCGAGTGGGAAAGTGAAAGGGCAGTAGATGTGGGCACCACCATCAGATATCAGTCCATGGTGCTCCGGTCGCACAAGTGCCCTTGGCTATGAAGTAAAATGGCATGGTCTAATGTGGACTGCCCTGAAGACCTAGCAAACTGAACATCCTGTCCCTGTGAGACTGCCTTCTACCTCATTGCATGCTCGGTATAGAAGATACCGTTGGCTGAGTCCCACCCAACATACACCTACTTGGTACCTGAAGAATTCTTGTGAACCTGTGGTAGCAAGGCCTACAAGCAGCTGCCGAAAGTCTGGAACAGTGGCTGCACCGTGTGCCACATAGTGCCCGCCATCAGGGTTGCCAAAGAAAGAAATCCTGGCAAGATTTGAAACGCCCATGACATTGTGAACACATACACTTCTCTAATGAACGTACAACTGTATGGCACTGCATTTATACCCTAGATGGGTATCCTAAAAGTAGGTCAGGCTGTATATTTGTTGCAGGCACTTTTGCAAATGGTGGCAAATGGAAACTGCTCGCTCACTGGGAACATTAGCTGCTGAGCAGAGGGAGTTGAGAAAACTGGCTCTCAAACACCACACCATGATATTGGTGTCACATGACGGAGTGGGTGCACTTATTGCATTGGAGCAGTGTATATGTGTACCAGACTCCTATAATGAATTCTTTCACCATGCCGCTCACATCACTTATTTGGGGCCACCCTCAAGGATACATCCAAAGACTTTCTGGAGGGGATAAAAGCTGGTTCAGCTCCTTCTTATGGGAAACTGCTTTCATATATCCTGTATGTTGTTGTGGGGTAGGGGGGATTGGGGGTTTGCTTGCACTAATTGTCATCTGTAAGCTACTCTGGTGCCTCATGTCAAACTGTTGCCATACCCCTGGACTCTACTTGACCATGTCTCATATCCTCTCCTGCCCTCACATCCTGGAATCCAGACTCCCTAAACCAAGAACATAACAGACTTGCCTGGACTGAGGTGTGACGTTGGTCCCCAGCCCAGTTGATGTGATCCCTTTCGGGACCAGTGGGGGGCTGTGAAAATGTCAGTCTCCATGTCTATTCAGGTATAATGTGGGTTTCCTGTATTTTGTTCATTTTCAATGTATTACATGACTTTAGAGGGTTGTGGAATCCAAGCCATGCTTCCTCCAGGAACCAGTTCTACCTGTTGCTCAGCTACAGCCTGGCACTGGCCCCTCTCAACTCTTCCTCCCAGAAACCCCTCACCCTATATTTCTATCTCCCATTTGTCCTGGCACCAAGCCTCTCTGAGCCCTGCAGAACATGTTCCACTTGTTGTGCCCATCATAGGTGGGGGCTCTGGAAAGCCACTCTACTAAGGTTGTGAAAAAGGGAGGGAAAAATACAGAATATGCAGGGTTACACCACTCTACGATTCAGGAACACTATTAGCAAGGCAGAGAGCAAAAAGTCACTGGTGAGCCAAAGTCCAAAGGCTGGGCCCACTCTTGGAGAGAGCAGAGCACAAATGCGCCCAAGATCACACAGTTACACTAGGCTTAGAAAGTCTTGGAGAGGGTTCAGAAAAGAGTTTAGAGAGGCTTAGAAAAGTTTAGACAAGGTGTGCCAGGCTAACCCAGGTTCGAAAGCCAGGGGCTAAATCTACCCCGTACAGTCGGTTGCAAGGGAAGCCAGGCGGGACACGGTACCTTAAGTGGGAAGGATCCTCCAGCGGTGGCAGTTGTTCCTGGTAGTGGTTGCAAGTTGCGTCGTCGTCCAGGGGAAGAGAAGATCTCGACGTGGAGTAAAGATGCAGGTCGTTGCACTACCAGGGCAGAAACCAGCCGCAGAGTTTTCCGGTAAAAGGTGGTACCTTTATCTCGCGGTGGTGGTAAAACGTGGTATCCCGGTTGCCGGGGTGCTTAGCACAGGCAAGGCGGCCACGAGATACGCCGGGAAAGCGAAAAGACGGTGAAACTGGTTATCCCCACCAGTCAAAGGAAGAAGACTCTCCGGCGGGAGATCTCCTCTGTCGTTGGGAAAAGTGGTGAGACGGTCCAGCAGGGCTCCACCAGTCGTGGTGTCGTGGCAGGTCGGCTCAGCTTCTCCCTCGTCGGATTCTTAGGTCCTGTGGCGACTTCTGAAGTTCCAGTCCCCAAAGCCCTGCTTTTATGCAGCAAACCCCCATTCACTCAGCCTAGCTGTCACTCAAACATGCTAAGTGGTGAGCCGGCCGGCTCACCACTGGGCCAATCAGGACGGAGTGCGACTTGAGTAGCCTAGAACACTCAGTCCAGGGTGCCTAAATTCCCCTCCACCCCTCCTAAGTACCCCAGACATAGTGGCACCACTTTGGAGGGCTTCTGTGGAGAAGCCCGCCAAAAAGTGGAACAAAGGGCTCGACTTGGGTTGGAGTCACAGAAGAGAACACAAACGCCATTTTAGAAACAAGTTTTGGCAAAAAAATACCAACCGGAGAATTAATATTAATTAAATAAACCGGCAGTATGTTCGAGGCTACCTTAAATAATTAAATAATGATTGTAGCCTAAAACAATGGGAAATCCCATAGGAAAATATTCGCGGTTGAATATAAAAAGTAGTATCCACTGCCACCAGCCAAAACTCGATCAGGGGGGACGGAGACGTGCACCCTCGACTAACAGACCCTGGGGCAATCGAATTGCCCCAGCCAGTAGGTCCACAATGATGGTTTGTACTGGTTCTGTTCAGAATTTAAGACTAGTAAAGTCAATGGTGACTTTACATGCCCTGAGAGACAGTAGTCAGTCCCAGGGTATGGAGTCTATACTGGGGGGGTCACTATGACACCCCTGTGTTACTGCACGGAGGGTGCTGTGTAACACACATCACAAAAACACATGAAACCCTGTGGAGTAAAAGACTCCATAGCCCATTAAACACATCTTGATTCAAAGAAACGCACTCAAATCATGTCCAAGAGTGAGGGTAAAAGAGTCTCCCTCTTGGCAGGAGAAAAAATTAAACCCCAAAAATCCAGCAAAGCTGCTGGGGGACTCACTAGGTTAGGAAATTCAGCCTAAACAGAGCATTCTCCCTAACACTGGGAATCACACAGAATCTAGTTTCCCCTATTGTGGGAGCTGGCTCTTGTAAGACACTTGCTCTACACTTGGAATTACCTGAGAATGTGTGCCCACCTGCCCTGAAATCCCATCTCCTCTCCCCTGCGAAGAGCACTCACTTATCCTGCAAACCTCCCTGTGATCATTTCGGCCACTAAGCCCAGGCAACCGCCAAAAACCAGTTCCAAGTGCTGGCTCTGGAGTGGGTGGGAGCGACAGCCTTATTTATACAAGCCTGTGGAGAGAGGACATGGGGGCTATTCTTTTTGGCTACAAATGGTGTTCTGTGCTGACCTTTGGGGTGGAGGGCAGAGAGGCCCCCTATAGCAGGTACCCTTGTTCCCAGTCTGCCCATTTTCTCCCTCAAACTGCTCTATTTCCCCTCTCTGCCCTTCTTCCGCCTGTGTTCTCTATCTTGTGCCCCTGTGGACGCTCTCTTTTGTGCGGCGCTCTCTTGTGCCCATGTGTGTGCTCTCTCTGCCTGAGCACCCCTCTCTCAATGTGTGTGCCTCTCGCTTCCTTTCTCTCCCCCACTCTCAGCCCTCTCCAACTCTTCCCTTGGGTCCCTTCTCCCCGTGCATCCAAGGGTACTCTCCAGGCCCCATGCCAGTCGGTGTGCCTAGTTAGTATGCCTGCCATCAATGGCCCACAGCCCACTGCAGACAATGACCTGCGTCCAGTGTCTAATTCACTTTGCTGGCAATGCGTCTACTTCTCTGCCGGTAATAAATCTGTTACTCATTTCTGCAAAGACTGTGGTGCCTCCTTTTGTGTTACATGAGACTCGAAAGGCCACCGATGAATTCGTAGGCACCAAAAATCATTCCCATTTTCACCAAGAGGGTCACTGCTTCTGCAGGTCTGTTTTCGAGGAGTTCTTCCAGGCCCAATTACAACTCTGGGACATAGTCACTATTGATATATTCGCCTACACTAAGAACTGATGAGGACGACGCCAAGTGGGGTAATCATCTGATAACTTGGCAAATACACGTAAATTATAAAAATGCTTTGGCAGGATAAAAGGACCGATTACAAAATAGTTGAGATCCCAATGCATCAAGGAACATTCGAAATAGGGAAATTAAATGTAAACTCTTGCATCATATACTATACGCCTCAAAAACCATATATATCTATATCCTTCGAGAATCTCTCATCTTGATGAGGTTGTCCATTAGTGGGCACAATAGGCCGCAGCTCTTTCAACCCAAAGGCACAAAATAAGTGGACAGCAATACGAGAAAAAAAAGGATGGCTGCCATTGGTTGTGGCTCGTCACAGCTCTGTCCTGTAGAGAAGGGTGGCATGACTTCCAAAGAGATGGCAGAAATGCTTTAGACGCTATATTATCACATGTCACAACCTTATTGCTGGTAAGACGAAAAGTGTGCAATCGACTATGCACTCTTAACTATAATATAAAGGCTTTCTCGGAAAAACACGTTTGTGACCTGATGTAGTTAATGTTCAAGTGGTACAATCTATATACAATCACTGTTTATGCACCTTAAAAGCAACCGCAGAATGCTTATTGGCGCATATGAAACCAGTATATAACCATGTGAGAGAAAAATATATATATATATACACTATTTTAAAACCAAGTTAAACCTAGATCTACATTTGATTAGTCACAATAATTCAGTTGCTACCCATAGTGGCAGCTGGCCAACCATTTGTTTTGTCTGCTGCCTTTGCGCACTCGCCGTTTTTGGGTCTATTGCGGATCTCCCCTGGTACTTTCAGTACCATTTGTTTCGAGGCATAGAGCATCTCTCAAGAAATGGGACAAGTTCCATATTGTCGCATTTGGATTTTGGTCCAGTTAGTGAAAGCACTTAATTTGTGATTCCTGGTTGTCGCATGAATGTTCTTATATTTGTGTACCATGGGCACAAGACGATCCTTCCCCCCACCAGCTCAAAACAGCACACATTTCTTGATATGTGCCACTTCTCATATTATAAAATGTTATCACTTCCGCACAAATAACCTGCATTCTTTACTTGATATGATTGTGCCCAAGTAGGCATGGAGTTCGCTATCTCTTTCCAGTTTATTGGGGTGTGTTCACTTTACCCCTGCTTTCCTGCACCATTATTTCTAGCATTGCAGTGTTTCTTTTGCATTTTCTTTTCTTCGGCGCTGCTTTTGATACTTCGAACGAGACCTTTTCCCCCAGTAGCTTCATTAAATCCAACGACTTTACTTTCAGTAGAAGGGGCTGACTTTTTTAGTTTTAGCCATTAGGTGGTGCTAAAGCGCCACCAATAAACCGAAACGATTGCAGGGCAGCTAGGGAGAAATGGTATGTGAGGAGGGACATTCCCACCTACTTCCTGCCCAAAACACATCCGCCTGCGATCGCTTTAAGCTAGCATTATCAAGCCTTACCATCAAACCTTTCTTTGAAAAAACACTGGCAGGCACTTCAAGCACAGTCTTCTAAGATTGAATGGTCTAATTGGAGCTGTAAGCGTGATACTGGTGTAGTAAAAATGTATTTACCAGGTCTGCCTTCAGCCACCCTAGAAGCACTATGCATGTTTTTTACTGAAGAAGTCCTGTAAAAAAAGTATTGCAAAGGCAACCGTTTTGGCTTGTGTAGAAGTATTACTTTTGGCAACTTTTACTAGGCATGGAGGGACCCCGATGCTTAAGGGCGCAACACATAGGGACATAAAAACAAACAAGTGTCAACAGAACAATACCTATCCAGATGCAGAACCAATCGAGTAACAGATCTCGGGGCGTATCTAAAAAGCCAGGTTTTCAGTTTTCTTCTAAATAAGCCCATAAATCCATTCGCTCTCAGGTCGGGGGGGGGGGGGGGGGGGGTGGGGTGTGGTGGGGAACGAGTGGCCAGCTTTCGGAGCGGCAGCAAAAAAAGCGCCTTTTTTGACCTGCGTAAGCAGACATCTAGGCTCAATTAACTGATGGCAGTTGTTAGATCTCAGTGTTGTGGTATTTAAATGCTTCTTAATGACTTCAGAGAGATAGGCGGGACGTGTGCCCCTATGGCATCTGAGTAATCACCAGCAGACGAAACTCCATCCTAGCTTCAATAGACAGCCAATGTAAATCCCGTCTTGCCTTTGAAACATTATCACGTCGTTTAAGGCCAGCTATGGTTCTGACGGCACGGTTGTGAATTACTTGAAGTCTGACACATTCTGATTTGTTTATTCCCACTAGCAAAGCAGAACAACAGTCTAATTTGCAGCCAGTGATTGCTCTCGCTATTGTTTCACAGTTCTCCTTTACAATAAGTTGCTGGCGCAAATATGTCCCTTTATTGTAGTGTGGGCACTGGACACTACATTATTTACTTGGGACTTCATGGTCAAAGACTGATATAAATGAACCCCCAGTGTTCTCACTTTCTTATTTGGCGTAAGTTCACACCCTGCCACCTCAAAAGTGCTATATTTTACAACAAACTGTCATTTTGTTGGCGGTTCCAACCACCATCAGCTCGTTTTTTTCTTTATTTAAAGCATGACCATTTTTTAAAAACTTTTTATTGAATTTACAACATGTTAAACCATTCCCCAACAAACGACCCCCCCCTCCACCTCTCGCACTTCTGCTCAATCTCTCGCCCATTAATTTCATGGGCCGGTCACCAAAGTTTATATTAAGTCCAACAATTTTAAATGACGTGGGCACCACATTACCCGAAAATCATCTGTGAGGAATGCCAGAGTTTCTCACCAGTCTTTTGCAAAGTTATGGACATTGTTGTTATAGCATATGTTGCCCACTCAAGTGCAATCATTTCCCATATCTTTCATAGCCAATTCTGCATCATGGGTATCTCCGTGCTTTTCCACCTCTGCGCTAATAGTGTCATAGCTGGCAGCGTTAGGATCACCCTCGCTTTCTCTCGAGCTCTAGGCTCCCCCCTTGTGGCAGCCTCCTTGAGATTCTCCAAAATGCAACAAAACGGATTCAGCCTCTGCCAATTCGCTACAGACCCTAATCAGTCTGTTTCCTAAAAAGAGTGAAAAAACTCAGCAGGCTTATCAGAAAAAAGCTGCTACTTCTTTGAACCTGGTGATAAGCAAAGAGTGATCCGCAAGGTTGAAAGCCACAGATAAAATCTAGTAACATCAGCAGGGCTGTTTGTCCTTTAGCCATACCCTTCAGCAGTCTAGCTTAGTCCAATAAATCTGCGTCCATGCCTAAAACCTGACTGTCTCTTATTTAAGATATTATAACTTGAAATTCTAAAAACTGCCTATATGCAACACAGTCTAAAATGTTTGGTAAAAAGGGGGTATTCGTAGTATGCCTGTAATACCCTCTTCTACCCCTTTCCCCTCCTCCCGCTTATCCTCTCTGCACCCCCTCCTTCCATCCTCCTCCCCTCTTCTTCCTAGCCCTCCCCCTCTCCTCTCCCCTTTCCCCTCTGAATAATTGCTCTACATTCTGTTTTTGGTGACTCGATTCATGTTTGTAATTTGCTTCTGTTAAAATGTTATGTTAAATGTACCCTGTTGTTGTAACTGTACAGTGCTTTGGTATAAAGCGCTATATAAGATTAATAAATACAAATACTTAGATGGAGACAGAGGCTGGATTATTTAGCAGAGGAGTAATCCATGCACTCGTAACACTTCTTTTATGGAATGTCATGTGTCCGAGGATATTAACACATTTCATCAAGGGCCCTATCAGCATGGGGGAGCATTCTTTAATAATACTTGCAGGGGATGAGTCCCCTTTACAATTTTTCGGTTTTACATTATCAATGACATCTAACAATTCAGCTTTGCTAACAGCCCAAAAGTTAAACAGAGTGCCTGGGCGTCTCTGCACCAAGTTATCTGACCTTGGCTCTGGTGGGCCAAGCATATTCTAATTATCATCCATGTTTTGCTTAATCCTTTCAAGTTTACCCAACATGGAGTCTTGAATTCGTCTGCACCAATGCAGTATCTTTGATAGGTCCATCTTGTTTGCTTGGACAAGGATCTTCCAATTCTTTTAGAATTTAAAAAGAGTCTCTTGAATCAAAATGGTTGTTCTGCATTCTAGTATAACACATGACTTTTTCTGCCTTAATAAATTCTTGTTTAAACATCTTAGAAGCCAGATTGTAAGCTTCCTTGTCCTAGCTATCTTGAGAGGCCTTACATGCATAAAAATGTAATTTTTGTATCCCTTTCAACTTTTGAAGGTCCTGTGAAAACCAGTTATTAGTATTCTTTCTTATTGACACCGTCTCGATTTAAGTGGTGCAAGTGCATTTGTAGCATTCCTGGTTATTGCCTGGAGGACTTTTGCAATATTGTCTACCTTATCCAGCTTCTTCACAATTGTCTCCAGGGGTGTGAGCCAAACCTCCATAGAAGCTGGAGTAAGTTTAATTATATTCCTTGAAGTAACAAACAGTTTTTTTTCTTTCTAAGCCTTATCCTTCGTGCACATACAATATTAAAGTGAACAAAAGAATGATATGACTAGGGGCAAGGAGTTGCCATATATTGCTGCTCACAATGTTGTGGGTTGTGACCCTTAGCATGCGTTGGTACTTTGAACTGCTGAGTAAACCCAAGGTTATTTAGAGACGCTTCAAGTGTTTTTGCCACAGGATCCTCCTTACATCCCATCCATAAATGTATGTCACCCATTAGCAACACTTTAGATTTAGGTCTGAGCAATGATAATGGCAAGTTCCTCAAATTAAAAGCAAATTCTTTCATTATAGTTTTGGTGGGCGATAAACCAGAATTAGTAAGTACTTTCAGGATCAGTCCTAATTTTTACATGTAAAATCTCACAATCTTGTATATTTGGGATATTTACCTCTCAAACTTCTAGGACCGATTTAAAAATAAAGGCCACTCCACCCCCTTTCCCATGCTCCCCCTTGTGCCTAAATAGACTGTAGCCTGTAGGCAGACATGAACTCATGTTTCAACCACAGCACATATATTTATATTCTGATCAATGAGATATGATGCCACATCTGTGGCATGTTTCATCAGAGAATGAGTGTTTTAAAAAACAACTTTTAACTCTGACACATGACCTGCAGCGTTACTAATCAAGTCCCCAGAGTTAGCTGTCGCATCCTCATATGAACCACTAGCACCATCAGAAGAATGCAAATTATTAATCTCATTAAGTTGATGATCCAAACCGGTCAGTGTGGTTTCCACATTCATTTTAACTGGCACTGCAATGGGTTCTGCATGACAAGACACCTCCTGGCCGTTATCCTTATGGCTACAAAACTATGTGTTGGCCTAGAAACCGCTGTTGCCTATGATCTAGAGATCGACTACTACTGACTGCCGCCCCCCCCCCCACCTCAGGATGCACTTCAAGTAGAGACAGAAGATTTGCTATTTTTGGTCCAAACTTGTGGAACACTCCCCAGAGAAATTAGGACCCTCGAAACACTTATCAATTTCACAAAGCACTTAAGAACTTTCTGTTTAGATCATTGTAATACCACATCATGGTTGCTGATCCTGCTGCTGATACTGTTTTAGGCGCATCCCTTGTTGTGTCTGAATTTTGTTCCAGCTGTGCCGCTATATGGCTTAGTCCATCATGAGTGCGATATAAATACTCAAAAATCAAAAAGAAACCACCAAGCTTGAATCTGCTTTCTTGTAGTTTGTCCCAGGGTCAATAGTTTCAGTGCTGGCCAACAAAGCTGCTTCTGCCATAAATCTAGCTACAATCTCTGCACTCTGCCCCTTAGATGCACTGGGCTCCTACTAATACGAACAGAAACAAGGTTTTCCCTTACCATCTTAATTGCTACCAGAGGGCGCATAATAGAATAACAAAGTTACTCACCGTAGGGACTACTTTACTCCTAGTCCATAGTCCCCTTTCCTCCATACTTTTGGGACATTCCGTCCTGTGGGTCAGGACCGGAGCACTTTTTGTAAAAAAAAAGCATCAAATTGAAAAATGTGTCCTCTTTTTACGCGGGTACTGCATGCTGCCGTAACCCTGCCCACCTTAGCCCCATCCCATGCATCGCCCTTCAGTCCTTTTCGATCACCAGGTCTGAGACCATTTAAGCAATAATAGAGAATACCTATTAGACTGGACAACGACCGGGCGTATGGACGAAAGGGGACTATAGACTAGAAGTAAGGTAGTCCTTACGGTGAGTAACTTTCTTATACTCATACGTCCCATCCCCCTTCCTCCATACTTTTGGGAGATTACCAAGCACTCCTCACAGGAAAACGGGTGGATGGAACTCCTTTACTGAAAGGTTTTTAAGAACCGCCTGCCTGAACTGAGCATCGGCTCTGAGCTCAGGTCCAACCAGTAATGCTTAAAAAAAGCTGATGGGGAAGCCCACGTAGCTGCTCTGGCAATGGTTTCCCAGGGAACATATTTCTGGAAGGCAACGGCAGCTGCCTTGCCCCGTACCAGATGGGCATGAATTCCCTTTGGAGGCTAAAGGCCCTGAACAGTATACACCTCTGAAATACAGGAAGCAATCCATCGGGAGATAGTCACTTTCGAGGCTGGCTTTCCTTTCGGATCTCTGAATGTCACAAAAAACTGGGAAGGGCTCCTAGGTTTAGATGTTCTGTCCAAATAAAACTTTAGAGCTTGTCTGACATGCAAATTATGCAATACCCTCTCGGCATCTGAGGGTGGGTCTGGAAAGAAAATGGGTAAGGAAATACAGTGGTTCAGATGAAAACCTGATACCACCTTTGGAAGGAAAGAAGGATTAGTCCAGAGAACAACCTTCTCCTTGTGAAAAGTGAGGAATGGATGTTCTACAGACAAGGCCTGAAGCTCGCTTACACGCCTTGCAGAAGTCACCGCAATCAGAAAAGCCATTTTCCACGAAAGGAACTTCAAGTCCACCGAGGACCACATTCAATTCCCACTTTGGATGCAGATTGCACACAGGTGGATACAAATGCAATAGACCTGCAAAGTGTCTTTTAATGACAGGGTTTGTCAATGAAAAAGAGCAAGAATCTGTGGACAGGTAAGCAGCAAATAAATCCTACAAGACAAGACTCATATGCCTGAAGTTGCCAGATGAGTAACGAATGACAGAACCGTGTTGATGGTAGCTTCTCTGGGGTCCAGCTGCTTAGCTAAACACCAGTGACAGAGCCATTTGCTCCTATACTGAGACCATGATGAAGGTTTTCTAGCCACCTGGATAATACACATATTGTCATGATGCCTACCCCCGGAGCACCAGGCCAGGCCCAGCACCCCCGGGAGCAGGCATAATGCCCCCGGGTAAAAGCCCAGCAGCCCCTTGTAGGGGCTCTTTGGACATCAGTCCTGGCGCCATAGGCGCCAGGCTCATAAAGGAAGGTGTTTTGTGCACTTACCTCATGCAGACCATGCTGCAAGATTCAGGCCTCCCTGAGACCTGAAAGGGACTATTTTTTCATTGGGACTATTTTGCCACTCGGGCGTGGCCAGGGAAGGATACTTACCTGGAACTACTTTGGGATCTATTTAAGCCACGCCCAGACAGTAGCTCACGCTTCGCGTTGTTCTGCATCCAAGCAGCTGAACGCTCACCGTGTCTGCTCCTGCATCTGGTCTCCAGCCACGCCCGCCTCGATCCTGGAACACCTGTAAGGAAAGAAGAGAAGAGAAAGGTGAATGCTTCTTACCTGCATCCGGAACCTTCACGCCAGCGTTCCTGAGAAAAGACTTTCATTTAAAAGCACTGCGTTGCTCGCTGCAGCGCCGCGCTTCACTCACCTGTCCTCAGGAGTTCTTCTGGCTCCACCAGCACTGTCTGCACCGGTCGCCACATCTCTGCGCCTAGTGGAGAGAAGAAGAGACAAAAGGTGAGCAGAAGGAACATATGAGGAAAGCCTAATTTTCCGCCATAACACTTACCGGTCTTCTGTTGGTGGACCATTCCTCATTTCGGGTCGGCGCCGCTTCGTTGGCAGGTACCGCACCCCGGCCCCTATGGGGAAAGGACAAAAGACATTACTGGGGGAATATAAAGACATTAAGAGGGATCGCCCCCATCGCTAACTCACCTGAGTTTACCATGAGCAATTCAATCCCTCAACGCATCGCCTTCATTCTGCACCTGAAATAAAGGACAGATCACAGGTTAGGAAGGCAACAGAAAAGGAGGCTCAACACTTGAACTTTTGTAATCTTCATACTTACGGCGTTCCGCTCGGAAAAGTCAAGTGGATTTTGCCAGCGCTATTCTGAAAACCAGTGAAGTAACTGGACAAACACGCGCCCCTGCACCGGAAGCAGGATGGAGAGTTCATCCTTTCAAACCATAAGGTGAGCTTCAACCGGGGATTTCGGAGGAAGTTAGAGAGGAACGAAGGGGGGGAAGGGGGGAGCAAGCACACTATTCTGCAGACTGTTAATCCCCTTTCTCATCTGCAGAAGGATATTCCTACTGGCCAGACAAGCAAGATTTGAGGGTCCTGTTCAGTCGGTGTTCCGAGTTCTGCGCATCACGCTCGAAGAAGCCACAGCAACCCAGACTAGACCAGCGCCTCCGTGGGAGTCAGGTGAGCGTTACACATATTATCCGCGGACAAGTTGAAACTTTCTAAAGATTTGAACTGGGGCACCAGAACGCCAAGCTGAATGATTGTGGGGTGGGGTACCACATCTGCTGATCGCTCTGGTGAAGCAGGTTGGGAATCAGTGGAAGCCTGATCGGCGAGCAGACTGACAGATGCTGAATCTCCGAAAACCAGAATCTAGCTGGCCACCAAGGGGCTATGAACAGGAGAGTGCAATTCGTCGTGTTCCTGAGCTTGCATACCGCCCGGTGAATCAGAGGAAGAGGCGGGAAGGCCTAGGCCCTCATGTTGTGCCACAGAATCTCTAGAGCATCCCCCATGGAAGAAGCTCAGACCCCGTTCCTGGAAGCATAAAGAGGAAGTTTCCTGTCCGATGACGACGCAAAGAGGTCCACTTCTGGAGTGCCCCAATGGCGAAAAAGGTCGGAGACGATCTCTGTGTTTAGTTCCCACTCGTAGCTGACCACTGCTCGTCGGCTGAAAGAGTGTGCAGTCACATTCAGTTGGCCCGGAATGTGCACCGCCAGCAGCCAAACACTGTGCTGAATAACCCATTCCCAAATCAGAATGGCTAGATCTACAAAGGTAGGTGACCTGGTAGCCCCCTGCTTGTTGATGTAAAACATGGATACTGCATTGTCTGTGCGGATGTGAACCACTTTGTTCACAATCACTGGCTTGAAAGCTTTGAGCGCCAGGAAAATCACCAGAAGCTCCAGATAATTTATGGGAAATTGTCCTGTGGCAAACACAGGTCGAAAACCTGAAGATGATCCAACATCGCGCCCCACCCTATAAGGGAGGAATCGGTTGTAATGGTCGTTTGAGGGGAGGGCTACTGAAAAGAATCACCCACCCACAGATTGCTGGAAGATGACCACCATAGGGGATCTGTCAACATTCAGGGTGGAACCAGAATCATTTTGGTGTCCGGGTCCACCGCCTGAAGCCAGGAGCACTGAAGAGCCATCTGCATGAGTCGCATCTTGAGAGGGGAAGAGCAAGCACGCACGAAGCCATGAGGCCTAGAAGCCTCTGGAACCACCAGGCCAACATGCTCTCTGACTGAATGAAAACCTGACACGTGGTCAACAGATCTGCCATTCTGTCCACTGTCAGGTACACTCTGCAGTCGATCGTGTTCCAACGGAAACCCAGGAATTTCATAAATGAGAGATCGTCATGGAGGTTTTCCGCCAGTTCACCGACAGCCCAAGGCAGAACAGGAGCTGGAGGAGAGACTGAAGATTACTCGAGGATTTCACTGGACAAGGACTGCGCAAAAGCCAGTTGTCCAACTATGGATACACATGAATACCCAGCAGATGAACAAAAGCCGCAATGACCGACATCATCTTCGTAAAGACATGTGGCGCTGAGCCCTGGGAGAACCGCAGATATTACCAATGCAGGCTCCAATACGATACACGTCCTGAAGGTCCACCATGTGGAGCCAGTCACCCTTCTGAAGAGAGGGCTTTATTTGGCAGGGCGTGATCATCTTGAATTTCTCTTGGGGAAGAGAAAGGTTGAACTGGGAAAGGTCTAGGATGGTGCGCAGGCCAGCCTGGTTGGGTTTGGGCACGGTGAACAGATGAGAATAAAACCCCTCCTCTTGTTCCACCGCCTTGAGATCTAGAAGCTTCTGGACCTCAGCTCTGAGGGAGGGCGTCCATGACTGATGAAAGGGAGGATTGAAGGGTGCGCTGGGGGGGGTGCGCTTTCGGCAAGTGGAAGCCCGCCCGAACGATGGACAAAACCCACCGGTCTTCAGTGATGGTTTACCACGCCTCCAGATGAGACGAGATTCATCCTCTTACTGGAGTCTTGTGCGAGCTCCAAAAAATATCATTTTGCTGATTTTTTTTCTTTCAGCAAAGAGACTACCCGTCCCTGATCAGGAGGCTGAAGAACGAGGGAAAAATCGACCCTGTTGCTGTCTCCGACAGGAGCTACCGGTCGGGGATCAGCTCTGCGTGACCTGAGGTTCTGGAACCCTCTGACGCCTGTGGAGGACCGAGACTGGGATTCAGATCTCTGGGCTTTGGCTGGGGGCTTCACTAGCACCGACAGAGACTTGGCAGTTTGCGTACTCGCCTTAGTCTTTGTAAGCTCATCATCTGTTGAAGAATGAAACAACTCTTTGCCGTCAAAAGGCAGGTCCAGAACTTAATCTTGGACCTCCTTCGAAAACTTTGTTGCATGAAGCCAAGCTTGACGAGAGGTGTCCACCCCCAACATGAGGCCTCGACCTGAGGTGTCAACATGGTGCGGTGCAGCCTCCAGCATATCCTGCGTCAATACCCTGGCGTCTGACAAACCGCCCTTAAAGTCTTTCAGCCTGTCCTCTGGAATGAACTGCTGCAAGTCCGCCAAATCCCTCCACAGTTTGATATTCGCTGCCGCCAAAATGAGCTCTGCGTTAGCCTGACGCAACTGCAGCGCCGAATTGGCAAAAACTTTCTTGGCCAAGGAGTCAAGCAACTTGGCTTGAACTTGAGCTGCGGCAGCAGAGGTCGGCTTGGATTGCAGAGTGGCGGCAGCAACCACCGTTGAGGAAGGGAGCGGACATGACGCCAAGGCTACTTCCTCTGAGGTGTGAAGCCTGTAACAGTAGTCAATTCTCTTATTTATATGTAGCCCAGTGTGGGTTTTATCCCAGACTTTGCGGGCCTCAGCCAAAACGTCCTTCTGAAGGAACAGGCTGGTGCGCTCTTATGGAGACAAGGTGAGCACCACCGAAAGCACCCCTTCCTGCGGAGCGGGTGCCTCAGGTACTGGTAGGTCAAGGAGTGACATGTCCAGAACCCAGTCATGGAATGCTCTTACAGAGCGGGGCTGGTCCTCACTATCCTGGTCTCCCTGAGGGTCGTCCAGACCGTCAGGATCCACCTGTTGCGATGCGACCAGCGTCAAATTGACGTTTCGCTCTGCTGGAGTCTTGT
The DNA here is from genome assembly GCF_040938575.1 of Ambystoma mexicanum. Taxonomy (NCBI): domain Eukaryota; kingdom Metazoa; phylum Chordata; class Amphibia; order Caudata; family Ambystomatidae; genus Ambystoma; species Ambystoma mexicanum. The sequence goes on along the minus strand of NC_090934.1, from coordinate 1,351,255,473 downwards.
CAACCAGAGAAAACTGAGGCAGAGGCGGGAGAGGTGGAGGTGGGCCGGGAGGTAGAGGTTGTACTGCTGCCGGGGCTACGGGTGCCGTGTCTGGAACTGCCGGGGCAGGATGCGGCACCAGAGGGCAGAGCTCCCTAAAAAGGCCTTTAAAGTACTCCCTCATGGGATCAGTGCTCATAAGATTTTGAAACTTCTCAAAAAAGGCATCCTCTGCCGAAACTTTAGGTACTGGAATGGGCAGAAGCCGCTTGTGAGGGGCATACCCCCACAAATGTAGTGAGGAAGGCTGCCAAGAGGGCCCGCCACCAATGAGGTCTACATAGACCAGTGGGGCAGAAGTAGGAGGAAGCAAGACCATATGCGGTATTGGATTCAGAGCATGCCAGTCATAGGAAGGGCAGAACGGATTCACACCGTCCCGTGGACAAGGTTGTCCACCAAAAAGAAGGCTCCCAGCACCTGCCGTCGATAGCGTGTGTGAGGGAAGAATCCAAAATGGCCACCGTAGACCTCACAGGAAGGCCCGCCATTTTGCAAGCATCTGAGGAGAACTGTGTCACTTGTGGATGAGGCAGGTAACTCCACAGACTGGTCAGGGGACTTGATTGAAACTTTAGCCTTGACACGAGGATCCTCGGCTGAGCCCTTACTATGGGGCCTGGGATGTTTACTGGACATCCTGTCGTGATCCTTTGAGTTAGCCTCCAAGAGAGGAACCCCGGCCAACCCGGTAACAGAGGAGAAACGGTCGGCGACCTCTCCTTGTGCCCCCTCAACAGAACCGGTAACACTGCGATCGTCGGAAAGTTGAGGAATCCACCTCACAGACAAGACCTTAACAGGTCTGTCGATACACACCTTAGCCTCGATAAGAGGAACCTCAGAATGGAGTCCAGTTTTTATAGCTCCCCCGAGAGGGGGCCTCGAACCGTTGTTCGGTACAGAAAGCCTCAACAGAGGCCTCAGAGTGCACCCAAGTGTTTGTATGGGAAGCTCCAGACAAGGAGACATTGGAGCGAACTCCCGTACCCAATGCCTCAGCATGAGGGCTGGCTGTTAGCATCCGATTGGTGAACCTCAGATCGTGATCCGGTGTCGGCAGGCCCCTTGCGGGAACCCTTGGAGAAAACCCTGGTACGCCTATTAGGCCTGCGAGGCACCTCAGGAGAAACCCTGGTAGCAGAGCTTCTGAAGCCCCTCCTGGACCTGGAGTACCCCGGGAAGGAGTCCCCGGCCAGGGTGCCCTGAAAAGTAAGGAACTTACCGGGCGTCTCTTCTTTCCATCAAAGAAGAGTTGAAAATGCAGTGGAGGAACTCTCTGGAAGATCTCCTCCCACCGACGAAGATGACGCTGAAGTGCCTGGGCCGAAAGGGAGTCACAGTAGAAACACAAGTCCCAACAGTGATCCGGTCCCAGACACTCCAAACAGAGAGAATGGGGATCCGCCCTAGCGAAGCAGCGTTCGCAAGAGGAACAAGCGACAAATCCCAAATGATCCGGCATAGACTGAGAACTACGCGACCACAGAACCGGAGCAGGAGAGGACAACGGGAAAAGAAAAAAACTTCCCGGTGATGCAAGTGCGTCCAGCCCTGACTGCGCGGAGAAAAGGATTGAAGGGCGATGCGTGGGGCAGAGCTAAGAAGTGCGAGGTTAGTGCTGCATGTGGTACCCCGCATAAAAGGAGAAGAGGGACACATTTTTCAATTTGATGCTTTTTTTACAAAAAGTGCTCCGGTCCTTTCCCACAGGATGGAATGTCCCAAAAGTATGGAGGAAAGGGGATGGGACGTAGGAGTAGGGTGATGACCACTTACCCTAGGGTTGGAAGATAATGATCTGGGCCCTTGGGACACCACCGGACGCATCACGGACCAGCACAGATCATTAAACATTTGCCAGACACTTGCACCATTTTGCTGCTGCTACCATCAATGGCCAGTTAATACCACTATGGCAGTGCCTGACAAGTGCCTTTCCCATACCTACCCAAAAGACAAAACTTTGCATTGCCAATGCTTGTTGATTTCGGTTCTTCACTTTTAAATTTTCTCCAATTTAGGTCCACTGCATTTTCCTCAACAGTATTAATCTTATGGCGTTGCACGAGAGTGCTCAGTTCATCTTGTTGGGAATTGACTAATTAAAATAATTTCCAGGGTTTATTGCTTTTGGCAGAATCTTTCCAAACTTTACTTTTGAAATTTGCCATCTGTTTTGCTTTTTCCTCATCCCCTTTCTTTTGCTACATATGCTAGTATTCAGCCAATCGTTGCCTCGATTTATTTATACAAATAGATTGGGGCATATGAGCACCACCGTTTGGTAAATTGCTTAACGGACCTTGCAACATTATCTGCCTTACCAAGATTGAGGGACCGATGTGTATTTGTCAGGTCCCAGCTCTTCATTCCTGCAGGAGTGGACGATGAGTCCCCCAGACCGCTTAGGCTCGCCCACTCATCAATCTTTGATTTACTATTTCTGGTTGGACAACCCCAGGGGAAAGTGGATACAATAAAAAAAAAAATCAGGTCTCGGCTTGCTGCCCTCTGCAAACCTGAACACTGGCTGAAGACTTGGCTGACCTGGAAATGAAATACACATGTCATTACTGCATCTCTCCTAACCATGTTCTCTCTATTTTTCTTAAGAGTGACTCACTGTTAAATATACTGGTACCTGAATGCCTTTGCTTGGAGCTGAAAGGCTTCTTTGTGAAATTCGCTGCTCCTGTCACCAATATTTTCTCGAGTTAGCTTCCTTTACTGTCTTAACAATTTTACACAACTTATTTTCTGGCTTGGTTTATATTTATAGCCTTTTAGCTACGGTAGCACAAATGGCCTGCTGCATACAGTTCTCTGGATTTCAAACTGCTTACTGCCTTTAACATCTGTGAGTTTTTTCTGGACGCTGGAATGAGTGAAACTCCTGCTCTGCTGCTTTCTCGTGATCCTATTTCAACACCTACATGAAGACCTCGTTGTTCAGAACTTCACCGTACTGTCAGATGTCATGCAAAGCCCTCAGTTCCCCTGGCAGGATCTGAGAAAGACACGCATGCATGTTATCAAATCCTTTTTTTCTAGTCACAAATTCTTACCATGCTACTAACGGCCTCCGGTTCCTCAGATGCCGACTCGCGGCACACGCAAATGTTAATATTAAGTTAGGGTCCCCGCGCGCCATGGAAAAAATTCTGTGCACATTAAAGTCCGTTTACAGCATTGAAGTTTTCAAGCTTGGAAATAAGTCACTTATCTAGAACGCCATACAATTTAACTGGCATTTCTTGGCACCACTAATTACAATTTCCCAAGAGGCACTCATCTCACTCCTGCTGAAGCTTCTGCCTTCTTTAACTGCTTACACCTTCATCTCAACAAAACTTTACAATGGGTTTCCTTTGTTTTTTCATATGGTTATCTTTAGAAGCTGTGAGCTTCATTTGTTGTAAAAGATTCCAAACTACCTCACAGATACTGCTCAGCCAATCCCTTCCGACGATCATCACCGCCATCTTGCCCTGGGACTACCCCAGAATCATACATGGCAAAATTAATTTTCCTTAACATTTGTTAAGTACACCCATAATCAAATGCAACCTTTGTCCCCTGTCCCCCTCCCGCGTTTCGAACATGTCTTGTGAACTCATACCTGTTTCCTAGCCTGCATGCTGAGGGTAAAGCTGGCAGTATTCCATTCAAATTTACTTGCAAACATTAAGCCTAGATAGGAATAGCTCATTTATCAATGTCTTACCATTGATTTTGAATGGTCTCTTAGGATGAACTCATTTTCATTCATAATAAGCATTATCTTTGAAATATGCTTCACTCCGACATTAGTCTTAGTGCCTTTGCTTCTTTGCGCTTCCACACAAATTCTGATTTGGGTGTACAAGGACCCGATATAATGTAGTCATGGTCAGCAATGTTCAAACCAGCTTATAATGCAGTAGAGCTTCCTCCACAAGAATTTCCGGTTTGTTTATTTTCCAGATACAAGGGCATTTTTTAATTTACTTGTACTGTATTTTTCTACACTCAGTGTAAAATTGGGTATATTGCTCCAAGACCCTTATTGAAGTCACCTTAAGGTGGGATATTTTTATTTTCTAGTCATTCTTGAAGGACACTTCAAATTCTCTTTAAGAATTATTAAAACTGGTCGGACAATAATACTTCAGGACGATCTGAGCTCCCCCCTTAATGAATCACACCTTTTGATCAGGAGGAAGGAAAGTCTTGGTTCTTAACAGTTCTCTAATGTTTTAAAAATAATAGGGGGCCCATATATTTTATATTTTGAAAATATTTGGTGGATACCATATTGGGGCAGTATTGCAAACCAGTCCTTTAATGGTGTACAACATTTTACTTTCTTTGAACCAGTCGTCCTCCATTTGATCAGGTCTTCCAGTCAGCATGATCAATTCCCCCCATTTTGCTAAACAACACCCTTCTGAACTGTGTTGTCCACCTAGCCACTGTGATTTCGGCATCTATGGTTCTGTGTTAATTCTCAGCACCCTTCATTACCAGTGCGTTAGAATTTCCTCCAATGATTCTATTAAATCGGATCACTTGGTTTTCTTGTATCTTACTAGACTATGTTAACACTGAGCAATCCTTGCTTAGTTAACTGGAGGTAATGTACAATACAATAAATACAATTGCAGAAATGAATAAGAAATAGATAATGTATTTCGAGGTGCGGGGAGAAAACAACCTTGGCATATAGGTTGTATATAGAACTAAGAAAACAAGTAGGTTCCCTTTTGAGGAGCTCCCATCCCCTGCACACTGTCAATGGTCTAAGAAAAGCCAAACGTTTTTTAAGAGGTGGCACAAGGTTCCTACTAAGGGACACAATATGCTACTTCAACATGTGTTAATCATTTTTGATTTTAGAAATTGTTCTAAATAACAATGCTTGTCAATAAAGACTTAGTTGATCCAGCGCGTACTTCCAGTAACCATTCAATTGATCATTAGTTCAGGCATTTATTGTTCATATGGCCCAACGCGTTTCGAGTAAAACCCTTCATCAGGGGCATACAATCATAACTTTTCTACAAAAATTCAAACAAAAATCCACAAGTAGATTGTAGTAATATACAATACTACTTGGTAATGCCAATCATTGCGATGTACTTTCCTTCTTTCTTACATGTTCAACAAGTCACTTAATTAACCTACTACAATGTTTAACATCAAAAAGACATATTCCCTATAATGAAATCAGTGTACTCCAATACATTCTCAAGAGTATTGCTTAAATCAATGTCCTAATGGAAGGCTCAGGCCATTTTTCCAAAGTCTTTCTGTGGCTTATCATATTATTTACCCATAGGATTCTTAAGCATGAATTATCAATCTTGTAATAATAATTGTGCATTTATATAGCGCTGCGAAACCTCAGGCATCTGAGCGCTGCTTATTACCCACGGTGTGTCATGCTCATTTATCGACCTCGGAAGGATGAAAGGCTGAGTTTGACCCTGCCGGGATTCAAACCTAAGGGGAAAGGGGAATGGAGAAAATAATAAACTCAGGATATTCTACTGCTCTTGTCTTCTCAAGATTTGGCCTGGTCAGTAGAGGTCCTAAAAGGGAATTGCAATATGTATTAATTCTGCTGATGTTAGCCTATTAGAACTACTACCACCACCCCTACTCAACCCTCCTTTACCTGTGGCCCAAGCTTAATTGCCTTTAGGCTCTTGATACATTCTTGGACTGACTGTGATTCTGCTGTGAGAGTCCTTCATAAGTCACACTTAGCTTTGCTCAATGCTGAAAACTTCCTGACCTCCGCTAGAGTCTTCTTCTGCTCTCTCTCTTTCCCACTTGTGTGACCTTCAATTGAATTAGCCCAAATGTTAATTATTTTTTTACTCAAATAATCTCTTCGTGTCTTCACAATTGTAAATTCTGCTTGGCCAATACGTGAGATCATCACGCGGCTGCGCGCAAAGGCTTTTCTTTTAATCCACTTACTGCGGAATCCCAATTTGGGGAAAAAAAAAATCACTCGCTTCTGCCCAAAGTCCGAAATTACTGGAACGCTTTACAGAAAAATTGAGTCTGAACAATTTGCTCTCTTCCTGAGATTGCCATGGCCACAACGAAAACAACGGTCTTTCCGCAAAATGGCCACGGCGCACATGTCACGTCGCAGGGTCCTTTTTTCTAGCTTGTGCTTGGACGGGAAGCTTTCGTCACGAACCTGCCTTCCGAAACGAACTCCAAGAATAGTTGCCCGAAGCAAACATTAGTAAATCAATTGTTATAGTTAGTTAGTTATGTGACGATTCTCATCCGCTCGCCCTGTTAATATTCATAAATATTACATTTGTTAAAGGCGCTAGATGATTACAGAGAAAACACGCTTACTGCTCCACTGAATACAGCACCCTCTAACATTCAGGTACTGTAGCTCCTCTCAGAGCTACTTTCAACAGTCTCTTCTTTTAGAAAAAAATACAACTGTCTTTACAGTTCACTCAAGACTTCCTTAATCACTCAATTAAAATTGTAGGCACACTTAGCTGTGACTGGGCTTCAGCTGCCACTGCAGATCTGCTTCCTCTGCCACTCTAGTTTCTTCAGATGACCTTTGCTGCTGACTTCTTCTTTCACCTGAACTTGGATTGGGCTTAAACTGATCACTAAAACAAATGGTCTATAGACTAGATCTAAGGTACTTTAAAACTCTTCATTTATTGGAGCTAACAAAACTATGACCTACTCTGACGAAAGCTAAAATGAAAGGCAGTTTAGAATTCCACTGAGGGTTCCAAGTGACCACACAATGTCAGAGCCATTCACTGTTGTAATGTAGATCCTCCATCTTGGCCTGGGGAAACAAAGGCTTCCTGATAATGGATAATTAAGGATAACAAACCCTTAAACCCAAGACTGCCACCCAAAGCCAAACTCTCTCCCTAAACCAACCTAATAAAACAGACCTCCCCTTCTACTCCTCCAGAACAAGTGCATGACACGCCAACAGTTACCTGAACCCTAACAGTATGAAGAACATAGTGTGGAACCCTAACAGTACCCCCTCCGTAAAGCCCTGTCCCAGGGCCTGGCTTATCAGGCTGTAAACAATTAAACCTCCTATGTACGTCCTCACTCCTCACCCATGAGCTCTCCTCAGGTCCATAACCCTTCCAGTTCACTAAATATTGCAAATGACCATGAAGTACCCGAGAGTCCAGAATAGCTTGTACCTCACATTCACTATCGTCATCAGAAAATACTGGACCTGGAGCCCCATGTATTCAAGCGTCTCTCCTGCATGGTTTTAACAAATTGACATGGAATGTAGGATGCACCTTCAACCCAAGTGGCATCCTCAACTTTACAGTAACTGGAGAAAAGACCTGCTCAATCTTGAATGGTCCAATAAAACGGGGACTAAACTTATTCTTCCCCTTCAGGACTAAATTCTTAGTAGATAACCACACATTGTCACCCACTTGATATCTAGGAGCCTGCCTGCGTTTTCTATCAGCAAATTTCTTGTAACTCAATGTACTTGCCTTCAATGCCCCAATTGCCTTCTCCAAATTCTGTCCCACAGTTCTTAACCTGCACTCCACATCTGGAACCTCCACCCTCTCGAACACCACTTCCCTCATAAAACGTGGATGAAACCCCTGATTCACAAAAAATGGTGACATAGAAGTTGAGTCCTTAACGGTGTTATTGTAACAGAACTCTGCCAACCACAACAACTCCACCCAACCTTGATCAGAATCCAGATAACCGTGTAAACACTTCTGCAACTCCTGGTTCACCCTTTCTGTTTGACTATTACCGTCTGGATGATAACTGGTTGTGAAATGGATTTCAATTCTCAACTCCTTGCAAAAGGCTTGCCAACATTTTGAAACAAATTGAGCTCCCCAATCCTAAATCACCTGACTCAGCAACCAGTGAAGCTTCACTACATTCTGCAAGATTGCCTGTGCCAAAGACGTGGCTATAGCGGCTCCCTTAATTGGAATGAAATGCCCAGCCTTTGACAATTTTGGTGGTGGTAGATGTATTCTCTAACATCACTTGTCAGATGGTAAATCCACTATATAATCCATAGATCCAGTATGCCAAGGATGGGGTGGAATTGGAAGAGGCATCAAAGCCCTGCAGCTCTCCGATGATCTGACTTGGCTCGAACACAAACTTCACGAGTTCTGACATAAATTTCAGTGTCCTCACATCTTTTCCCACAAGAATTCTCTCTGTAGCAATTCCAACGTCTTCTTAACGCCCAGGTGTCCAGCTAACAGTGAATCATGGCAAGCCTTCAACGCCTCTTCCCATAACACCTCTGAAGGTAGAAACAATCTTGCATCCACGTAAGGTAATCTTTCCTTTACCCTTCGCACAGGGTCCTCAGCTTCCCATTCCTCTAGTTGCTTCTTCAATATTAGTTGTTGAATTTGTTCCCAAAAATCAATTCCCTTGTGAGCCTCGCCCACAGTAACATTCTTTTCAGACAACGATGATACAGGAGTACAAACATCCGTCTTCTTGATTCCTAGAAAACATCGGGATAGAGCATCCGCCTTCCTCTTCTGACATCCTGGCTTAAACGTAATCACAAAATCAAATTCTGCAAAAAATAACGACCAACGTAGCTGTCTTGGTTTTAAAGTCTTAGCTGAATGAAGAAAAGTCAAGTTTCTATGATCGGTCAAAACAGACTCAATGACGTCCTCCCAGAAGATAATGCCTCCATTCCTCGAAGGCTGCCTTGATAGCCAAAAGTTCTCTATCAGAGATTGTATCATTTCTTTCTGCCGGCAAAAACTTCTTTGAAAAGAACGCCACTGGATGAATCTGTCCCGTTACCGGATGGCATTGAGATAATACCGCACCAATAGTACAATCTGAAGCATCAGCCTCCACGAAGGAAGGTTGGTCAACATCAGGATGTAACAGAATTGGTCCAGTGATAAACTTCTCCTTCAGAAGTAGAAATGCTCCTTCGGCCTCTTCACTCCAAAGAAACTTTGCTCCTTTTTTCAGCAATTTAGTAGTTGAAGTGACAACTTGCGAAAAATTCTAGATGAACCGGCGATAAAAATTCACAAATCCTATGAAACTGTATATCTTTCACGGAAGCCGGCTGATGTCAATCTCTCACTGCCTTAACTTTATTTGAATCCATCTCAAGACCCTCAGGAGACAGCACAAAACCCAAAGATTCCACCCAATCCATGTGAAATTGGCTCTTTGCCAGCTAAACCAACATGTGGTTCTCTTGCAACTTCACCAAAACTTTCTTTACATGCACCATATGCTGCTCTTGTTCCTTCGAGAAAATGAATATGTCGTCTATATATACTACATCCAAGTATTCCCGTAGCACTTGATTGATGAAAAATTGGAAAGCGGCTGCAGCGTTGCAAAGACCAAACGGCATCACTTGATACTCAAAGAGGCCGTAGCGAGTTCTAAATTCGGTCTTCCACTCGTCATCTTCTCAAACTCGAACCAGATGATAAGCACCGTTAAGATCCCACTTCGTAAAGATCTTTGTTCCCTGAATCTGATCCAACATTACAGATATTAAAGGTAAAGGATAGCGATTCTTGATTGTAATCTTATTTAATGCTCTGTAGTCGATGCAAGTCCTTAGAGTCTTATCTTTCTTGGGTATGAAAAACAAGGGTGAAGCTGCGGGTGACTGCGAATGTCGACTAAAGCCCCTGGCAAGATTCTCTTCTAGATATTCTTTTAAGTACTCATTCTCCTTCTCAGTAAGAGCATACATTCTTTTACATGGAATTGGTGCTCCATCTTCGAGGTCTATCTTTCAGTCGAATGGGCGATGAGGTGGTAACTAATTTGCTTCCCATTTATTGAACACATCCTGAAACTCCTGGTAACACTCAGGCAGTACCCCGGCCACAGCCCCCACTACATGCTTTCACCAACCCTGCTGCTAAACAAACTCCCTGTAACTGAAACATTCCTTCCTGATCTGCCTCGACAACCTCTACCTAACATTGTTCTATATAATACTATGACTTAAATTCCACTGTTCTTTTTTACCAATCAATCTATCATGGGATTATGTAACAATAACCATGGAATGCCCAAAATAATCTGTAACTGTGGCGCATCTATGAGAAGAAATACAATTTCCTCACAATGTTCTTCCCCAATCTTCATTTTCAGTTGACCTGTCATTTGCGTTATCAACCCAGAGATGAGCTGCGTTCCATCCACTGCCACATACCTGTTCAGGGACCCCCTTTTGAACTACTGGAACTCCCAACTTGCCAGCCAACCCAATATCCATAAAATGTCTAGTTGCCCCTGAGTCGATTACACACAGATCACCACACCTAAGCTTATCTTCCCATGTTAAGGATACGTTTAGTGTGATGTGTGGAACAGCTGTTTGGATGGTATTTGACATCTGTTGCCCTCTTCTGGCAAACGGTTGAAAACGTCTTAGGGTGCGTGGACATCTCCCTACAAAATGAGTACCGTCACCACAATATAGACACACATTTTCCTTTTGCCTCCTGTCTTTCTCCTCCTTGGCCAACTGAGGCCTAACCTGACCTTGCTGCACAGAACCCTTAACCTCCTTCACCACCTGCTCTGCTCTTGAACACTCACTCCTAACCCAAACCCTATTCTCAGAAAAATGTCTTCGCTTTTCTGACCTTCTCTCACTCAGCCTCACATCTAATTGAATAATCAAGGAAATCAAATCTTCACAAGAGGTTGGTCTCTCAACAATAGTTGACAAGGCTTCCTTTAATTCCTCACACATACCCCTATAAATAATTGAAGCTCTCTTTTCTTTGGGCCAACCACTCTCTAAAACCAACCCCCTAAACTGAGTGATATAAGCCACCAACTCACGACTCCCTTGGCGCAATTCTAATAACTCTCCATCTACACTCTAAGAAAGCGTTCTTTGTCAAACATTCTTCCAAATTCAGCCTTAAATTCCTACCAACTATATAGCTCGGCAGCTCCCTTCTCAACCAAAGGCACTGACCAAGCTGCTGCTTCCCCTGTTAGATAAGAAATTAAAAATGCTACCCTGGAAGTTTCTGTGGGGAACACCTCTGGCCTGCATGTGAAATGCAACTCGCACTGCATAAGAAAGAATTTAAATGTTCTGAAATCCCCACCAAATCTTTCCTGGGGTGATAATGGGGTTGGAACCATAGATATACCTGAAAGAACGTGACTTTTACTGTCCTTTTCCACCAAACCCTTAGACTCCTTCTCCTCCTTCAGGATACAAAATCGGTGGTTCCTTTTCAATGCCAAAACTCAACCCAGAGGGTTCTACTGAATCTCCCTTATTTACCTTACTACTTAGTTCCTCTATCTTAACTCTCAAGGACAAAGTTTCTTTTTTTGCCTCCTTCAACTCTTCCCTCACTTCCATTAACATTTTTCCCAAGGTGACCAAACTCAACCCTGACTCTAGGTCCATCTTCATTTAGGCAGGATTAATTACGTGGGCCTTTCATTCTGTCAAGTGTGCCTGAAGAATCCCGCAGGAGTGAAGCTGGCCCTCCAGACCCTAAGCCTGCCGGCCCAACAATCCTGATAATTTAAAACTATTGGACAGGCAAACCCAAGGGGAAAGGGGAATGGAGAAGGATCTTCTACTGCTCCCCACTTTTTATTTTTCAACTCTGGCACCACTCTTGCTAGTATCTTCAGCCCTTGTATGAACATGTCTGGGTCTACAGGTACACCACGTGTTTGTGGGAAATCTGCTTGAGTGTGTATTACGAACATGGCATGGATTGCACATATTCCTGGTGTAGAACACACTATACCTCTGTCAGTAAAGGATGTGGTCATGTTAAGTTTGCTGAGAAGGTCCCTTCCCAGCAAGTTAATGGGCGAGTCTTCGTAATACAACAGGGGTGCTCGTACCGTTTTTCCCCCCACTGTTATGTCTAATTCTTCAGTGTATGGAATCTCGACCACCGCCCCAGAGAATCCTTGCGTTTCCAAAGTCTGTTTAGAAAGAGGGAACCTGCCCTCTTTGAGACATGATATTTCCGCTCTCGAATCCACCATGAAGATTAACTGTTTGTTTCCTATCGCCGCCCCTACCAGTGGTTCCTCTGCTGCGTTAAGGGTCATTGACAGTACTGGACACGCAAGTGTTCCCTGTGCGCTGTCCTATGCCGAGTACCTTAAGTGCTCATCAGTATCGAAAACATTTCCCGTTACCACTGCCGTCCCTCTACATGGTGCAGGTGCTCCATTTGCCGCGGTGGCATAGGCACCTCCGTGGGTGGGGGCAGTGCGCTCATGACACTGGGAATGTTGTGGTACTTGTTGTGGGGGTGCTTGGCGCTCATTCATATACCTAGGGTCGGGCTGATTCTCCCTTCTATTCCCACCCATCGGTAATCCATATGGGCATCCATGGTGGGGGTGTCCGTACTGTTGCTCATTGGGATATGGATTAGTGGGCCTGCTCAGACACACACTCATGAAATGTCCCCACCTTCCACAATTCCAACATTGCCCTTGTCCTCTGGGCCCTCCGTACCCAACACCCCCTTCTCTTGACCCTCTGAATCCTCCTCTGTTGCCCTGGCTGCCCCTCATCGGCCACTGTGATCCCTTATACTGATTTTCCCCTGGCCATGAGTCTTGATTATTACCTGCCCAGTTTGCTGCCATTTGCACCGGTATTCCCATCTGCCCCTCGTCCTCCTCTCACTCTCTTCCTGCCGTGTTAGTTGCTGCTACTGCACTTACCTTCAATAGTTTGCTTTGTGCTAATTTAGCCTTGTCTGCCAACCACCGCTGAGCTATCTCCTTTACTTTCTCTTTGATCTTTTTGCAGTGGTGCACTATTATGCTTTGAATTTCTGGCCATCCCTTGGCTTCTATCCCAGCTATTTTATCAAGGGCCTTCTGTACTTCCTTTGGGAGTCCTCTTTTTATAATGAAATAAAATAGGGATGTCGATTGGTCCCAGGCTGTGCCAGTTTCTGCTCTCCACATGTCCTGCACTCAGAGAATGAAAGACATTGCATCTTCGTCATCTCCCATTGTACACTGCATTACCGACTGTAAATCTGGTGTGTCTGGAAATGGCTCCCTCAGGGCGTACCACACACTTGCTCATACCATGTTGAACGAGGCTCCATCATGGCGGTCGCAATCTAGTGTTATTCCAGGAAATCCCGCCTTCGCCCAGACCCGGTTTGCCTGATTTCCGACTGCAGAAAATAGCAAGCTTGTAACAGCCCCACTGCCAAGGGAACTCCAGCTGTGTGTTTTCCAAATGCGTATATCCACTTGCTGGCTCCTCCGGACAGTTGTGGTAGCTGTTTGAGCAAGTTGGCTTTGTCCATTTGGGCCCATGGTATGTAATTCGGCCTTCCCGCCCCCCTATGGATTAGTGGCAGCTGTAGATTTCCCCCCCCCTTTTTTCCGGTACTCACCTTTTTTCCCCTTCTTCCCTACTACCACCATGCATCCGGTTCTGTTCCTTAACCTCCCTCTCCATTCTTCCATGGGGGACAATCCCTCCCCAAATGAGACCCCACCCATAGCAGTTCCCAATCTCCTTTCTTCTTCTTCTTCCTGTTCCTCTATGTCACACCAACATGCTTCCTCCCTGTCCGATGTCATCCCCCCTTCCTCCACTTCACGTTCACTATCAGCTGTAGTTACTTCTATTATTCTTGTGACGGTGTCATTTATCCGAAATAGTATCTCTCTTTTCTTCCACCCGTCCTCCGCTGCCCTTTCAGTAGGCTGAGGCGTTGCGTCCCGTTTTGCGCTGGGGGTAGGTAGCCCCCCCTTGTTCTCCCAAGGCCCTCAGGCAGGACAGCTCCGTTCGAGCCATCGTCAATCGTGAATCTAGATCTTGTGTGAGTTTCTCAATATCTATTGTGGGGGTACTCACCTACCCTGTCATGCCTTGGCTCTCATATGGGGGTGGTGTGGGGGCAGATGGCTTCAGTGTGGATGGTGATGTGGATTGTGCTACATATATAGGGTCACTATATCCCTCTGTGGGAACTGGCCTTGTCAATGAGGGGTATATTTGTGTAACCTCCATCTTATTCTCATTCTGCTCAATTAGTCCTTCACTGCAGTTTTTTCAGGGGCGATGCACCACACTCGCCACTTTTACCTGGAGGGACTTCCTCAAACAGTCGCCACAAGTCCAATATTTCCCTCCTGTTCTGCAGTTGTTTCCCTTTGTGTTTTATAAACAAACATGTGGCAACCATGTCTAGCACAGCCTTATGAAAAGACTCTCCTTGAGGCCACACTTGGGGCAAACCTTCTCCCTTCAATTCCGTGATCCATTGATCGTGGTATTTCCTTATCTTTTCTGCGTACCCTGGCAGAGTTTTACAGATATGAGTTAAGGGCATTTCTTCGCCCATTTTATTGACCTGGAGTGGTTGTTCAATCAAAAAAAAAACTTCTCTACAACTCTTATGTTTCCTATACGCTTCTCAAGGCAAAATAGTTTTCTCACGTTGTGTTATGCATGAACAATTTCAACTGAAATATTCTCCAACTCAATCTTTTAAACTGTTTTTCATTATCGCTTACCAACAAAAACAATACCCTTACATAGAACAACACCTTAAGACATAGCACATAAAACGAATGACACAAACAACATAAATTCTACCCCACCTTCCCCTATCTCCCCTGAATGGTCTTCTCAATATCTTCCCTGATTCCCCCAGTCCCTTCACAGAATTCTCTCCCTCCACCCTGTCTACACCTTGTGGGAGTGAAGAAGAGTAAGGAAAGTAGGAAAAAGCATTTCTAAATACTACTCCGGGACTTCCTTCGAGACGCCTACGTTATTTTATTCACCTTAATTTTCCCATATCCATATATCCTGTACTAGTAGAGGTAGCACTAGGCAGCGTCGCCTTCCACCCCCCAACGGAGATGGGATCCCTTTATACTCTTTTCACCTTATTTTCCCGTCACCGTCCTAATGGCCATATACGATAGAAGGAGAATAGAATATAGAACAGACCCCAAATTCTCCCTGCTGCTAATGACCTCCCCTCTTATTTACCTCTGCTGGCATCTTACAACCCAAACCTCCTAATCGGACTCCCACCACCATCCTTTTAATATCACCTGCACTTGATACTCACATGTCCGTCTTGATCTGAGACCCTCTGGACCCAATCGTCAGGGCACCACTCCTCGCTCAAAGACCACGCCCAGCTCCTGTGAGTGGTATGGTGGGTTTTGTAAAGGGGGATCCCGTGCCCTGTTGCGTGCGCATGTCTAGGTGTACCGGTTGCCGTTGGCGGGTAGCTCTTGAGGGAGCGCGCTCTGGGTAGAAACAGGGGATGTCTTGTGCCAAAGGGACAAAAAGAACGCTATTGCGTCGGGGTCACCAATGAAAGGGAGAAGTCCCCCAAAATGCACTTAATCCTCCCAATAAGAGTCAAACAGGACTTAAGACTTTAAGATTACAGTGTAGTCTGGAATGTCCATCTGGTAAAATAAAGGAGGTCACTAAATTTAAGGCCTAAATTATAACATTAAAAGAATGGGCCACACAAGCACATACCACAATAGTCATAAGTCTTACTGTGGGGGTTAAAGGCGGGTTGTTTAAACGTCATTAAATCTCTGCTGATCTGTTTTGGCACTATGAAGGGTGGAGAAGAATCGAAACACCTTTGCGTTGCAGTTCTGCTTTGCATAGGGAGACAGGACCTTCTGAATAGCGTTTTACATACAGGCCTCTTTACACGTGTCTGTTACATTATGGTTATAATCGACTAGAGCACGTTATTATTTCTCTTTCGGCTGTGTGCTCTCGTTGTTATAAACTCATAATAATAATTTGTGTATGCACAGGTTATCTTCCATCCTAAATGAAGCAGTCCATTACTGAATCACTTGCAGGCCCTAATGCATATTCTTGTACTAAAGTTAGACATTTGATTTGCTGAAATTGCTTTTACACAACATCATGTATCTATCTTCATTGAACTTGGAAATGAGGTAGCTTTGTGCTGGCATGTACAGTGTTATGTTCCGTTAGGCATTTAGTTATTGCAATCCATTCCTATTAAACTTCATACTACACGTTAATACACGTCACCCTTATATAACTGGAACCTAACATTAGTGCTGCTGATTATACATATATACAATGCAATGATATGCTTTTCGTTTCACTATGACCGTTTCATTGTTTCGCATAGACGGGGAACAGTTTATGAGCAACTTATTTCGATTGCTTGCGGAAAAGACACTTTAGTTTTCCTCATATTGAGGCATGAACAACATGACATACTTGAGGGTTGTTCTTAATTATTTAACCATGTTCAAAGGATATGGAGTTGGTATTCTTTATGGCCTGGGTCTGCTTGGTGGGGGCAGGTTTATAGAGATTAATGGCTTTCTGCTGCCAGGCCTTGAGCTGGGCCGCGGCAGGGTCAATGAGGTAAGACAGAAGATACAGTGCGAAGTTTGTTGCATTTCCTCTGCCAGTCTCCCATGAGAACCGGGCGACTGCAGAGATGACAGAAGGGAGAAGGTTGAGGGAATAGCTTGTGCGCGTCTTGCGGGGGAAGAGCTGCAGGCCTGCGTTCTACTTTCATAGCTGGCCTGCCATTTTGTGAAACAAAATGGAGTTTAGTCGGACTCTAATCTGGACTGGTCTCGGGGGTCACAGTTCCTAGGGGTATTCCCACACGGGTGCTCCGGGGCCCTGAACCCAGAGCAGCTGCAACTGGGCCTACCCAGGAAGTGTAGGAATGGAGGGGGGGTTCCAAGACCCCCTCCTCCCACACATTAGCCACAGAGAAACTTTGATAAAATGGCCTGATCCTTCCATTAGGACACTGGTTTAAGCAATACTCTTGAGAATTTATTAGAGTAAAGTGATTTTATTATTGGGGGGGGGGCAGTATGGAAATATGTCCTTTTGATGTTAAACATTGTAGTAGGTTAAGTGACTTGTTGAACATGTAAGATTGAAGGAAAGTACATCTCAATGATCGACATTAGCAAGTATTATTGATGAACTGTATATTACTACAAACAATCTACTTACGGATTTTTGTTTGAATTTTTTGTAGAAAAGTTATGATTGTACACTCCTGATGAAGAGTTTTACTCGAAACACGTTGGATCATATGAACAACAAATGCCTGAACTAATGAACAATTGAATGGTTACTTGAAGTACACTTTGGATAAACTAAGTTTTTATTGACAAGCCTTGTTAATTAGAAAAATATCTAAAATCACAAATGAATATTAACACATTTTGAAGTAGCATATTGTGTCCCTTAGTAGGAACCTTGTGCCACTTCTTACAAAAGTTTGGCTTTTCTTAAGCCATAGACAGTGTGCAGGGGACAGGAGTTCCCCAAAAGGCAACCTACTTGTTTTCTTGTATCTTATCCAGTTTTTCTTTCCTCTCTCCATGCTGGTATTTCCATTCTTCCTGCATTTTCTAACTTAGTCTAGAAGTTGTCCTTCCACCCATCTAATGTTGATCAAGGCAGCCTTCAGAATTGTTAGGATTTCTTAATTTTCTTTTTTATTCAGAGGACCCTTTGTTACAAAGGCAGGACATTCTTCAGAAGGGACTCGCACCTTTTGACCTAGGTATCAAACTCCTCAGCTTCCCTCATCACAGATACAAACACCTGGCTCTTCCTTCCACTGTTGGGAGACTACATTTTGTTTCATCAGTCCATTTATTCCATAACACTCAAATGCCATTTTCTGCAGGAGGGTTAGAAAGTTAATTTGCAGTCTTATTGCATTCCCAAGGATTTATTCAATCATAAGTGTATTTACGGTCACTCAAGTTTTTGACGGGTTTGGAATTTTGCAAAGGACTGCCTGAGCTCTTGCTGTATCCAGGATATCATCAATTGTCAAATTGGTATTTGATCCACGGCTGGTTGTTGAAGCAGGCTCTCCTTCCGAGATCTTATGGGCGGAGAGTAAATTCTGACTTGCTTGTTGACCCATCTGGTCAGTTGTTTGGTACAGATATGTTAGGACTGGGATAGCCCAACATGCTAATTTGTATACATATACAATTAGTCTCCCCCTGCCCTTCCAAGCCAGTCTAGTTTCTCTTATTCTGCATCCAGGTTAGACTGTGCTTGCTCAATCGGGATGTTTTTTAGGTATCCCCTTTCCACTCACCACTTCTGGTTCCATATAGTCTTAGGGTGTTGGGATACCTTTTGACCCACATCTGTAAACTCCCCCTGGAGATAAACTACCAATACTCTTGCACTTTTCTTGCTTTGGTTATCCCTAACTCTCTGATATTATCTATTCCGATGTAAACAGTAATCTTCCTTACTCCAAATCCAATTCTTCCTCTTCATGGCCTTCTTCCGTCACTCCCAAAGTTCTTTCAGGTTCTATATATAGGTGGTGCCCTGCTTGCAATTTGAAATAAGAAGAGTGAGCCTGGAGAGCATTTACTCAAAAAGTGGGAAAGCATAGGAAAAAATAAGAGCTGTTAAACGAATGTTTTTGATTTTATTGTATTTTTTACCCAGAGGCAAAGGATTTGGTTGTTTACAGGGTGAGGACTCTCCTCAAAGTAAGGACAGTGACGAAGACTTGCAGTAAAAAAAAAGAAAGTACCAACATGTAATCAGATGCTTTTATGTATATTACCTGGTCCACGTGTATATTAGGATTCGATTTTTGGACTTTCAAATAGCATTATACATATCCATGGTTTACCACTTTGTGCTCAATAATTCACCAAGTATCAACTAATCAATAGGTCAATCCCTAACAGAAATGTTGTCACTAGCAGCTAACATATGAAAAATAAGAGAAGAAAGTGTTCTTTGGATAGGTTGAACAGGTTTCACAGCTTTTTAATGTGCAGAATCCAAATTCAAAAACATGCTTAACAATAAAAAGCACTTAAGGAACAACATACAGAAAAGCATTATGCGTTTGTCAACAATTAGTTTGCAAAACAAAAATAAGAGTAACAAAAAATACAAAAGAATCGATTATTTGAAATAAATGGAGTTCTATTCCAATGGATGCTAAGAATTTCCCCATTCGAGAGCTTTCATGAACTCTTCTTCGGTAAAAGAAAGCATTTTAGCAGCTTCTATGTGCATCTGTAAAATAAATATAAACATGTTTGAGAAATCTCATATTACAATAAAATAATTCTGCCTCACTCATGGTTTACAGTGGCGTTGGAGCAAACTAGAATTTCATGTTCAGCGAGAGTGGGAAGAAATATGGGGCTGGTCTGTCTCCTGGCAAACTGACAAGTCACTACATATCTGGCCTTGTATTGCGCCAGAAGCATTTCTCATTCTTGACAAACAGTAAAGGCTCTCAATCTAAAGACTGGTGCCCCAGAATAGTGACGCCATTTATAAAACAGCAGACTTGAGTTTCACTCCTGATCCTGCCCTTAGATTCTGATGTGCCTGCCCACGTATCCAGTATTTTACAATTTTATCCTCTTTCCTTGGCTCTTGTTCAGTGTAGGCTAGTCCGACATTTAACTCCTTATTTCCTGTACAAGAATTTGGTGACACCAAGAGTACTGGTTATTCGTTGCTCCATACAAAACTTAAAAGCTATCTGGGATCCTTCAGGTAATTTTGCAAGACATTTGTGGAGCTGCTGTTTAAAAGATTCCCATCAAATTGCCTGTTCTGTTTTTTTTTTTTTTTAAATCTGACTTTTAATTTGTATATCATGGTAGATATCCCACCTCCTCCATCGTGTAGAAGATACAAATCGTGAAAGGGAAGGTTTGAGGGGCTGGGATCACTGTATCCTATCCTATCCTATCCTATCCTATCCTATCCTATCCTATCCTTAATCTCATCTCTTCTCCTTACTGCTACCTCTTTCATAACTGACTTATCCACCCTCAAACAGCCAAAGGTCCTCACTGGTAACCCTGATGGAAAGGTAGTTTGTGTGTGCCTTGGACCATGTGTGGGATCAATTATATCCCAATGTTCTTGTAGCAACACTTCCCACCGATTATGCAGTGCGCACCACCTACCCTTTATGTTAAACCCTGCCCTCTTTATCACTGTGTTATGTTTGGAATTTTGTCCACCAAAGGCTCAGAACACCACCTGATAGTCACAATAAAGTTGAAGGTCTGCAAGTCAAATAAAGTGTCAAAAATGATTACTTGGATTAATTCCCTTTTTTAGCAGCTTGATTTTAATTTTAGAAGGCTGACATCTGTTGCCAGGTCTAGCTCGGGAAACAAAATCAGCTTTAGGAAAATTTGCTATTCAAGCCCCATCTTGCACTGAACAAAGAACCACAGGAAACCAGCCCAAGGTGGGATTGGAGATGCTTTCCTTGCCAAACGAATTTTGAAAAAGTGAGGCTAAATGTTGAATTTTACAAGATCTTTTCTAAATCTATTTGATAAAAAGTGGTCTACTTTAGACGCAGTTCTTAAGGGGAGCTCATGAAATAATGCAACACCTTAAGGTCTACCACACTGAAAACGTTCATTACTCAGTAGCAGCATATGTACCTATTTGCACACCAAAATCTGTAGGGCTGCTGGTAGAACCCTAAAATCACAGGAGGAAAAAAAGCAACTCTGCTCAGTCACAACATACGAAATCACCAACATATTCATGAGTTTGTTATGCCCTAAAATGTGCAAAGGCAACTGGGTGAAGTGAAAGTATAACTAGGCTGCAGTTATGAAACCGGGCTGACAAATATCAGCAGTTGTTGATATTCTCAGGATGACCACGTGCAAGGGGTGTGCATTAATAGTCGTGGCAAAAATAGTCGGTAAAAGAAATTGTGGTTTGGCCCGGTATAAGTGTACCCGTTATACCATTTAAGGGAAGCTGCGGTTGCGGGGTTGTCCCCTGCATCCATTACATGGATTGTGGCAGCAAAACCACAGCTTTTTTTCCACGATTTATTGTGTAAACTGCCATTTTTGCTGCGACTTTAACACATGGAACCGTACAAGGGCTGTTCAATGTTACAAGGCTAACTATATGCAAGATTGGCACAATCTGCCATAGGACCCAATCTCCCTTTTGGGTCTCATTTTTCCAGTTCTCAAATACAGAAGTGCTGTTGAATATGCCATTACATTTTCAATGTGCCAGGGGTGACCATGTAAAAGCACTACTCAGCATAGTACCCATTCCCTTAGGTCAGGTCTCACTCATGGGGCAGGTGGTCCAAGTGTGCCCCTATGGTGCAGGGGTGTTCAATGTGTCAGTGATAGGCCTGGTTAATTTGTAATTGATTAGCCACACACCCCTGTACAGCAATACCCATTTGTAGATGCTCTGGCAACCCTTCACCTTTGTCGAGTTTCATGTGGATGTATGTTCTCTCATTTACAGGTGATTTCATGGGACTATTGAACTAATAAATAGGTCTAGTGGTAGTGATCTGGTGGAGCTTGGTACTCCTAAAACACTTAATGGAATGTATTTGCCCCACACATTGACCAGCCATTGAGGATTCACCAGTGGCTACATCAATCTCAAGGCAGCTGTGACATGCATCACTTTTGTAGGTATTGGTATTCCCCGCTGGCAACCAAACAACTGTGTGTGAGGTCATCTAGTACCAGAGACGCCACAACATTTTAAACTGAGTCGCATAGGGACTACAAGCTCAGATCTATGTTTTTATCAAGGGTTCTTTAGACTGCATAGGACAATCCTGGCCTACACATATAGCAGTAAAATGCAGTTAGGCTTCAGAATAGTCACAACAAATGTAGGCGTATGAGCAGCATCGGCCGCAGTTTATTTTACAATTTGGATGTTCCATACACCCAAACGGCAACCCACTGTTCTACTGGTAGCAAATGCCATCAGCACTGCTGCACCGAATGCCAGGGTACATCTTACCAAATTTGCCCTGCAATGTTCTGCTAAGTGTTCAGTCGTGTGGAAGCTCAGACGGTGGAAGCCTTGCTTAACCTCTACGTGTGTGTGCTCACCATACTGATTGTGGAGCTACAGGCGAATTGGACTACTGTACCTTTAACGCTGGAGACCTTTTAAACATTGCGATTGTTTTGAAGTAGTACAACTTCATGTGGCTGTTCCTCGTGAGCTGTGCAAGTGTGAAGGAAATCAAGTGCGCAAAACTCTCCTCTTCATTCACATGAAGGTAAGTCAATTGCCTCTTAAAGACTGCCAATTTGCTGTTCAGTTAACTCCAGTGTTACCTGGAGTTAAACTGACGTTGGCATTACCTTGGGAACTAAAGGGAGTGGGGCTCTGGCGTTGCGTTGTCGTGTGAGGCCGGATCCATAGCCCTTAATATAATTGCCATCATTACCTCCACTCAGAACATTAGCACATTCTCTACACATAACACCATGCTTTTAATAAGCAAGTCTCTGCCTAGGACTGACTCGTTAACCGTCTCAACATCTGATCAATCGGCGATCTCCGATCATGATATGTTGCGTGCTGTAGTTCTCCCCTTACCTCAATCTCCTGTTTCACCATCTGAATGTGTGTTGATGAGAATTGCGCTAAACGCCTCACATGATGCTCAAGCTGACAATGTGACTATCACTGCAATGGGAGACAAGTTTGCGAAACAAAGTACAATTAACACCTTCTTTTCCACCATACCGAAATCATGTCTTCAATCTGCCTCTGCATCAACGATTGCGATAACTTTTACACATCAAGTTGAATGTTGCAATGAAGTCAAAGCAGCTCTTGACTCCACATTTTCTTCCATTTCGTCAACATCTATGTTTCCGGCATCCAGGTGTCTTATCTGCAGCCATTAAACACACCGCAGGCCCAGACGACTTCTCAATACCCGACACTTTGGGTGAAATTAATCAAGTGCTAGCGGTTCTAGTTTCGCTCTATGAATCACTGAAGACAGAAACAAAGACATTTTGTACTGTTAGAATCATTACTATTTAAATTCGAGAATTTGAAGCTTCACATGACTGCAAATGATTATAAAAGACGCTTCGCTCCCCAATCATCTAAAAACACAGCACTTGTGAAAATAGATCTGACAGCCGTTATGCAGTCTGTGCAATCGCATCAATTGGGCACTGATAAAATCAGGAGACACCAACCCAGGTACTCCAACATCGTGGTCATCGAGCTCAGTTCCCTCTCTCTCGATTGGTTCGACTCTTGAGCAGCTTCTCACATTGGTGCCAGATTGCTCAACATGCCCACAAAAATCGACCATAGACCTGGTCGACCTAACTGCAGGAACCAACAATAATGGCACAAAGTGAAGGTTACATCGACCTCAAAACACCAATAGGTTGCCCGTGACTGTCGTTGAGAAGGCTTCCATGATGCCAGTACATAAGAAACCAAGAAAACTAGTTTGGAAACCTAAAAATATTATTATGCCGAACAAGACAAGGCAGGCATTCAAAAACGTTTTCTGCACCTTGCTAAAGAAACCTGAAGTAGCAACTAAATTAAGCAAGAGAGATTTAGCTCCCACTTTAACTAATGCGGTCGACAGATCACTTACAAAGGGTTTGTCTTCTTCTGTTGACTTGACAGGGTGTGCAACGCATCAGAATCTTTGCCATAACAAAGAATCAGCCGCCAACACTGAAGCCCAGTCAAAGCCAAGCGCCGCCCACTTAACAGGGCCGAGGGAGCTCACATGGGCAGGCTCCGATTTAACAATGAACACCCAGGGCAGCCAAAATAGAACGTTCATCAAACCTCTCATGTAGATAAAGTTTGACCTATTCCGTCAAAATTACAACATGAATTTGGGCCGGGACACAATGAGATGACAAAAAACCCTGCAACAAATCAGGAAAACTCCAATTCAACACCTAGTGCTGATATCATATCTGCTGTTCTCCGAGTCAAGGCGCTAGACAAAAAGGACTCTGCATTAAAATTCAAACCGTATGTTGATCCAGCAAGCCAAACAACTGCTCAAATCTCACACTTATAGCACTCGCAGGCAGCAAAGAAATCATTTAACTCACAATCCTCCCTAAGTCAATCAATTGTGAATAGAAACTGGCACCGACAATGCGAGAGCGCCAATGGGTCCAAGTGCGCTCAATAACTTGATTGGTGTAAAAAAGCAAGGACTGAGAACGGACTGCTTGAACAACCTGATTGTCGGTCTTACTAGAGAGTGTTTTACATGACAACACATCTATTGTATTGAATCGATTAACTGTATTAGAAATGTTTGTTCTTTCCCCTCTTTGGCTTCTATCAACTCAACCGACATCGTCCGTATCTTTTTTGCCGATAGGCCCAGTAGCGATCGAGTGATTCTGTTTCTTAAATCCAAAAGACTCCTTCATCTTCTATTTAAGGAAATAGACACTATCAGATCCATGGACCTTCACCTCTCTTTGCATACCGAGATACCTTTATCTCAAAGAAAAAAGGTTGCTGAGGAAAAATCCCTAAAAGATATGGTAGAAGTTCTCTGTAGAGAGAACGAACTAAGACAAAACAACTACTTGAGTAGCACAAATACATCAAATTCACAAAACTGCTCAACTGAGATAGCTAGATTATCCACAGTAAACAAATCTCAGAGGTTTTCACCTTAGCCCTGATTTTCACTCAATAGGTCACTATGTATTTCTACTTTGCTGGAACACTAGAGGTCATAATATTCTTCTATCTAACCCAGAAGTAGGAACCCTACTGAGCAAACACAAACTTATGGTCTTACAGGAAACCTGGCTACTACAAACTCCTGCCCTTGAAGGCTATGCAATTGCAAATCAACTGGCACACAAGGGTGCTTTAGGCAGACCTTTGACCATGGTTAAAACCTCTTGTCCAATTTCGGTAATTTCATCAAATTCCTTACTATTTGGTATCTTGACGACTCATTAAAATCAAGCTTGATATTATATGGGATATTTAGGCAATAAACATATACTGGCACATAGGCTTGGGTTCCTTAAATACCTTTACAGATAAAATCATCTCACTTGCGAATGGTTGGCTTGAACATAATACCGAAGACCAACTAATCTTTCTGGGCGACTTGAATGCCAGATGTCTGCCTACTCAATCTGACTGGATTGTTCCATTACCATTGGACGAATAATGATTTTGGCCAAATCTGGTTATAAAGCTTACAGCTGGTAATGCTTAATGGTTCTGTCAATGGGGACGAACCTAGTAGACCCACCTGGAACAACGGGAGAACATACTCAATTACATATATGTGATCTTACCACTGTTTGATTGTTGCCCACATTTGTCTGTTTGTAAAAACAGTTTGTGACCATAGTTCCCTCCCTACTTTTTATCTATTTCAATCCTCATTTAGCAAACCTGTACAAACTTCGCCTCCTTCATTGACGATCAATCAGGCGGGCAACCGTCTGAGATGCAATACGACCAGAGTAGAGAAAGTTAACCAGAATGCACATCAATGTGTCAACTCCACCACATTGGACTGGCAATTTCAGTCCTTTAGAGTAAAAAACTTTGCAGGTTCTGTGCAAAAATTATTGAACTTCGATTGTAGATCCAGCTCTTGGAACAAATTAAATCGATTAAAAAACATATACACTCCTTTGACTTTGAAATAGTTCAACGTAAAAGGTCTATGCGAGCAGAGATTAGGGCAATCAAAAAATTTGGCTAAAAAAAATAGAGCAATATCAGCTGAGGATGAAACATAACTACAGAACGTGGTTAAATGGACATAGGGCATCACTTATGCAGCATGATGCAGAATCTATGCTATATGCCCTACGTAATAAAGATACACGTGCCTTCTGGATTCTGATTAACAATTTGAATGGAACTCAATCCCAATTCAGAACTGTTTCAATATCAGAGTCCCAGTGGATTGCACACTTTGAAACGCTTTTGGCTGGGCCCAGTACTGTTAAAAGTTCCTCTCCAATCATCCAAAAAGGAGGATGACTGGACCCCAACTTTTGATTTTGATTCAGTGCTCAGAATTATTGAACACTTTAGTTCATCACACACTCCTGGCCCTAATCTCTCGAATATCCTCTTCAAAGGAAATCCAGCAACCTGGGATACAATCCTGGCTATCCTTTTTACAGATATTGTGGCAACTCAATTTCCTTCCTCGTGGTCTACAACCCACGTTATTCCAATTCATGAGAGGCTCTCACTCTGATCCTGTCAATTACTGTCCATTTGCAATCTTAGATGCCGATGAGCATCTAGAAGCAGTGCAAAAAGCAGTTGGTAAGATCCCAAAATGGGAAACAGGATTTAGAACACTATACATTATTAAATGGCTTGATCTTGAAAACTATCTTGTGCCAAGTATGCAATTTAAAAAACGTGTCTATTTGTTGCAACGATAGACCTGTCTGCTGCTTTCGACGCAGTAGACAGAAATATGTTATGGACTAAGCTGCAAAAATGGGGAATTCCATCTGAATTTCTTTGTTTAATTATAGCTATACACACCAACAGGATTGTTCAGGTACCTTGTCCCAAAAAATAAAAACAGTAAAAGGGGGTCAGGCAGGGCTGTCTCCTGGCAGCCTATTTATTCAACCTTTTATTTATGTGACATAGGCATCCCTCTTAACCAGGCCGCCCTGGCAATCCTGAGAATTGATAAGCTCAAGGTCACAAGGCTAGCCTATGTGGACAACTTCCTTATTTTTGATACCACCTCTGTAGGATTGCAGCATTTGTTAAACGCATTCACAGATTTTGCGGTGGCTTATGGTCTTAAAATTAATTCAGCAAAGATTAAAGTTATGCCTTGCGTAATTAACTAAAAAACAAAACATAAAAAAATGTCACTGGCATGTTGATAATGAAGAGGTAGAGCGTGTGTGTCCAACTTTACATACCTGGGATTTCCAATGTCTGCTCGAGAATCCAAGTCGACAGTAAGGGAAAGGCTGTTCTGCCGGGCAGCTATGATATGCTATAGAATTTATAACATGCCTATACACAAATGTTTCAAGGCGCGACGAGGCAAGGGAGGGGAAACAGAGGGAAGACAGACAACAATCCTACTAGACCAGGTGACAATGCAAATGCAGGCGAGGGGGCAAGGGGAAAAGTGCTGGGGGGAAGGGGCTGCCATGGGTTATCAGTTATTACGTTTGGACTCCAGTTATAGGAGGTTTTCCATGATCCCAGCCATCATATTTTATAACGGGAAAATAATTCCAAAACCTCTATATGGTATAGAGATACTACCTATTTGGGTGGTAGACCTACTCCCATAGATTGAGGCTAACCTCTGGATACCCGTATTTTGCGTACCTAACAGTACTCAACTGTCATGATGCACTATGATTTGGGTCTCTATTCATTGAAAAGTAGAGCATTATGGAAGCATTTAGAACTTTATTATAAAATTATGACCTCAAACAGTCTCTTGTCTTTATACGGACCTTAACGACATGGTCGAAAATAGTGACAGCCATTTAGGTGTCTTTTCAGAAGGATGCTTGCACATACTTACTGAATTGGGCCTATCCTTGATGGACTTCAAGACAAATCCAGATAATGTTAAAAAAGAAAAATCCTTTATAAGACATGACTGGGCAACCACAATTAATACTATGCATTCTTATGACTCTCCAAAGCACTCAAAATTAGATTATAAAGCTGCCAAAACTATTGCACCTTTTTTAACCATTTATCCTCACCCCACTATCCGACAAACTATCCGTTTTCAATGGAATCTTATTCCTATAAAGAGAAATTCTTCATCGTTATGATCCCACGGCTACACAGATAATAATATGTTAATTTTGTAACACCCCCTTTACACTGGAAATGCTCGAACATCTGCTCTGCTGTGTAGCGCTTAGGGGCAAGTGTGAGGTTTACTCCAATTGCTTTACTTTACATTGTACTGTAGACTTCTGCAAATCGTTTTGGCAGCTTTGCTTAGCAGGTCACACAACCGCATTAGTCATAGCTATTGTTGGTTATCTGAGGTCTTTAAAAGTTGAATGAACTGTTTTTAGTATGAATTTTATTAATTGACGTTTACGCAAGCATTTTATCTGCTATGCATTTTATCAATGTGTTGCTTTCTAGATGTCTAACAAAATTATGTCTGCACACTTTGTCAAAGGTTAGATGATAACCATGTGATAATAAAAAAATTAAAGTCATTAAGAGGTCAACTGAGGGTGACTGAAGCAGCACTGGACAGCTTTGGAAGGACTTTGGTGGAATCCCAAAACAGGTAAAACATTCTTGATGGTTGTTACTAACGCAGGCTACATAGGTTTGTTCAAATAAGCAGATTTGCCTGCTTCTGCTGCACATAGTTTGAAGATGGGTTGAACTTGCATTCATCATGTGAAGAGATGTTTTTAAATATATCATTTTCCACATAAATCGGTGGTGCTCTTCAGGTGGATCAAAAATAACACCCCAGAAGTAGACTCTAGCCAACGCGCTTCACATGGAGAAGGAAACCCCAAGTCAGATCCAGTCCATTATGTGCAGTTCAAATGCCACTTAGTAAAGTTACACTGGGCGCTTACCTTTTGTCTTTTTAAAATATCAATCAACTTGAGTTGTTTCTTAAATCCAATCATTAATTCAGTTTTTTGTTTCTCCAGCTTTTTATTTTCTACTCTTAAATCTTCAATTCTTCTGTGTTCATGGGTAGCTGTATCCTACAAATAGAAACAGCACATTTTATCTATATAAAAATAAAGGGTAACAACATGCTAAATGCAAGTAGCAAGCATGTTAAATACACATACGTTTGCATTTTTTCAGTGTATTGATAATAGATTTTAATACTTGTGTATCGGAAACCGAAAATAACACAAGATATGGATGTTTTTTGTTTAAATTCAGTTTCTTGATGTTTAAGTACACATTAGAAAGCAATTTCCAGCAATTGTCAGGACTACAAAAAAAGTAATACAGGCACAAATGTACAACACACAAGCCATGCATTGCACAACATATCCACCAATTTCAAACATGAAGATTTCCTGTGAGTGGCCCCATTGTGAGCAAGCAACACATACCAAGCTGCCCACACATTATCATGTCTCTGGTCCATCACCCATATCTGATAGAGGTAATTCAGCACCAAAATAGTCAATATGTTTACTATCTGCACACATCATCATTGTAAATGCATACAGATGTATACACTTGTTACCATGTAGGATCTGCATGGGTCCGACAGGTTTTGCCTAGGACCAGGAAGCATGTTAGAAATCAACCGTTTTTATTTGTGTCTTTTTACAAGGGGTAGTAATATAATTGGGGTCATCCCAAAGAAAAAAAATTGTCAGGATATTTCCTCTCTTTGGTGTAGCAGGGCCTCTTCCATCCCCTCAGACCCCACTATAATATCCCCTACGGTGTTCCCAGAATTTTCTGGCCTGTGGACTCTCCATTCCAATCCATACAAGTCTCAATGCTTTAATTAGTCCTCCTATTGGATGCAGCAGGCTTTACGGTGACCCAAATGTGTATTTGTATTGTGATCCAGACAGGCGCATAACATGGTCTCGGGCACCAATGAAAAAGTGGCCCACAGTTGCAAATGGCAATTCATTCCTTTTGTGACAGGCTGTTTGAGTAGTATCCAAGGGGGAGATTTTTGATCATATGTGATGTAAATTGTGCATTTTAAAGAATATGTATTCAGCAACACTGGTCAAAACTACTAGCCGAATGGGTGAAGTAACTTATCAAACTGGCCCACATTGGCCATAAAAGTGGCCCACTTTGAACAAAAGAAACTGGCCCACACTACTGTTTTGTGTTTTTTGTTCAGGCTTTGCCCAATAGGCCAGTCCGAGCCTGGATCCAGATGCCAGCTTTTTGGTGTATTCGGTTACTCTCGTGTGAAGTCTTACAATCTGACAGTGGGAAAATTAAGCAGGGACAGGTGTAAAGGGATCCCTGGGTGTCTGCCTTGCCTGGACTTCATGCCGGACCTTCTTCCCTCACCCCTCTAGACAGCATCCATGTCTCAATCTCGTTCCTACTCACACTATCTGGTCTTCCTTAGGGCCTGCTGGAACCTTCCTTCCTTCATCCACAATACTTCTCTCCACCTTCTTTAACTCCCCTGCATGAATACATGTTGGCAGGGAAGAATTGCCTCTTTCATTGCATTGTCCACATTCAAGATGTCACAGCCTTGCAACTTTGTATTTGCAATTGGAGTTCACCACGAGTTTCCAAGTTCGTTCTTTGCAGCTAAGCTCTGAGTGTATCTTGCAGTGGCAAAAACAACCTTTCTATTAACAGTTTGTATTAAAAACAACATAGCAGCATGTGTTCATCAAATTCCTTCAGGACCGGTCTTAAATACATACATCTCATCTTGCCTGTCTCCAAGTATCCTATGTGAAATGTAACTGATTGTGAAATGAAAGTGTAATTTAAATTGTTTTCTTATTTGATGGTTATGTATATGTAATTTTGAAAAGTTTATTGATCTTCAGCTGTACCAAAATAAAAACAAAATACATACATCTCAAATTCAATGTGACAGGGTAGATCAACAGACAATGTATGCACAGAGGACATAGCCACAACTTCTGGGGGCCACGCCCGAGTATACCAAGCAATATGGAGAACCGTCCAGCCTTAGGCGAACATTTAAAGGTTGCTCATATGCTGGGGTTATTTCATCCAAAAACATTTTACTGTACCCAACAAATTAGCAGGTAAGTACTCTGGTTTTTCTTTAAGAACAGCCATCTTGGCTACCAACTGTGCTCTAGACTTAATTTGTTTTTTTTTTCTTTCAAACTTATTGGGGGGATTCCAAAGCAACCAGTGGGATCGTCCCACAACGAACCTACACCCAATTCGATTAGCATACGTTTTACATGCACAGACCATCTGCAGCTCTTACCTCCCTCCAGTGACACATTTCCCAATGTCTCACGATATAATTCCAGCCCTGTGGAGCTCAAAAGTCTGAGCCAGAATAGTACCGGTTTTAGGGCAATCTGGTCAGCTATGGAAAGAACACTTAGATCCAAGAATATCAGAGCAGTGGGAGCACTTATTGACAGCAGAAGCAATTTCTTGATAAACTTATTTTCCAGTGCATTTAATGACACTGTATTAGCAAAACCCCAGACGTCGGACCCGTAAAGGGATGCAGGCATGCTGGTTTCCTATACAAATCCAGGGCTAGGGAAATTGCCATGCTGCTGTTGCGAACATAAAATGATTGAGTTGCTCCACTGTATTTTGGAGCCAGCCCTCCACAAGTGCATCCACCATTTCCTGGATATAGATGCAAAATAGGAGGGTTGGCAGGACGCACCCCTGGCAGACCCTCACAGGGAATGGGTACTCCGATTCACATGTGAGGCTTTAACTTTGCCTGTTCAAAGTGAAGAAAAGGACTGGCAGTGGAGCCTTACGCCCCTGCTGCAGCAAACAGAACATTCTATTGATGCTGCTTGGCACCGGACTCCCAGTCCTGTGTGATGTCCAGGAGTACAGAGGAAAGGGGACGGGATACAAGGCTACTTTTAATATCGAGTGAGTGGAAGTAGTGGTCAAAATATTAAGAGCAACATTTACAAAGAAAGCCAATTTGAAGGTGCCAATATACAAAACAAAATGAAACAACGAAAAAGTCGATCCGTCAGTGCAACATGAAACAGCAGTCGCAAACCAGGTAGGACAATTATTTATCCATGGCTTTCAAGTAATCCTAGTTTCAAACAGCACTTCAAATTCGGCTAAGAGGACATGGATGTACGAGGGCATTCCATAGCAGACTCCCTTTCATTGAGTGATCGCCCCCAAATGCACTCTCTTTGTTATCTCCCTACTTTTAAACTCATCCCTGAACCACACATGCAATAGCCTGGCCAAAGTATAGCCATCCACTAGCAGTGAAAGATAGGTTGATGCTGGACCCTAAGGAGGTTGCATTACAGGGGAATGTATCTTTTCCTATGCTGGAGCTTTGGGTCTGCTTGGAGGGGGCCTCAGGCTCTCATTTGGAAGGGGTGAGCTTTCTTATTAGCCTGCATGTTTTTTCCAAGGGTATGGGAAGGGTCCAAGCTTTCAGAACTAGTCTGTCCCCACTTGCTGGTGTAGTGGGGGGGGTCAATACCTCAGAATAGTGGTCAGCATTGTACCCGTCACGTGATTTGGGACATGGGAATCCTCATATATTAGCAAAAGACACACGCCTGCTGCTTAAGGATGTGTGTATCACACTACTTCACTAAATTGATCAAAAGTTGATGTGAGTAATCATGATACAGTCCTGGATGAGCCCAACAAATACATATACAAATATGTTTAATGCAACAGAGAAAATCAACTGACATACATTATGATCAGGTGTACAGGTTCTTTTGATTGGTTTCATTAAGAAACTGACCTACAAATAACAAGTTACCTGGTAACGTTCTTTCGATGGGATGGTCCGACAACGTATTCAATATCTATGACAGTAATCACCACAGCTGTGCTGCTTCGGAAAATTTTCTGCGTCCTGCGTCAATGACGTCGATTCGCTGTCCTCGAGGGCCTCCGTCGAGCCAAAGTCACTGGATGTCATAAGTAGGACGCATGATGCCCGTAGCCTCAGTTGTATTTTTTTCCCCCCAGAACGTGTGGCACCAAACTACTGCCAGTAGGACCACAGAAAGCCTTGTGGAAACGTAAGCTGCAATCGCATAAGAAATTCTGTAGCGTGGCAGGTAGGGAGGGAGTGATATGCAATACGTCGTCGGACCATCCCATAGAAAGAACTTGGCCTGGTAAGAGAGTAACTTGTTCTTCGAGGGGATTGGGTCCTCTGACGTATTCCATATCTATAACAGACTCCCAAAGCAGTACCAACGTATAGAAATTTAGAATGTCCAATCAAATTGCAGAGTAAAGGGCCGCCTTGCCAAAGCCCAGATCCTGCCCATGGATGGAATCTAGGGAGTAGTGTTGTACAAAAGTATGGACCGAAGCCCAAGTGGCTGCTTCACAGATGTTTCGAATAGGAACGCCGCTCTGCAGGACAGTAGAGGCAGCCATACTCCTAGTAGAATGGGCCCGTAAGCCAACCAGAGGGTCCTTACCCCGCCAAGCAGCAACATTCAGTAATCGCCAAGATAATCCATCTAGACAAAGTCTGCTTAGTAACAGCTTGTCCCAAACGCCTTCCAGCGTAACCTATAAAGAGCTGATCATCCACTCTGACCTGGGACATGCGTGAAATGTAGAAACTTAAAGCTCTCCTAGGATCCAACCTATGGAGCCTCTCCTCTTCCTTACCAGGATTCGGAGGAGGATAAAATGCCGGAAGAATGACCTTCTGGCTTAAATGAAATTCCGAGACAACTTTCGGAAGAAAGGAAGGACGAACTCTAAGGACAACCCTGTCCTTATGAAACACAGTGAAGGGTGGCAGAACTGAAAGTGCCTGCAACTCACTCACTCTGCGAGTGGAAGTGACTGCAACTTATAATACAGTTTTAAGGGTTAACAGTCTCAGAGGACAAGAATGTAAAGGCTCAAATGGAGCACCCATTAGGAATTTTGGAACAAGGTTCAAATCTCAACCAGGCACCTGAAAAGGTGATGGCGGAAACACATTATTGAGCCCTTTGAGAAACAGAGAAGTTAAAGGAATTTTGAAATAAGAACACTCCTCCGATGAGCGCTTAAATATGGACAGCGCCGCCAGGTAACCTTTAATGGTACCCACTTGCAGGCCCTTGTGGGCTAACGAAAGCAAAAAAAAGACAGAACCAAAGGAATGTCACATTAAAAAGGATCCACATTCTTAACCCTGCACCAGTCGTAGAACTTTCTCCAACGGCACAGGGACTTGGTTGCAGGCCGTCTGGCCGAAAGCAACACCTCCATCACGTCTTCAGGGAGGTCCCAATCCTTATACCGCAACCATTCAGAAGCCAAGCGTGAAGGTTGAGGGACCTGACCTCTGGATGGAGAACCTGACCCCCCCCCCCCCCCTCCCCCCTCCTGTGAGAGCAGATCGTCTCGGTAGGGAAGACGATGTGGAGGGCAGATGGACAAGTCGAGAAGGTCCGGGTACCACGTTCTCCGGGCCCATGCCGGAGAAATGAAGATCATCCGGGAACCCAACCTATGTAACCTCCGCAGCACTTGAGGGATGGGGACTGGAGGAAACGCGTACAGCAGTGGGAAGGACCACTCCACCACGAACGCATCTCCTAAGGCTCCTCTTGGAGGAAATTCCCGCAAGGAGAACCTTTCGCACTTCCAGTTGAAACTGGAGGCGAAGAGATCTACTTGAGGGGTCCCCGAAAGGGCGAAGATCTCCAGGAGAATCTCCTGAGCCAGCTCCCACTCGTGAGAGATCGCGCTCTGTCTGCTCAGAGCATCCGCCGTCTCGTTTTCGTCTCCGGCCAGATGAACTGCCGAGATCGAAATTTCTTGCTCGATAGCCCAGAACCAGAGCTGCATCGCCTCCCTGCACAGAGAAAGTGACCCTGCCCCACCCCCCCCTTTTGGTGAGGTAATGCATGGCCACTGTGTTGTCTGTAAGAATCAGGACATTCTTTCCTCGCACAGTCGGCAGAAAAGCCTTCAGGGCAACCCTGACTGCCCTCAGCTCCAACAGATTGATATGAAGTCTGGACTCCGACGGAGACCAACGACCGCTGACTGTCAACTCGTTGGCATGAGCTCCCCATCCCGTGAGGATGCGTCCGTCACAATAGTCACCTGCGGCCAGGGTAGCCAAAATGGAGCCCCCCCCCCCTCATCAGATTGCCATTGACGGCCCACCACAGAAGGTCCTGGGTGACCGAGGGCAGCTCCTGAACGGGGTCCGACATCCTGCCGGAGGACTGTGACCACTGCATCTTGAGAGCCCATTGCAGAGATCTCATCTGCAACCTGGCCTCTGGCACCAGAATGCAGGATGCCATGAGGCCGAGCAACCTCAAGAACTCGCCGGGAGACTCTGGGCATGCTGAAACTTGTGCACCATCTGCTGAATGTGATGAGACCTCACCTGGGGAGGAAAACACTGCCCCAGGGATGTGTCGAGCACTGCTCCGATGTACTGGAGCCACTCAGTGGGACTTCAAGTTGAGGGAGAAGCCCAGCTTGTGAAGGGAGTGGTAGGTGACGGACAGATTATCCAGGACTTGCTCGGGAGAGCGCGCCCTGATCAACCAATCATCCAGGAAGGGGTAGACGTGAATCCCCCCCTTTCCTGAGATACACTGCCACCACCACCATAAGCTTGGTGAAGACCCTCGGGGCGGAGGTCAATCCGAACGGCAGGACCCAAAACTGAAAGTGCGAGTCACCAACCGCGAACCTCCGGTACTTCTTGTGCTTGGGATGGATTGGCACATGAAAGTAAGCGTCCTTGAGGTCGAGAGACACCAACCAGTCCTGAAGTTGAAGGGCCTGGAGGACTTGAGAAAGAGTAACCATCTTGAACTTGTCCTTCCTGAGGAGCTTGTTCAAACAACGCAAGTCCATGATGGGTCTCAATCCCCCGTCTTTCTTTGAAATAAAAAAATAAGGGGAATACCATCCCTCGTTCCTCTCCTCTACAGGCACCAGTTCTATGGTGCCTTTCTCCAGCAGGGATTGCATTTCCTGCGCAAGTAGCGGATCCGGACTCTTCAAAGAGAGATTCCCTGGTGGATTTTCGTGAGGCCTCTGCCGGAAAGGAAGACAGTAGCCGTGGGCTATGATCTCCAGAACCCACACATCTGAAGGAATGGCATGCCACTCTACAAGATCCTGCACCAGCCTTCCCCCCAACAGACGAACCATGGGACATGGCCTCATGACTCAGCTGAAGCGGCAGTGCCTGAGGGCAAAGAGGCAACTGCCCGAGCGGGTTTGGCACCTCGAGTACCCAGTTTTCCACTTCTGGTACTCCTACGGTAGCCCCTTTGACTTGGAGCACCTCTCGATTTACCAAAAGATGAGTAATATCGAAAGGAACCTCCCCTCCATTGCTGTCCCCTAGAACGAAAAGGCGGAGGTTGGTGAACTGCAGCGCTCAATGACTTCGCTGCATCTTTGGAGGTCTGCAACCTCTCAAGGCTCTCGTCAGCTTTGCTGCCAAAAAGATGTTCACCATCAAAGGGCATGTTGAGGAGCCGGGCTTGCACATCCGGAGCAAACCCCGACTTCCGCAACCACGCAAACCTGCGTATTATGGTGCTCACTGCCATGGACCGGCTGACACAATCTGCCATGTCCAGACCCGACGGACTCACACATGGCATCCTTGCCATCCTGCACAATAGCAAGAAACCATCCTGTTCCTCCCCTTCGGGAATATGTTCAGCCGATAACGAAATACAGTTCCACAGAGTGTGCGTGAAATGTGACAAGGCACACATGGAGTTGGCTGCCTGTAAAGCCATACCCCCATAAGAAAACACTTTATTCGCCCAGCCATCAAAACGCTTGTCGTCCCCATCAGGAGGGATGGTAGGGTACGACGCCTGCTTTGCTGGGGCCGTAGCTACCTGCACCACCAAACTCTCCAGAGTGGGGTGCGTGGTCAAGTAGCAGGGCTCGCTACTAGCTGGGCAGTATTTTCGCGGCAAAGACTTGCTCACTGCCAGGAGACTCTC
The DNA here is from genome assembly GCF_040938575.1 of Ambystoma mexicanum. Lineage (NCBI taxonomy): Eukaryota > Metazoa > Chordata > Amphibia > Caudata > Ambystomatidae > Ambystoma > Ambystoma mexicanum. The sequence goes on along the minus strand of NC_090934.1, from coordinate 1,351,218,903 downwards.
CAGAGCAGTCCAAGCTGCTGCCACCCTTCTCTCAAGGCCATATGGAAGGGCAGTACCGGGTCAGTTGGCGGACCTTGTTCGAGGATATCCGTCAGGTCATCCTGCAGAAAATCCACTGGTGGCGCCGACCACCCCAAGTATTCGTGACCCTCGACATAAGGCACCGGTACGAGGACTCCACATGGGGGCCAGGCTCAGGCCTGCAGAACTCCACCTCCGGAGAGGTGTTCAGACCACTGGCGTCATACGACTGACGCAGGTCTTCAATCTGGCTATGACCAGACAAAATCTCGTCAGGTACCTCCTCAGGAACCATACCTTCCTCAAACCCCTCATCCACCTCAGAAATATAATCCATAGGCTGGAATGAAGGCACAGAAAAAGGGACAAAGACATTTTTAACCTTGGCCAGAGCCTTTCTAGGGGGTTCCACCGTGCCACAGGGTACCTCCGACAAAGCAGCCTCGAAAAGGGGTCGATGGAATCAGCGTCAACGTCGAGTGTGGCACTGATGGCTTCAACACAGTCCTCGAGGGTGGAGCCGTCGATGGCTTCCTCGGAGGCGGAGCCTCGAGAGAGTCCTTAGATGACCTTGGCGCCGAAGGCGTCTATGTCTTCTTCGAAGACCTCACAGGCTCCGACGGTCTCGAGGGCGTCGAGGACCGGGACCTGAAACGGGCATGTCTAGAGTGACCATCCTTGTCCGACCGGGACCTCAAAGGTGCCCGGTGAGCGCAACAACCGCTCGAGCCCGAAGGCGTGCGAGTGGCGTCTTTAGCACGGTCAAGGCAGGCATCTTTCGACGGTGCGGACGGACCGGAGCCCTGCGACTGAAAATTCGCCAACATCTCCTGCCGAAATTAATCCCATTCCGCAGGAGTGAAATGCTTGTTGGGACAAGTTACCTGCCGACGGGTGGAGTCTTCGGACGAGGACGGGAAGGCGATCGATGCTGGTGCTTCCGTGAGTGCCTCGAAGAGGCCGAGGAATGGCGGAACCTACTCCTGGACCGAGACCACCCCGGACTTACGCCGACGATGCGGAGAGTCGCCCGTCGAATAGTCCGTTGAAAGCCCAGTGGATCTCGACTTCCAGGGCTTGACCACCTTACCTACAGAAAGCTTCTTACGCTTCCGCAAGGCCTTTGATGTAAGCGACTGGCAGTCTACACAGTCATCCGTGTCGTGGTACTCCCCGAGGCACCAGAGACAGGCGTTGTGCAAATCCGTCAATAACATCTTGGACCCGCAGTCCCGACACTAATTAAAACCCGGTCGCGGGGTGGAAGAAGACAAAGACATCATGGAAATCTTCACAACTAACAGGTTCGAAGAACCGAAAGAATAGAACGCAGAAGAAACGAGGCGCGTCGAGATCTCCGAAGCGAACGCGTTCGCGGAAAAAAACGGAACTGAGGCTACAGGCGTCGTGCGTCCTACTTATAACATCCAGTGATGTTGGCTCGACAGAGGCCCTCGAGGATAGCGTATCGGCGTCATCGACGCAGGACGCAGAAAATGTTCCGAAGCAGCACAGCTGTGTTGATTACTGTCATAGATATGGAATATGTCGGAGGACCCAATCCCCTCGAAACACATGTGGCTGCCTTGTGTGAATTAAGCATGGAAGCAATAGACAAATAAAAGAAGAACAGAGAAGCAAAACAAGGCGAAACCTATTACATAACTAAAACAGTGTTCAATTAATCAAAACAATGCAAAAAGGTCAACACAAAATATGACCATGTAGACAAAGAAATTATTGAAGATGTACGCTAAAATGTAAAGTGCAACTTAATCACAAAATAGAATCAATCCAATACATTTCAAATAGCAACCAATTTTGTTGAGAAGAGAATCTCAGTCGAAACCAGAGTGGGTAAACAACCCTCACAGTTGTCTGTCATCGACTCAAGTGCATACGTTTCAGGCCAGGCAAATGAAAGGGCCTGCATTCAAAACAAAAAAGGGGCCAGGTCCTTCTCAGGATGTATAAAAGACAAGTCCAAGCAGCGTACAACAGTGTGTATGTTAGTTTACATCATCTGTGGTTCCCAACAACAGCGGATACGAAGAAAAACAGATCCAATAAAGTAAGTGTGAATGAAAGGGATCACTGCAATTTCCACATATTAGGTAGGCAAATAGGCAATTTGGAAGGAAAATCTAGTATCTTAACAAACCATTAAATTCCTTTTAGGGTGGAGGTGGTGTCAGTCTAAATCAAAATACAATCCCACCATAAAATGTAGAGGTACCAGCACTGCATCCAGTGACATGTCGGGTAAGACCCCTGTGGGGCAATGTAGAAAAACACTGTCAGTGCTAACTGCATTGAGTAAGGTACATACCCATGTTCAATATAGTCAAACTTCCCAGTTATGCGAGTGAAAGTCATATGAAACGATATTTGATGTGCTGAATATGACTGAACTGGACCCTCCAGGTGTAAAGGTCCCAAGGGGCTGTCCCATACCCCTCTGAGCACCGGTGCAACCCCGTGCCATAAAATGTGCGTGCAATTTTGCGCCGTGTCGAATAAAATAAACATGGATGTGAGACCGTCACTGTATACCTCAGACACCAGGTGTGTCTAGGTACTAACTGATGCCGGTAACAGCTGCAAGCCCTATGCAGGCCTATACATATGCCTTACCTCGCAGTGCACATTAGTGGGCACTGACTGTACATGGATCCTGTTGTCCGGTGACGGGTGGTTGAAGCCGTGGTTCGAGCTGTGTAAAACAGTGAACCGGTCAGCTCATGTTTGGCAAGTAATACCCAACACATTGTGGTAGACACAAAAGTAGGACAATGCTCATATGGACCGGCATACCTTCCATGTGGGCTGAATCTTGGAACAACGGCGGCCATCTTGGAACAGAGTCTGCCAATAAGAGCCTGGTTGCCATGTGGCTTGATGCAGAACTTCCAGATCTGTGTTCACTGTGAACACGTGGAAAAAAGACAGTGACTATGTTGTGGAAAGCTAGTACAAGGTGCCAAACAGCCTTCATGAGAAATGCAAGTACTAGTGCCGGCCAGCACAGTACATGGGTAGTGGAATCCAAAGCATTGTATGCTCAAAGCATGCAAGACATTTTAAATTAGGATGGGCCAATTGATGGTCTAACTGAGATTGGAGTTATGAGTGTCTAATCTCAGTTGCCAGTGCTGCTCCAATTTATGTACCCTACGTATGATGGAAAGGTTATTCATACCACGGCGAGTGGCTTCTAATATGAACCACCGAAGGTCATTGACCCTCGCTCCAAACATTTTTTAACCAAGGGTGCTTCGATCTGAGCTGTTCTGATCTTTGATCAGTGTTCATTGGTACAGGTGTTCCATGTGGACATGCCAATGTACCACATATCAGAAGGGCAGACAATGACGTATATGGAATATTTGGTCTGACAAGTCATGAACTGTTGCAAAGTCTAAGGAAAGTTCTTATAGGTGACTGAATGCATTTGTTTTGGAAAAGGGACATGCTTGTGCAATGTCCACACGGATGATGCCCAATGGGTGACATGTTAAGGTTACCAAATGACCTGGCAATGTTGAGTGACCTTAAATTGTATCAAAAGCTGAATGTACTAGGTTATCACACAGGTTGTAACCCCTTTTAAGGGAGAGAAATAATTGAGTGCTGTTAAGTTTGGAGAGGTCTAGTGCTCTCCAATATTTGCGAACCAGCTGTTTCAACCTGGGAGTAAATCTAGAGAAAGTGGTGACACAGGTACAGATCTGGCAAGTATTTTCCTGTTCTAGAGAGTGCAAGAGGGTTTCTCGATTAGCAAACCAGACTCCCTTAGCCATTCTTTTCAATAAGTGCAATGGGTAACCCCTTTCAAGGAATTTATCAGTCAGACAGTTAGCTTGAATTCTGTAATCTGCTTTCTTGGTATCGTTGCGCCCTAGGCGCAAAGGTTGACTGTACGGAAGACTGTCCCAAAGGTGTTGGGGTTGCTGACTGGAATATCTGTCCCAAAGGTGTTGGGGATGCTGACTGGAATATTGTAATAATGGGTTACGATCCATGGGTTTGGTGTACAAACTGTTGGCAGTATGTCTGATGGTTAAATTGAGAAACATGTTCTCCTCTTTGCTCCATTGAAGAGTAAATTGGGCATAATGTTTAGCCACGTTATACATTGATGCAACTCTTCTATATTGCCATGCCAGATACATAGAATGTCGTCAATGTACCGTTATCAAAGGCAAATGTTGTGGGTACACATGTAAGGGAATAATATATATTCCTTTTTTTTTAAGTTTTCATAGATTTTTATTTTTAAATGTTTTATTGAATTTTTATACACATCATATTAGTGTCGTTATCACATCGTGAAATTATACATTTCCTAAACTTCTTCAACCCCCATCCCACCTCCCAGAACCCTGTTTATGGTGTTCCCAATCTTTCATTTTAGACCTCCGCACACCCGGTCCATGCTCATCTCATACTGTCTAGACCAAGCGTTAGCCCTCACTTTGACTGAACAGTGTTACTGTGAGGGCTACCCACTGCTGTAAATCCCTTCCAGGTTCTGGTTTTTGCTCCCCCAGCACCTTCTCCCACACCCCGGTTTTCACTGTTGCCCAATTCCGCAAGTCTTCCCACCATCTGTTAACACACAGTGCTTTGTCCGCTTCCCAACACATAGCTATGCTGCGCTTGGCCACCACGTATATTAGATCTTTGATGTTGCCCATCGCTTTCTGTTTGGTACCTCTCCTAAACAGTCCCAGTATGCATGCCTCCAGGGAATGTATTTCTAGGATAACGCCCCCCGGGGCCACATTGTTCGCAATGTGCTTCCAGAATTCCTGTATGATGCTACATTCCCAAAACATGTGTCATACCTGCATTTTCCTTTTTACATTTGGGGAATGTCTGTACGCCTGCCCCTCTACACCTGGCGATTGCATCCGGCATGAGATATGCCCTTTATGTGAAATATAACTGAGGTAGCTGTAATCTGGCATTCCTGGAGACTTTTTTGTGATATGAGACAGTTACCCCATTCTTTATTATCAAAGGACCTCCCCAATTCTTTCTCCCACCCAAATTTACACTGCGTTCCATCAGGGCCCGGGAGGATAGCACAGCGGCAGCGTGCGCGTCTTGGAAGCAAGATGACACAAAGCAACAACAGGTTCGATCCCTGGGTCCGCGCTTAGAAACCTCTGAGTGTTTAAGCGTGTTACAAATACGTAACTAAGACAAAGAAAAAACACAACTAAGAAAAACTAACAATTCCTGTAACAGCGCCTCGATGCCTGAGCGCTTTATAAATGTAAAAAAAAAACACAAAAAAAAAACAAAAAAAAAAAAAAGGGCCTCGCACAGTCTGGATATGGCATGGCCCCCTCAGATATTTATTATAGTTTCTATTTCCTCTCTCTATAGCCGTCGGCCATCTTCCCTTGACTCTGCTTAGTATAGCTCTGTGCAGTAGGAATTGACCTTCATGTATACCATGTATAGGTTGCCTGCAATTCCCTGAAATCTAGCAACTTGTTCTCTACCCTCTGGTCCCCTATTGTCACACCACTACAGGAGGACTCCCAGTGTGCTTGCACACCTACCTGTAGGCCCCTTTTATCTGTCATTATGGCTGCCAGAGGTATCAGTGGTGATATCGGGTCTTTGATTCCCACTGTCCTACAGGTCCGTTGCCATATTTGGAAACCTAATGCAACTAGTTGTGGGTAAGGACTGAACTCCTGTGGGGCCACCCATACCAGGTCTCGCAGGTGTAACTGTTGTATTGCCAGCTGCAGGAGTGTAGTGTCATCTGCTATCCAATTTACAACATTCTGGAACAATGTATAAATGTGTGTCCTGACCTTCACCACGATGAGCCCAGCTGACCCACGTGGATCCAGACCGACGGGGAAGAACCAGCCAATTACTGCTTGGCATCCCATATGGAGCAGCCTCCTGTGTAGGGTGCCTCCAATCAGTGGCACCAAATTTTACTGCATGGCATGACGCATTTGGGGTTTTTGAGCCCTTGTTTGTGAATGTACTATTTGGAGCGCTCTCGAGCAGCAGAGTCCTTTGCTGATATTTGTATTTTGTACAAATAAACCTTGTTATCTTTGGAACGCTATCTCCTAGCCCATTTCCCTAGTGGGGTGTCTTTATTCTGGAGTGTGTACAAAAGGGACTTCATTTGGTGACCCTTGCAATGTGATTCCATTGCTACCGTACTTCCAGAGGTATCCAGGCGGCCTCTCCAAAAGGGCTGTGCCCACCTACAGTGACTAGTCCCAAAAGGCCTTTGCGGGTGCCATGTTTGCAGAATTCCTGTCTGCTCATTGAAGCGGGGTACGGCCGCAGGGAGAGGCCCAGGCCTGTTGTAGATTCCTCATGAACGGAGGCTTTCGGAAGAACTTGAACACGCAAGTATAGCCTGCTAGGAATAACAATGTTGGTACTCCGACATGAGTGCAATGGGAAGGCGAACGACTAATGGAAGTTGCTACATTTGTTCTTTAATACCGCACGCATCTGGGGCACCCAAGGTCTTAGTACCACAAGAAGTACCCATAATAGAGACACAATGCTTGATAAATCTTGCACTATGTGGGATCAAAGGCACTTTTCAGGCATGCAACATCCACCTACAACTTGTTGAGCCAGATACCCGTAAATGCAAAACGAGTTCTACCAACCCCAACTGTTTCAAGGAAGCGCACCTGGCCATACAAGGGGCGAAGTGTACGGACAACAAGTGGCAAGAGACAACTCATGCATAAAGCAAAAGGACTGGTCGGATACCCGGAAAAAACGCTAGCCCTCATAGAACAAGCGTGCACACAAATATGGACAGAGCTTTTTGCAAAACTGACATGGATCACAGCAATCGAGAAGCCAGTGAAGGTGCACCAAGAAGAAAGCTATGTTTTTACAGCGAGGGCGCTGTCTCAGTGGGATCAAACAAACGATGTAACAGAACCATACTAATTCCAGATCTCCGAAAAGGAACCACAGCGCTGATGGATTACTACTAGGTCTACGGCCAGAAGGCATACTTGCACCTCCCGCCATCTGGAGGGGCTACTGTTAGTTTGCCACGCTGCACTTGGCCCTGCTAGTAGTACCAGAAGAACACCTAAAGGGGGATCCTTGCCTGATGAAGAATATACAAAGCCCCTAACCACAGAAATAATGCCCACTATGCCACCTCCAGACTTCCCGGAAAAGGAAGGCCATGATCAGCTGAGGAGAAAGAAACTGTCTTCAAATTACTTATCTCAAGAATCATCTGACCTGCTCACACAGATACCAGACAAATACAAGCTCTATAATTCAGCAGAGACCTTTTTTGCATCCTTAATACCTAGCATCCAGACACTAGCAAAATGGTTCCCGGTAGTTCGGTGGTAACGGATCCAGCTGGCAAACGATACTGAACAAAGGTTCAATGTCATAAAAGTGGAACTAAGGGCTCTAAGACTAATGGCTATGCAAAATAGGTACGGGTTGGACCTCCTGATGGCTATGGAGGGTGGTGTTCGCAAAAAGATTCAGAGTTCATGTTGCACATTCGTAGCTTCGGACGATGCTGAAAGAGAGACAGTATCACACGTCATTTCAGCAGTGCATGAACTCGGGGGTGAAAATGAAAAAGGAAGCTGGGGGCCAGGAACAAGACTGGTTAACCCTGGTCTTTAGCTGGGTTCCATCATGGCTTGGAACATTGGTAAAAATGTTGGTGCTCATCTTCGTGTTTATCCTGGTGATCTTTTGTACATGCCAATTGGGTCTCCAGTATTGTGCCAAAGCTGTGCCTAATAGTGCAATGATGATGGTCAGTATTGGGAATAATAAGGTACCTCGTGATACAAAGGAAGTAGAAATCCAAACTGAACAAAATAACGGCCCTGCACACCACATGGTCCCCCTCCCTCTCTGTGACATATTTGACAACTTGTATGTTACATATAGGCCAAGAAAGGCCATGTTTCCCTATCCTATGGCTTCCCTGCGGAGAAAAACGCATTTGCAGGCTCCGTTGTGGAGCAGATACAGGTTGCCATGGCACCTGTATACGCTCCAGAGGAACCCTTGTCAGCTGACACGTTTAGTGCATGGGGAACGCGTATTGAAGCCACGCCCCCCTGCAGTTTAAAAATGCTGTTCTCCTGACGGATAGTTGCTGCTAATTGTGGTGTTACTTTCCTACGGTTGCATTCTGTACTCCTCGTGAACTCCCATCCTGAACTTCTATTGAATTCCTGGTTCCCGACCTACGCGTGTCTTCCTGGACTGCTTTCGTTTACTCCATCTGGCCTTGTCAGAGTTTTACGTTGCTGACCCGGACTGCCTGCACTCCTCCTTGTTGAATACCTGCACCCCCGGCCTCGACTCGGAACGCTACTGGATTGTCTCTGCCCGCGCCCACTGCCTTCTTGCAGTTTCTTCAGCTTACTTCTTTCGGACACCTCAGCTGCATCCTGCCCGAGGCTGTAAACTAAATCAAGCCTAGCTCATTTATTTGGGGATTTCCTGTCAGTGCCACCTCCGCTGAACTGCTTCAGTCATACCCTACATCTCTACTGAGAAATACAAGTACATTTTCTTCTTCCTGTCTGAATTTACTGGTACATTTTCTTGGACTACAGCATTCTTCTGAAAACAGCTCTCCAAGTGCATTTTTGGAACGCTTTCCTGTGCATGCACCAACCAGTCACTAGTGCGACCCTCGTGCCGCCCGGGTATACCTTCCTGTACTAACCTGCCCTTTTTGTTATTTTATCCTGCTGTTACCCTCCAAACTGGGCACCATTAACTCTTGAGATATTCTCATTTTTTTTTTTAATTGGTTTAGCTGTTGAAACAACTTTTCAATACACGAACATAATATTTTGATTGATTTTTGTTATTGTCATAGAAATAACATCAGTTTTAGAAGAATTTCATGATAGAATGTAC